>NC_065582.1:37912298-38522071 GCF_024542745.1 Macaca thibetana thibetana
CTTATAATGTGCCCAGACATGTATGGTAAACACCTCTGATAGCAATGACTTGCGCATACCCTGAGAATGATCCCGTATGGCTAACACACCTGAATGTGTGTTTGGAGGGGATTCATTCCATATCTATGAGGAACAGCTGAGCCCCCAGCCCATCCTGTGGAACATGGACTGTACAGAGAATCAAGGCTCTGAGTTTAGGGTTGGATGAAGATTGCCAGGTGGAGACTGTTAGGGGAAGGGTGCTAAGTGAAAATGCTATATAAACTGCATGCTTTTTGCAAGTGGTTGTGGTTCTTCTGCCCAGCTTTCTGTCACTGGGCCATGCAGTTCTCCTGTCCAGGCTGCTGCCACTGGGCTGTGTGGTTCTTCAGTCCAGCCCACCACCACTGGACCAGCAGTTCTCCTGCCAGCCTGCCACCACTGGACTCTCTCCCCTGCATGTGAACCCCCAATAACCCCATATCTCAGTTGCTGTCTCTGGGTGTCTAATTTGTCCTCTTGAACCTGGTGCCGTCCTCATTGGAGTTGATAGGGATTCAGCACAATTGGTGAGCTATCCAGAAGGCTGGAGAAAATCCTGTGAGCACCAACATGATGGGATCAGGGAAGGGGAATCCACAGCAGAAATTCTGAGCTGGCTGTCCACATCTATGTGGGACCTGAAAGCCACTATCCATGATGGATGGGGTCCAACATGTGAGCACAGGGATGCCCCAAAATTCTGAAGGATCTGGAAGAGTTGTTACAGGAGATGGATCTGACTAAACAAGGGTTAGATGCCCAAGTGGTGGCAGCTGCAATTGGCTGGTTGCTCTGCAGAGTAGCCACTGAAGCTCAGTTCACATTGCAGGCAAGTGTTTGTCAGTTACAGGATGAACCGCAATTGGAAAGAGATGCCAGGTTAGCTCAGGCTGAAACATTGGGGATCTTACTGTCCTGCAGGCACAGGATGACAAGATGGAGACCCTGGATTGTCAGGTAGCCCACTTGAACAGTCACCAGCTGCCACATCAATGAGTCTGAGCTATCATGACTAAATCCTCCTGAGACCCTAAGGCCTGAGACCCTGTGGAGAGCTCTAGTGGGGAGGAGAGTGAAGACTGGGATGAACTTTTAGAGGTTCCCATCCCCTCTGTGCATCTGATGGTCACCACCAAGATAAAAGCAAACCAAGTGTGCCCATAGCAGGTAGCCCTGCAGGACTTGCCTCTGCCTGGAAGACCACAGTGCACCACCATGTGGGACCACACAGCTGTGGAACTGGTGGAAATGGAAAATAGATTCAGGCAGAAAGGGAGAGAGGTGACTGTGGAGTGGCTTCTTTGTCTCTGGGACATGGGGGCAGAGGGTGTTGTATACTCCGTGAGTGAAATGGCATCCATTATAGACCACTGGGTCTCAAGGCAGCACCTCTGTGGTGCTGGTAATGTGGATCAGGCTGTGCCGTTGGCTGGGTGATTGTAGGCTGCAAGGCAGCTTTGCCAAGTATGGGAGATGTTCCCACATCTCCTTTGCAATGACAAACTGTGGAAGAATTGCAGGACATCCTCTAGGAATTAGGGATGAAGCATGTTGTCTATGCTGGGCATTACAGAGGTCCCAATGATGAGCTTTTCAGTGCTGGCATGAAAGATACCATCTTATAGTTGGCACCAGTCAATGGTATGGCACACTAGTGTCTATCCTGAGCCCCTTGGTAGCACAGCCAGTGTCTCTTGTGGCCCAAGACACTGAGTTGGAGGAAATGGTGGCAGGGGTGGGGTGCTACATGGGTGAAGGGTACACACTGCTGGAATGAAAGGAAAGGAAACAGCAATGGGGCCCATCACAGTGACCCACCATCAAATGTGGCACAACCTCTTAGGGGCAGGGACATCTGCTGTGAAAACAGATAAAAAGTCTAATGCTGTTCTGGTCAGACTGGGGCAGAAGCTCAAGTTGGAACAGCTCCACTAAGGAGCCTCAGGTGCATCCCACTGCCCCTCCTACAGAGAGATGGCAAGCACCAACCTCTTTAACTAGGATGCAGGCCAAAGCCCCAGGATCCCAATAAGAGCAATAATGACCAGGCTGTCCAGGGACCAGAGGCCACATGTAGAGCTATATTTTGGTCACCTAAAAATAACAAACTGTGCATGCCTCATGGATACTGGTGCCAATGCACTCTCATATATGGTGATATAGTTTGGATCTATGTCCCCACCAAATCTCATGTTGAAATGTAATCCTCAATGTTGTAGGTGGGGCCTGGGGGGAGGTTATTGGATCATGGAAGTGGATTTCTCATGAATGGTTTAGCACCATCCTCTTGGTACTGTCCTTGGCATCGTTGAGTTCTCATGGGATCTTGTTGTTTAAAAGTGTATGGCACCTGCCCCTCTCCTCTTGCTCCTGCTCCTGCCATGTGAGATATCTCACTCCCTGTTTGCCTTCTGCCATGATTGGAAGTTTCCTGAGGCCTCCTCAGAAGCAGAAGCTTCTATGCTTCCTATACTGCTTGCAGAACCATGAGCCAGTTAAACCTCTTTTCCTCATAAATTACCCAGTCTCAGGTATTTCTTTATAGCAATGTGAGAATGGACTAATACATATGGTAACATTCATGTGTTCCAAGGGCCTGTGATAACAATAGATGGTTATGGGGCCAGGGGGCCATGAAAGTCAAACAGGTTAAATTAGTATTACCAGTTGAGAGACTGCCACCAAAACCCTACTAATATACATAGCTCCAATCCCAGAATACATCTTGGGAATGGATATCTTATGAGCCCCCAAACAACTGCCAGGGAATTCTGACTGAGAGTTGGGGCAGTGAAGCATGTGATCAGGGGAACGTGAAATGGGCACCAGCACAGTTGCCAGCTCTGCAGCAAAAAGTAGTCCTGAAGCAATACCACCTGCCTTGGGGCAGAGGGATGTGATATAATCACAGGACTGTTGAGGAGTTGGCCTGGGTAGGCATTATAAGGCCAGTGCACAGCCCATACAGTATCACTGTATGGCTTGTGTGGAAGCCTGATGGACACGGAGAATGGCAGTGGATTACTGGAAACTAAATAAGGTGGTCTTCCCAGAGCGTATGCAGCTGTTCCTCCTCTGAGTATCATCTCCCTACAGATGAGGGTAGGAGAGGTACTTGGCCTGTACCATTTTGTTATCGATTTAGCCAGTGCCTTCTTAAGCATTCCCATTGCCCCAGAGCGTCAAGGCCAATTTGCATTCACCTGGGAAAGAGAATAATGGACCTTTACCATCTGCCCCAGAGATAGTTAACTTCTGAGTCTTTTTCCAGTTTACAAACTACAGCCCACACTCTGCTGTCTCAATCGGGTTGGTACAGACAAAGTCCAGGGTCTAGGCTTGGCAGTCAAATACTTGGATGTCATCTTGTTGGGTAAGACTAAAGTCATTCCATCTGCCGTTATGGATAGGGTGCAGGTCTACCCATGTCGTAGCACACCAAAGCAGCTGCAAATCTTCCTAGGCCTTCTATGGTCTTTTATTCCCCGCTTGGCCCAACGTCTTAGGCCCCCATACCACTTAGTCAAAAAGGGGGCCCACTGGGATGGGTCCACAAGGAAGGATGAGGCCTTTGAATAAACTAAAGTTGCAGTGAAACACAGGATGCGGGGACTCTTGTGCAGGTACAGCCTTGTGAATTGGATATAGCTGGTTACCCTGAGGGGTTTATGTAGGGCCTGTGGCAAGGGCAAGGAAATGAATATGTGCCTTTAGGATTCGGGTCCCAATTATGGCAGGAGGCCGAAGGTGGATGATAGCATCATGGAGCAGTGGCTCTGCACTGCATATTGTGCCTTGCAACAGGTGGAGGACATTGCAGAGGGGGTCCCAGTGCTGGTGCTTGCCCAGTATCCCGTGGCAGGTTGGCTACAGGATACCTTCCAGAGACTGAGGTCTGGGAATCCCTGGATGCAGACTGTGGCCACATGGCATGCATGCCTCCAACAGGGGAGCACATTGACTGGTAGCCCCTTGAGCACTGAGCTCCATTCAGTGCTTGGCCCTGCCACCTGAGCTGAAGCAGTCTTTGACAGACGCTGCTGGACCTCCATAGATTCCCACATACAGGAGGGACAGGACCCCATTCCTAACATGACTTTGCACTAGCATGGAATTGGAGACAACCTGCTATTGCCCTTGCCTCAGGACCTACCGTCTAGGGAGCACATCATTATGTGGCTCTAGAAATGACAAATTAGCCCATGATGGTTCACTTTTCCCACTCCATGGGGGAAGGGACTGGAACAGGATACACAGGTCACACCTATTTTGCACCCTATTCCCTCTTGTACTTCTAGAATGGTGAGTCCTGGTCCTTCCTTGGGCAAGGGGACGATTACCCTCTTACTGTGAAACATTGGGTCCCTGGTGTCTTGCTCCGGCCTCCCACCACATGTCGCAGAGGGGAGCCAATCCATTGATATTGTAAACCAGGTACCAGGTCCTTGCCAAGGGCAGTGCTCTTTCAATGACACGACTTCCTGTGTCTTGTTAAATGGTTATGACTTGCCCTTTTTTGTACCCACTAAACATCTCATCTTATGCCCATAGATGATGTGCAGCAAACCTCTTCACCAACTGGGCACAGATGGTGGCCTCTCTCCAGAACAAAACAGATTGTTGGGTCTGTGGAGAGCCAGCCCCTCTCCTCCACAGTGGGACTGCTATGGGCATCCAGGATCAACTCTCAGCACACGGAAGGACTTTTTGTTTCTGTAGTTTGTATTGCAGCGTGGCATCTGGCCGCAATGTTCCTCTGCGTGCCTGGCCCCAGGGAAATTGCAGAAAAATAGATGATAAGAACATGAGGGCCATTCAAGGGCATTTTGGGGTGGAGCGTACAATAAATTCACCTGACAGCAGCGACTTCAGCATACCCTGAGAGTGACCCTGTATGGCAGATGCCCCTGAATGTGTGTTAAGAAATTAATTCCTTATCTATGAAAAACATCTGAGCCCCCAGCCCAGCCTGTGAAACACTGGCCTTACAGAGGATTCAGGCCCTGAGTTTGGGGTTAAATGAAAATTGCCAGGTGGAGGTTTTTAGGGGGAGGGTCCAAAGTGAAAATACTGTATAAACTGCATGCTTTTTGCAAGTAGATGTGGTTCTTCTGCACAGATCTCCACCGCTGCACTCTCTCCCCTGTATGTAAGCTCCCAATAAAACGGCATGTCTCATTTGCTGGCTCTGGGTCCCTTCTTTGGCTTCTTAATCCTGGTGCCGTCCCCATTGAGGTTGATAGGGATTTAGCACAACAAGGCTTGGACTTTTTGGGGTGACCTCAGCCCATCTATCATAGATGGAAATGCCACCATAACATGAGAATGGACTCAGCCTCCCCAGGCTGATGTCTTGAATCGGGGGGAAAAAACTGAAGTCTTTGTGTCTTCGTAAACAACAAGTGTGCACTGGCCTCAAATGCTACTACCTTTTGGGTGAATATCTAGGGTGTCAAAAGAAGAATCACTTGCTTTGCTTCATTTTGTTTGTCCTTCCTTCTGAGATGCCTCTACTCTCACAACTGTTATTTAAGCTCAGAAATAGAAAGCACCTTTCTTAAGTTCCTCTCTTCTTTCCCACCTTGATTCCTAACTGGTAAGTTTCATGAGTTCTCTGCTTACCCCTACACACAAGGAGCCACTGCTCTGAAAGGGTCCAGCACTGTCCTGCCTAAATCTCTCTTCTCTTCCATATCCTCATTTATCCTTTGATGCTAATGGAGCAATCAGGATTGGAGAAATATTTTATATAAGGATATCTAGTGTAGCATTCACTTATACCAGCAAACCCCAGAAATAACATGAATATTTATCATTGGAAAAGTAGGTAATTAACTATGGTACTTACATAACATGGAACATTAAGTAAATTTTAAATAAGAGTATATAATGGCACAGAGAAATGCTCCTAATATAATGTTTTGTGGGGGAAAAAATCAGATAAAAACTGATGAACCAGTTATGTAACTATATGTATAAATGTGTATACATGGAGAAATGGCTAGAAGCAAAATAAGGGTAATAATAGTTAACTTTCTTTTTTTTTGAGACAGAGTCTTACTCTGTTGCCCAGGCTGGAGGGCAGTGGCGCAATCTTGGCTCACTACAACCTCTGTTGCCCAGGTTCAAGCAATTCTCTTGCCTCAGCCTCCCAAGTAGCTGGGAATACAGACACCTGCCACTGCACCAGGCTCATTTTTGTAGTTTTAGTAGAGACGGGGTTTCACCATCTTGACCAGGCTGGTCTTGAACTCCTGACCTCGTGATCCACCTGCCTTGGCCTCCCAAAGTGCTGGGATTACAGGCGTGAGCCATCATGCTTGGCCCAGTTAACTTTCAGTGTGAGATTTTGTGGGGGTTGGTTTCTTGTTCACACTTTTTGTAGTTTTCTAAATTTTCTACATGAAACATAGTATTTTATAATCACACAAAAAGCAGCACACATTGAGAAGGTGTGTGTATATCAGTCACGGTTTATGATAAGAAAATAAACATCTCAATAGGTCAGTGGTTCTCAAACTCTAGTTTACATCAGAATCGCCTGTAGGGTTTGTTAACCTGGATTGCTTGGCACCATCCCTAGGGCTTTTGATTCAGTAGGTCTGGTATGGGGCCCAATAATGTGCATTTCTAACAGGTTCCCGGATGATGATGATGATGATGATGATGATGATGATGATAATGCTGGTCCAGGGCCAGTCTTTGAGAACCATTACTCTAAGTATTTTATGCATAAAGGCTGACTTTTAAGCAATGCAGGAAGAGGATAAAATGTCAGCAAAATTATTGGCTGTGCTACAGGAAGGTAATTTAGAGGAGGTGCCACTAGTTTTCAGGTTACACCACTGTAACCTGAAACCTGTAACCTGTAATCTCATGATCCAGAGATTATGAAGTTGGGATATACTAATATCTCAGGGTCAGAAAACTGCAGGAAAACTCTGCTGGCTTCATAGCTGCCTCTTGGCCCTGAAGTTGTGACTGACAGTAGAATATGGAGTCTGCTACAAAAACTCATATCCAGTACAGCCCATATCTTTGCCATACCTCTTCCTGCCAGAGGAAGAAGATCCTATTCTCTACCTTCCTGGAATCAAGGAAGCCTGAGAAATATGAACTCCAGGTTTCCAGCCCCTGAGATACGAAGAAGGGTATACGTGCAATTGCTGATGAATGCTGATTGACAGGAAACAATATCTAGCAGAGAGGAAGACCGACAGAAACAGAGAGAGAAAGGGAAGGAAATGGAAAGGAAAGGGAAGAGAAGAAAAAGGAGGGAAAGAAAGAGAAGAGAGCTAAGGGGGCAACAGGAGAGAGAGAGAAGAAAGAAGTGCATGCCACATTTGGGTGCAGAATTCTGTGAAATCACCAGCTTCAGTGGGAACTGACAGGGGTTAGGGTTGGTGTGGGGAGCAAGCCAATGGTTGCATCAGGCTAATAGCACAGAATTCATTCAGTTCTACAGGCAAAAAGGTGCACTGGAATCTGATCCAAAATATGCTAACAGAGAGGTCAACATTAGCTCCGACCAGGACAAGACAAACATTCTCACCTGAAATTTGTGATTGGAATAACTAAGTTTTGTGATTCCTCCTGTTAATTTCCATCCTAGGCCTAAAGTGATACAGTTTAGGTAGGGAGATAAAAAGTGCTCTCAGAACTGTAAAACACTACATAAATGTGGAGAACCATCACCTTTCTTTTTTATTTTAAGGTGGCCATCTAAGAACAGCTACTGAATTATCTGAAAAGCAGGGACAGGACTTCTCCCTAAAAGCCTCTGAGAAGCTAAAAAAAGGCAAAGGAAGTCAGGAAGGTCTTGGATTCCCTTGGCCTCCTCCTCATCCCTTGCAGTTGTCTCCATGGAGAGTCTTGCTTTGCTGCACAGCCACCCATAGGAAGAACTGTGCCACACCACAGGCTGATTGGAATTGCTCTGTAACTCTACGCTGATGGGCAGTAAACCCTGTTGCTTTCTCTTTTTTCTTCAGAACAGTCCACTGAAGTAACGGGTCCTCAAACGGATGAGCAGGAAGCTTCCAGTCAGGATTCTCAGGGCAGCTTAGGGCTGGGGAACCATGTTCTGAGAAGCATTGAGGTATGGGAATGCCTGGGAAATTAGGGGAGATACAAAGAACAAAAGAACAAGAGGAAGCCTGGAGTGTTCTCAAAGAAAGCAGGACAGGAAGTTCTCAAAGCCAAACGATGAAGTAGGTGGAACATTCCCTTACATGATTGAGCAAGGAGACAGATTCAGGCTTGGGGAGGATGGCAGTGGGATTCTCAGGTGTATTTCCCTAGGTGTTTCTCCACACTGCCCATCTTCTGTTCTCTCCAACATCCGTGATTCAAGCTAACTCCCACTTTTGAAGCCAGAGGTCTGCTGAAGCTAACGAGGCAGTGGTAATGACTGAAGAGGACCGTGATGAGAAGGGCCAATCGCCCAAGGCTCAGGGCAGTCTGCGGCCTCTCCTGTGACAGTCCCCACCTGTTTAGCATCATGGAAATGCCAGCACCTTACAGCCTTTCTCTGGGCAAGGCAGCACCTCAACCTGCCAGAGACTCCACAGAAATCCGCCCTTCTCCCTTTCACATCTTGCTTTGCTGTTGTCATTTGCTTTACTTTGCTTTGTTTACTGAATGGCCCTTGCTGGTCTCTAGCAGCAAAGCAAGGCTGCTCTCCTCCACTCCCCCTGTTCCTCCCACTCCTCACCCCCATGCGGACAAGGACCACGTCTGCATGTCTGCCCTCTACCAAGGTCAAGGATGCTGATGAGGCCTTAGGGTCAGCCCTATCTTATCTCCCCTGCTTTCCCCAGCTGAGAGGGGAGGTCAGACCTCAAGTTGCTGAAGAGGCCCAGGTGCCTGCCAGCTTGGGTGGGCACATTCTTTTTTTTCTCTGACTCTTCTCCGTGGCTTGCGGGCTCTGGATTGCCTTTCCTCCAAAGAGAGTAGTAGTAAGTGCAACTTGGGTATAAACTTCGGGAAGGGAAAGCAAAAGCAAACTTTTCAGACCTCTATGTGCCCAACCACCACATTCCTCATGACCCTTCTCCTCTGGACTTAGGTGCCATAGCCCCAGAGAATACTGGACTGCTCTCTTGCTTTGCTGGGCCCCTTGGGATGTCTCAGGTGCACGTGGCAATTGAGCATCAACTTGAGAGCTGTCTTCAGGCCATGGGGCTTTACATGAAAGCATCCATTGGCACTGAACTTGCAATTCTGACCACTCACTCAAGGCAACAAGTGACTTTTGATGTCGTCCTGAAGAAATGTGCCCTTTCCTGCCAGCCCTTGAAGCAGTCAATCTCCCATCTTGCATATTGTTTTTGTGGCCAAACTGCATTGCTTATTACACATGATTGATCGGATAAAAATTATGAGCAAAACATTCTGCTAGCTTTTCCTTGTCCTGTCATCTGGTAGAAAGAGATTTTTCCTGAAGCAAGTGGGAACCTTTTCTTTCCAGAAGTGGTGAGGTTGCTGCCTTCCTCACCCGGACACCCAGAGGGTTTTCCAGGGCTGGTGCTTTTAGACAACGGCATTCACAGCATGTCTTACAGATTTTGAAAAGGCTACGGGGTAGTATACCATCTACCTAGACATTTAAAAGGCTTTTTAAAATGCCAAATGTCTATTCTCTGTCTGGTCAGGTGAACTTCTTTCTATGCTTCATTTCCAGAGGGTTCCTGTGGAAGCCACCAGTACATAGAGAGAAGGGAAAAATGTGGTCATTCTGCATCCATTTTACTGCGAGGAGATCGGGGCTAACGTGGCTGGCTAATTCACAACCTGTCTCTAATATATTCGCGTTTGAGAAACTGATCATGGACAGCTAAGTGACATGCAATTGCAACATATGATGTGCTCCCAGGAAAAACCACGAGTAGATGAGAGAGGTTCAAGCAGCAAACAGCTCCAGGGCAAACCCGAGAGTGGGAAAGAACTTTTCTGCTGAATAAGGCTCTTACTTCTCATTTGCAGTGGGTTAAGCTGTTTCCAGGATGCCATTTTCTGTCTCTGATAATGTGTGTGTGTGTTTTGTTATATTATCCCAACATTTGGCAAATGGTTTCCAAGTCCAAACATTTGGTATTATTTTATGCTAGGTGAACGTGGAGCTCTAGGCAGGCTCAGGCTTGATTCAGAAATCTGGCTATGAGTGTGCAATAATTTGTTTGGATCGTTTTATTTCACAGCCAGGCTGTTCTTGAAATGCTTAATTCATAAAGAGGGAGAGCTGCTATTTGTTTTAGTAGCCCACAGTCCAGGAGAGAAATTGGGATTGAAAAAAGGCACATGTCTCTCTTGCCAGAGACCTGGATTTCCTAGCTTGGTTTCTCCCAGGTTGCCCCCAGTTTTGCCGGATAACCTCAGTCATATAAAAGTTGATAGGCATTGACTAATACTGAGAGATACAAACTAGCCATAGATATATAACTAAGGAAAGGTTGTTATTATAACTAAGTCTAGTTACTGTGTATAACTAGACTATACATAATAGACTAGTTGGAGAACTGAAGCATGTAAATAGGGTGCCATGAGGAATAGTACCAATATTTTAATCAGGCATGTAGTTAATCAGCAACTCTTGATTACATCGATCCATTATTTTTTTCAAAAATGTGAACTGAGTGTCTTTAGCACCATGCCAGGTGCTGGGAATATATCGGTGAATTAGACACCAGCCTGTCCTCAAGGAGGTCACAATCCAATTGGAGAATCCTAGAAGTAAATCAACAATCACAGTACACAAAGACAAGGGCCATGACGGAAAGTCCAGGCAGCTGGAGGAGTACAAAGAAGGGTTCCTAACTCAGTTGTAGGGGAGAAGAATGACAGAATCAGAGAACACTTCCCAGGCCAGACAATATCTACCGAGTACTGAAGGGTGGATGATAACCAGTTGGTAGCTAAGCAACAGGTATCAATTAGGTTCATGACCTACTCTGATGCAAAGAACTAACTGGAAGCAGAAGATGAGCAAAGGATGTGTGGTTTAGTGCTGTTGGGATTCAGAATTGAGCAAGAGTCAGAATTTCCAGAGGATTTGATGTGGGGTCCAGAAGATTGAAAAGGTTCACCCAGGTAGGCAGAAGAGACGAAGGCCCTTTATGAAGGAAACAAATGTACAGGAATGAGTAATAGGATGGTTAGAGGTCGATAAATGTTCATTGAAGGGTACAGGGTTCTGTAGGAAGAACAAAGTCATTTATGACATGCTTCTACCCCCAAGAGCAAGAGTCAATAAACTTTTCCATGAAGTGTCAGGTAGCAAACATTTTAGGCTTTGTGGATCATACAGAATTGGTCCTCAGGCTATGGTTTGCCAACCTCTGCTCTACAGGCTCACACTGTTATTGGGAACACAAAATAGAGATATGAAAAATTTGTAAAGCCAAATGACTTTGCCTGGAGTCTTGGAAGATTGGTCTAGTAATAAGGCCTGGGTCAGGTTGTAGAGAGCTTTGAATGTCAGACTTCATGTTTGGATGTCAGCTGGTAAGCACTGAGGCTCCATTGATGGCTTTGAGCAAGGGATTGTTTTTTGGAAGATCAATTTTGCAACAAGATGCAGAATGGATGAACGCATAGAGAGCCCAGAGGCAGGGAAACTTGTAAGAACTCTGAAGTGGTACTCAGAGCGTCAAGTGAGAACTCAGATTCTGCAGGTAGTGGGGGAATGGAATGGGAAGTACAGGGTGAGAGATATTTCATAGTTTGATGACCGGATATGAGGTCTGAAGGAAGGAAGGAAACACAGATTCTTTGGGTGGCTAAATGGTGGTGCTGAATGAACAGATACAAACATTTGGGAAAGGAACATGGTATGAAGCGACAATTCATTTATCTTAATGTGCATTAGTTTTGAATTGATAGTGGTACATCCACATGAAACTGTTCATCTAAAATACTAGGAGAGCTCATCAGTGTGGCCAGTACTGCAAAGTAGAATTGTGGGCCATGCATGAAAAATCAATAGCAACAAAAGGTAAGAAGGTTAATAACAATGGACACTCATGGATAGCTGTTACCCTGCCAGGTATCTCTTTAGACAAGTTACATGGATTATCTCCTTTAGTCACCCCTACAGTCCTCTGAGGCATATATTATTATCCTTATCTTACAGATATGGAGATTGAGCCTTAGCGAGGTTAAGTGATTTGCCCAAAGTCACACAGTTAATAAGGTGTCACACCACAACTAGAAGTCAAGTGTGTCTGCCTTGGAAGGCTGTGCTCACAGCATCAAACCTCAGCCTGTTGGTTCAGGGGATTTCCTTCCTGCGTGCAGAAGTTTTCTTTCCTCTCCACTAGCCTGTCGAACTCAGAGCCTGTGTTCGCTCTTGGTTTCCCAACGTATGTGGAAAAATACCCTCTTTCTTCACTGCATTAACCAAAACCCCCCATGGTGCTGCTCACAGACCTACTCATCCTCTGCAGGTCTAACTTCTCTCCTGGAGGCTCCCTCACTCTCTTCTGCCACAGAGGAGACCCAGGGACAAACAGCAGCATCATCCATATCTCTGCTGTAGTTGAGGTCACTGAATTCCCCTGATCAGTCCCTCTCTCACAGCTTAGCATCTAGACTTCACGGTCATGGCCTCTTCCCCCCACCTGGTATGGTAGCAGGGCCAGTTCACACCTTGCATGTGTTCCTTCATATATTAGCTCCCAGAGGTAGATGGCAAAATAACCACAACCCTTCTTCTTCCTGCAATCATGCCCTTGAAACATGACTCTGAAGCCCCTTCCATTGAGAGGTAGACTCTGTTTCCCTCCCCTTTGGTTCCAGGCTGGCCTTGTGACCTGCTTTGACCACTAAAATATGGTGGAGTGATATTTTGCCAGTTCCAAACCTAGGCTTTAAGAGTTCTTACACACATTCACTCTCTTTCGAGACCCCTGTCTCTGCTTGGGCTAGCCTGCTGGAGGAGAAGAAGCTATATGGACCAGAGAGGCATAGCCTATTGTCCCAACCAAGGCCCGAGACATAAGAGAGCCCAGCCAAGATGAACACAACCACCCACCCACCCAACACACTAACACCACTGACTGCGGGTGCCTGACGGAGCAAGCTGTGCCCACACTAAATTGATGACTTACAGAATCTTGAGCTAAACAAATGGTTGTTCATCTTTTTTAAACTACTAAGTTTAGAGATTTCATAGTGATATCTAACACACTACCCCTGTCTCACTAAGATCTCAACAATATCTACATTTGAGTAGCAATCAGTTAACCGCATTTTATTCTAGAACTTCCTGGACTGCACATATTTGAGGACTCAGAGAGTCACCGACTTGCCTGTGGTTGCTATGAGTCGCCTACAGAACTGAAAATGGGAAGCAGAACTAGACTGGCTGTACTTCTAACCACAAGGACACTCTCCTTCTCAAATGAAAAGGCTCTAATTAAAAGGCAGGAAAGATCAGATATCTCTGGAGTTCACTGTTAAAATTGTCAAAAAAAACCTCAAAGTCGCTTTGCTTCTGACTATTCATACATTGGAAGACTAATTAACTATGACAAGCTGACCAGTGGAGACCATTTTCATAAGGATGACACAATGATGGATGGGTCCATGCTGTTACCATGTCATTGCTAAAAAAGACGTAATGAGTCCAAGTTCCAATTACTAAGATACATATACAATACAGAGGTCTTTTTCAAGCCGCAGAACCCCACTGCAATGAGCTGACGTGTCACTTTTTCTGTATTTAAGAGTCACATTCATGGGCCGGTGACATACTGAGCTATGCATGCTAGGCCTTCTCCGTGTCTGGCAGCTGGAACGAGACCCAACTCAATCTTGTTGCTTCAGGGCTTTGGGTACCAAATGAGGCATTAGCACAATAGAAACACCCAACCCAGAGCAATGTTTTCCCATCTTCAGACTTGGAGGCCAAGAGGCCATAGCAAGGACATTATGTAGATATTTATATAACCATTTAAAACATAACCACTCAAAAATGTCAAAACCATTCTTAGCTTACTGGCTGTAAAAAAGTAGGCAGCTGGCTGGATTGGGCCCATGGGCTATAGTTTGCCAACCCTTGCCTCAAATAAACAAACTTGTTAGATTTCTCACTAGTGTTATATGTCTGCAGCTAAAGTTCTCTTAGTTACAGAAAATTTCTCTTAGGTACAGAAAATCTGGTCACAAGAAGTTTGAAAAATAAACTAACATAAAATTATATACAGTCATATGTATATGTAACATATTAGTATATGTTATCATAATATACTATTTTATATTAATATATAACATGTGATATATGTATTAATATATTATATTACATGTATTAAATTAATATATGGCTATACTAACAAATTAAATTAATATATAAATATGCTAATATATTTTATATTAATATAATATACACTATAGTAATAAATTATATACAGTAATATATTAATTATAATTTGTTTCAGCTAAAGTCACAAACTGTTTTCTTTCCTTCACACAAAACCTAAAGCTCCCTTACATGGTTCCGGATGTTTCTACTAACTCACAGCTCACCTAAATCTCTCAGTTTCGTAAAACAAAAAATACTCCCTTGTTTTACAAAACTGGGAGATTTGTCTAAAAAAAGCAGCAAACAGACACTGATTTCATTATTGGAAGTGGATGGAAGGGAGAATTTTGCAGTCTGCTATTTTTTGTCATCTGTTGAACTAAATGTATTTTCTGTAAGAAAGTTGAATACTCTGTGACACTAACATTTTGAATTTTAAATTTTTAGTAGGGAACACATTCGCGATTCAAGAATCAAATCCACATAAGGAAATAACTCCTAAGAAATCTTGCTCTTCCTCCATTGCCATCCACCCTGTAGATAACCCGGTACGTGTTTCCAGGGCAGTTCCTGTTTGCCCCCTTTTATTTTCCAAAGGTAGCCTGTTGTGCATGCTGTGTTGTACTTTCCTCCTTTTTCCTTTAACTTAGGATCTAAGAATCTAAATTAGGATCTTTAACTTGGATCTAGAAATCTTTCCGTATCAGTACATGGAGATGTGGGGGTGGGTCTAAGAGAACTGAAATTAAGCAGATGTATGTTATAAGCAGTTTATTGAGATACTTTAACTCTATAGGGGTACAGAATTGAAATAATGTTGTTTTCCAAACTGTCTCTAATTCTGCTGAATCCAAGCCCTTTTTTGCACTGGGTAGTGGCTCCCTTACCATTTCAACCTGACTCCAAAACTTGACAATTATTTCTGTTTATTAAAAAGGTCATTTTCAGTTATTGAAAAGTGGTTTAAACACTTATTCCACACACTGTCCCACGGGCCGGATTTAAGTCTCTTGAGGCTTGGCGTGGAGCAGTCATTGGGTGGCAAGGGTGGGGTGTCTGTACTCACACTCTCCGCCTTTCCCTTCAGTGTTGGGGTAAGAACGGGGACAGGGAGGGGGGACTTTCTCCTTCTGTTGTTGCTATGGAGAAGCTGTGGCCCTCCTTTGGGGCCAGTCACTAGCTGCTCATCTGGCTCACTGGGCTTCACGGAGATAGGTGGTGGTGGCTCTAGCTCTTATAGGCAGTGGTGGTATGTATGATTAGGGATAAAATGCTGTTATAAGTAGCAGAAAATCTAAACAATCATGGCTTAAGTAAGAAAGAGGTAATGAGAAGTCTGGAGCTATACCGTGCCTTCACAATGTTGTCATTGACTTAAGCTCGTTCTAGCTTATTGCTCTGTCATCCTAGGGTAGCCCTCTCATCCTCATTCTCACAAAATAGCTGCCAGAGCTCCAGCTATCGCATCCAAGTTACAAGAAATAAGGAAATAAGGAAGAGCAAAAAGAGCTAAAGGAGGAAAGAATATTGTCCATCACAGGAAAACAAACCTTCTGAGATATCCCCAGCAGGCCTCCCCTCGTTGACCTATTTTACTCGAACAACCTGAGCTGCAACTAGGCAATGTGATTTTTAGCCAGGCATTTTAGCCAGCAATGTTTTCTCCAATAGAATTGGACTTCTCTTCATAAAGTAGAAGGTGAGAGTGGCTGTTCAGTACATAACACACCATCTTTGCCATATGGTTCCTTGCAAGATTCAGTCACATTATCCAGTGAACCACCAGCACGTGACCTCACGCACTCTGCTGGCCATACCTCTTGCAAAATTGTAACCATCAAGTTCATCCACCCTCTTCCACCCCCACCTCCAGAATCTACTGGTGTGTGTGGTATGTGCGGGATCTACCCTTAGTCCTCCTCGGACACCAGAAACCACAGAGCGTGCCCTCGCCCCCTGTCTGCCTGGCCATCGTGCAATTCCAGCCCTCTCTTGCCTGCCTCTTCCTCCAAGTCTCCCTGCAGTGCCAGGTACCCGGCCCTTCTGGAGGTCGGTGGTTTGCAAACAACTTCATGAAGCGGGATAATTGGGGTAGCCCGATCTTTATGAGGGGCCCATTCAGGAATCACTCTCCTCTCACCAGCACTGCACTTCCCCATCAAGGAACCTGCCTTCAACCCAAGTTCTCACAGATTACCAGAGGGCTGGATGGTAGGACTGTGACTACAACCAGTTACAGTCGCCGGTGGTTTCCTGAACTTAGTTTGGCATCAATTTAGAGCCTTTTATTCCTAGTCTTAGGCTTTAGATGAAACTCTGGAGTGACCAGAAAATTCCCCTTGTCTCCCAAACATGCCCTATTATACTCCGTGTGGACTTTTTCACACCCGTCTGCTCCCCACAAAAGATGCTCCCTCACCTCCCTGATGGTGCAGTTTTAGGGTTAATGGACTGTTCCGACCTTCAAGCCCCATTATTTTTTTCACCAGTATTTATAACTACAGATGCATCAGCCATAAACGTACATCCCAGCTACCTCAAACCAGAGGGAAGCTGCGTGGCGAAGCTCAAGTCCAGTTAATGGGTTTGAAACAGTTGTTGGGCTTCGAGCCTCATTGCTTCTATCCTTTTAAAAAGCTTTGGGGTAGTAAGTCATACCCGAGGAGATGCTGTAATCCATGTCACAGATAAAATGCCTAGTTTATTTTTTCTTACATTCTGAATTTTATTTAATGCACAGGGGCTTTGGGAGCTTCGAGAGGGAACTGGGGTGTATGTGTAAGTGCTGGGTGAAGCTAAGAGAAAAGATAGAAGAATCTCAAGGAGTCTTCTCATCATCAAAACTCCTGCATCTGCAGGCTTCCTCTTTCATCCTATTGCTTCCCCCAACTTCCTCCAGGGACAGATCATTCCCTTAAGCTCAGACTTTCATTCTTCAACTACCATGGCAATTTGGCTTGTTTTCATCCTGAGTTCCACAAGTGAGCAACATTTGCAGCCTTGCCTAGGAGGCCTAGGTAGTACCAGGAGGGACTGATTCTACAAAGCATGCTTGGCCAGAGGCCTTCACGGAGGCAAAGGCCCTTTGGAGACCACATAAGGAGTTCCGGCAGAGGCCAGACCTGGCTGACCCACCCCTGTTCCTGGGCCCTGGATCCTGGCCCAGTCCAGCTCCGCCCTGAGGAGGTAGGTCTGGAGAAATGTTCTGCTCTCTTCCCTGATCCACCGCAGCCCTGGAGACTCCGGGATCAAAACTTATATCTTGTCTGTTACCTCCTAGAATGTAAGCTCCATGCAAGCAGGGAATCTTGTCTGTTTAATTCCCTACTGTAGCCCCAGTGCCTGGAACAATGCTGTCACACAAAAGCACATAAATATTTGTCAGATGAATGACAAATCTAAAGTCTAGATTTATCTGTACACTTTGTGTAGTCTCCATTGTGCCTGCAAAGTAATTGTTCTCTTCCATTGAGATCTTGCACGGGGTTCCACAGACTGTCCCAAGTTGCTGGTTGAATGGGCCAGGTGAGAGGCAGGCTAGACTCTCAACAACAGGGCAAGAGGGCACAAGAGGAAGCCAGGCCTAGGCAAAAAGGAGTGTGGGGAAATGAAGTTCTGCAGCTGACTTGGGGCTTAGGCCTGGATCCTGATCACAAGCGGATCAACTGGAGCAAGTTCAGATCTGATGGGTCCCATTTGGGTGTATGCACCAGAGGCATGTCCAGAATCCTACAGAAACCGTGGAGCTGGGTAATGCCCTCATTACTTTTCATCTCTGCAGCCGGTGGCCTGGGATGGAGTGGAGATGCTGAGTGAAGAGTGAAGGCCATTCCCCTCAATCCCACGACATTCACCTGCCCAGCGTGGCTGGGTCACTGTGCTGTTATTGCCTCTCAGGGCATTATACCAAGTCATCTCAGTGCACAGTTTCTTGTTCTAGGCAAATAATTCATCTTCTTCTAAAAAAGTGAGGATAATTCAACTCACTGATCAGGCTTCCAGATGATTCAGTTAAGCACTGAAGATAGTTTCACTATTATACATAAAGAAAGAGAAGGTGGGGGGAAAAAGACAAGACTGAAAAGAAAGGCTTATGTGGTTTACAGTTTGAAGTATTTCTTTTCTGAACCCTTAGAAAATTTTCCATGTGAGGCTTAATACAGCAAAGGCTAGAGTAGAAAATGTGCTTATCTGAGATCTCGGATGCCGGGCAGCCTAATAAATCCAGGCCTAGGTTAAGATTAACATTGTCTGAAGCCATAGCGTCTTGGTCTAATCTATAGTCATAGGGGTAACCAAACATCTTTCATGTGGATCACTGCTTAGTTTTTAAAAATCGCACAAGTAGGACCAAAGGAAAACTTTAAAGCTGATATCATCGAACTTTATGAACTGAAAATCACCTGTCTCTGCTGAATGGAGAAAATGAAGATTTTCATGAACTACCAAAGCAGCATGCAGAGAAACCCCGAGTTTTCCTAAGCAAGACTCATTCTGATTTCCTAAAAAGCTTCTAGAGTTAGAGCCCAGGATGGAATTTGGGAAAACTGAGGCAGATAATTGATGATTCGATGGAGGGTAAAAGACTTCGGAATTGATTTTCTCAGTGCTTAAAATCCTGCACTAGCTCCCCGTTGTGAATGGAATGTCTGTGTCCCCAAAATTTGTATGTTGAAACCCTAACCCCCAAGGGGATGGTATTAGGAGCTGGGGACTTTGGGAGGTGATTAGACTTAGATGAGGTCAGGAGGGTGAGGCCCTTGTGATGGAGTTAGCGCCCTTGGAAGAAGAGGAGACACCAGAGCTGCTTCTCTTTGCCATGTGAGGACACAGCAAGAGGGCAGCTGACTACAAAGCCAGGAAGAGGCTCCTCACCAGCACCTGACCATGTGGTCACCCTGATCTCAGACTTCCTGACCTCCAGAACTAGAAAAAAAAATGCCTGTTGTTTAAGCCACCCAGACTATGGCATTTTGTCACAGCAGCTTGAGCTGACTAAAATAGTCCCTATTTCATTCGGCCATTCTGGAGGCCTAAACCCACCTACAGGTTCTGAATTCTCTCCCTACTTCACCTCCCCCTCATTTTCTCTGTTCTAGCCTACTGACCAGGCATATGTCTACTTCAGGGCCTTTGCACTGACTGCCCCTTTACCTAGAATGCTCTCTTCCAGGTACTCATATGACCTGGCTCACTCCTTAACATCCCCCTGGTCTTTCCTCAATGTCACCTTCTCTGTAAAAGTTTCCCTCACTTTGTTTAAAATCACAACAGTTACCTCACATTGCCTGCCCTCTCCTCTGCTTTATTTATTTCCATAACATTTACATCTTTTTCTCACTTCATCTTTTTTATTGTCTATCTTCTCCCTACCAGATCATAATATTCATAAGAACAAGTATTTTTGTGTTTACTGCTATAACCCTAGCACTTAGAACAGTGCCTGGTACATAAGCCCTCAATAATCTTTTTTATTGAATAATGAATCTAATCCATCCTAAACACTAAATCTAAGGTCTAGATTTATCTGTACACTTTGTGTAGCCTCCATTGTGCTTGCAAAGTAATTGTTCTTCCATTGAGATCTTGCACAGGGTTCCACAGACTGTCCCAAGTTGCTGGTTGAATGGGCCAGGTGAGAGGTAGGCTAGACTCTCAACAACAGGGCAAGAGGGCACAAGAGGAAGACAGGCGTGGGCAAGAAAGAGTGTGGGGAAATGATGGGGCCACAAAGATCAGCTCCAGAGAGGACAGCAGGCATCTCAGGTGGCATCGCACTCCCAGTTATCCTGTGCATCCCAAAAGGATTCCTTGCACAGCAGCAAGGAAGTTAGATGCCAATCAAATACTCAGGCAAGCTATGGGCTTACTTCCAGAAAATCTGTCCGTATTGGACAGGACTCTAGCCTGGGGCTCAAGGGCAGAATTCAGCCCTTAGGGGACGAAATTGGCCCGAACGATGGATGGTATCAAAGCCTTAGACATACAGCCCTAGAAGAATATAGACAGTGAAGAAATTAAGAGACTCCAAAGAAGTTCACCCAGGACCTAGGATAGAGCATGTCACCTGTGGGGAGGGCAACCAGGGATGGGGTAAGGACAGGAGGAGCCCCTTAACTGGCCCTCTGGCCCATTGGCCTGAGAATGAGAAGCGGCTACTTCCTTGGGTCTTGCTTGCTCAGGAACTAAAATAGATCTGAGCCTGGGGGTGCAGACAGCCCATGGATTTGGCTGTGAGAAGCTGGGAAAGGCAGAGGAAAGGGAAGGAACCAGGACTGCTGATACCACTATGGTTGTTCTAATATTATTATCATCTTGTCCCTAAGCGGGGCTTAAGGAATTGCACTTCTGCTCTCAAGAGTTGCTTCCTAACAGCACTCTCGTCATTTAGCTTTTCTTCTCCATTCCTGGTGCTCTATTCTGTTCGATGGATGAATTTAAATTCACTATTTTAAATACCGTTGCTTTAATGAAAGCTTATCCAGGGTCCACAGGACTTAACCAGCCCCCCAGAGTCACAGCTAACATTCCATTCAGAGCTCAAGCCGGTGGTGGATTAATTAATTCTGCCTTTAAAAAAGAGAAAGAAAAACGCTCGCCTTTCTTTTAGAACCACGATAAACTACTTCTTTATTTTTTGTCGGTTTTATCAACCTTTTTTTTTTTTTTTTTTTTTAAGAGCTGGGCTCAGCTTTATTGGTTTTTTTCTGTGCCCTTTCAAGTCAAAAGAACTTTTATTAACACTGCTCCTTGCCTGTTAAGCACCCGGGCTTCTGAATAGGATCTTCCTGGAAAGCCCTGAGTGATAGATAGCACCCCCGTGCTGTGCTGGATTTGCACTTGGCTGCCTCAGCTGGGGAGCCTGTTCTTGCAGATGCCACAGGGCCCCAGAGACTTCTGTACTGATAAAGGTACAGATGTTTGGAAAGTGAGTGACAAAGGACAGAAGGAAAAACACTTCCCAGGGCTCGGCTCCTTTCATACCATTTTGTGCTGCCCAGCTTGGATCTGCTTTCTAATTTGGGGCCGATCAGAAGAACAAACTGCTTTAATCAAATTTATTCTACTGCTTCCCGGTGCCCTACTCCAATGACCTCATCCGGGGCGGCTTCTGCTCCAGGATCTCCAAGGTGCTCACAAATGCCGGGTCCTTCTCATAATGCTCTTTCTCTCCCTGCCCTGCCCAGCTCCCCTCCTAAGGAGCCCTGTATTGTTTTCTGAGGAAGAAGACTATATAGCCTGCACCGGTCATTGCTTTTCTTAAGTCATCAAAATGTAACAGGGCCTGGACATCAGTCCATGTTCAACACAGGTCCTGGGGACCAGCTAGGCTGGCTGCTCTCGCCCCTCCCAGGTGCCTTCACTGCAGCCACAGCCAAATACCCCTAGTGCAGGCCTGAGTCCCTCTGAGCCCCAATCCTAGGATGGACTCTTGATTTCTTGATTTCTTCTCTGTCCCTACTCTTCTAGAACTACATGCCTAAGGCCTTGATACCTTCCAGGTGCTGGTCAATTTCCTTTCTCATGAACCAGATTCTGTCCTTAACCACAAAACACTGTGATTCCGGCCTCCCTGAAGCAATTGGCCTCATCACAGCCCTTGCCCTTGGTCAATCTGCAGCAGCCACGCTTGGGGTACGTTCTCCAACTGTGCTTCTGCTTTCAGCCCCCTTCCCCTGGCCATGGCAGAAAGAAACACTGAGCTGTAAAGCCTGGCACCTATTGTCTTCTTGGACCTGCCTGGCCACTGGGTCTCCTGGGTTGGCACCTGCTAGGAACAGCTCTTCCTGAAGAGATGTTTCTGCTACTTAGCCTCCCAGGACAGCATCCTTCTCTTTCTTAATTTTTTTTTCTGAGCAAGCCAGAGCCAGTTCCCAACCACCATATCTCTGTTGCAACTCTGCACTGCTTTTCAAGGTGGATTTTATGGTTGTTCACAGCAGAGACTGCTCCCAGCTCTGTTTTCTCTCCTATCCCCCGAAGAGCCAGGCTTGACAAAGTAATTCTGAACAGCTCCCACCAGCAGGAAGAACATCAGCAGTTCAGACACAATACAATAAAAACCACCAGCTTGTTTTCTCACCAGTCGCCTTGTAACTAAGTGCTAATGGTGTCTTCTGTTGAATTGATTAGGTCTGTTGGCTGGGTTTCTAATACCCTGGCTGATCTGCAATTATAGAATACCCGCTGCTTTTTCTGTCTTCTTACCTAATCATAACATAGCTTCTTAAGGCAAGGTAGGACATTTCCACCCACTCCTCTGTTTGGAATGAAGAAACCAAGGCATTTCATGTAAAAAGCCCATGGCAGAATTGAGCCAATGACCTTCCAAGGTTCACCAGAGCACTTTACCCACAGTCCTCTGCCATCAGGGTACTTTAGTCAATTACACTAAACAAGCCAATTTCCCTGCCCCTTGCAGAGACCCCTCAGAGCATTGTATGACCTCACCATCATGCAGCCAGGGGAACCTGTTCCCTGCCTTCAAAGCTGGCCAGTAACCGATGCAGTGGCCTGGAGTGAAAATTTTGCCAAGTAAGGACAAGGAGCTTGAACTCAGAATATACAAAGGGGCCAGGTGCAGTAGCTCACACCTGAAACCCCAGTGCTTTGAGAGGCTGAGGCAGGAGGATCACTTGAGGCCAGGAGTTCAAGGCTGCAGTGAGCTACGATCAAGCCACTCTGCTCCAGCCTCGGTGACAGAGCTAGACTCTGTCTCTTAAAAAAAGAGAGAGACAGAGAGTAAAGAATATACAGACCATCCTGACCAACATGGTGAAACCCTGTCTCTACTAAAAATACAAAAATTAGCTGGACATGGTGGTGCACGCCTATAGTCCCAGTTACTCGGGAGGCTGAGGCAGGAGAATTGCTTGAACCCAGGAGGCGGAGGTTGCAGTGAGCCAAGATCGCGCCACTGCACTCCAGCCTGGGCGACAGAGCGAAACTCTGTCGCCAACAAAAAAAAAAAAAAAAAAGAATATACAAAGGTAGCATCAGTTTTCTTCAGGAGCTGCAGAGACTGCGGAAGCAGGGACAGAGGAACTAAGCACTAAGCCTTCATAAAGCAGAGCGCCACTGCGCAACCCGGCCTGCTGCTGCTGCATCCCCTGATACACCTGGCGGCCGTGGGATGAACTTCCTGAATGTGCCTACAGTTAAGTTATTGGTGCTTCCTAGTCATCCTCAAGGCCCTTGGAAGTTTCAGAATTCCTTATTTTTTCATGAATCCTTACCATCAGCCCTCATTATTAAAGATAAAACAAGCACTGTCACGTAAAAGAACCCAGCAAATACTAGCAATCATGGAAACAAACAATTTGTAATGTCTGCATTTCATTTGCTGATATACATTTTTTTTTTTTTTTTTTGAGATGGAGTTTTACTCCTGTTGCCCAGGCTGGAGTGCAGTGGCATGATCTCAGCTCACTGCAACCTCTGCCTCCCTGGGTTCAAGTGATTCTCCTGCCTCAGCCTGCTGAGTAACTGGGATTACAGGCGCTTGCCACCACGCCCAGTTAATTTTTGTATTTTTAGTAGAGATAGGGTTTCACCATGTTGGCCAGGCTGGTATTGAACTCCTGACCTCAGATGATCTGCCCACCTTGGCCTCACAAAGTGCTGGGATTTCAGGTATGAGCCACCACGCCTAGCCCATTTGCTGATAAACGTTTTATTAGAACCATGGAAGATGTTTGAGAATCATATCAGGGTTTATACTTTTAAAATGTGCAGGTACAGGTCCTGCCAGCCTTCCTGAATTAAATCACAATTGAATAGGTTACTGTGGTTCATATTTGTGGGGGCAGCTAGTACAATGTCTGGAAGTTAGTTAGGAATCCAGTAAATGTGAAACTTTAATTTGGATATTGAAACTTATGATTGGCATATGACAGGAGAAATCTGAGTCAGAGTTTCTGGAGAAAAGATGGTAGAATGGCCCCTGGAGGGCACCTGGCCCATGTGCCTCAGACCTCTGAGTGTGGGCACAGCCTCCAGGACGCTCTCAACCACAGGACAGGGCATTGGGAAGGGCCGAGGAGCCAGGTTCCAGGTCTTCAGGCAAGATGCGTCTTTAGTCCCTCTTGGCTCCTCTGATGATCTATTTTCTCTAGGGCAGGATTGAAACAGAAGCAAGAAAGTGGATGAAGGAGACAGAAACAGGGAACATTCCAGAGGTCTGGAGCCCAGGACAGGACATGGCAGAAAGAAAAAAAAAAAAAAAGCCTAGAAGGGGAACGAGGGATGAATGAAAGAAGGATAAGCTAAGCCAGATCTCTGAAGCTCAGTGGGGATAAAAATTCAGACTACACTTTAAAGTTGCTTTTGCTTCTTTAGTTCAGAACCAGCAAGCAATGAGTGCAAAGGCTACCCCAGTCATAAATACATGTGATGGGGCTGAACTCTGGTTCCTCAGGGTTCGATGGTCTCACTGGGTCAGAGGAGCTCACTGCACAGGCTCCTTGCCTTTAAAGCATATGGCCAGCTACAGGACCACGTTAGCCCTGTAGCCTGTAATGTCTTCCTAATCCCACATAAACAAATTCCTACTCTGCCACGGTTACCTCCATGTCACCCTGTTTTTATAGGTCATCAGGCCTGTCTGGTGGTCATGGCCTTCCAACAGGTCACAGCTGCCAGAAAGTAGCTTGGCCTCCAGCCAGGTCCTCTGTCTCCTGCACCCTGTCCCATCATCTCAGTGGGAGGTGGGGGAAAGGGGCAGGGGGACGGAATGTCCTGGAGATGAGAGTCTCTGAAACTAAGCCTGTGCCAGGAACAGTTTCCCAGCCTTCTCTTCATTTTCCATCACCAACGCAGGTCTGGATGATTTATACAACCCCTTACAGGAAGGGGAGAGGACAATCAACCGTTCTAGGGCTGGGTGCCTGGTATTTTACATGCATTACCTCATTTAATTTTCACAGACCCTGTAAGAGAAGCATTATTACATTATTAACCCATATGACAGACAAGGAAACTGAGGTGCTGGGAGATCAAGCGGCTTCCTCAAAATCACAGAGCGAGTAAATGCCTTTAAAACCCAAGACCATCTGACGCCAAATCCCAGGCTCTTCCCCAGCAACCCGATGCCTTACAAAATTACCCAGAGCTACCCAAGTTTATAACCTGTAGGTGTCACCGAACTCCACTGGCATTCAGACATGTGGCTTAATATTAGATTGTGAGTGTATTTGGTTTATTTCAGATTTTCTTTTTCCACTCTTCCAATTATTCCACTCTGTTTTTTCTTTCTTTCATACCCCACATACAATCCACCAGGAAATCCTGTTGGGGCCAGTCTCAATGATTTATCTAGAAGTTCACTTTCTACTGCTACCACCTTGGTCCAAGCAACGAGCCTCACTCTCCTGAATTCCTGCCATAGGACCCCTGGCCCCAGTGCAGGTACAGATGGATTTGAAACGTAAGTCAGATATGCCACACTGTGCTCCCAACACTGCCATGGCTCCCCTGTTCATGCAGAGTCAAGCAAAGTCTCTGACCTGATCTACAAGGCCTTAGGTGGACCAGCTCTGCTTCTCTCTCTGTTGTCTCTCTCTCCCTTGCTCTCTCTACTCCAGCCACACAGGCCTCCTCGATGCTTCTCAGCACTTTCCCACCTTTGAGCCTTTGCCCTGAGTGCCCCTACCCCTACATATCCAGTTGGCCAATTCCTTCACCTCCTCCAGTCTTTGCTCACACGTCACCCTCTCCCCGAGGCCTCCCCTGCCTACCTTTCCTAATACATTTCCATTTCCACTTCCGCTGCTCCACTTCTTCTTTCTCACTTATTACCTTGTATCTTACTTATTTACTGTGTTTGTGATGTACATCTGCCTCCCTCCGCTAGAATGAATGCTCCATAAAGAACAAAAATCTTTGTCTGTTTTGGTCACCGATATATCCTACATGCCTAGAACAGAGCCTGACACTTGGTAGGTGTTTGCTAACCATTGGTTGAAGGGATAAAGTGGATACAAAGCTGACAGAATCCCAAAGTCTTTACGTTCACCTCTCCCTGGGTCTGACTGGGCACAGCTGCAAATCCATCATCCCTAATGTTCACTTCTAGGGCAAGATGCTGGTACATTGTTGACTCCTCTGCTTCTCTGCTTAACTTCTTCTCTCTGGGAGGAAACTTCCTGTTATGTATGTGTCTCAGTGAGCTATCTCAGCCCTCCAGTTCTGTTATAAATGCAAAGCATTTCGCTCTCACACAAGGGCAGCTCTTAGTTCTCTCCATTTCGCAATGAATGAAGACTTGAGGCATCTGAAACTCCAATCAAGTGAAGACAAAACCATGCAAATCCCAGTGTGCATTAATGAACAAAATCCCCCCTGCAATTGTTTTTATTGCAGTCAGAAATGGCTAATGGTGAGCATCATTAGAATAACACAGGCTTAAAAACTGAATGTGGGTTAATGTTCATAACAAGAGGAATAATTAGTTTCTCCACAGACATTTACACTTAATTTCTAAAGCTTATTATTTATGATATTTTGTCTTGTTTAGGGCCCTTGGTAAACTGTTTGCATTTAACAAGTTGTTCGATTCTTCCAAGTCTTGTATTTCATACTTGAGAAGTCAAAGCAACACCTTTGATCAAAGTGGAATGCTTAATTAAATAATCACAAAATTCCCCTCAAGGAAATAATTACACCCAAAAGCATGGTTAACATAATTTCCTCTCAATTCTTGACATTGGCCTAGTCTGGTCACTATCCTATTGTAACGTATTTATGTGAAGTTCAATGTTGTCTTTTTCACTCTAGTATGCTAGGGCAGTGATTGCCAAGGTCACCATCAAAACCTTGGAAGTTTCCCATGAACAAGGAGTCTCTGGAGGCTCTGATCCAATATGCAAGTGATGGGGCCCTGGAATCTGCTCCCTGGAAAGCTTCCTGGGTGTTGCTGGTGGAAACTGGATGTGAGAACTGTTCCATTAGTGACTTACTCCAGAAGAGACCGAGCAAGGCACTTTGCACAAGACAGTATTCACTCCAAAACATGCACCGACTCGGGTAGAAAGAAGCAAGCATTACTGAGAGTTATGGAGCATTCAACATGGAAGTTCCAGTGTTGTGGGAATCAGAGGACCAGAGAGACCAATATGGGTGAATAAAGGAGGATGTTTATTAAGGTGTGCACCAGCTCAGTGGATTCACATCCAAAAAGCTGAGCATAGAGTGCTTGTACTCCAGGAGAGTAAGAACTTTGCTAGTCCTATTCATAAAATTATCTCCAGTACTTTGCATAGTACTGAGAACACAGTAGGTGTAATAAAAGTCAGTTGGATAGGCCGGGCAAGGTGACTCACACCTGTAATCCTAGCACTTTGGGAAGCCAAGGTGGGCAGATCACCTGAGGTCAGGAGTTCGAGACCAGCCTGGCCAACATGGCGAAGCCCTGTGTCTACTAAAAATACAAAAATTAGTCGGGTGTGGTGGTGCATGCCTATAATCTCAGCTACTCAGGAGGCTGATGCAGGAGAATTGCTTGGACCCAGGAGGCGGAGGTTGCAATGAGCCGAGATAGCACCACTGCACTCCAGCCTGGGCAACAGAACGAGATTCCATCTCAAAAAAAAAAAAATCGGTTAGATAAATGAACCTACTCTATGCCAATCACTTTATATATAGTAATCATTTAACTTACACCTTACAAAATCAGGTAAGGTAGATGCTATCTGACAGACACACATATTAATATTCCAACAAGTTAAGTCAGTTGCTCAATTACCCTGGAAGTGACAGAGAAAAGATTGGAACTTGGGTTTGTTTAACTTCAAAGCTGTTGCCTATTGCATACCCCATGGTGGCCAGGTGGGCAGGTCACAGTGGGTTCAAACTGTCCCAGTTATTGCCTCTCCCAGGCCCAGCTGCTGTAGTAGCTGAAGACCTCCACCCTGCAGGTTCAGTCCACTCACCTTCTCCAAGGCCCATCCCAAGCCCATGACCATCAGAAGGTAGATTCTGGAGTACATCACACCGCCGTGAATTCAGATTCTGTTGTACTCAGGATAGCCCCACCCATCCAACATGTTCACAGAGCTGGACAATCCCCATCTTGTCTTCTTTCTTTCCACTCCCTGCCAAAAGGGACCTGTCTGTAAAATACAACTTCTCCTGGGTCCCTTCTTGGAATTTTCATCTCTAGTTGGGCACCTTGACAATCTGTCTGGTCCTTGTTAATTCCCTTCCCAGGCTCTCCAGCTCTGCACCTCTCTCCGTACCTCCTCTTGGTCAGATTCTACTCATGTTCAAGACCTCCTTGGGCTTCCTTTGGCACATTGTCCCAGACTCCTTATTGGTCTCCTGGCTTCGAGAATTGTTCCACCCTCCAGACTCTCCCAGTCTGACTTATTAAAGTACACTTTAAGCCTTGGTACTGCCTTGTTTAAGATATTTGAAGGGCTGTCTTCACTTACAGAGTATTGTCCCAGCTCCTTAGCAGGGCACATCCGTCCTTTTGTGATCCGACTCCTGCTTCTCTGGCTTCATTTCTTGCAAGCCATGGTGTTTCCATATATCTTTGATGTCCTTGCTCTTTCCTCTGCCTAGGATGTCTTCCCTACTGTTGTACAATTATAACTCTGTTTGACTCCTCTTCTAAACTTCAGCTCAAGTGTCATCTCCAGAAAGCCTTTCCTGCGTTCCCATCCAGGCTTGGCTATCTCTCTTGCATGCACTCATAGCAACCTTCGCAGGTTATGTTAAAGTAATCTTGTAAGTTCCTCAAGGGAAGGATCAAATTTAATTCATTGCTAAACCTAACATGGTGCCTGGCACATAACTGATATCCAAAAAATGTGTGTAAATCTAATTACATTGAAGTCTAGTGGAAACCCCACCACCACCAGAGCGCTCAGCCCTCCCTCCTACATGCCTGACCACCATTCTAGCTTTCTGGAGACTTCTGACCACCTGCCCACTAGATCAGTACCTCAGGGTGTCAAAGAAAATCTGGAGCTGGTGCAACTTTTGCACAAGGAGACACGGACCTTAGGCTTTTGCTGTGTGGCAGCTTTGTAGTCAGAGGGTCCTGTCCACTCCCAGCCTTTCCTCCATGTTAATTCCTGCCCTCAAACCAAGCCCAGCATAACTATGAGCTCCATCCTTCACACAGACCAGGGCAGAGGCCACCTCTAACCCAGGTCACACATCTAACAAATAAACATCACTCCTCACAAAGCACCAGGAAGGCAGGGCTTGTGGCTTAGCACACTCTCTACATGAATAATTTTTAAATGGATTATCTCCTGAGTGGAGACCAAGAGCTTCCATTTTCTACATGAGTAATAGCACATCGATGTGGTAACTGTTGGGTCAGTATGGCCCAGTTTTCTTACATCACGGGAACGAGAGCTCCAAGGCACCCCTAAAGCTCCAAGCCCCTCTGGCTCCTATTGCTTCTGTGCCAGGGTTCTGATGATGAAGGATGATGGTGATGGAGAGAGTTTCCGTGCTGCTGAGACACTCACTCCACTCCAACACTAACGTCTTAGAGCCATAAAGGCACACGATATTTTCAAGGCTTGCCTGATCCTATTTCTTTGTAAATTGAATTAAGCTCTTTACTGTGTATTACTGATATTAAAAAAGAATGAATTCACATCTTGCAAACACAGCAAAAAGCAATCGCTCCCATGACAAGGAAGTCATTGGCCAGCATCCACAGAACTCAATTTTAACTTTCGAGCCCAGTCAGCAGGCAAACATGCCGGCGTATGGCAGGGTCAGCCCTAGGCAGCATCGTGAGCAGGGTAATGTGAGCTGTCAGCATCCCAGGTCTCTTGTCTTTCCTCTTTTTCCTCGCCTTCCCCTTTCAATGCCTCTTCAGCCCAATCTCTCCACCCTATTATCCTTCCAGATCTTTCCCGTGTCTTGGAGAAAGGGGCCTTTACAGTGTCCACATGAAGGTGAAGTAGCTAAGGAGCATAACCCAGGTACAAAATGACTTGTAAAGTGCTAGACACGAATAATAATAATAATAATGCCTTCTCTGTGAGCTGTTTTTACACTTTGCAAAGCCTTCTTGTCATGGTGGTGTAGGAACTATTATTAATGTTTTATCCCCACTCCTTTATACCCCCAGTTGCTCTGCATTTTAAAAGGGGATCCTTGTGGTAAAGAATGAAGAAACAAAGGCATAAAGAAATGAAGGTTAAAATCTCATAGCTTCAGGAGAGTAGTGATTTTGGGTAGAGCCTAGAGAAGGGTCAGGTAGCTTTTGTCACTCCTCAAGTTGCCAGAAGACAGTATCTCCGTGTCTTTTGACTTTTCTTTGAATATTTTTAATGATTGGGATCAATAAAAGGGTGAAAGGAGCATGGCCTACTTTGGTATGAAATTTCCATAATCTGAACATCCATGTTAAGAGAATGATTAAATAATATGCATCCACTAAAGGAATAAGGTAGATCTATATGTACTGACATGGAGAATTCCCCAATAAAAAAGCAAGTGACTGAATAATGTATCTAGTATACTAGGATCTCATTCACACACACACACACACACACACACACAAACCATGTCTGCATGTTACATATGTGATAATACATAAAATAGGTCAGGATGGATTCACCCCAAACTATCAGCAATGGTCATGGATAGGGAGGATAATGAGATTATAGCAGTAAGGATTGAAGGGAATTTTTATTGTTTATTCTATATACTGCTGTATTGTTTGAATTTGGGCTTGTAAGGAACATGCATTGATTTTGTATTTTTTTTACAAAAACAACAAGATATTTCCACACCAAAAGAAATTTAAAAACTGGTCCCCCAGTGTCAGGCATATATGACAGCCATGTGAATGGCCCCGAAGCTGGTCTCATGGCTCCAGTGAGCTGAGCACTTACTTGGAACCTGTACACCTTCATTGTGCCGAGAAGACCTGCAAATTTGGAGTCTGGATAGAAAATTCCAGATGACACCAAGAACTTGCTTGTACTATATCTGACTGGAATACCAGGCCCTAACCGTTCTTCCTAATAGAATTCATGTTGAGAATCAAGGAAAATATTTTGCACATCTTTCTGTGGCACCTGGCTAAACACACATACACAGTTACCTGACTAATTATCTTGCTTTAAGATTATTTTTTCAAGGAGCTGGGAGGAGGGTAATCACAGAAATTGTACCTTCACTAGGAAAATGCTGTCAGGTTTTAATCAAATATGTGCAGAAAATGCCAACTGTGGGGTGTGTGTATCTATTTCTTCCTTACATTGAATGCAAGTTAAAATTCTGGTTGATGGCCCTCAAGTGAGGGAGTGGACCTCCATCTCTAGCTCTCCCTGTGATGGCTTGTCCATGCTGAGTCTCCAGGTGTCTGCTTGTCTGGGATGATATTTGGCCTAAGCTGTAGCAGGGCCAGAATCTCCTGTTTCCTTTCTCTTGCCAGGCTTAATCAGGTTGATACCCATGATCTCTCTGCTTCCAGCTTTCCTTCTAAGAGGAGAGAACACATGGCTCTCCAGGCTACAATAGGGTCAGGCTGCTCAACACCAATGTGCCATAATTTCTAAAAAGGTCTAGGCTTCCTTCCTGACAACCGTATAGAAGCTACCTATTGTTTCTCCTTGGGGCTCTGGGTAGCCACTGCCTGGAAACATGAGTGTCTATTGACAGAACCTTGCCCAGGGCAGTCAGGAACCCAACAGTAAGAATCATTGCAATGAGATACCCAGGAAGGTGGAGGGAGAGGTTTGCCCTGGCTGCAGGCAATCACAGCCTGAATTAGGGATGAATTATTTATGGAGACTTGACAAACAATGATAGAACCAACTACAAATTGGTCTGCTTTGTATTATAATCATGCAACTGGCAATTCCAAGCAATTTCAAAGAAAAAAAATACTCATCCCCTGTTTAGGTGGTTCACTGTCAAGTCCCATCCCTTCCCCGTTCAGCAATGCCCAGGAGCCTCGTAGCATAGTCAGGTCAAGAATGTGAGGTATGGACACGGTGGCTCATGCCTGTAATCCCAGCACCTTGGGAGGCCAAGAGGGGTGGATCACTTGAGGTCAGGAGTTTGAGCCCAGCCTGGCCAACATAGTGAAACCCCATCTCTATTAAAAATACAAAAATTAGCTGGGCATAGTAGAACACACCTGTAGTCCCAGCTATTTGGGAGGCTGAGGCAGGAGAATCGCTTGAACCTGAGAGGTCGAGGTTACAGTGAGCCATGATCATGCTACTGCACTCCAACCTGGGTGACAGAGCAAGACTCCGTCTCAAACAAACAAACAAACAAACAAACAAAACGTGAGGTCTGAAGTTAGACACCCTGGTTAGAAACCTAAGCCTATCACTTATTAACTCTTTGAGTTTGACAAGTTACTTAACATCTCTGAGCCTCAGTGTCTTCTACCATCAAATGTTAATAAAATATCTCACAGGGTCATTGTGAAGACATAATAAGAAAACTATGTAAAAAACTTTGGTAAACTGTTAAGTGATATAAAATGTTATATAGTTTGTAGTTAAAATTAAGTTTGAACTTGAGATTCCCCAAATATGGCCAACATTTTCGCTCTTCTGTGCTTTTACACATGTTGTACCCTCTTTATACAATGCTTGCCCCCTGTCTAACTGTTAAGCTCTCATCCTCTTTATCTATATAATCTGTATTGTCCAAACTTCCCCAGCCTGACATTTCAAAATGAGGCCATATTTCCTTTTTAAATCCAAATTGAGTTGGCCAAAATCCCTACCTCACCAGGTAGGGTGTACGATCTGTCTTTACCTGGATTTTCCCTCCCAGGGATCCCAAAGGATCACCTTCACTAACTCATAAATCAGTTCCCCTTGCCACTTACCTACTGTCACCCTCTAGGAGCTCAGACACCCTCCAGGCTAGACTCTGCCACCATAGGTTATGGTCAGCCCCTGGGCCCTATGGCCAAGTGAAGTGCTGCTGAGGGCTTTGCTGGAGCACAGGTGATCCACACAGATTCTGCTTCCTTCAACCTGTATCAGCAAGGGGGCAGTGCTCCCACCAAAATGGCCTGGGCTCCAGGGGCACAGTTCTGAGCATTCCCTCTTCCGGGTGACATTCACTATCATTCCCTGAGGATACCTCATGGTGCCAGGTGACTAAGCCAGAGGGGCTCAAGCATCATTTCCTTCCCCAATCTAGGCCTACTGCCTGAGTCCAGGTTATTCATCCACATCCCCTCACTTATGTGGAATGCACTACCCAGCTCAATCTGTGCAACATTTGAAAAGGACCCTATTCTCTGAAATAGTCACCTATTGCACACTGCCTGTTATTTTACCTGAATGAACAAAAACCTGATCCACCTCTGACATGACTTGGGTGCAGCACTTAGGCCAGGTTTAATCAGGTTGACGCCCACAATGCCAAGCCCCTGGGTGGTTCCATTGCCAACACTCCTGGGGCATCCCTGGTGGCTTGATCAGGAATCCAGCAAAGCCTTAGGGCATTAGAGGGCCCCCATTTCTCCTCACATTGTGCATCCACTCACTGAAGCAAAGGAAATTGGACTCTGGCTCAGCCAACAATGAACTATGAGAGGATGAGGAGTCAGAGTGTGTCCTTTTGAACTATCTTAGGCTGTTTTGCTTCTCCAAGTGGGTGTTCTTTATAGCTAGACTTAGGAAAGAAAACCTTTTTTGACCACTGTTAGAGGCTGAATTGTGTCCACTCACAAAATTCATATGTGAAGTCTCAACCCTCAGTACATCTGAACATGACTGTATTTGGGGACAGGGTCTTTAAAGAGGTAATTAATATTAAATGAGGTCATTGGGCTGGGCCCTCATCCAATACATCTGGTGTTCCTTTAAGAAGAGGGAGTTTGGACACAAAAAGGTACAGAAGAGCGACCATGAGAAGAAGCAGAGGGACGATGGTCACCCAGAAGCCAAGGAGAGAGCCCTGGAACAGACGCTTCCCTCACAGCCCCCAGAAGAAACCAACCCTGCCAACGCTTTGATCTCAGGCTCTAGTCTTCAGAACTGTGAGAAAACAAATTCCTGTTATTTAAACCACCCAATCTGTGGTATTTTGTTACAACAGCTTTATCAAACTAACACAACCACTCGGTGGGGGAGAAAGAACTCCATGAATCAGGCATGCTTGGGGCCTGAGGCTCTCTTCTGGTCCACTGCTTCCCCATCTGGGTGGTCACAGTGCTTGCCAAGGTTATCCCAGGCTGCAGCTCTACACTCGATTCCCCCAAACACTCATAGTCTTAGCTCCTCATTTTTAACAGTAAGTCTTCCTTGCAGCCACAGGAATTTGAAGCAAGACCGAAGTGAAGCAGATTGGAGGGTGAGGTGGTGGGTATTAGCAAGGCAGTGGAAGTGGTCACAGTCTCTCCCTTCAATGACTGTTGAACGTTCATCCGAGTCTGACTCCCATGCATGAACTACTCAGGCAGATGCAAACAACCAACGAGACTTAGAGACAAACGGACCACCGAGGAGAGGAGAGTTGTGTGGAGACTGGAGATTGTGTGCTGCCAGCCTGTTTCTAAAAATGGAATCGAAGAATAGTGAGTATCCTTGAGGCAGAGAGAGAGAAAGAAGCTCTCCCATGAATGCTGCTGTAAGGGAAGAGGCATCTGCAACTTGCCTTTCTAACCTACCCAGATTTGTGTTTTACAACTGGCCTGATACTTGCACAGGTAACTGGCCAAGAGAAAAAGGAATCATTTGGGTCTGGTGCTTCTTGCATGGTTTTTTTTTTTTTTCTTAAAAGAAACATTATAAAGCTGAATGTCTGAAATGATTTTGGATTCACACCCACTGTCTATAGAACAGCTTGAAGCTGACTAGTTTAGCTCGTTGAAACACTCGGATCCGCTCAGACACTGCCCACACACAAGAGCCTCGCACTAGCCAGGCTCCAAGAGATCTGGTTCTTGCAAACAACTCCTTTTGCTTTCTCTCCTCCTGTCAGTTTGGGCTGCTCCTTGCCGTCTTTTTCTGGGTTTTGAGGGCAACTCCTTCCATTCCTGTCCAAGCCCCTCTCTTCCAGCTTCCAGGATATGCCAAAATTGACCACTATGCCTTCCTAGGCTAGTCCATAGTGCCACACTCCTATTCTCCCTCCTCTCCTTGATTAAACTTGTATTTCCACACATCTGAACAGGCTGCTGCACAAGCTTCCTTCTCACTCACTTGCTTCCCACCCGCTCTTGTTCTGCTTCCTCTTCTCTCTCCCATAACCAATTCACTCAGACAGAATGGATCTTATGTAACATGCCTCCCCGTCACACCCCCAAAAGGTGGCTTCCAAGCTCTGGTTGAAGCACAGACATCTGCATTTCCACTGGCATAAACAAACACCATGTGGGACTCCCTGGCACCTCTCCAGGGCTGTGAGATCAGGAGAGGCACACGCTGAAAGAAGTGCTATCCTGCTTACAATCCACAGTCCCTCCCTGGGCTACCTGGTCACAGATTACACGAGCAATTGTCACATAATTGTCCTTTAATGTCTTCCCAGAGATTTCAACTGGCTCCAAATTGTTTTTGCTAATAAAAACTAAGGAGATTTGCAGGAAACTCCAGATGCATTCAAACACTTGGGGGGATTGAGCAGCCTGAAGGCAGATGAAACTTAACTCAAATAAACATAAGGTAATGTGCACTGGCAAAAGTAATCTAAGATGTGAGTGTACATCTGTGCACTCCAAATTTGCAGCCGCCTCTGAGGAAGGAAATCTGGGAATAGCTCGTAATGGATGAAGTGGGCAGAGCAGCCAAGGCTGTCCCAGAGTAACTACTCCTTGACAAGGAATATCGGATCTCATTTTGTACAGACTCCATCAGTGGCCCAAACTGGACCGTGTGGCTTGGTTCTGCTACAGATTCCATAGTGTCACTCTTAGCTTTCAGATGTGGGAAGACAACAAGAAGTGGCTTCCAGGTGCTCGCCTCTGAGGCCAGGAGGCTATGCGGTGTTCCTGATGGGGTAAGTTGAAGTACGTGTCTGTGTTTGTCCGTTTTTACCATTGATTGCCAAACCCTGGAAGGGGCCGAGTTATCTGCACCTGCTGATTAATCCCCAGGGCCATGTTGACATGAAGGGCTAGCTTCCAAATTACAGCACTCCCTGACTTCAGACAACTCTCTAATTTGTTACATAAAAATTACTGAAAAGCAGTGTTTTGGTGTGCTATTCAGGGAGTTTAGTTCTTGGACTGGGGGAATATATACATACATACATATAAACACACATAATCAATATACACATATCTGTGTGTCTGCACACAAACACACATATATATTTGCTAATTGTGATTTCTATGGGTGTGACTCTGCCTGGTCCAAAAAACCCAGTAGACAGGTAAGTGACTTTATCGGCACTTTAGAGGTACCACTGTTTGAAGGGCAGGAGGAAGCTGGCACAGGCCTGCCAATCATGCCTTGTTCAGCCAAACCTCTCTCCTCCAAACCTCTGAGAGATAGGGGCAGAAGGCCACCAGCCGCACATCTTCAGCCTCCTCAGAAAGGTGCTGATACCTGCAAACAGGACGGGGAGCAACGGCCTGTCACTTCCCTCTTGCTGCAGCAACAGGAGCTGAATAGAGTCTCAAGTCAGCTTGGCTTACCTTACCTCGCTTCTCCCACAGGAACCATGCACAGAAAAGGTGCGACAGCACTGAGGGAGGCCATGGATTGGGAGGAGAAGTGGGGTCTGGAATATTCTCCCTTCTAGAAAGTAGCAAAGGCGTTCCAGTGCCTGGCAGTCCAAAGGCCCCTCATGGCATAGAGGAGAAAGGGAGACATGGCCACAGCCCCAGCTCCAGGAACTGGGCAGGTCCATTTGACCCACCCATTGCGTATGGCTCTATGTCATCATTATCCAGCTGATTGTACAGAAGTCCCACCTGGCATGTGGGAGCAGTTCACAGGGTCAGTGTATAATGTGCAGAGCTTCTAGGTGTGTTAGAGCCAGTCACTGAGAGCTTTGGGCTTCTTCCTCGGTCCCCAAGAACTGAAGCCATTGCTCCTCTTCCTCAGTCAGCACCAGTGCTGCCTGGGGGCTGTGTCCTCAGGCCTGCTGGTAAGCAAAAGCCTTCTCAATTTCTCTGGTACCTGATGCCACTGAAACAACTATACCACCCCATTTGAGGACTTTAGGAGTCTTCTATATTTAATAATATAGGGCATGGATTCTTTTTGTTTATGCATCAAATATTTTTCTTCTGGTCCATACAAAACACTACACTAAGAAGTGTAGAAGACAGTGTAAATTTAGCAGCCAACTGGAAAAGAGAAACTACACAATTTGCAATGTCCATAAGAGCAACAAAGCAAATAAAATGCTCTGAAGAGCAATTTGTCTTGAGACTAACAAAACAAAAATTTACCTATGAAGTTCTAACCAAGAGGACACCAAGCAATGTCATAAATGAGGAACTGATCAGTTCTCAGATTTTGCTGTGAACACTGGAGAATCTGGTTCTAAAAGTCTGAAATAGGGCTTGAGATTTTGCATGTTTCTTTCTTTCTTTTCATTTTCTTTCTTTTTGAGACTGAGTTTCATTCTCGTTGCTCAGGCTGGAGTGCAGTGGTACAATCTTGGCTCACCACAACCTCCACCTCCCAGGTTCAGGTGATTCTCCTGCCTCAGCCTCCGAAGTAGCTGGAACTACAGGTGCCCGCCACCATGCCCAGCTAATTTTTTGGTATTTTTATTAGAGATGGGGTTTCATCATGTTGGCCAGGCTAATCTCAAACTCCTGAGCTCAGGTGATCCACTTGCCTTGGCCCCCCAAAGTGCTGGGATTACAGGGATGAGCCACTGCGCCCAGTCAATTTTGCATGTTTCACAAGCTCCTTGGTGTTGGTGATGCTGCAATGCTACTGGTTGTCAGACCACACTTGGATAGCCAGGCTCTAGACCATGTGATATTTCACTAGGCTGTCTTATACAAACTCTCAGTACTGGCCAGAGGTGTAATTATACTGGGAAGGCTGGCCAAGGTAGCTCACACCTATAATCCCAGCACTTTCAGAAGTTGAGTCAGGAGGATTGCTTGAGGTCAGAAGTTCGAGACCAGCTGGACAACGTAGTGAGACTCCATCTCCACAAAATAAAAATAAAAATTAGCTGGGTGTGGTGGTGCCTGCCTGTAGTCCTAGATACTTGGGAGACTGAGATGAAAGGATCAATTGAACCCAGGAGTTCAAGGCTGCAGTGAGCTATGAGCAAGCCACTGCACTGCAGCCTGGGTGACAGAGCAAGACTCTGTCTCTGAATAATAATAATATGGGGCATTGGCACTCAACTCCAGCAATACATTGGAGACCACTATGACACCCAGGTAATCAGCTCCCTACCAACCTGGTTGCACCCAGAAGGTTCAGAATATTTAGAAAAATGGTAGAGTGAATAAGTTTTAAAACTCTTCCTAAATATCATTTTTCCCAGTCTAACTTCTTTATTCTTATCTGGCTATGAGCTCAAGATGGTTGTCCCCAACAAATAACCGGAGAGCTGCCAGGGCACCCTAGGAACATAGGCCAGCAGGGGCAGACATCAATCTCCTAGGAAGCCAAGGGACCTGGAAGGGATTGGCTTCAATTCAGAATGAGAAGGATGTGGTTAGGAAAGGACTTTCCAGGTCCATTACATACAAGCTCCAAGAGGAGCTTGTATAAAGCCACAAATGCAGGAAGAAAACCGTAGAGTACTTGGAAGACACTGTTTGCATGGAACACGCCCGGGAGCCCTGCCCCCACTGATACATGTGGTTTGCTCCCTCGCTCCCTCACCCTTTGAGTTCTCTGCTCAGATGTCCCCTCCTCGGACCCCTCCATCTAAAATAGCCTCCTCCTGCCCCTGCTGGGACTCACTAGCCCCTTACCCTGCTTCACCACAGTTATCACTACCAGAGCTCTGATCAGGTAGTTGAAGAAAATAAAATTATAAGTGGAGGACACAGCAAGGGCAAAACCCTGGGGCAGGAACACACTGCTGGAGCGCAATCCATGAGGGCGAGAGTGTACGAAAATGTCATCAGAGAGGACACCCAGGACCACGAGGTAGGGCTTTGGATTCTGCGTCAATCAGCTCTTGCTACGTGGCAATGACAGATGTTCAGTGGCACACAGCAGCAAGCGTCTCACTGCACATCAGCAGCTCAGCCCGGACAGGCCTCCTCCACGTGTTTCATTCTGGGACCCAAGCTGCAAAAGGCAGGGGCAACTGCTCTTGTTCTTGTCCTGGCAATAGCAGACATGAGGAGCGTAAGTCCAACTGCACAGGCTCATGACGAGCACCTGCTGGAGTCAGGGCCACTGCCGCCCAAGGACAAAGCACATGACGTGACTAAGTCAAATCAAGGGGCGGGAAATACACCAGGGCCACGGTGAGGCTGTGCAGAGTACCAGTTATCGAGTGTCATGAAAATGGGGACAGGAATTCATTCTATTGCAGGGTAATATGATGGGGGAGCCATTGTGTGTGGGAGGAAGGCATTGGGCAGAGCAGTGGCATGACTGGATGTGCATTTTTTGGCATCCTCTCTGGCTGTTGGATGAACAATAAACCCATTCCAGGGGGCCACCGTGGAGGCAGAGACCCTGCTGGAATACATCCAATGATGAGCACCGAACACAGGCTCACTGAGGTCTTGCTATGTGCCAAGAGGATGTTGACCTTGCCTCAGATACTCTGCATGAAACTAGGGGGGTGCCAGGAACCACAGCCTTGAGGAAGGGGACGGCATGTACAATTTTTATTCCCATGGTACTCGCCGCCCTAGCACAGACGGACTAGATGGGAGACCGAACAAGAAAGCAGGAGGCCCCTGCTCCAGTGCCAAGGTGGCTGATAAAGGCTGCTGTGGACATCATGGGAGTGGAAATAGCCACGTGGTCTGGATGGGAACAGAAAGACCCCTGGCAGTACTCATGGGTGTGCAGTGCTCAAAACGAAGGCTGAAAACAAGGAGGATGGCGTGTACCTCCCTTTTGCTGTAAAAATAAGACAGCAGGATGGTGAGTCAAAAGAAGCCGGCTGGCTTCACACCCTCCAGGAAGATATGCAAGGGCTTCCCATCTCATCCCATCCCACTTCAACCCTGCGTATGTCATGGCTCAGATCTCCCGATAGAGATGGCAAAGTGAAATGCTCTGAGAAAGCAGCCTTTTGGAAAGCAGACCGTTTTTATAAAAGGAACACACTGTAACCAGGAATTTTTATCTGTGGAGAAGTAAACAAGTTCTCTGTGAGAGGGTGGTGACAAGCCGAAGCTGCAGCAAATATCAAGGCAGAGAGATTCCTGAACTGGGCAGGGTTGAGCAGAGGGGGTTGCTACCTTAGGCTCCTCTGTGTCCTGGATAGTAGAATCAAGCTAGTCAGTGGCCAGGTGGACAGGCAACAGCGCTGATGAGATAGCCTCTTTGTAGCACCACAGAGACTTACAAAAGAAGGACAGCGTTTTAAGGTCCAAAAGGAAAGCCATGTTATTCAAAATTTCAAATTAGCAGAAATACCAAAAAAATAAGCACGCACAACCAAAATGGAAACAGAAGCCATTCAATGTGTCAGATCAAGTCACAGAACTTCTTTCAACTTCAGCTTTTTTCATCTTTAGAATGGGGTGTTTGGACCAAACTACCTTTTAACATTTCTTTTACTTCTGAAATTCTATGATCTATTAAAGGGCACCTTGTAAGAGACTCCAAAGAATGTCAAAAACAAAAACAAGAAACTGAGGGCATTCATGGAATGCACAAAGGAATGAAAAGAAAGACAGAAGCGACAATGCATCAATGTTCTGCCTTGCCCTTTACCAAGGAAGATGCATGCCCTTGAAATGGGCAGGTTGGAGCATTCAATAAAATCATAGTAAATGCACAGAATGTTCTAGTCTTCTCTGACAAAACAGATATCAATAAATCACCCAGACAGGATGTGATCCACCTAGGAATTTCAAATGAGTTCATGGGCAGAACTGTGGAGCTGTTGACTGTGATGTGAGACCAGTTGCTGCAACAGCTGTGGTTCTGCAGGACAGTCGGATTGCCAATGTCAGTCTCAGCCTGCGTTTCCAGAGGGGACCCTAGGAAACCACCAACTGTTAGTTTCTCCCTTCCATACCAGCCAGGCTGCTGGAAGAAAGTACAAATTTATCTTTAAGGAATCAGCTCTGATTTTCAAAGCTCCTTGGGGGTACACAGGGTAAGGGGAGTGAGTCATTTGGCAGACTTTGGAAATGTCTTTGACAACTGTCTACACTAAAACCCGGTTATGGGTGAGTAGAGAATGAATGGATCACCATAGGAGTCACAGACTATTCGAAGTGGACAAATAATTAAATTTCAGCAAGGAAAACTGGGTAATAAAAAAGACTCATTTCTTTGTAAAAGGTAAGAGCTCTCAGAGGTCAAGAGGTGCCAATCTTGGTGAATAATTTTATTAAGAGATTTGAAGAACTAGGTGCGCAGTGAAACTCTCAGAGTGGTAGATGACCCCGAGATACTCTAAGTGAAATGGTAAGTCAATAGGAGAGAGACTTTTCGAGGCTAAACAGAAAACGGTACAGAAATTTCAACTTCAGGGCAAGTTCAAGTTAAAACACTTTAAGAATAAGCAGTTATAGAACAATAGCCTAGAAATAACCTATAATGCCAGGAGAAGACCCTGGGAATTATTTGCTTTCCTGAGAACATTAAGCCTAACACAGGACAGTAGCATCCAAAACAATAAAATGCCAGGCACTCCATAAATATTTGTTAAATGAATGAAATGCTGAGGCATCAGAATGATACAATAGAAAATATGTCCCAAACTTGAACAAAACTATTTGTAACAGAATGTTAAAATGGAACTTTTCTTGCCTCCCCTTCGGCTGACGCACGAAGACAATAGATATTACCTTCCAAAGTGAGACCATTATTTTTTATGGGACTTGGAAAAAGGAGATGACTGACAATCCCAAAAAGATACATACTGAATGATTCCACAAAATAACAATTATAGAGATGGAGAACAGATCAGTGCTTGCCAGGTTAGGGATGAGAGAAGGGAGTACGCTATAAAGAGGTAGCGTGAGGACCTTGTGGTGATGGTACAGTTATGTATCTTGAATGTGGTGGTGTTACCATGAAACTACACATGTGAAATAATTGCACAGATTTGCAAACCACACACAATTGAGAGCATGTATAACTTGTGGAATGTGAATAAGCTCTGTGGATTGTACCAATGTCAATTTCCTAGTTCTGATATTGCTTTACAGTGATGCAAGATGTTAACATTGGAGGTGAAAATTGCATGGGATGTCCCTCGATGTTTCTTTGCAATTCAGCTTCCTATAAGCCCATAATTATGTTAAAATACAACATTTTTTAAAAAGAGGTGGGGGATGAAAAACCAGTTTCAACCCTAAGCTGACCACCCACCTCTAGCCCATATAAAAGATTAGAGAAGTCAAGAAATTGACCAATGTCAATTTCCTGGTTCTGATATTGCTTTACAGTGATGCAAGATGTTAACATTGGAGGTGAAAATTGCATGGGATGTCCCTCGATGTTTCTTTGCAATTCAGCTTCCTATAAGCCCATAATTATGTTAAAATACAACATTTTTTAAAAAGAGGTGGGGGATGAAAAACCAGTTTCAACCCTAAGCTGACCACCCACCTCTAGCCCATATAAAAGATTAGAGAAGTCAAGAAAGGAGAAAGTGGAGGTTGAGAGAACATTTTTAGAGAATGCTCTATGTATATTATGATTCTGACTCTCTCCTTGCAGTAAGGAATAGAGTGCTGGTCCCTCGTGTTAAAATTAGTGAAAAGTCCTCAATAGGAACACTCTGAAAGCATGGTCTGTGTCCCCTGCAGTTGATGGACACATTAAACTGGGCCTAACCCCTAGCTGAGAAATTTCAAGAGCAAGAGTTGGTCTGGCCATCTGCTGACACACAAGCCAAGGAGAAGGGGCTGTGTTAGGGGCCTGCTCTCACAGGGTCTGTCAGTGTAATAAATACACTTGCTTTCCATGAGCCAGATGTGGACCATAGTCTTATCCAAGAGAGCTGCCTGAGAGATGAAGAGAGAGCAGCAGAGATAAGACAGAGATAATGCCAAATGCCAGGAAGCAGGGATAGAGTGTGCAATGAGCTGGAGAAGAGTGTCTTGCCCATGTCAATGGACTGCAGGTGAGAGGAAGGTCTCTGGTAATGGGAATGTCTTAAAACCCCACAGGATACAGATGAGAACAAGTCAGCTTAAAACATTTCCCAAGCCCAGAGAGGGCAACACCAAGCTCACAATAGTACCAGGCAAGATAAAACTTTTCTGGCCGATGTTATCTTTTCTCCCTTCCCACGATCCACTGAATAGGGACCAAAAATCACAGTTAATTAGATGGAGGGGGGAGATGGGAAGCACAAAGTGGAAAAAGGTGAGGATGTATTCCCTCTCCCAGCTGCCAGACTCTACGCACAGCAGGTCATGATCAGGAAAGGAAGGGAAAACAATATTGAACCAAGTCCAAAGTATTATCTGTTACATGAGACTGGATTTTTAAATTATTGATTGGAGAATGCTGTGACTAGAAAAACCTGCCTGAGTTTTTACCCAGACACAAGAGAAGAACTAGGCGCACACAGCAGATTTAAAGGGGCAGTGGGAGGTAAAATGTTGGTTCTTGGTTATATGCCACAGTCTTGCTTGTTCAATGTGATTGTTGCATAGTGTGTGTACTGAGGTCTGTGTGCATTCCTATTTCATCAAGAAAGATATCACAGAACTGGAGGGGGCAATGAAAAAATTCATAACGTGGGGGGAAGGAGGTCTGGCATACATGAAAAGTTTTAAAAATGATGACTTCAACATAAATCCAAAGGTTAAAATGGAAATTTTATTGAAATCAATACAATCATAAATGATATGAATAAGGTCAATAAAAATCTTTGCCAGACCCCAGAATACAGTAACAGGAGGGCATCACTTAAGGTAAGAGAAAGACCCAGCAAGGACAAATATTATTGGGGAAAACATTGCTTCTCAAGAAATGATATAGGCTAAACACACAAATGGATACCTTTAAATTTAAATTCAGTTGAACTTGAAAAATAAATATATTTCATACAATACTTTTAGAGAGAAGGAAGAATCCAAAATTATATAAACAAGATGAAAAGTACTGAAATGCAACTAGAAGTATCCATACTATACTCATATTTAATGTACTTTAATAATTAGCATTAATTTTAAAAATATATACTATGCAACACTTTTATGGAACAAGAAGTATCTATGAGTTATAACCACACCAACAAGGTTCATAGTAATAACCTGAAGTATCAATAACTACCATATTGATAAGAAAATTTATTTCATAAATACATAAAACCACCAATGGAATGTCACTAATGTTGTTCCTTTTATCGATGTGACCCAGATTATTTTTCACCCCATCTGAATAGGCTACAGAATACTTAAAAGTATTTTCTTTTAAAAGGTTTGGAATCAGTGGTTCTCCACCAGAGTGCACATTGCATGATTACGCCCCAAGGTCCTGGTGGGTGCATCCTCTTTTCCCAGAATGCTTGTTCCCAACCCTGTGCATCAATCACGTCTCTGCTCAAATGTCACCTGCTCAGAGGGACCCTCACCTTTTTCAACCTATTTACAATTGCTACCATTACCCATCACCACCTGAAATTCTATTATTTATTTTTTGCTTCTTTGTTGTCTGTCTCCTTGCTGGAACATAAAAGCCAAGAGGTCAGCAGCCTCACCTTTTCATTACTGTATCCCCAGGGCAGTGACTGGCACCTACTGGGCTGTGGCAAAGGCTGCCATTTTCCCACCTAACGTCTATGCTCCCTTTCTTCCTTAATAATGGAGTCCCTGTATTGTCAGGTTCAGCAGTTGCGCCCAGCTATACAACTACATCTATCTACAGCCTCTCTTGTCCATAGAAATGGTCAAAACAGAAGACATGGAGTGGAGCTTCTTGGAAAACACTTAGAAGGAGGCTTACTCTTTAAAGAAAGTATGCCCTTTCCCCCTTGCTCCTTTCTTCTTCCTACTGCCTGAAACATGAATGTAATGGCTGGAGCTGCAGCAGCCATAGTTGTGACCATGAGGCAAGCTTACTTATATGGAGCCATTCTAGGAGGGGTACGAGTCTTCCATGACCGTACCAGGCCTAGGCTGTATACTTCTTGACTTCTTTCCCATGGAAAAATAAACCTCTACCTGTTTAAATCACAGGATTAGTGTTAATTGTTATATGTAGCGAAACCTAATTCTGATGTAAGAATGCTTAGTAAGAGTTTAGTTCTTGTTGCCCAGGCTGGAGTGCAATGGTACAACCTCGGCCCACTGCATGTAACCTCCACCTCCCGGGTTCAAGCAATTCTCCTGCCTCAGCCTCTGGAGTAGCTGGGATTATAGGTGCCCGCCACCACGCCCAGGTAATTTTTTGTATTTTTTGTAGAGACAGGGTTTCACCACGTTGGCCAGTCTGGTCTCGAACTCCTGACCTCAGGTGATCCACCTGCCTCAGCCTCGCAAAGTGCTGGGATTACATGCATGAGCCACAGTACCCGGCAGTGTTTTTTCTTTTAAACTCTTAAAAACTTTTTTTTAAAACATACATTATTACATTCCCCACTCCAAATCTCTGATTAAGCAGTTCTGGAGGTGGGAACTGAGTGATTGTGGTTACCAAATTAGTTTGCAAACCACTAGCTGGATGACCCTTCCATTAGGCTAGATCTGCACAGAGGAGAATCAGAAAGCGTTCTGGAATCCTGGTGCAGTCACTTACCCACTAGCTGTGTGACCTGAGGCCACTTGCCTCTCACTAAGCCTGTCTTACCGTCAGTAAATCAGGTCAATGTTGTAAGTAGATACTTCATAAATATTTATTGTTGTTGTTATACGAGCTCTAAGGCAAATGAGAATGTTATAAGAAAATGCCATGGCTTTCCCCACATGGCTGTCTTTGAAACAATGCTGGGAAAACCACACGGGGAATCTAATCTATCATGACAATTCCCCTGCTCTAATGCTTGAAGGAAAAGAAGGTGAGTCATATATACAGAACTCTTTTACATGCAAGCTACAGAGACCCACTGGGACTAGCTAAGTTGGGAAATTTTGCTGAGCCTTAGAAGCAAATGAACTAGGGATTGAACATCCTAAGCCTCTCTCCATCTCCGTTTCCTATCCATAGGTCCTCTCTTTGTTTCTGCTTCATTCTTCTCTTCCTCTCTGCAACTTTTCATCCTCTGTTTTTCTGGTTCATAGAAAAATGTAGCTACAGAGAACTCCTAAATTCACACCATCCATGAGGAGATTCAGTCATCTACATTTCAGCTTTCCAGGGAAGAGACCCTGATTAGCTCAGCTGAGTGATATGACCCCCTCCCTGGCCCCCACCACCACCACCATGCCTCACATCCTACTGTATGGGTGGGGGAGTGAGTCACACTGTGGAAAGTGGCTGGTCCTAACAACAACATAGATGGAGACAGGAGCAAGGCTGTGAGTTGGAGGGTGAATGTGACAGAAATACAGAAAGTTCATTATGATAACTGAAGTCAAGTTTTGTTTGGGTAAGCAGAGAACTTGAGCCAGAATCAGTGAAGAAGTAAGGATAGGGAGATGCTAACTCTTCAAAATGCTGGCCCACCTCAACTGGTTCCATCAAACTACGGGCTTATAACTAGGGGTGATTGAGAGATTGACCTGAATTAAGGCATCCTGGATACTGCACAGACAATTGAAGGAAAGGTGACTGGTGAATAGAGGGCTTGCAGTGCTCAAACGTTTGGTTTGATAAATATTCAACCAGTTTCCCTCAAACACCAAAGGCCTGTAATGGACTGAACATAAGAAAAAAAGGATGTTTCAGATCAGCCACTTTTAGCCTATCTTATCTTTGGCTATAAAAGACTATTTATAGATTGTTCATCCCCTTCTGCAAGGGCTGCTTTGAAGATGATCTGCAGGCAGTCTCTGTGCCCCTCCTCTAATGCAGCTACCACTGGGCAGGTGTCCTTCCCCACTGAGCTCCCGAACCCCGGCCCCTCCCCCTGGCCCCATCAGGTCCGGGATGAGTAAGAGCACACCTGTCACTAGTCTCTGAGTTCTCAGTGTTTTTTGCTGGTTTCCCTAACTCTGCCCACACCTCCTTAAGTCTCTTCCTTTGAGAAGGAAAAAGATGATGTGTATATTGTCCCTAGGCTGTCAATGGACAAATGGCTTTCTTGCTTTTCATTTCATTGATGGTTTACTTTATGTGTCCATCAGTGATATATGCTTGCATCACAATTCTGCCTCTCAAGAAAGGTTCCTTGGCAACAGTGCTCTGACGCCTGTACCAGGGTCTGGAGCTTTCTTAGTAGCCAGGAGCATCATCGCCCATGAGTTCCCTGGACCACATGGAAATAGCTGTTCCAGAGAAGACATTCTGTAAAGGTGGCTTAATCTCTTTCTAGATAGACCCCTCCAAGACTTTTTATTTTAACATTTATAGAAGCTTATCAGATCTAAATAGCCTAATTAAAATCAGGAGTAAATCTCCCTGTGACTTCCGATGGGATAGAATAGGAAACACTTTTGAAGTTAATGCCATTGGCTCTGAGAGATGTTGGAGGCCTGAAATGCAGGTAAAAGAAAGAGGAAGTCCTGTCTGGCCTTGCTTTTTTTGAAACATCTGTTGATTCTCTTGCAGCTCAGGAATATGCTTGGTTTTGAGGTTGCAGGCACCGGGACTTGCACTCTGGCTCTAACTCCTAGCACTTGCAAGTCCTGGGGAAAATTTCATAATTTGTGTGGATTTCTGCTTCCTATTCTGTGAAATAGGATTAGTGTGAGGATTAAATGAGATATCACGTGAAGACCTGATACTAGGCCCAGCACAAAGTAGCATCTCAAATAAATCATATTTATAGTTGAGAACACAGTTGAAATAGCACAATACATCAGACTTTCAGAAAATCTTAAAGATCTGCATCTCTGCGTTTCTTAAAATTTTCTGTTGCATATTAATAATGCCCATGAGTCCTTGTCTCAGAGGGATGTTGCACTCACATCTATAGCTGAGTCTGTCTGATCGTGGTGCTCACAGCTCTGACATCTGTTAGGCTTGTGAGACTGCAGAATCCGGGCTCCCGACCCGGGTCTCAAGAATGTGGGATCCAGGACTCTGCCATTTGACAAACACTGTGGGCGAGTATCACGTGGGAAAGCTTGAGGACTTCTGCACTATATGCAATGGGGTTTTTAATTAATTAGTGATTTTTTTCTAAAGACAGAATCAGAGAAGTGGGGGCAGGGGCGGGGCATGGTGCTTTTAGCTGGTGAGGATTATCTTCTGATGGCTGGAGGAGGTCCCCCAGGCCCTAGTCCCTGGTTGCTGGTTGGAGCGCTAACCATCCTCACATTCCCAAGAAAAGATGCTCTCCTCCCTAGAAAATGTGTCCAAACAGCCAGGAGCCCACCCCAGATCTGAATGTACTGTCAAAATTTCCTAACATTTTGGAAATTTTTTAAATTCAAAACTACTTTCTCCTTAGCAAATTTCAAGGTTTATACTAGATCAGCAAATTCTTATCAATAAGAGAAACAAGGCTGAGGACTGAGTAAAAGTGAATCCCCCTCCAAAAGATCAGTGTAAAACTTTTAAGTGCATAATAGGTTACAAAGTACCCCTGACTGTTCCTTATCGAAAGGCAAAGTGCCAGGAGACCTCCTGACTTACATTTGGGTACCAGTCAGGAAGCACAATAATTCTGGCATTTTGTGGAGTTCCTTTTTCTTCTTTCCTTCCTTATTTTTTTCTTTATTTCCATTCATCAAAAAATGTGCACCATGGTCTAAATATTAGGAAGCAAATGCTGTCTGAGGCCATTTCAAACTAGCACGCCTGTGCACCCCCAGTTTCTGTGTATCTCCTCAACCTTGATCCCTGTTTGCTGATCTCTTGCTTCTAACTAATGAGGAACAAGGAGTTTTCTCTTCCAGATCTCGGTTGAACTGTCCTTGTCCAATAAAATGAATCACATTCAATACAAGAGGGTCTTTGTGATCAGAGGCACCAGGAATTAAGGGCCCTACTTTTTTTTAAAAGGATCAAATCTACAATTAACATACATAAAAATAAAAATAAAAATAAAAATAAAAATAAAAATACTTTATTTACTGATAGACCTGTTGCTCTTTGCCAGGGTAGCTCTGCAAATAATTAACCTTTATGTTATTTCCTAACGGCTGTCTAAGAATAACATTGTGAGGGAAGATGAGGATTATCTTGGGGATTCTAAGATGCAGAACAGCATGAAGAGTACCCCACGTTGATCCTTGAGCAATATCACTCTACTGGCTCATAAAGTCTTCTTTTTGGGTGACTCCAGAACAATTGCTCCTTAATCAGCTCTCCTTTGTTGCCTCTAAAACAGAAAACCTGAATGTGGTTAGGTCATAGGGGAGGCATGTCTACATCTGTGATGAGCTGTGTAACACAGCTGATTATGCCAAAGTTTTCCATCTCACAAGAGCTTGTGAGAAGGAGGCAGATCCATTTATCTCAGGCATTTGTTCTCACCACATGTATTTATCTGATGACAAAAGGGACCAGGAGAGAAGGATGGATAACTTATTCAGTATTCAATAACTCATTCACTCATTCAACAAATATTCACTCTATTCTAAGACAGGCTCTGCACAAGGCACAGGGGTTAGAGTGATGAACAAGGTATATTTCTGCCCTCAAGAAGCTCACAGGCTAAGGGGGAGATAGGCCAACTATCATAGTGAAGTGTGAGTAGAGAGTGATCAAGATGTGATAGGACTGAAGGAAAGGAACACCCAACTTGCCTGAGGCACCTCAGAGGATCAGCCAACTACTGAACACAGAGCTCCAGACTCAGATCCATGGCAAGTCAGTAGGGTTACTTTGTAGTCAAAGGAGAGCATCCTGAGCATAGTTATTTGAGTGGCAGGGGAAGAAAGAGTTGCCTGTTGCTCCTGTAAGCCCTACCTCTTTGCTCAACATTATGGAAAATTACAGCCTACTTGGTGGAGATCATTTCTCCCTGACATGGGAAATCATGTTCCTGTGAATCACTCCACACCCCACAGCCACTATTTTTCATCACATATGAGCTATTATTTCCAGCTGGGTGTTGACAAGACAAAACTGTTCCCTAATGCTTAAGTAATAGAGTGGAAAATAGTTGACAGAATATGAAAAGGTTGATTTTGATTATACATACAATCTCTTAAGAACAAAATGTACTTGAGCAAGCATGAATCATTCCTTACAGGACTGTGAAATGATTTATATATATATTTAGATAGTTATTTAATTGGTTAGTTTTAAAATAACAACTTTATTTTTTTTGCATACATATTATAAAAACTCAAGATATATACAAAAAAGCAATGCATTACTCAAACCCCACTACCTACAATTACTAGTGTTAATATATGATGAGCACCAATTCAGACATCTTTCTGTCTGTAGTTGGGTGAAGGAACGGATGAATGGACAAAAATAATTTTATAAGAATGTCATCATGTTATATTTCTCTTCAAAATAAAAATACTAAATTTAGTTTTGCATAAACTTATTAGGAGACGAAAGAAACTAAAATGAAAATAAAGGAAATGCTAAAATTCATAGAATTAATTCATATTAATTCATTGAATACACACACACACAAAAAAACCCAATGAAATATTGACTATTATTATCCCCATTTTACAGATGAGGAGACTGAGGCACAAAAAAGGTTACTTAAGTAACTTGCTTAAATTACAGAGCTAGTAAGTGGCAAAGGCAGGATTCAAATTCAGGCAGCCTGACTTTAGAGCCTGTGGCTTTAAAGGCTTTCTTCAAGAAGGTTCTTGGGTTCTATATTCCCTGAGCACTGTTACATTTGCAAATGCTCTCCTTGTTGCCTTTACACATGGATAAAAATTTGACCAAATAAAAATATTCCAGGTCACGGTTCTTTTCCTGTGTTAGCTATTTCCCTAGTGTTCTCTGGCACTGGGAGGTGATAGGGAGGAATTTGCAGCCCCCTTAATATTTTTCCCCTTTTGCTTTTTCTGTTGGATGGCCAAAGAACTCTTTATCTTAGAGGCTGACTAGCTTAATCACTATATGGCTCAATGTTGTTCATTCTGCATCAATTGTGCCTAGGATACAGTTTCATCTTTCAAGTGTGTATTAGTCTGTTCTTGCATTGCTATAAAGAACTATCTGAGACTAGGTAATTTATAATTTGTAAAGAAAAGAGGTTTCATTGGCTCACGGTTCTGCAGGCTGTACAGGAAGCATGGCTGGGGCAGCCTCAGGAAACTTACAATCATGGCAGAAGGCAAAGGGGAAGCAGGTACCTCTTACAAGGCCAGAGCAGGAGAAATAGAGAGGGAAGGTGCTACACACTTTTAAACAACCAAATCTCATAAGAACTCTATCACTTCTCATGAGAACAGCACTAGGGGATGGTGCTAAACCATTAGAAACCTCCTCTGTGATCCAATCACCTCCCACCAGGCCCCACCTCCAGCATTGGAGATTACATTTCAATATGAGATTTGGGCGGGGACACAGATCCAAACCATATCAAAGTGGTGATTCAGTCCTGCCATCGCTTCAGGAAAAGTTTCCTGTATTATGTGTTTCAATATGTTTACTGTTTTATTTGTTGGATTCTTAAAATGAATATCAAATACTCTTATACTGAATTGTCTTTGAGCTTCTTAATTAGTAGTTAATTCTTTTTTCCCCTGTATTTGCTGTGATCCCAAGTGCTGTAATTAATATGATTTTTAGTTGTGTCTACTATCTCTTTTTCTAAGTTACTCAGAATTTTATTTTGTTCCTTTAGTTGTTTGGTATCCTGTTCCATCTCATTTTGTTGTTTTATCATCTTATGTTGATCTTTTGTTTTATTTAACTTGTGTTCTCATTAAGTTCTTATATAGCACAATGCACTTACAAGGAATCTTTTTGCTGTTTTGGTTTTGGGTTCCTCCCAGACAGGATTTTTCGTATGTTTTTAACATACATTATTTTCTTAGAATATTTTATTGAGATTGTGTGATTTATTTTCATCTTACTTGTGTCTAATATGGACAATTCTGAGTGACTGTGTATCGCTTCGATGGAATACCGTGTGGGTGAATTTCCCTTGTCATCCCCCTGCCTTATATAGACCCTTTATCTTCCCCACCCTGACTCCCTTTTCAAGTGTCCATCTGGCAGCATTTAGTACATTCACATTGTTGTGTGACCATCACCTCTATTCAGTTCCAAAGTGTTTTCATCAACCAAGAGAAAGCCCTGTACCCACTGAGTAGTCACTCCCCATTCCCTGCCTCCCCACCAACCTGCTTTCCATTTCTATTGGGTCTTATTTTCAATCCTCTTCTCTGTAGCCTGAAAAGGTGGGCATAAACAAGAATAGTTCAGCTGGGCCTGAGTACAGTCCTCGCTTAGAGCCCAGTTCCACTCCTTTTTGAGATGAATCTAACTTTTTACTGGTGCCCAATTGATCTAGCTGAGCGTACAGTCCATGCCTCTAGGTCTCAGCTTGTTCCTGCAGCTCAACATATTGACCTGATAGCCCTTCCTGCCTCCAACAAATCCCCCAGGGTCAATCACGGAGAGCTCTTTTCTCAAGGACTTCTCCTGGAATTTTCCCAGAATTCTTTACTCACTCCTTCAATGTGTTTCTCTTGAAGCTGGAGAGCATTGGTGAGAGTCATCTGGGTTCCATTAACTGGCCTTCCTTCCTCTAAAGGGCTTGGCTTTGGGGAAAGGGAGGGAAGGGGGCTGTGAGGTCAGGAGCCCTGTTCAGCTTCAACAGCATCTTCTGTTTCTTTTTGCGGCTGCTACTTCTTGACACTTACGGCATAAAGTCGTTCCTCCTTCCTTGTTTGTTTGGTGCTGGGGAATCAATCAATTAATCTCTCACTCACTCATGCTACTTTCTGAGCATTTTATTAGATGGTAGGGAAAAGAGATTCTATGATACTACTACATTTTGTCATCCTTGTTCGGATTTTTGAAACAGAAGAAATTTTCTGCCCAGTTTGCTTTATTTCTTAAAAGTGGGGTAAAATTCACATAGTAGTCATCATTTTAACCATTTTCAAGTGTCCATCTGGCGGCATTTAGTACATTCACATTGTTGTGTGACCATCACCTCTATCTAGTTCCAAAGTGGTTTCATCAACCGAGAGAAAGCCCTGTACCTCACTGAGCAGTCACTCCCCATTCCCTGCCTCCCCACCAATCTGCTTCCCATTTCTATTGATTTGACTATTCTGGCTATTTCATACAAATGGAACCATGCAGTATGTGACCTTTTTTTTTTTGGTCTGGCTTCTTCTGTTTAGCATAATGTTTTCAAGGTTGTCAATATTGTAGCATGTCTCAAAACTTCATTCCTTCTGTGGCCCAACAATAAAAACTAATTATATGAATATAACACATTTTGTTTATTTAGACATCCACTGATGGACATTTTTATTGTTTTCATCTCTTGGTTATTTTGAACAGTGCTGCTATAAACATGCGTGTACAACTTTTTGTTTGAATACTTGTTTTCAGTTCTTTTGGATATATACCCAGGAGTGGAATTAGTGGGTATACAAAATTGCATGTGGTAATTCTCTGTTTAACTTTTTGAGAAACTACCAAGTATTTTTCCATGGCATTGGCACCATTTTACATTTCTACCAGTAATGTACAAGGGATCCAATTTCTCTACATCTTTGTCAGCATTTGTTATTTTCCTTTATTATTATATTATATTATTATATATAATAAATATTATATTATTATATTATATTATTATTATATTATCCAGCACACTTTTTAATAATTTTGTTTTTAATATTATTAGACTAACATCCTGGTAAGGATTTATCAAACCTTGATCCCCTATTTACCTCAGTATTTCCCATATTGGTCCCTTGGTTAGCCTAAGCAAAGCCATTTGTCATGCCTTGCACAGACATTTGTTGACTAAATCACTAAATATTTATTGAGTACCTACTGCATGCCAGATTCTGACTAGACACTGGGGATAAGGAGTGAGGGATGCAGGGTCACCTTCAAGTTGCTCATTAGAGAACAGAAAAGACAGACATTTATTAGTTTCCTGTCACTGCCATAACAAATTACCACAAACCTAGTGACTTAAAACAACACAAATGTATTATCTTGAAGTTCTCTAGATTAGAAGTCCAACACAGGTCTCAAGGGGCTAAAAATCAGCATGTCGGCAGGGCTGTTTTCCTTTCCAGACACCTTGGGAAAGAATCTGTTTCCCTGGCTTTTCCGGCTTCCAGAGTTTGCCTACTTCCCTCGACTCATGGGCCCTTTCTTCACCTGCAAAGTCAGCATGTCTTTTTCAAAGTCATGTCTCTTTCCCTTACCACAGCTAAGGAAAGTTCTCCCCTTTCCAGGATTCATGTGATTAGGTTAAGACTATCTGGAAAATCTGGGATACTCTCCCCTTTTAAAGGCCTTTAAAAATCCCTTTTGCTGGATTCCCTATTCAATAAATAGTGTTGGGAAAACTGGCTAGCCATATGCAGAAAACTGAAACTGGACTCCTTCCTTATACCTTATACAAAAATTAACCCAAGATGGATTAAAGACTTAAATGTAAGACCTAAAACCGTAAAAACCCTAGAAGGAAAACCTAGGCAATACCATTCAGGACATAGGCATGGGCAAAGACTTCATGACTAAAACACCAAAAGCAATGGCAACAAAAGCCAACATTGACAAATGAGATCTAATTAAACTAACAAGCTTGTGCACAGTAAAAGAAACTATCATCAGAGTGAACAGGCAGCCTACAGAATGGGAGAAAATTTTTGCAATCTATCCATCTGACAAAGGACTAATATCCAGAATCTACAAAGAACTTAAACAAATTTACAAGAAAAAAACAACCCCATCAAAAAGCGGGCAAAGGATATGAACAGACACTTCTCAAAGGAAGACATTTATGTGGCCAACAAACACATGGAAAACAAGCTCATCATCACTGGTCATTAGATAAATGCAAATCAAAACCACAATGAGATACCATCTTACACCAGTTAGAATGGTGATCATTAAAAAGTCAGGAAACAACAGATGCTAGACAGGATGTGTAGAAATAGGAACACTTTTACACTGTTGGTGGGAGTGTAAATTAGCTCAACCATTGTGGAAGACAGTGTGGCAATTCCTTAAGAATCTAGAACCAGAAATACCATTTGACCCAGCAATTCCAGTACTGAGTATATAACCAAAGGATTATAAATCATCCTACTATAAAGAAACATACACAAGTATGTTTATTGCAGCTCTGTTCACAATAGCAAAGACTTGGAACCAACCCAAATGCCCATCAGCAAATGTGGCACATATACACCATGGAATACTATGCAGCCATAAAAAAGGATGAGTTCATGTCCTTTGCAGGGACATGGATGAAGCTGGAAACCACCATTCTCAGCAAACTAGCACAGGAACAGAAAACCAAATACCACATATTCTCACTCATAAGTGGGAGTTGAACAATGAGAACACATAGACACAGGAAAGGGAATATCACACACTGGGGCCTGTTATGGGGTGGGAGGATAGGGGAGGGATAGCATTAGAAGAAATATCTAATGCAGATGATGGGTTGATGGGTGCAGCAAACCACCATGACATGTGTATACCCATGTAACAAACCTGCACATTCTGCACATGTATCCCAGATCTTAAAGTATAGCTTTAAAAAAAAGTCCCTTTTGCCATGTATGCTAATACATTCTGGAGTTTGTTTCAGAATATTCTATGACAGGTTCCAGCAATTAGGGACTAGGGTGTGTACATCCTTGTGGGGCATTATTCTGCCTACCATAGACATGTAAGCAAATATTAACAATAAAAACAGCTGACATTTATTAAAAGATTACTGTATGCCTGATGCCCCTCTAAAAGTTTTTCCTGAATTAACTCATTTAGTCCCTACAATATTTCTATGAAATAGAAACTATTACTACATGGATTCATAACTGAGGAGGACACTGAAGTACAAAGAGGTAAAATGACTTGTGTGAGGCCCCACAACTGGTCGATAGCAGAGCGAGAATTTTAACTCAGCAATCTAGCTCCAGAGCCTGTGCAACTGAAAAGAGGTCCTCTACCTAATAACCCTTGTCCCACAGGGTGGAGTCTTTCCTAATCAGGCTCCCGCCTTAGGTCCCGGCTGGCCCGCCCACTCCCTCAGCTGTGGCTGTGCACCAGTGAGGGAGGTGGTCCCATGAGCTAGGCTCCAGAGCCCAGCTAGGCTTGGGGCTCCCACCAAGGACAGCCAGGAGCCCTTAAATGTTTGTGAATTCTGACATATTTGTTGTCTTTATGTGTAGCCATTGATTGAGAAAATACATACTGGCAAAAAGGCACATTAAATGTTGACACTCATTTATTAATGTATCTCCCATTGATCAGCATATTCATACTTTTAAAATAAGACAAGATAGGTCTACAATCTCTTATCCACAATCTCAAACTTTGCAAAGCACTGAAAACAGGATTTTTTTTTTGGTAACTTTGTCACAGACTAATTTTTTGGGACAAAACCTGACCTGAACATGAAGCTATTTATAGTCTTTCTTTATCCCATTAGTAGTGAACATTCCCATATTTAACTGCAGAACTAGTCATGTGTTGGATTATAGGGTACTGCTCAGACTCTGCTGGGAATGTTATTAATATATGGTATATATAATATATGGTGTGTGTGTGTGTGTGTGTATATATATGTGTGTGTGTGTATATATATATATATCCTATTACCTTTCTAAAACTTGAACTGTCTGACTTCCAAAACACATTTGGTCCCCAAGGTTTGAAATAAATACTTGTGGACCTGTAGGAGGTATATGAGTAAGATGTGTTATTTGTTTAGTCTATAATCAGTGCTTAGTGTACACATGAATCCATTGACACCTTGCAGTAAGTTCCCTCATGGGCACAACAAGCTTCCTGGCCTACTTTGCAGTTTTACCTAGGGTCTTTTGTCCTAATTTAAAATGCCTGACTACCTAATCCAGGAACTACCTCATCTCCTAAAGGCTAGTTTCCCTCTATTTAAAATAAATACTATATGACTCCAATGCATTTAAAGGAAACATTTCAATATAAGAAGAAGCTACCATGCTGCAACTACAGAGTAACATAGAATGGCTTATAATCACCACGTGGAATTATAGAGAAGAGTGGATCTTGGAATGGCTTGTAATCACCATGTGGAATTATAGAGAAGAATGGATCATGGAATGGCTTATAATCACCGTATGGAATTACAGAGAAGAGTAGGTCACTGCAGATTATTTGTTACAGCATGCCTTAAACAGTGACAAAGAGTCGAATTCCCTGGCATGGAAGGCTCTGATCCTACAGAACTCTGATCCTATGGAGCATGGCAGAGAGAAGGAGCACTGGATGCTGGATTCTAATTCTGCTTCTGTCATCTCATGCTGAGTAATTGGTTCAGGGGTTGCTTTGCCATTCTGGGCCTCTATTTCTTCACTTATGAAAGGAAAGGAAATGGATTTGATTAACTCTGCAATGCCAGATCCTGTGATTCTAAGGAGCACCCTGTGGAGGGCAGATATGCATTCAGGAGCACAAATTCTAATAGCATTCCAGACCCTCATTTTTAACCCAAGTCAGCTGCCTGTAGAATGAAATGTATGTTTTACATAAAGTTTAAAATTTGTACCAACTAATACATATTCATTTATATGCATGTTATAACTCATAAATAACCAACGGAATCAACAGTTTATCAAATGTTTATCTGAGGTCAGTGAGTGGACAACTCCTTGCTTTTTCTGGGACTGTTGTTGAGAAGTCATCCCAGCTCAGAGTTGCCCCCAGTGACGAGCTCATTAATTCAGTACTTGTTATGCATTGAACACTGTGCTTGAGAGAGGAGAAGGAGCAGAGGTTTTGCATTTATTGGCTTGGGGTACTGAGTAGCTATGTAGATATTACAGAATAATAGTAGCTGCTGTCCCCCTAGGTCTGATAATGATGGAAGGAGTTGTTGATTGGCATGTAAGTTGATTCCCACCCCTTTTTGATGTATCACAAATAATTAAGCTATAATATTGATGGTAAGGGGCAGGGGATTATTCTGGAATCAGGTTTTGTTTGTTTTTAAATCAGAATACTGATTTTAAACTGACCATCTGAATATAGAAAAGCATCTCATTATAATTTCCTCTACCTAAAGCAGTGGGCTTCACTCAGGGGTGGCAGCACTAACCATCAGACCCAATTGGTCATGCACCTGGCAGCAAGCTTAGGGCCTCTCAGCAAGCTGGGGGTGGCTGGGTTGTGGCCTCCTTGGCACTATCTGTGCCTGCCTAGAATGAGCAGAGGACATCAGCTGCCCCAGAACATGATTCATAGACAACACCAGCGCCCTCTGCACCCGCTCCACAGCTGCAGAGGGACAATTGGGCACTAGTTTCAGCCACATCTGGCCAACAGACCTCCCTGTGAGATTTGCCCATTCAGAGAAGCAGATGGCAGGTGAGACAGGCTGAGTTTTGAGGCACATGGCTCTCTTGGCTCTGAACCTTATGATGGCTGGCAAATGGGGACCTGGATGTGCTTTGGGGAGTGAGAACCTACTGAGCGGAAGAGTTGCCTGCCATGGCCCTTGCTGGGAGCCCTGGCTGCTGCCTCACCTACTCTCATCTTTCCCACGTTCCGATTTCCCAGGTAGATGGACAGCACTGCTGGCTCCTGGTACTAGACTTTTCTTGCTAAAATCCATTCCTGGGATCTGTGCTAGAATTACCCATGAAGGTCAGGGATTCAGTGGATTTGAGAAACTGACACAGGGTACATCTGAAGCTTGCTGGTATGTTTGTTGAGAAACGCTTTCAGTCCTCACTTCTAGGGCCTGGTTCCTTTCTGCTCCTTGGGGACCAGGAAGAGGCAGCTCTCTGGTCTACGATGTAAAGCTCCACTGTAGGTCTGACTAATCCTCTACCTCTTACTATCACCCAAGACTGTTAACTTCCCTCTCTCTTCTTTTTTTCCCCTTGTTTCGGGTCCCCCTCTGCCCTCAGATACCCATGATTCTCTTTTCATTCTCTTCTTTTTCTGCCCCACGGGTGAGGCTTTTGCTGGAGGACTCAGTCACTTCCTGGGAGGTTTGGGTGATTTGAGATATTCTTCATCTGAGGAAGATTTACATTTGAAAAGAGACCCAGGAAGAAGGGCACCACTTACCTCTGAGGAATAAACCAAAATCAGTGACATTTCAGTCTCCAGAGACGGGCCAAAGAGAAATTACTTTCAGATTGGAGCTGCCATACCTTAAATCAAACCACAGAGACAGATCCTCCTTCTCTGCACATAAGCCTGTACTGGTTCATCTGCAAAGTGGGCTTGAAAAACTGGGAATGAAGCCCAGGCTCTTTACGCTCTGAGGCTGAACCTGGATTGCAGTGACTGGCGGAGGGCTTGGAGGGCAGGTGTCCTTGTGGGACCTTTGCCCCCTTTTCTTTCCCAGACATTCTCCACCACTGGTTCCCTCTGAGAGGAGTGTAGGAGTATGTTTGCCTTCTGCCCTGGCCACTGCAAACCTGGCTCCTTGCTCATGTCGGGCTGCAGTGCGGAGAGGGAGTGACACAGGGATGCTGCGCAGGAGGCTGTGGCAGGAGAAAGAAAGACGATGGAAATGGTGATCAATAAACTCCACTCATCCCCTACCCTTGCCCACCGGCCCAGATGGTAAGTGGATAATCAAAGATAAACCCAAAAGGAGGAGGGGGTCTCCTGAGCTGCTTTTAAAGCTGAATCTGCCCCCTCCCCTTCCTCCCTTGTAACATAGACCCCCTCTAGGAGATCCGCTTTGACTGGAGAGGGAACCGTCGGCAATCCCGGGAGGCAGTGCGGCCACGCGGAACTCTCTGAACATGGCCGCATGCAGAGCAAGGAGGAGGACCTGAGGCCATCTGCCTTATCCTCCAGAAGCCCACTTGCTGTGTCTGTACCCAGCTTGTTACAGAAACGGCAGGTCATTTTCCTCACCCAGCATCCCACTGGGGCTGGAGCTGGAGGAGGAGCTGAGGGGAAGGGGCAGGCCTTCCCACGGGCCGTCAGGAGCAAAGCGCTGACTTCCTCGGGGTGGTTTTGGTGGTTTGTTTTCTACATGATTCTTCCCCCTCTATCAGCCATTCTGTTTGTTAAAGGGAGTTACTTTCTGGGCTGGATTTATTGGCTATATCTAGAATCTATTTTCTCCAAAGGTGTTATGGCAGATTCCCACTCTTACATTCTATCCTGGGGTGTAAAGAGATCTGAAACGGTCAAGGAAATGGAAGAAATTTAAAACCTAAGAGAAAACTAAGCGGAATGACACAGGACAGCCAGGTTCTCCCTGAGTCAGATCATTCCCGCTACTGGTGCCGCTCCTTGGCAGAGAGAAGGATTTCTCAAATCCATTCCCCTCACAATCCTGCAGAAAACCTGACGAGCGAGGGTCTCTTATGGGTTAAAAAAGTGTTTTATTTTAATCTTCTCCATTTCCTTAATGTAACACATTCAGCCCATTTGTGGGAAATCCCAGCCATATATGTATCCAAGAGGCAAAGTCTAGATTTGTGGGATCCCACTCATTTATGCAGTAAACACTTTTATATTTGGCCCTGGAGATATGACGTGATGACGTGATGATGGATTGGATATGAGGGATTTTTGTTCAGTCATCCCCATCGAATTGTGAACATCCCAAAAGTAGCCAAAAACAAACAAACAAAAAAAAAAGCAAAACAAAACCCCTTCAAATCTGTCCATTTCTGTCTGTCTTTACTGATATCATCTCCATCAAAGCCAACATTATCTCTTATTTGAACTACAATATGGCCTCCTGTTGTACATTAGTTAGTACATACAAATCTTTCCATGGACTTCCATGGCATCTAAAATGAAATCTGAGCTCCCTGACATGACTCCTGTTTGGGCCCTTGTTTTTTTCTATTGTCCTCTCATGTGACTAGTTGTGTTCCAGTTTCCTGGAAGACAATTTTTCCACAGACTGGGAATAGGGAGGATGGTTTAGGGATGATTCAAGCATATTACATTTATTGTGCACATTATTTCTATTATTATTACATGGTAATAGATATAATATTACATTTGTAATAGAAATAATTGTACAATTTGCCATAATGTAGAATCAGTGGGAACCTGAACTTGTTTTCCTACAACTAGACAGTCCCATCTGGGGGTGATGGGAGATAGTGACAGATCATCAGGCATTAGATTCTCATAAGGAGTGTGCAACCTAGATCCCTCGCATGTGCAGTTCACAATAGGATTCATGCTCCTATGAAAATCTAATGCCACCACCAATCTGACAGGAGGCAGATCTCAGGCAGTAATGCGAGCAATGGGGAGTGGCTATAAATACAGATAAAGCTTCGCTCGTTTGCCCGCTGCTCACCTACTGCTGTGCAGCCTGGTTCCTAACAGGCCATGGACCAGTACTAGTCCATGGGGTTGGGTTCCCCTGCCCTATTGCAGTGGTTTTCTTCTTTTGTTCTCAAATATCCTCTAATAGAATTTTGAAAAACTAATATATCCCTTATCTTAGTTCACTCTGTGCTGCTGTAACAGAATACCCTAGACTGGGTAATTTATGGGAACAGAAATGTATTCTCTCACAGCTCTGGAGGCTGGGAAGCCCAAGATCAAGGCACTAACATCTGATGAATAGAAGGATGAATGTTGTGTCCTCACATGGCAGAAGAGTGAAAGAGAGCAAACGCTTCCCAAAAGCTTTTTTTATAGAAGCCATAATCTATCTATGAAGTCAGAGCCCTCAGGACCTGAACATCTCCCAAAAGGCAACACCTCCCAACACTGCTGCACTGAGGAGTAAGTTTCCAACACATGAATTGTGGGGGCACATTCAGACCATAACACCCTGCAGCACATTTATAACTTAGTATTTAAATTCTTCATTTAGAAGTTCAAATATTTGCAAAGGATGTAATTTTTTGTATTATTACTTTAAATGCTGACTTAAAAAATCACATCACTCTTACATTTATCTAATTGAACTAAAATACTATTTTGGTGCCCATCATTCTTTAAAGCATATAGATGTGATCTTCCCTTACAGTTCCAAGTTTTACATCATTCTTATTTCTCTTTGAACTCGTATTTTTATTATATTTTCCCCACAGAATTTTATACTAGTATAAACTTCTTGGCAATAAAATATCAATATGTTATAAATCTTGATAAGTAATTGTTAAGAGGCAAATTTTTTCCATAATACAGCTTGCAATGAGATAAATGAGGCTTCTTTTTAAATTATTGATGAATCTATGGATTAACATTACTTTTTGCTAGAATAAGACAGTTTCAGAAACAATTTTACTTCTACTTACTGTGTTTTAAAATATAATTGCTGAGCTACTTTCCTCACATAAATATAGATATTTATATATTTATGGAAGGTATGTATAGAAGGCAAATATGCATGTTTTAGAGATACTACTCAATTCTTTAAACTCTTTCTGATTTTCATTCCACAAATAACAAAGTTATTCTTTCATCATAAATTATTTTAATGTCTGAGAGCTGACAACTCCATTAAATCCTCCTTTAATGTTATTGAAAGCAAAGAATTGAAACCCGCCCAACTAATCAAAGAATTTGGTACCCACTTACTAGAATCATCTGCTTTCTTAAATGCTGAGACATACACTTGAAAGTTTCTACCAAAATTTATCAAATTACTATCTATTTTTAAAACTGTATAATTCCATTTACATAAATAACAAAAAAGAAGAGAGAACTAATCCGTACTGGTACTGATGAGGATGGTGGTTCACCTTGGAGGGTGGGTAGTGATTAGAAGGTATCACCAGAAAGGCTTCAGAATTGTTGACCTTGTTCTGTTTTCTGACCTGGGTATTGTTACACAGGTGTGTTCAGGTTGTGGGAATTCATTGCGCTGTATGCTTGCAATCTGTGCACTTTTTAAAGCTTTTATTTCAAGTTCAGAAGTACATGTGCAGGTCTGTTACATAGGTAAACGTGTGTCACGGGAGTTTGTTGTACAGATTATTTTGTCACCCAGGTGTTAAGCCCAGTACCCATTAGTTATTTTTTTCAATCCTCTCCCTCCTCCTACCCTCTACCCTCTGATAAGCCTCAGTGTGTTCTCACTTATGAGACATAGTACGTTCCCCTCTTTGTGTCCATGTGGTCCCATCATTTAGCTCCCACTTATAAGTGAGAACATGGGGTATTTGGTTTTCTGTTCCTGCATTAGTTTGCTATGGATAATGGCCTCCAGCTCATTCATGTCCCTGCAAAGGACATGATCTCATTCTCTTTTATGATTGCATAGTATTCTATGGTGTATATGTACCGCAGTTTCTTTATCCAGTCTATCATTGATGGAATCTATCATTAGGTTGATTCCAGGATTTTGCTATTGTTAACAGTGCTGCAATGAACACACGTGTGCATGAGTCTTTATAATACAACGATTTGAATTCATTTGGGTATATACCCAGTAATGGGATTGCTGGGTCAAATGGTATTTCTGTCTTTAGGTCTTTCAGGAATCTCCACACTGACTTCCACAATGGTTGAACTAATTTACATTCCCACCAACAGTGTATAAGCATTCCTTTTTCTCCACAACCTCACCAGCACCTGTTATTTTTTGACTTTTTCATAATAGTCATTCTCACTGGTGTGAGATGGTATCTCATTATCATTTTGACTTCCATTTCTCTAATGATCAGTGACATTGAGCTTTTATTCATATGATCGTTTGCCACATGTATGAAATGACTGTCATTTGTACAGTCTAGTCATTCACTGAGGAGTACCTTGTTTAACCTGATACACACTCAAAGGATTGGGAAAACCAAATTATTGCTTATTTCACTAGGCCTTTTCTAATATTTATATTTCTTATTAAATGCCTTAGTATTATCACATGTTTTAAATATTTTTAATTCAACTTACGAGATACACGTTTACCTCATTGATTAATGGAAAATGGCTGCCATATAAAAGGTCCTCATTGTCAAACCAGTCGGCCAAATCAGGCTTACTTTTTGTCACACATATCTGGCTTCATTTATTAACCCAAATAAATGTGTTGAGACATACCTCTGTAACAGTCACCTCTACAGATAGACAGGTAACACTCCCAGCCTTACCATTGAAAAACATCCTGCCCCCGTTATTCCTTTTCGGAGTCACAGGGATCTCCCTCAGCAGGAAATGTTTCTTCAGCAATATGTGGATTATGGAAAATTCAAGATCTTTTTGAAAAAAATAGTGTACTCTATGCAGCCATAAAAAAAGGAATGAGATTATGTGCTTTACAGGGGCATGGATGGAACTGGAGGCCATTACCCTTAGCAAACTAATGCAGGAACAGAAAACCAAACACTGCCTGTTCTCACTTATAAGTGGGAGCTAATGATGAGAACACATGGACACAAAGAGGGGAACAACAGACACTGGGGCTTTTCACAGGAGGAGGCAGAGGATCAGAAAAAAATAACTAATGGGTACTAGGCTTAGTACCTGGGTGATGAAATAATCTGTACAACAAGCCCCTATGACATGAGTTAACCCATGTAACAAACCTGTACGTGTCCCCGAACTTAAAAGTTAAAAAAAAAAAAAAAAAAAAAGAGGCCCGGCTGAGGCGGACAGATCACGTGAGCCCTGGAGTTAGAGACCAGTCTGGGCAACATGGAGAAACCCCATCTCTACAAAAAATACAAAATTTAGCCAGGCATGGTGGTGCACACCTGTAATCCCAGCTACTCAGGAGGCTGAGGTGGGAGAATTACTTGAGCCTGAGAGATTGAGGCTGCTGTGAGCTGAGATCGCACCACTGCACTCCAGCCTGAGCAACAGAGTAAGACCCTGTCAAAACAAACAAACAAACAAAGAGTAGTGTATTTCTACTTGTCCCTTTGTTTGGAGTCACAGACTTTTTGACATCCTGGGCATGTACTGTGGTATGCTTTGAGATAGGTGAGAGACACTTGCTTTTCTCTAGTGAAGTAGAAGGGAGACTATTAAAGGGAATATGGAAGAGAGAAACAGTCTTGTTTTCAGGTCACCTCTACTCAGTTTAGAAGGAGTACATATGAAAGTTGATGAACTGGAAAGAGAGTCCCTTAAATCTAAGCACGCCTGTGTATCTCTTGGAAAGTCTTCATGGACCTCCAGATTTGAAGCCCAGGGCCCTGTTGCTTTCCACAGTGGTCTACCTTGGGCTGCAGACTGAGCCAAAATCCTCCCCTACAATAGATCCAGACAGCTTGGGATGATGAGGAACCACCAAAGGTTGCCCCCATCCATCCTGCTCTGGACCTGCCTTTCTTCTCACCATGTCCAGAACACGAGCAGTGGCCACAGGAGGGGGACCGCTGTGGGACCAGTTACTGCTGGATACTCTGGGTTTAGGAGCAGTCCTCCTGTTCACTGAGATAGCTCCATCTTCTTGGAATGGGTAAAATGGGGAAAGTGCTGACCTCCTGGCATCTGTATTTTCAGCTCAATATCAACCCAAGGGACTTGCTAATTTTACATTCAATGACTAAGTCAAAATGAGTCAAAGCATTTGGTTTCAGTAAATGAAAACTTTACCCAGAAACTAAGTCAAAGTAGGATACAAAATAGAAATGAGATTTTTCATTTATTTATCCATTGGCTTGTTAACACTACAGTTTCAATATGCCAGACATTTTGCATAATTATACTTAATCCTCTCAATAACCCTGCAAGGAAGCTATTACTGCTTCTGTTTTATAGCTGAGGAAACAGAGGCTCAGTGAGGATGGTTATCTTGCCCTGTGTCTCATGGCTAGCCAAGGGCAGGCTCAGACCCAAAGCCTTGCAGGCTCCACCAGGCTCTGCTTCCCCTGCATCCTTTGCCCACCATGGCCACCACACACAGGAAATGCAGATGCATCAATAATAAGCAGTTCATGCATCTTTCTTTTTGGCGTTCTATGCCAATTATTTAGACTTATGAGTCATGTCCCAATTAACTATAGAAATTGAATAGCATGGAGAAATTCAAATTGCATGTAATCCCCAAATCTCATTTTGGCCAACAATCTCAGCTTCCTATTCCATAAGGACTTTTAAAAGAGTTTCTAACAAGTGACAGTATTTGACAGATTCTATTTTCACCACCTTGCTTTTCCATCCCTACCTTGGGTAGAGAGTAGCTTGCAGAAGGGATATTTGAAAGTTAAACAGCAGGAAGAAAGAGAGAGGAGACTCCAAGGATTTAAATTACATCTGTATAAGATGTAAGATGGCTACTGTGATGTTAGTCCTCACTTTTGTTAACTTTAGGTTAGCACCAATTTTAAATTGTCTCCTTAGTTAAAAATGTATAATAAAATGCATTGATGGGCGGGGCACAGTGGCTTATGCCTGTAATCCCAGCACTTTGGGAGGCCGAGGTGGGCGGATCATGAGGTCAAGAGATTGAGACTATCCTGGCCAACATGGTGAAACCCCATCTCTAATAAAAGCCTATAGTCCCAGCTACTTAGGAGGCTGAGGCAGGAGAATCGCTTGAACCTGGGAGGTGGAGGTTTCAATGAGCTGAGATCGTGCCACTGCACTCCTGCCTGGCAACAGAGCGAGACCCCATCTCAAAAAAAAAAATGCATTGATGATAGCCGTGAGGCCTAAATCAAACTGCTGAATATTAACTGAGTTCCAGTTCACAGACAGAGACTGCAGCAGACACCTCTGGTACCCACCTTCTCCCTCCCCATCATTCCCCCTCAATCCACCTCTGACTTTAGCTGTAGCTGCAGCAGACAGCCCCAAGTAAATGCCAGACTCACCTTGTTCTGTCATTGTCCATCTCAAATCAAGGTCTCATGAGCCTTTCTGCAAGCCAGTAATGAGCAAGATTCTCTGATGCCAGGGAGTACTCTGTCCACACAAGTGCATAGCCCCAAAGTCGGGGGCTGCTATATGCTAACGCCCCTCGGGCAACACGCAACCAATAGGAAGGGTGTCAGTGCAGAAATGCACCAAACTTCCATACTTCAGAGGGACAATTCTGGGATGTATTTGTATACTTTTCTGTGTCCTGGTATAATGAAGACCCTGTTGCCCATAGTGTGACCTCAATAACACACTCATATATTTTCCTCCTTCCCTGTCTTAATCTGTTTTCTCACTCCTTCTGAGACCACCTACCAGATAAACAATCTGCTTCCAAGACCCTTAAACTTTGTTTTTGAAAGAATCCAAACTAAGACCTGGAATTACCAGATATTATATACAAATGGGCCATTCTCCATGGATGCAGCTAAACAAGACAAAAATTAAATAGCAATGCAGATCATTCCAATAAGGCAGTAATTCCTGATTCACAAGTGGGTAAGTCATCAGAGAGAGGGACACGTGCCCCAAGGGATGTGTATAAGAGTCTTTAAGGGGCCTTTTCAAACCATACTCTGAAAATTCCAGTTTATCTTTGTGGGGGGTTGCAGAATTCCCTCCCTCTGAAAGAATCACGGCCTCACCAAGTCACTGTCTTGTCACCAATGCTGATGAAATGTGTTGTGTGGGGCACAAAAAGAAGGTTGCTGCAATGACAGCTTTTTAAAGACATCATTTTTTAGATGCAATTTGGTGCTTTACTCAATAGTCTTAGCTATTTTTAATTGTGGTTTAATTTAACTCTGCCCTTTTTGTCCCCATGCTTGGCTTGTTGGAGCTAAATAAAGAGAAAGCTAAGCTTTTCTTTCCAGCATTTGTGTTGCACTTGAAAAGTCCTTATCACTCCTCCAGGCCCCCTCTTGCTTTCTAAATGAATCAGAAGATACACGTGTCATAGAGTTGCATCTCTGCTCTGACAGCATAAGACTCATGACCTGTTTTTCCATTTTGTCTTTTAAAGAAAAGCAAAACTCTCTTTTCCCAGCAACTTTCTAGTAAGAGTTTGCCAACTAAGTGTAACCTGGAATTTGCATATAATTCCTTTAGCAACACTCTGGATCCCTGTGAAATTTACAACTACACAAGAGAGTTCCACATACGGAAAAAACAAACAAACAAACAAACTTGCAGAGAATACTATCTTTACTTAGAGTAAAACACTGGACACAACAAATTTAAATAAGGCCTTTTGGCATATAGATTTAAACTGGCTTTACGGTAGCTATACATTTCTAAGCATTTTAGTTGCAAGCTCGTGGTTACAGAGAATGCTTAAGCCAGGAATAGTAAAACCCGACACACATGGATGGTCCACTGCAGACAATATTAGTTGATCAAAGCACCTTTTCTCACTGAATCTGAATGCGGTGTCTGTATTCTTCTCAACACAGCAGTCTGGTTGATCAACGTTCTTAAACTACTGGAAAAAACTCAGAGAAGAGAAATATAAAATAATATTAAGGCTACAACCATGAAGAAAACAAAGTCTTTGCCCATGTGGAGCTAGTTTCCAGTGGGAGAAACACAAAATAAATTGATAAACACATGCATATTTAATATTCGGAGCAGAGTTATCGAATGACATTCTTGTTCTCTGTTTCTCTCCCAAATTAACAGAATAATGATTTTTATCAGGGCACATGGCCTCCCAGCTAAAAGACCACATTTTCCAGCTTCTCCCGTAGCTACGCATGGCATAGAAATAAATTCTGATTAATGAGATGTAAGCAGATATACTTTGTAAAAGTATAACCTTTTGGAACTTCCTCCGGCAAGTTTTTTCTAAAAAAAAAAAGTGGCAAACTCTTCTTTTTTTCCATCCTGCTGCTGGGAAACTGGATTTTATGGCTAGAGTGACCCAGCAGTTGCCTTGAACATAGAAGATGAGCACCACATTCTATACTCTCTGTTTGAGAATCTGGAAGAATCTTTAGTTCTCAATAACCGTGGAGGCACTCTACTGGCCCGGGGCTGTCCAACTCCATGCACTTTTTTTATTAAGAAATAAAAGTATTTCTACCTTATTTAAGCTACTACTTTTCAAGTTTCTGTTATAACTTAACCTAATTTTAATGAATAATTTAAAAATATATATACATACCATGCATCATATTGAACTAGACACATAAGGGTGAAATATATGTCCAAGAGTGGATATCAATTGATTATAGAAGAGAAGCAGGCTTCAGTGTTTCAAGTGGAACAAACAATTGTAGATTTAGATTTTGAAATTTGGCAGGAGTAAAAGCACATCTTTTCTTTTGTGTTTTTTTCAATTTTTTGTGGTTGTAGATTGTATTTATGGGTAGCGTCATTTCTGAAAGTTGCAGTGTTTGCACTGAGTAAATTAATGAATGGTTAAGCTGCTATATTAAATTGAGGTATTGTTTTATGTTTTAAAACAGTTTACAGAGCTATAAATTTCCCATTTGCATTGGGTAGTCCAAGGAAACATGTTTCATCTACATTCTAGCCCTCTTTGTCTTCTTTCATCAAAGCATCAGCACCATTGAAATGCCAGTGCTGCATTCCTATTCTCTTGTTTTTAAAGCACCAAAGCCAACCTGATTTGCATATTAGTTGGCATAAATTTGAATATTAATTTCAATAGGCATTGTCTCTAAATCCAGAAAATAAACACAGCCTGATGCAATTATCCAGATAACTGGTATTTAGGGCTCATGAGTGCCTAAAAGTTTTAAACCTTCTACATTTATACTCAGATTATTCTTACAGATATTCACACAAACTCACTCGCACAGTGGTCAAATTACAGGTTGTGAACTTTATAATGAACTCATTCTCTTCATTTATTTCCAGGTTTCCAGATGTCAAAGTTTCTGGTTTGGAAGATCTGATGATCCAATTTCAGGAATATATTGGTCAGAACCACTTTTTTTTAAAGCTACAAATGACAAAAAAACTAACTTAAACCTGCTTTAAGCTAAACTGAATTTATTGGCTTGCTCGACTCGAAAGTCTCAGGGTTGTCTGCCTTTGGGCACAACCGGTCTCAGGTGCTCAAATGATTTCTCTCTCTCTACCTTTCTGCTCTGCCTGGCTCCTCTGGCTTCATTCTCAAGCAGATTTTCTCTACATATGGTAGCTAAGATATCCCTGCCAGTCCCAGTCCCAAGCCTATATTTTTCCTGCACCTTAGGATTTCAGAAGAATAAAGACACTCTTCTCTAGATCGATTCCCAGGAGAAAAACAAATTGTTTCTAGCCAACCTCAATCAAGTGCCCAGCCTATATGACTGACAGCCTTGCCAGAATCACATGCAGTGAGGAATTGTTCCCAAAAGGAAACAATGGGAGTGGTCAAAAAATAAAAAATAAGTAATGAAGGAAAGCATAGTCAGTCATTCATTGGCTTTTACTGAAATTAGAATGAGATCAACTTTTCACTGGGCTAGAAAATCTGTGTCCCTTCTTAGTAAGTTCAGGCTTCTACTAGTGGGAAAACCACTAGGGAAATGGTGTATATCAGTGCTTCTCAAATCTTCATGTGCAAACAAATCACCTGGAGTTTCGGAAAATGTGTATTTCTGATTCAGTAAGTTTGAGGTAGGGCTCAAGATTCTGTAGGTAGCGTAAGTTTCCAGGTCATGCTGATTCTTCTGGTTCATGGGCCACACTTTGAGTGGCAAAGGTGGACCTTGATCACTACTGAAATTCTGTCTGACCCCAAGAGCACAGCTCCCTGGCTTCCTTTCTTCAGAATTGTTTCACCATCTTCACTTTGCCAGAGCCCATGGATAAACCTGTCTTTACTGCCACCATCTGAGAGTTAACGTGGCTAAGGTCCCTGCCTTTTTTAACCTCCTGGAGCAGTTTTACTGGCTTCTGCTTTGGGTATAAAAGAATCCCTAGTGGGCAAGGCCTTCTCTGTGACTGGCACCTGTTGAAGCTGATACACTCTGCTGAGCAGTTAGGCCTCGTGGCTGTTTGACAGCCTTTCAGTTTGTATTCTCCTAAATTATGGAGAGTTTAGCAAAACTGTACTACTGATAGTGCTACTTTCTGGACATACAAAATTACTTTTTGCATAATTCACACCAAATTCATAAGTCTTCCTCAGCATCTGGATGTTCCTGCTCATTTAGCATGCAGGTGTATAAAAGATGTATAAGACCTTCACTGGGATGCTCTCCAGACATAATACCCATCAGCCGCATCCTGAACAACGAGGATTTCATCTAGGCTTTCACACAGGGACATGAGAACGTGAACAAGTGGAACAAAGCATTATTTGGCTGAACGTTACACTTCTGTGCCTCCCTCACTGCTTTTTTACAAGCAAAACCTGACTTCCTTCCCCACCAACACCCCACAACTGAGCCCACATCCAACTTTCTGCTTGTTATCTCTGTGAAGGAGCAAAGGGTGAAGAAACCACCTAGTAGGACTGAGGAAAATCACATCATGTACTTTTCTCCAACATCTTCAATAGGCGAGTGACAATGAACTTCAAGGATGGTCTTAGTGGGGGAAGAGAATTCTCGAATGCTACATGTGGAAGCAGAGAGGCAATCCTACCCTGACCTGGGAGATCTCAGGAGTTTTTGGGTAGACTGTATGTAGAAGAGTGTATGTAAATTTTATTTGGAGAAACCATCTCCTTCTTCTCTGCTTTTCTCCCTCTCTGAGTCACTGCCCAAGAAGCAGCCATGCTGAGGAAGAAAGCGGGACATGTGGAGTTTGGGCACCACCAGCCAACTCCCTCACCGCACCGCACTCCCAGCCCTCTAGTAAAGAGCTGCACGCACCATCCTCTCGCAAATATCTGTCCCGGAGTCATAGCTCACTACGCAGTGCCTAAGAAGACGAAAATGTCAGGCTAGTCAAGTGCTTGATTGCAGCCACTTGCTTGAGGTACAGGATTCAATTTCCTTTATGCAAAATAAGCCATTCTTGGGAATCAAAAATTCATACCACATTTTGTGTAAATCTGATGGGAAATTTTGTCTAGGGAAATTCTTGCAACTTAAGATATGTAAATTCACTATTTGATTGTAATGCCAACCCATGATCCAGTGCTACTACCCTGCCTCTTATAAGATGAGAGGCTATAAACACCAGTATATTAAAAATGTATTCACCAAAGTAAAATTAGTGCTCAGCAGACTCTTATTTTTCTAGAATTTTATTTCTCAGATGGATTAGTATAATTTTTAGTGGTACGTATTGCCAGCCTATAATAAATATGTAAGCCCATCAAAACCTGATAGAAAACTCCATTAGATAATACACTGGGAACTGGGGATTAATTCTATACTAGCCCCAGGGGATGCCCCTTGTGACCTAATAGAATGTTTCCAATTCTAATTTATCTGGTTCTGTGAAATCAATTTTTCTACAAACTATAACCAGTACATGAGTGTTTTGCAAAAACTAATCATATTGGCATAATAAGCATGTCAAGTTACGGTGAAATGGACATTCTGTTGTTCTTTTATTGAAACTAATGGGCTAGCATTAGAAGGAATAAAATACCAGAAATGATAACAGTTTATGGCTTTGTTTTTTTAGCTTTTTAAATTTGATGGTATAGCATATTGGCTCTCAATCTCCCTTTATGAGTATTTGAGTTTGACCCTGTTAAAAATGACAAAGAAATTGCTAGGAAAAAACATTTTCTCACTATCTTACCCTCAGCAGTGCAGTCAAGAAATAGCCATGCTATGGCATCTTCATCTGCGAGGTTCATATGTCAGCAGCTGCTGCTGGGAAGGTTCAATGAGGGAAGAGAGTTACGAGGATAAGTCTCCTGCTTTGTAATGTTGACAAATTAGCCGATCTCAGCTCTTCGTCTCAAAAATACTTCTACCCAAGGAGAATCAGATGAAATTGAAGTTGGTCATGCCAACCCAGGATGACCTTGAAGGAAATAGATCTCTCTGTTTACCAGGCAAAAGAGATTACAGTGGACTCATCAATCAGGAGGCCACCAGTGTCATAGATTTACCTTACTCATTTGAACTTCCCAGGCATTGGAAGCTAAATCCTGATTGTTAATTATGATTGCTGTCATTATTTAATGGGATTCGGAAGCCTCTCCCAAAACGGATGGGCTTTCATGTTTGATACTTTCACAATTGTGGCTGCTAAATAATTTGGGGATTATATATTTAGTTTGACTCCCCCATGAGCCTATAAGTTCTATGAAGGTAGAATTACATTTGGCATTTCTAACCATACAGCTCCAGTTGCTAGCAAGGTGCTCAGTAAGCAGAGGGTCCAGTTTGTTCAATAACAGTTTTCACATGTTGTCCTGACATCATGATTAAAATATACAGTCACTCTCTCAGTAAGAATGTGTTAGATGGATGAATGGATGAGCCAACACTTGGAATGCTTGGAAATGACACTGGGCTTTTATCAAAAGAAACTAGCTTGAGTCGTAGCTCTGCCCCGTATCAGTTATATGACTTGGACAAGTGACTTAAGCTCTTTTCTTCACAGTGAAATAAGAAAAAGAAAAATATGATGTCTGTCACATTGTAATTTCTCAATAAATATTTATTTTCTTCTTTTTTTTTTTTTCTTGTTTTTTTGAAACGGAGTCTCGCTCTGTTGCCCAGGCTGGAGTGCAATGGCACAATCTTGGCTCACTGCAAGATCCGCCTCCCAGGTTCATGCCATTCTCCTGCCTCAGCCTCCTGAGTAGCTGGTACTACAGGTGCCCACAACCACGCTTGGCTAATTTTTTGTATATTTTAGTAGAGACGGGGTTTCACCGTGTTAACCAGCATGGTCTCGATCTCCTGACCTCATGATCCGCCCGTCTCGACCGCCTAAAGTGTTGGGATTACAGGCGTGAGCCACCACGCCCAGCTATTTTCTTCTTTAATTAAGGCAGCACTATCCAATACAGGAATATTTCATTGTATTGCACTTCCCTTTATTGCATGTTGCAGATATTGCTCTTTTTTTAAAACAAATTGTATGTTTATGGCAACGCCACGTCAAGCATCTTTCAAGCATTTTTCCAGCAACGTGTACTCTCCTCATGTCTCTGTGTCACATTTTAGTAATTCTCATAATATTTCAAACTTTTTCATTATTATTCAATTGGTTATAATGATCTATGATCAGCCTTTGATGTTACTATTGTAATTGTCTTGGGGTGCCATGAAACATGCTCATATAAGATGGTAAAAATTCATAAATGTGTGGCTCTGACTGCTCCAACTATTTCCCATCTCACTCCCTCACCTCAGGCCTCTCTATTCCCTGAGACACAACAATATTGAAATTAGGTCAATTAACAACCCTACAACAGCCTCTAAGTGTTCAAGTGAAAAGAACAGTTGCATGTCTCTCACCTCAAATCAAAATCTAGAAATGATTAAGTTTAGGGAGGAAGACATATTGAAAGCTGAGACAGGCCAAAACTAGGCCTTTTGTGCCAAACAGTTAGCCAAGTTGTGAATGCAAAGGAAATTAAAAGTGCTACTCCAGTGAATACATGAATGATAAGAAGGTGAAATAGCCTCATTGCCAATATGGAGAAAGTTTCAGTGGTCTGGAGAGAAGAGCAAACCTTACAACATTCTTTTGAGCCAAAGCCTAATCCAGATCAAGGCCCTAACTCTCTTTGACTCTATGAAGGCTGAGAGAGGTTAGGAAGCTGCAGAAGAAAAGTGGGAAGCTAGCAGAGGTTGGTTCATGAGGTTTAAGAAAAGAAACTGTCTCTATAACATAAAAGTACAAGGTGAAGCAGCAAGTGCTGATATACAAGCTGCAGCAAGTTATCCAGAAGATCTAGGTAAGATAATTGATGAAGGTGGCTACACTAAATAACAGATCTTCAGTGTAGAGGAAGTAGCCTTTTACTGCAAGAAGATGTCATCTAGGACTTTCCTAGCTAGAGAGGAGAAATCAATGTATTATTTCAAAGCTTCAAAGGACAGGTTGACTCTCTTGTTAGGGGCTAATGCAGCTGGTGACTTGAAGTAGAACAGTGCTCACTTACCATTCTGAAAGTCCTAGGGCCCTTAAGAATTATGCTAAATCTACTCTGCCTGTGCTCTCTCAAAAGAACAACACAAGAGCATGTCTATTTACACCAAGGTTTATTGAATATTTTAAGCAACTGTTGAGACCTACTGCTCAGAAAAAATATATATATCTTTCAAAATATTGCTGCTCATTGACAATGTAACTCATCAACCAAGAGCTCTGATGGAGATGTAAAAGGAGGTTTATGTTGTTTTCATGCCTGCTAACACGACATCCATTCTACAGCCCATGGATCAAGAAGTAATTTTCACTTTCAAGTCTTATTATTTAAGAAATATATTTCATAAGGCTGCAGCTACCACAGACAGTTATTCCTCTGATGGATCTGGGCAAAGTAAATTAAAAGTCTTTGGAAAAGATTCACCATTGTAGATGTCTTTAAAAACATTCATGATTCACGGGAGGAGGTCAACATACCAACGTTAAGAGGAGTTGGGAAAAGTTGATTCCAACTCTCATGGATGACTTTGAGGGGTTCAAGACTTCAGTGGAGGAAGCAACTGCAGATGCAATGGAAATAGCAAGAGAACTAGATTTAGAAGTGGAACCTGAAGATGCAACTGAATTGTTGCAATCTCATAATAAAACTGGAACAAATGAGGAGGTGCTTCTTCAGGATGAGCAAAGAAAGTGAAGATGCTCTAAGCATTGCTGAAATGACAACAGAGGATTTAGAATATTACATAAACTGGATTGATAAAGCAGTGACAAAGTTTGAGAGGATTGACTCCAATTTTGTAAGAATTTCTACAGTGGGTAAAATGCTATCAAACAGCATTGCATGCTATACAGAAATCTTTCCTGAATGAAAGAGTCAATCAATGCAGCAAACTTACTTGTTGTCTTAATTTAAGAAACTACAACAGCCACCCAAACCTTCAGCAACCACCACCCTAGTCAGTCAGCAGCCGCCAACATCGAGGCAAGACCCTCCATCAGCAAAAACAGACGATCATTAACATATTTGAGCAATAAAGTATTTTTAATTAAGGTACATACATTTCGTATATACACTGGGAAGCAAAAAAATTGTGTGACTCATTTTATTGTGATCTTTGCCTTATTACAGTGGTTTGGAACCAAATCCACAGTATCTTCAAGGTGTATCTGTACAACTTGCTGCAATGACAAAAATATTCAGTGTCTGAACTGTACAGTATGGCAGCCAACAGCCACACATGGATATTGAGCACTTGAAATGGGACTATTGCCAACCGAGAAACTGAATTATTTTTTGTTTTATATCGTTTTAATTAACCTAAATTTAAATAGTCACATGTTGCTTAGTGGCTACTATTTCAGACAGCATAGGTCTTAGGGACTCCATAGGTTTTAAAAGGCTCAAATTGGGAAATTACAGAAATGGCAAGTTATGTAGAACTTTCAGTAATTGTTCTTGGATCTTCAGCCTCTAGGATTAATGAGTATATATCAGTTCCTTTTGTGAATCATGTATTCTGGGGCTGACCAGTGTGCATTATTTTAGTAAGTTATCACCATTTGGATGATTGTTAACTTTCTTAGCACCCAGAACAGTTCTCTAAATAGCACACATCTGATATGAAATGACTTTGCCTTTTCACCCACAAGAGACAGACCCCTGGGGAACCTTCGCCTTGTCAGAAGAACCATAATTTTATAACACTACTTGGCTACATTAAAAATTGTGAAGCCACCAAATGCTTTTTTACTTATGACATAAGTAACTCATAGTTGCTTGGACTTTTTCCTAGCTTTGGTGAACAATATTTTAAGCAATGTTGGTCAACCTTTTTAAATTTTGGATTTAAATTTAAATTTGGGGGGAGATAAATATGTTTTGTTCAATTAAGATTTCAGACTCTCGCATTAGTCTTTGAGCAATGGATAACTGTTCCCTTAAGGAGGGAGAAAAATGGCATGGTAGATTTTCACTGGAGTCTAGAAAAACTTAGGAGAAATAATTATTTGTGACACTTTACCTGGAAAGGGGTCATCATATAAAAACTCAGATGACTTTTCTCTGTATCCACCTACCATTTAAATTTGTAGTCATGAGTCATTCACTCAAACCACAGTAGGAAATTGCACTGTGAATTGATTTCTAAAGCATTTTGTATACATAGTAATATCAGCGCTCATGATCACTAGAGGAATCAAATGCGTACTACTGGTTACCAAATACTCAGTATTGGAAATTTCAAAAAACTGAAAGGAGACCAAATCTATATTTTTAATTTGTTTGAATCAGCAGTAAAACTAAGTTTCTCTAAAGATAAAGCAAGTTCTTTTTCACTACAATATGTGCGAAAGGACCAATAATACCTAATTGGGCAGGCTGGCAGACTGCTGTTAAAGACAGTTGAATTACAGCAGCTATCATTTTGTCCGTTTTAGGTTACCTTACGAGTTTTCTTCTTTATGGATGCCCAGAACTGGCCTTTCAGAACGTGCCTAGATGAGAAATTCATTTCTAGTCATTATCGCCACAACTTTAGCTAGCAAACCAGCTCTGTTCCAAATCAGGAGAAAGTAAAAGCATAGATTTTATATAGGCAAATGCAATTTTTGACTGACTCTCCTCAGAAGCCATTGCCCCTGGTTGCTGGGTCTTTGCTGATGGAAAGCCAAGCCAGGCCACATTACTGGGTAGCTCAGTGCACAGCAACAGTTAATTATTAACTCTAGTGGAGAGTGGTTCATGAGATTACTGTATATGCTGTTACAACATGATTAACTCTCCGCTCATCAATTCAATTTTTTATCATAAGTGTTGCTGCAAATATGGCATAAATTTCCTGGGCACAACATTCAGTTCCACCTTATTATGCAGCACATCTTCAAAGATATGAGGTTTCATGTCTAATTTTAATTTAATTTTAGAAGTTAGCTCTCTGGCTTGCTACAAGCTGCATTCCATTTCTGATGTTATCCACAATTCTGAGACAGACTAGAAATACCTGTGTAGACTACGGTAGAAAAGAATAACCCTGGATCTGGAATAAAAGTGTAGTCTCAGAAATTTCCTGGCATTGTTGAGTCTGTGCTGCAAGAAAGACAGCTGGATTCCACAGCACAGTTTACATGTGGGTATCAGCATTTGTACACCCTCAGAATCTCCTATGAAGAGCATCACGCCAATTACCAGCATCTCTCAATTCCCAGAACCAAGCCACTGGCCTTTCAGGAGAGAACTCAGTGTTCAGAGAAGTCCCTCTCTATTAGAGGAAATAAATAAGTTGATGCCTTTTTAATCTGAGCAGATGCATAGAATTTCCTATGGGGGATTCTCACAAGGATGTTTGTACTTGAATGTTTTTCTGCAAGAGAGAAGGAAGAGCCTGGTGTCCTCCTGGATCAAAAGTAAGGGCTTTTCATTAATTCGTGATGAACACCTATGTATCAAATCCACATCCACTTAAAAAGGTGGAAATTACTCTCTTGGTTTATTGGACCAGGCAAGGATTGTGGGTCTTATTGGTTCTTAATAGAGCCTCAACAAAGCCATAATTACAGAAATTCTTCCAGGACCAAGGACATTATTTAGGCTTTCTATTACCTAGAATTCACACCAGGAAAATTATGTGCACATGCAAATCAGACATCTTCCTGGGATTTATTTGTCGAGTGTTGCTTGGAGAGAATTCCCACAGCATAAAAATTATGCTTGGAGAAAAATAATGGAAGAATCAAAGTGAACCACGCTGCTTTTTGCAGGAGCAAAGCAATATAAAAAATAAAGCCTGCGAAGAACTATTTTGCTCCCCACTGCTACTCTCTTATCAAGGCATCTTCTTTCCATTTTTTGGCCAGCCTCAATGTCCAATGGTTTCTTGGACCAATACTGCCATACTTTCTGCCTCTACAGAATTTGAAAATATGCTGAAGCTAACAAACAAGGAGTCTTTATAAAAGAACCAAAAGTCTTTATATAGGTACATGTTTGTGAGTGTGTGCATGAATGTGTGCACACATACACATATGGGAGCAATGAAGGTTACTTCATGTAACCCTGTTAAGTGAAAATAACATTAAGCACCTCAAATTCAAGCTGCTAATTTGTTCCCCCATGATTTGGGGAAAACTTTGCAAAATTATCCAATTGTTCATCTAGAAAAAGAAACATTCAGGAAGAGGCAAGAAAATGATTTAAAAGAATAAAGGAGAACTTGCTATACTCAACTTTAAAACTTATTATAAAGGTGCAATAAATCAAACAGTGTGATGGCAGCACCAGGCTATACCAATGGAGCATAATGAAAGCACACACCAAAAAATTACACATAGTTTCTGCCTTGAGAGAGAAAGAGCACTCATATGTGTGTGTGTGTGTGTGAGAGAGAGAGAGATAGTTTATGATAATGTTGGAATTGTGTGATAGAGTAGAAAGAGTATGAACTTCAGAATCAGACAAATTCAAACCTGGATTTGAATTCCAGTCCTATGTACTTCCTAGCTATGCACTCTTGAGCAAGTTAATACTCTTACTGAATATTAATTACCTAAAATGGAATGAGGATGGTGATATGTATCTTTAAGGTGTGGGGATTTGAAAATCAAATGATATCCTACCTGTATTAGTCAAGGTTTTTAGTTATAAGTGGCAGAGACATACTCTGGCTAATGTGGGCAGATGAGGAATTTATTCAAGGCTCTTGTGTTGCTTACAAAATTTCTGAGAAGGGGAGAGAAACAGTCTTCGGAAAAGGGAAAAACAAGGAAGACTAGGCAGCAACCAGGACCACAGAAATTCAGGCCCCCAAAGAACATGTAAGGACTGCCAGCCCTACCATGGAATCCTGGATGTCACTGCTGGCATGGCCACATATGCTCCTAGACAGTAGTTGTTGCTGGATCACTCATCAGAATGGCGTTGGCTTGGTCCACCCTCTTCGAATCAATAGATCCAGTTGTAAATTCCAGAGAGGGTCTGTTGATTGGTTGCTCCTAACCTAAGTGCAAAGGAGTCTGGGAAAATAAGTTCTTGGCATTTTCGAGTTTTATAGTGAAGGCAACCTCTCCTTCCCTAGCAAGATGCATAAGATAGATAATTTATCAAATGCAGGATGGAATTTCAGATTCTGGGTCACCTAGAAAAGGCACAACTCCATTACAAAACATATCAAAGCACCTGATACATAACAGACATTCAGGAAATGGTGACAACTGATATTTTCACAAATCAGCGGGGGAAAGGAACAATTCACTATTCAACAAACAGTGCTGAGACTATTTGTTATTTGGAACAAAAAAAAATCTACAATTCACCAAAATAAACTCCAACTGGGTCAAAGATTAAAAGGAGACTTTTTAATCAAAGATGTAAATCTGTAAAAAATAACTTGACCCACTGTGCCCATCAATTCAGCCCCCAGATCCACCAGGAAAGGATGTTAATTTAAGCCCAGTGTGTTTTCCAATGGTGTCTCTTCCAGTTCTGGAAACACAGGAGAGGCCTACAGCTCATCACTTAAAACAGATTCACAGGCCCCACTTAATTTTGCATCTGACCTCCAGTTGAAACCCTTCTCTTTTATTTACTGAAAATAAAATGTTAAAATAGTTTATCACATGCTTGACTTCTACAAGTCTTTCTTAGGATCATTCAACCAGCATTGTGGATAATGTTACCAAGAGTGCTTGATGGCTTGGATTCTACGACTCCACTAAACTGTGGGTTTCAAAGGCAAGGAGCTTGTTTTACATATCTTTTTATTTTTTTTCTATTATGCCTGGTACAAGGCTTTCAACATAGGAGGTGCTCAATCCATGATTAAAGAAGAAAAAGGAATTGCTGGTTACCTGTTTCAAAATGTCTGGTAATGGTTTCAGCTTTGAGCACTAACTCAGATGAAGTACTAACCTCTCGGATCCTCAATTTCCTTTTCTTTAGAGCAAGAAGAACACTTACATTGCCTTTACTCCCCCAAAACTTCACATAACAAATATTGATCATTTTGTGCTTGATGAAACAATTCATAGGTGATGGCTCTTAAGATCATAGATGGACAGCTTTCCAGAAGGTATACTACTCTTTCTCTTCTCTTATCTATAATCTTTACTGTTGCCAATTTCCATCTGCTACTCTCATGTCCAGTTCTGAAATGCTAGTCAAGGATGAGTGAGGCTGGCCAAAAATTTTTCTTTTCCAGTTATGTTTCTTGGCGGTTACGTTTTTCCTCTTAATTTATTGCTTTTCTCTATTGTTAGAATAGATATGTGATCTGAAACATCAATTTCCTTATGACTTAGGCGCTTCTTGCTTTCTTTTTGTCCATCTAAAAGATCCTAATATTATTTATTTAAAGTTGAGGGAGCACTTTGTGTCTCTTGGATGCAAATAACTGTGAGTGTGTATATTATTATTGTTTCTATTGCCAAAAAGGAAAAACTGCATTTCTTATTGATAGAGTATTTTTATTTTTAAATGTTTAGAGAGAAAAAAGAAAAAAACCATTAGCCATGATATATCCCTAAATAACACAGGAGTAAGGGTTCACTGTGTCTGAAAAATTCTACTCAGCTCCAGATCTGAAAAAGGCCATTTGTCTGGCCTCTCTGATTCATCCCCGAGAATGAAAAGGACCAAAAGTCAGTTCCCTTTGGTACAAACTCTCTTTCATATTTTATTTTCTAATGCACAGCTAATTTCTAAATTAAGACCATGCTTACAAAAAGGGTTAGGAAGTTATTCACTTCAATCCATTAGTAAGTCTGTTTTTGATTGAACTTTTAAATAACTTTTGATAATTAGTACATCTTGTCTTTTGGATTTCAAATAAGATAAAAGAATCAGTTTTCTTTTTGATTTAAAATTATGCCAGATTTAGCCCAGTCAAAAGATTCCAGAATTTCTCCCAGCAAGACAAACACTTTGGGGAATTTTTTAATTCCCCACATGCATGCTGACCATATACTCCCATTACCAGACTTTAAGTGATCAAAGTGTTGAACTATATTTGCAATTAGGTCAAGGGTCAGCAAACTTTTCCCCTAAAAAGGCAGAGGGTAAATATTTCCAGCTTTGCAGCCATACAGTCTCTGTCCCAACACCTCAACTCTGCCATGATCATGCAAAAGCAGCCATTGATAATACACAAGTGATCAAGTGTGACTGTGTTCCAATAAAACTTTATTTATAAACACTGAAATTGGTATTTCATCTAAGTTTTACATGACATGATATACTATTCTTCTTTTGCCTTTTAAGGTGTAAATGACATAGTCTGTGGGTCATATAAAAATAGGCAGTGGGCCAGATTTAGCCGGGGGTGACAGTTTGCTGATCCCTGCTTTAGGTGAACTGGGGATGGGCTTCTTGAAAAGTTTTCACTAAATAGCATATAACATTTATTTCAGAAAAACTTAATTGTGCTTTTTCTCTGCTCTCACACCACAAAAACCAATCAACACAGAAGACTTCTGTGACCAAATGCATGGGTTTTTTTTCCCCACCACCAAGCAGTGGACACCAGCTGGGTGTCCTCCAAGTCATCTCTGACACTACCTGGAGATAGCTTCAGATTCCACACGTTGAAGGCTCAGTCACTAAAACTGGCCCCCAGCTTTCAGACACCAGTAGAACTTCTGACCCACTGGCTTCAACTTCGGGCTCCCATGACCCCTTCTTAGATTAATTTGCTGGAGGGGCTCACAGAACTCAGGGAAACACGTTTACCAATGTACTATAAAAGGGATATTACAAAGGATACAGATGAAGAGCTGCACAGGACAGGTATGAGGAAAGTGGGCGGAGCTTCCGTGCCCTCCCTGCGCGCACCACCCTCCAGGAACCTCAATGTGTTTGTCTATCCGGAAGCTCTCCAAACCCAGTCCTCGTGGATTTTTATGGAAGCTTCATGATGTCAGCATTGCTTCACCAGGGTATAGGGCTAGACCCTCTCTAGAATGAGGGGGTTATAACTGGCAATCATAAAGGCAGGGAAGATTAGAGTCCTGCCTTGGGGAAAGCGAAAGGAGAGCAGGAGAAGTTCAGATAGATTCTGTCTTCTGAGGCTTAACACATCCATCATTATAACAAAAGCCTGTAACAGGGTTTATGGGAGTTATGAGCCAGAAACCAGGGACAAAAGTAGATAGATAGATAGATAGATAGATAGATAGATAGATAGATAGAAGATACATATGTAATATATAATATATGTATTAACACCACAGTACTGAATTCCAAACTTTACCGTATCTTCCATAATTCAAGCCCAAATTTCTTCCATTTATGCCGTGTACTGATTAAAAAGAAAGATGTGGCTGGGAATGTACTGACATTGTTCCCAAGTTACACGTGTGCAGTAGACCTTTCTTTGTGTTTATAAAGGAAAACTTTATATACATATACGCCTCTATATCAGAAATGTGTAACAGTAGTTGCATCCAAGGGGGCAATTAGAAGACAAGAGTGGGCAAGTGACTTACTTTTCACCATATACTATTTTGTAACTTTAGACTACTGCAACACTTAAATGAAGCTTTTTTTATGTAATATATTCATTTTTAATGTTTAAATGCTGAAAGAAATGACTAGAGGGGTCCTGAAATCAGTGCTTAATATTCTCCAAATTAAAAGAATTGCCGGTTCTGAGCATATTTTATCAGATGACCTCTAGCTGATGAAAGGAGCTTGTACCAACAGCAGAATAACAGCCTGGACTAAAAAGGTGAGCATCTTCATAAGTGCAGGGGTATATGGACAAGAAACCTCCTTAAATACAGAGGAAATTTTGATCTTTTTACAACTTTTGCCTTACATTTTTAAAATCGCCTCACAACCTAAAGATTTTTCAAAAGGGAAAATAAACAGGTGAACACATGAAAGCAGGCCCAGTGACACTTCCTCAATTTTGTCATTAATCATTGTTTCTATACCCAAGAACATCCAGATCAGCAGAGCGTAGCACTCCCTGCGTGCACTTAGAACTGGGGTCATCCTAAACATCTGTGGGACCTAGCAAGGGTGCGAACAGAGGCCTCAGCTGATGGCTCACACACTTCTCTTCCTACTCCCACTCCCTGCAGCACCAGGAGAGCTGGCATGCCTGCATGTGGACACCACAGCCTGGGTGTCCAAACTCTGTCCGCCCTATTACCATCCTGTACAAAGAGCTGCCCCAGGCCACCTCATAAGGCTGGGATATGCACACTAGGTGAAGTTCGGGACAACAAATTCTGGATGCTCAAAGCCCAAGAATTTGGAGCTTGGTCTATAAGGAGAGACACTGGACTCCAGTTAGGCTATTATCTTTGGTGGGACAGTTTTCTCTAAATAAGAGGACCCTGTGGATTGTACCACTTCTTATAACGAAACTGCTGCTAGCAAGACAGGAGGCCAAAAAGACTACATAAAACTCTAGCACCTGTGCAGTGGCTCATGCCTGTAATCCCAGCACTTCGGGAGGCTGAGGCAGGTGGATCACTTGAGGCCAGGAGTTTGAGACCAGCTGAGCCAACATGGCAAAACCCCATCTCTACTAAAAATACAAAACTTAGCCTGGCATGGTGCCTGTAATCCCAGCTACTCGGGAGACTGAGGCAGGAGAATCACTTGAACCTGGGAGGCAGAGGTTGCAGAGCGCCAAGATTGCACCACTGCACTACAGCCTGCGCGACGGCGCAAGACTCCATTTTAAAAAAAGGGGAAGAAGAAGAAGAAGAAGAAGGAAAAACAAGCTAGGTTTATTCAAGAGGCTCCATGAAAAAAGAACTCTGTAGACAATAAACTTGGATACTATATTATAGATCAGCACTGGACAACAGAAATATAATACGCACCACAAATGCAAGCCATGCGTATAATTTTAAATTTGCTAGTGGCCACATGAAAAAGAAGTAAAGAGAAATAAGTAAAATTAACTTTAATAATACATTTTATTTCACCCAGTATATCTAAAATATTAGTTCAACATGTAATCAAATAAAAAATTTATTATTGAGCTCTTTAAAAAAAAACTCTAGCACCTGTGCTCTTGCAAAAAAAAAAAAAAAAAAAGAAAAAGAAAGAAAAAAGGAAGGAAGGACGGAAGGAAGGAAGGGAGGGAGGGAGGGAGGGAGATATTTCTCTAACTTTTCTAACAATTTCCTGACAAAGTCCCTTAATAACAAAAAAGGGTTGAAGAGATAGTAATAGAGGCTTGGGCATGAGTCCAAAGCTAAAAATTCAAAATGTCTTTAAGTCTTATATTATCTGGAAACTTCATGTGATTTTCCCCCATTCTTTTAATAATGTCCTTTCATATTTTAAAACATTTGAAATTAACTTATCACTTATGTTAATTAAACTGTTTGCCAAAAACCTTTCATTAAAAGTGGTGACCCAGGAAGGCACATCCTGTTACCCTTTCTTTTCAAGTGCTGCCAGCACCCTATTGAGTATCCCAGCTTAAAAATCACAATGTGACCAGCTTTATAGTCTAAATTGAAAGTCAACAGAACCTCAAATCTGCCTCTGATTTCCAGGGTCAATCTCACCTATAAAAGTGAGACACAGGCAATACTGAAGCACAGGCTATAGGTTCTTTGATGGGAGAAAAAAATTAGCTTGTGTCTGCCATAATTTTATTGAAGTCCCTTGTGCTTATTTCCTTGATGGGAAAGTAATCTTCACACAACAAAATAAGACAATGAATTTTAAAGTGCCTGGAAGAGTCCTGGCTTATAGTAGGCCCTCAATAAATGGATGGAATTCTGATTTGAAGCTGAAGTCTAGATAAAAACCTTTACCAACAAGTATGTTTCTGGTGGTTTATAATGGGAGTGGATAAATTATAATTCATGAGCCAAATCCAAACCAAAGCCTGGGGAGAAAAGAGAGAGCACGAGTGAGAGAGAATGCAACAGAAACTGTATGTGGCCCACAAAACCTAGAATATTTGCTGTCTGAGCCTTTGCCAACCCTTGGTTTTGGAGCAACCATGAGGGCAAATAATGCCTTAGAGATCCAGTCCCTGAAAGAAATCAGGTAGCAAACTGAGATAGTATCAATGAGCTATTTTCACAACAGTGCTGCATAATAAACCATCCCAATTCTCCACGTCTTAAAATAACAATGTTCATACATCTGCGGGTTAGCTGGGCTCAGCTGAAGAGGCTCTGCTGATCTTGGCTGACTTGCTCCTGCATCTGTGGGTTGGATGAGGGAGTCAACACAGGCTGCGCTAGGCTGGGGAAGTTGGCTCTACACTGCAAGTTTGTGGGTCTGGATCCCCTTTACTGCCTCATCCTTGACTTTGGACCAGTGGGCTAGTCAAGACATGCTCTTCTTGTGGCAGTGACAGAGGCCAAAAAAGAGTGGAAATATGTGACAGCTGTTAGGGGCCTAGACTTGGAACTAACACCTTGTCACGTACTTCCCCTGGATGCCACTAGTCAAAGCAAGCCACATATGGGATCCCAAAGTGGAGCAGTGGGGAGGTATTCTCCTTCAGTAGAGGAGCTGCCTGGTCATATGACAAAGATGTGAATAAGGGAGGGTGGAAAACCTGGGTCAATAATGTAAATTTAAACTCAATTCAATACTTACTGAGCACCACACTGGCCAAGCATTCTTCTAGGTCCTGGGGATTTGTCAGCAAGCAAGACTGCTTATCATCCTTGCCATAGGAGCTTAATTCTAATGGGATGTGGAGGGGGTTTAATATTCCATGCTACCCCTTCTTGCTCATTTGGCTCTGGTTCACTGTGGGGGTTAGTTGTTGGCATATTTGTGGCTGGCCAGAAGGAATCATCTGGCCTTGACCAGCTTTCTGTCTTCCAGTATTCAAACTGGGCTTTGGGCAAGGTAAGTGCTCAAATAACAAATGAATGAGTGAGTGAATGAAGCATTTTTTTAATCTCTCTTTTTTAGGAATCACTGAATCCTGTCAACTTGTCTACTGGTGGAAAGGAGGAAAATGACAGAAATTCAGATCTCCAGATTAGCAGACAATGCAAGACTGGGACGCAGAGCAAATGACAAATGACAGTGAAACTGGATTTAAGAGAATTTGAATCATTTGGACGAGAGAGCCCACAGATGGCACATGCTGTTTGGTGTGGAAAAATGGGTCATTGCTCCCAGAACAATTACCATAGCCTAAAAGACCTGTGAGAAGAGCAGAGCATTTGTGCTGCAGGCTGGTTAGGGAAGAATTAGGGGAGATTTGTAGGGACTCCAACACTGTTACGACAGCACCCACGTGGCTCGTGCCCACACAGGATGATAAACCAAGCTCAAGAGAGAGTGCCACGCCCAGTGCGGTCTGTGGCCATGGCCTTCCCTGGATGAAATGAGGGCAGCCCCTCCGCACAGCAGAGGACATTTGTCAAGGCTGGCCTGTGAGCACAGTGCTGCTGCCATCATGGTGCCAGAAAGCTAGAGTCTGTGGAAAACCCAGTGTGCTGACGTGGCCCTGGGGTGACCACAATTGCTTTGTACAGGAAGCTGGACATCTTCATTCTGGCCCCCACTCTGCTCCCTGAAAAAGGCTTCCTGACCTTAGTTTCTCTATCTATGAAATGGGTACTGAGATACTTACTTTTTAGGTTACAGGATTTTAGTGAGGACTGAGAGAACCAGCAAGTGCAGAAACAAACCAAAAACTGTCAGCCCTCAACCAAAATAAGGATGACTCAGGGAAGATGAGTAGGATTTGGTCTCATCTCAAGCAAGTCAATGATGGTCTGGGTTTGGAGAATGGATGGAATGCGTGAGGATAAAGAAACCTTCAGGATCATGAAAGAGACGGTTTTCAAAGTTGAAAGTAATACATCCTTCATATTAGGAAAAAAATAACTGTGAGAAATGGTTGTTTGAAGCTTGAAGAGTGAAAGTTTCAGAGGCCCAGCTCCCCTTAGGAGGATAAGTATGGAAAAGAAGTTACTCTTGAGGGTAATTAATTGAAACAGAGGGTGAATGAGTCCAAAATGCACCTACATCCCTTTCAAATGGAAGGGAACAGAGAGCTTAAGAAAAGAGGGAAGGGGCAAGGAGGTAAAGATCAATGTTAAAAAGGTAAACATGCTCTTTTCTTCAAATGAGTGTGACCTCAGACATGGGGGTGTGCCCCAGCCCTGTAATTCCCTTTCGAACCTAGTCACTGTATTTGCGCAGGCGCCTGCCATTGGAAAACGCTTTGCGAGCTTTCCTGGGATTGCGCCTCAAGAGCCATCACCTGTCACTACTTGTATTTCAAGCCTACCTCTTCCTCTCCCTGACCTGTGAGATGCTAAGAGGAGGAGGGATGGGGTGTCATGCAATATGGAAACCATTTTAAACATCCACTGGGCTGATGGCAACAACAAAATTTATGTAATCCATGAAAGCACAGAATGGGGTAATAAAACTGGATAAATCATTTCTCTTTGTAAAGCAAATTCTCACCAACTGCCACCCAGATCATAACATATGAGGAGCACTGCTCTTCACCTGGACGCACCTGCCCCCACCAAAAATGAAGTGCCTTGATGCCTCTGAGGATTATGCAGATGTAGGCATTATTTATACATCTGTGTGATGCATCAAGTATCAGAAGGTGTCTCCCAGCATGAGTCACAAGGCCTCTAAAAGCAATGACTCTTTTATAGGGTGTTAGATTATGGTGATTTTCCGTAAATCCTGCCAGAGTCACACAACAGGCCAAGAGCAATTAACATTAATTAAACGATCCCCATAAAGAGGTTGCCTCACTGACACATTGATAACCTCTAAATGCACTTAGCCTGCTGCATTCTTGAGGGTGTTCCTTCAGCTGCTCCAGGGGCACTGGGCAGGCTCCTGCTGCCCTGGGCGGCTGCACACACAAGTGGAACACCGCTGCTCCTGCTGCAATGTGTGTGCGTAAGAACTACCTGGAGATCGTGCTAAAATGAGATTCTGATTCAGGAGGTCACAGATGGCACCTGGGATTCTGCATTTCTAACAAGCTCCTTGATGAGGCTGACGCTGCTCATCCCCAGACCACACTTTGAGAAGCAACATTGCACAAGCCCCGGACACAGACCCAGGGAGTCAGGGGAGGAGGTGGCCTGGGTTGGGTACAGGAGAGCAACTCTAAACATCCAGGGCATTACTAATGTGCTGGCCTTTCCAGCCTGCTTTTCTTATCCCCTAGGAGCTACCAGTGAAGAGAACCAAGCAAGCAGGACATTGTGCAGATGCTAGGGTTAACGTCAAAGCTGATCAAAACCAGCTTCAGAGAAAAAAAGGAGTCCAGGAATAGCTCCACCCTCAGTCCCTCTGTGTTTTGTACCTGTCTCTTAGAGAAATCACCTGGGGTTTTTCTAGAGCAAGCCATACCCCACCATTGTGAAGGTCTTGGAGTTGGAGCTTTTTCCAAGATGGAAGGGTGGGGACCAGAAGACAGCCTCTTTAGTGGCGCCAAGAACCCCTGTCCCTAGGCAGAGAGACACTTCTCTGTCTTTACACCACGGGGCACAATGATGAAACTGGATTTAAAGGCTGACACACGGCCAGTAAGGAGGGCCGGGGTAGGAAGCTGGGGACTACAAAGGCCAAGAAATCAGTGTGTAGAGAGAGGAGGCAGGAAGAATGTGAGTAGTGGGTGCGTCAGGAATGGGCAAAGGTCAAACATTGGAAAAATAGCCCAAGAAGCTTTGGCAAGGACTTCCTGACTGTGGAGTGGTGACAGCTGTGAGGGGTGACCCGAGTGTGGCAGCCAGCAGAAGGAAAGAGCACTCGGTCAGGGCCAGGATGGGGAATCTAGAGAAAATAGTACAGAGAGAAGTGAGGAAGCTACCAGGGCCCATCTCGGGGAGCAGATGTGAGGTTGTGACAGCCCTATAAAATTGTAGGCCAATCAGTTGTAAAATTATATCACAGTGTTATAAAGATGTGCCTGCAGAAAGCATCAGTAACAATCAGGAGTGGAAGGTTTCCGTTTTAATTCAGTAATGACAGGGATGAAGTTAGAAATGTCTCATGAGTCCACAGAAAGGGGTTTGGATACTTTTCTTAAAGTAACCTTGTAGCATTTCCTGATCAAACGTAAATTCAAGCATGAAAATATTGGGAAAGGAAAAGGGGAACATTCACTTTGGTGGATGAGATCTTAGAAAAAGAACTCGCAGGAGAAGTGGAGGAGAAGGCCCAGGGATTTTACACAGAGAATTCTTGGGATTCCTCAGAGACTGGAGTCATCTGACCAAGAAATATGCCCTTGGGTCTGTAGCCTCATTCTTCTCTCTGACACCCTTCCTCCGTGGATTTTCAGTGCAACACAAGCCAAGCTGGCTATTAATAGAGCAAGAACAATTTTACCACGGGATGTGGTGTTTAATTTAAAGAGACGTCAAAGGGTGAGGGGCAGATGGCTGGGCAGGCAGTGCCTCCCAATGACCTTGGTGAGCCCCTGACTCATCCCAAATCTTACAGATCCAGAAATGTGCTCTGACGAATGAGCCCTGAGTTGATCAAGCTTTAGTGAAAAAAGAAGAAATGGATAAGCCAGGGGCCTCCCTGTTAATTTCTAGTAGATCTATGGGTAGCTTGGGAAACGAAAACAGTTATCAGTTTGGGTGATCATTTCTGGAAAGGTGTTCAACTCAAGGGACTCAATTAGATATCTCAAGATCACCAGCATGTGGAAGATCCCAAACCTTAAAGCTCAAACAGAAAAACAAGAAAGTAATTCTCAAAACACTCCTTCCTCACATCATAGTGAAAGAATGACCAATTCTTGTTGATCCCACTCTACCTTCCCATACATTTCGTGCACCCCACTCTCCTGCAAGCACAGCTTCACTCTACCTGGTTATTTGATTGGTTTCCTAGGGCTACCTTAACAAGGTACTACGATTCAGTGGCTTAAAACCAGAAGTGTATTCTTTTCTCATAGTCTGGAGGTCAGAAGTCCTAGGTCAAGGTGCCAGCAGGGCCGTGCTCCCTCTGAAACCCATAGGGGAGTCTACTCTCGCCTCTTCCTAGCTTCTGCTGGCTTGCTGTCAACCTTTGGCTTTCCTTGGCTTATAGCTACCAACTCCAATCTCTGCCTTCATTGTCACATGGCATTCTCCCTGTGTGTCTCAGTGTCTCTTCTCCTCTTGTAAGGACACTAGAAGTCAATCCTACTCCATTATCTTATCTTTTATCTGCATCCGTTATCCTCACCTTAACTAACTACATCTGCAACAACCTTATTTCCAAACAAGGTCACATTCTGAGGCACTGGGGGTTAGGACTTCAACCTTTTGGGGGACATAATTCAACCCATAACATAACCATAACCGTAACAGTTATGCCACAGTGTGGTTCAATTTGCAGGCCGGCGTCGAGACAACCATGGCTAAGTCCAGACCCTGCTGTTAAGGATCCCACACTCTATTGAAAGATAAGTACGTATATACACACACATATACACACATACATATATACATATAATTATATTACACATAATGTAATATATGTAATGTAATTACATATGTAGTGTAATATATGTAACGTTATCTCATATTTTATTTATTTATATATATATATGAAAATTTAGTTGGCAGTTTTCCCATGGCTCCAGGAAAAATCCCCAGACCAATGAAACCACAAAAGCCCTGGGCTGGATCCCAGCAGAATCAGCGTGTATTTTAACAGTTTCCCTGGTGTAATGATGAATTGTATGTCAACTTGACTGGGCCACAGGGTACTCAGATACTTGGTCACATATTATTCTGAGTGTGTCTGTGTGGGTGTTTAGGGGTGAGATTAACACTCAAATCGATACACTGAGTGAAGCAGATTGCCCTCTCCAATGTGAGTGGATTTCTTCCAGTTACTGAAAAGCCTGAATAGAACAAAAAGCCTGATCCTCCCCTGAATAAAAGGGAATTCCTCCTGGCTGACTATCGTCGAGCTGAGATGCTGGGTTTTGTTCTTTTTTTTTTCCTGCCTTTGGACTTGAATTGAAACATTGGCTCTCTTTGGGTCTTGATCCTTCTGGCCTTTGGGTTGGAACCACACCATCCGCTCCATTGTGTCTCCAGCTTGCCTACCGCAGATTTGGGATTTTTCAGCCTCTGTAACTACATGAGTCAATTCCTTATTATAAATATCTATCCTATATATTCTCTCATATATACATTCTGTTGATTCTGTTTCTCTAGAGAACTCTAATGAATACACCAGGTGGTTCTAATATGCAACCAGTGTTAAGAACCACTGACCCATAAATCACCGATAAGAGAATGATTAATTCTGTCTGCGGTGGTGACTTCACGAAAGCCATCACATTTGAGGTGGGCCAGAAAAAAAATGAGTATCGTCTGCCTTGCCAAACAGATAGAGGCAGAGGAAAGAGTATTAGCAAGAGAAACAAAGAAGAGAGGGTGGGGGCAAAGGAAGGAATAACTGGAGATGAAATGGATGGGTTGGGCCTGATTCTGCCTTGCTGCAAATATCATGGCTAAATAATACAGGGAGCTACTGAAAAGTTACCCAAGGGAGCAATGTGCCATTACTGTATTTTAGGGAAAAAAAATCTGAAAGCTGTGTAGTTGAGGGGAGAAAAGATTGAAAGTGAGAGGGAAAATTAGGACATCAGTGTAAAAGCCTGTTACGGAATGAATGTTTATATCTTCCCCAAACTCACATGCTGAAGCCCCAGCCCCCAGTGTGATGGGACTAGGAGGCAGAACTTTGGAAGATAACTAGGTTTAGCAGGGGTCAAGAGGGTGGATGGGGCACTCATGATAGGATTATTACCCCTATAAGAAGAGGAAGAGGTACCAGAACATCCCGTCTCCTCCATGTGAGGACACAGGAAGAAAGCAGTTGTCTGCAAGCCGGGAAGAAGGCCCTCACCAAGAACCAAGTCTTTCTTCATCTTCGTCTTGGACTGCCCATCTCCAGAACTGTAGAAATAAATGTCTATTATTTAAAGCTCCCATTCTATGGTATATTGTTATAGTGACCTGAGCTAAGCAAAGCCCAAGCAAGAGGTGGTGTGGTCCTGGACTAGAGAAAAGGTTTTTCTGTATGTTTCAGAACTAGATTCAGCAGGATTTTGGTGAGTAGGCTTGGGAAATGAGGAGGAGAGGTCAAATATATCTTCAAAGTTGTTAACATGGGTGACTGGGAAGATGGTTGTGTTGAGATTGGGAATACAGGAGGAGAAGCAGATTTTGTGGAGAACATAATGAGTTCAGTTTTGGACACTTAACTTTGAGGTGCCGCCAAGTATTTGCTTAGAGGTGTTCAGTCAGGTGATAAAAATGGATGAGTAAAAGCTCCCCAAGGCCTCCCCAGAAGCTGAGCAGATGCCGGCACATTCTTCCCGTACAGCCTGCAAAACTATAAGCAATTAAACCTCTTTTCTTATTAAATCACCCGGTCTCAGGTATTTCTTTATAGCAACACAAGAATGGCCTAGCACAAGTGTACTTACACAAAGCTAGATGGTATAGCCCACTACACTCCGAGGCTATATGAAATAGCCCATTGCTCTAGGCTTCAAACCTATACAGCATGATACTGTACTGAGTACTGTAGGCAGTGGCAACACCATGCTAAGCATTGGGTGTCTACATATACCTAAATGTGGAAAAGCTACAGTAAGGATACACTATAAAAAATTTAAAACAGTGCACCTCTATAGGGCACTTATACCATGAATGGAGCTTGCAGGACTGGAAGTTGCTCTGTGAGTCAGTGAGTGAGTGGTGAGTGAATGTGAAGGCCTGGGACATCACTGCACACTACCTTAATCTTTATAAACTCTGTAGGTGTAAGCTACATTACATTTATCTAGAAAATAATAAATTAACTTACAGCCTTCAATAATAAATTAACCTCAGCTTACTGTAACTTTTTTACTTTATACATTTTTAAATTGTTAAAAACTTTTTGACTCTTTTGTAATAACACTTAAAACACAAACACATTGTATCAATGAGCAAGAAATATTTTTTCTTTATATCCTATTTTTAAAGCATTTTTCTATTTTTAAAATTATGTATTTTTTTACATTTTAAACTTTTTTGTTAAAAACTAAGATACAAACACAGACTAGCTTAGGCCTACACAGAGTAAGGACAATGACTCTCACTGTCTTCCACCTCCACATCTTGTCCCACTGGAAGGTCTTTGGGGCAGCATGGAACTGTCATCGCCTATGCTAACAATGCCTTCTTCTAGAATAGCTCCTGAAATAACTGCCTGAGGCTATTTTGCAGCTAACTTTTTTCTAAGTAGAAGGAGTACACCCTAAAATAACGATTAAAAGTATAGTGTAGTAAATATATAAACCAGTAACACACTTTATTATCATGATCAAGTATTACATACTGTATATAATTGCATGCGCTAGACTTTCATGTGGCTGGCAGCACAGTAGGTTTGTTTACACCAGCATCACCACAAACACGTGAGTAATGCGTTGTGCGACGACTTTCCCACAGTTACAACCTCTCTAGGTGATGGGAACGTTTTAGCTTCATTATAATCTTATGGTACTACCATTCTGTACATGGTCTGTTGTTGACAGAAACGTTGTTATGGAGTATATGACTGTATATTCGTCCCACGGAGGTCAAACGGGAGGGATTTAAAATATTTGCCGAAAATAATATAATCTAAAATTTTAAAAATTATTGGTTTTGTCAAGTGTTTCAAAGATGTCCAGTAATTAGAGGGAGGGTGGGGGAGGGGAGGGGAGGGGAGGGAAGGGGAGGGGAGAGGGAGACAGGGATAGCCTTGACTATCCCTTGGGTAAGTGATGAATAATCTAAAACATTATATTTTATTTTAAAACAATTATGAATATATCACAGAGCAGAATGAAAGGTTAACATAAATTTTAAAGACTAAGAGAATTCAAGAAAAAGTATTTTCAGGTACATTTAGAACTAGAGCCCAGCAGCACGCATCCTTCTCTTCTGCCACTAGGGGCACTGTGCTGGGAAAGTCTGAGGCAGCGCCATCTCCCTGAGAAGATGCTCAGAAACCTCAGCTGAAGAAACTACCCCGTGAGCCTAAATACCAACCCAGGAATTTATAACCATCTTGGTCATCCAGCGACTTTTTTTCTTTTTAGAAAAGGGAAATTGTTGAAGGAAATTTAGGATTTTGCAGAAGTCACGAATCTTACTGGTTCCGAGGATTTCTTTTATTTCTTTAGAGGGAAATTATTTAGTGGTACAAAACACCTTTTAACAATAAGCCTATAAAGGAAAAGAAACATCCTCCCATTTGGCTGACTGAGAATTCAGGTAAGTGGCACTCTGGTCCTCTTGTCAAGTCATTCCAGTGATTGTGTGATCAGTGGTGACCTAGTATACTTTGTCTGAAAATATAGCATACCCTCATTCTCTGGGGCCTGATTATTGAAAATTGGCCACTACCATTTCAAGACCTTTTTCTCTACAAAATATATATGGTTCCTTAACTTGTCACATTTTTAAGAGAAAACCCAGAGCATGCACACAGCCCCTGTGGACAGTAGTCATCAGGACCTCCATTTCCTCAATGAGCTGGGCTAGATGATCTCCACGGTTCTGTCTTGAAGGGTCTCAGAGTCTCTAAAAGAATTGCTAGAATCAATGCTCTGCCTCACTTGCTATGACAGTTCATTACATTGATGGCCCCCAGTGAAACACCCCTCCTGGTGTACACAACTCCTGGAAGTCAGGACCTCATGTACTCCCCTCTGGCTTGGAGCTGTGACTTGCTTTAACCAAGAGAGTGCAGTGGAAGTGATGCTGCACCTGTTTCAGGACTCAGCCTTAATAAGACCTGGCAACTTCTACTTCTGCATTCTTAGAAACCCTGAGGTGCTATAGAAGATGTCCAGCCTCTCTGCTGGAGAGATCATTTGGAGAAAGCCAGGCCCCTGACTTCTCAAAACAAGAGAAGGGAGAGAGAGAAAGAGAGAGGGCGAGAGTGAGGTCCAGCCATGCCAGCACTCGCACTGAGCCTAGGCCACAGCTGTCCAGCTAGCTAAATGCAGTCATATGAGTGACCATTGGCAAGGCCAGCAAAAGAACCACCCAGTTGAGCTCAGCTCTAATTGCGGAATCATGAGCAAATAGACTGGTTATTGTTTTAGGTCACTAAGTTTTGGGATGATTTGTTACACAGAAAATAGCCAAAAAAGAAAGACAAGTATGATTCTATAAAACAGAGGTTGCAAGGATTGTATTATATGTCAAAGGTCTGACCCTTTTCCTTGTGGGGATGATAAAAGGTGGTATAGCTAATTTACTCCCAACCTATAACTGTATTAATCATCTTTTTAGGCTTATTTTTGATGTTTTGATATCTTGGGGCCTTGCTGATCCTGAAGGGACTGCTCCTCCCAGGGACAGCCATGCCTAAAGATAGCAAATATGGGAACTTCCTTTTCAAATGCAGATCAACCAATCTGGAGCCTATACTCCCAAACACCCCCTTTATTAGGCTCTCACACTCTGGGTCACTGTCCACCTGCCCTAATCACCCCAGGGCCAGGAGCCAAGCAACTAGAGACAGCCCCTGTGCCCCAGAGCCACTAAAATGGTTCAAACCAGCTAGTCCTAAGCCTGCTTACCCTGCATGCCTGTTCCTTCATAGAAACCACAATAAAGGCTCTCGCCCACATCTTCCCCCCTCCCTCTGCCTCCTGACTGATCCCAGTGCTACTCCAGGTGCTCCTCCATGGTGTGGTGTGCCCCTCCCCTTGGGATCTGTAAGTGTAACAAACTATCTTTTCAATGACCAGTTGTTCCCTCATCTGTTAGCCTTGTCATTCCTGAATTATAATAGAATCTACATTTTAAAACAATAACCTTTGAGTATAATTGAGTGGGCAAATCCATAGCCAGTGTGACTCTCATAGGTAACTAAAATGGTCTAGGCAGAGGTGACTGGGAAGAACCAGAACATTGTGCCACTAAAAATAACGACTATTATTTTTTAATGTTCCCCATTGATCCTCTAGATAACTCCAGGAGGTGGATTTTATTGTCCCCAATCATCCAGAAGTGAAAATTAAAGCTTAGATTAAATAATATGCCACTAGCAAGTGGCAGAACTGGGATTCCAACGCAGTTTTCCTCTGATCCAAAACCGTAACTCTTTTCCTAAGCTGTCCCAAGGATCTTTGCTAGGCTTGCCATAGTTGGCCAACCCTTCCTATTTGTTACATGCCACCTTGGTAACTTTTTTTGTCTTGAATTTTTGAACAAATGAGTTTTCTATTTTTAATCATCTTTTTCTGATTATAAAAGCAATAATTCTCATTGACAATATGAAATATAAAGAAGAAATGTAAAATCACTCATTTAAGCACTCAGAGGTAACCACTGTCAACATTTTGGTGTGTGTCTTTCCAGTCTTTCTTCCATGCATATTGTACAGATTTTACAAACTTTAGATTAAACTCACTATCTCTTATCACCTGCTTTTAAATCTATCAATAGATTGGGAGCATTTTACCATGCCATCAAATGTTCTCCTAAGATAGGAACTTTAATGGCTAAATTTTAGTTTCCCAGTTTACTTATACATTTATAAATATTTATAAATATTATAAATACAAAAGCCATTTATTCATCCTCCATTTATTTTCAAGTGAATTATTTAATATTTTGCTACTGAAAGTGCTTTGATGAACATCATCATCTGTCCTGATACATAATATTTTGTGAGCATCTCTGATTAAAACTTTAGGATAAATTCTTCAATGTCGAATTGCTGAGTCAAAGGATATGCGAGGTTTCTTTTGTTTTTTTTTTTGTTGTTGTTGTTGTTCTTTTTTTAATTGAGACAGAATCTCACTCTATTACCCAGACTGGAGTGCAGTGATGCGATCTCGGCTCACTGCAGCCTCCGTCTCCCAGGTTCAAGCGATTCTCGTGCCTCAGCCTCCCGAGTAGCTGGGATTATAGGCACGCACCACCACATCTGGCTAATTTTTGTATTTCTGGTAGAGGCGGAGTTTCACCATGTTGGCCAGACTGGTCGTGAACTCCTGACCTCAAGTGATCTGCCCACCTCAGCCTCCCAAAGTGCTGGGATTACAGGTGTGAGCCGTCGCAACCGGCCCTGGATATGCACATTTTTAAGGCTTTTGATACTTGTTTTGTCAAATTTTTCTCCAAATATGTGGTACCTGTTTCCACTTATTCCAGAGTCCTTTGTTTTTAACATAATATGAATTCCTACTAGGGGCTGCTCTGTGTGTATTTTTGCATGTGTGTGCACGTATGACTGAAACACACACAGGATCCTTTCCATACTCAGTTCAAACAGAGTGTAGTCTTTGATTAATATCTATAGTTGGTAAATAGAGAGGCCCCTTAGACTTGAAATCTCTATTCCAAAAGAGAAACTAGGTTTCTCAAAAGGGCTCACTAACCTGGTAGTGGAGTAACTATTGTTATTCAGTCATACAGAACGATGACACATGACTGCCTATATTGCTTAAACGACAGTTGTATGTGCACTCCTCCAAGTATATTCAGATTATGCGTACTGCACCTGTGTACGGTAAGTTCGGAGAGAAGGCCAGTAAGCAATGCATCCCATTTCCACAAAGGAAGGGTATCTGGAAGAGGTGGCATTTTAACAGATTCTAAAGAACTGAAGAGATTCACAGAGTCCCAGAATGCAAATAGAAGGCTGTATCACTCCTCCTACATCTATAGGCAAAGGAATATGCACTTACCTGGTATGACCTAAAGTGTCCCCCAAACAGACTCGTGCTCCCAAATATCACTACCAACACACACCAGCCTTCTGTGCCCTAAATTCTAAGTAGTAACACCTTGGCCTTCAAGCTGAAAGTTGCCTGTTAAGATGCAAATAGATGAGTCAGAAGGGCAAACCTTACAACATTAGCTGCCTTAACAACTTAACTCAAATGAGCTTATCAAACAGCTGGAGTTCCTTACAGAGGCCCCAAGAAAATGAGATCGGAGTATGTGGTATTACTACTCAGTGTTCAAAGTCAAGGTAGAGTGGCAAAGAAGTTTACTGGATGACCATGGAGAGAAGGACAGCTCTGGTGACAAAAGAGACAACATAGAGTGTTTTTGACGACCCTGAAGAGAGTTTTAAGTGTGGTTTTCAGTGTGGTTTGGGCAATTAGTTGGACTTGTTGGACTGAAACTTTGAACCCATTCCCTGCTGATAACCACACTAGTTTGTAGCTCCCATTTCCTGCCAACGACAGCACTTCCAGCAGACAAATTATTCTAGGTGGCCTCACTTTTTTCTTCTTCCTCCCACAGGTATATACAGGTAAGTATCTGAGACCTGCAAAGATCAGGTCACATCTGTTAACAAGGCACTGGTTATATCAATGGCAACTCTGAGATGGTTTCTCTATGCTGAAGTAAGGCACTAAATACAATAGCCTCTTAACTGGCACGTTGTTATCAGTATTATTATGGCTTTCTCTTCATGCCTGTCACTGGATTATGGTAATTTTTTTTAGTCATAGGTTTTAATCGGAGTTGAAGTCTCTGAGTTACTGACAGCTTGGGAGAGCTGTAAATGCTCTAAGATTGACTTCCCACTGTCACAAAATCATAACACAAGCAAAAGGTAGAGGTTCTCTCAAGCCTCCTCATGCCAATTAGGAACAAAGCAACTTTCTAAACAGCAGGCTTCTTTTCCAGACTTCACACCAAAGGAGAGGGAGGCAGAAGGCACCCACTTCTCTCCTCATCCTTCCTCCAAGGTTCAGTGCAAGAAACAATGACCCTGGCAAAGACAATAAGAGAAGCAGATACTGCAATTTAGCTAATGGTATCTACAGGAAGCTAGAAATCATTCCTTTGACATGCTGTGATACTGAAACAGCATCAGGCCTTGGTGAGTTCTCCTGACCTCACAGCAGCTGCTCACAGACATTGCCTACGTTCACTCATTTGAATAACCACAATAGAGCTGGGAAAATGAGTCATGTTAACTGTCCCCTTTGGAGGTTATGAAACAGAGGCAGTGGCACCTCTGGCCTTGTCTTCTTGTCACCATGGAAGTTCCTTCCTGACCAAATGCGACCCCCAGCAGGGAGGCATCTAGGATTAGGCCAAGTGTTAGACAGAAAAGACTAAATCTCTTTTCTGTCACCATGGAGAAGTTGTATCAGACCACAGTACCAATCTTAGATAAACCCCAGCTATTTTTTCATTTTGGCTTCAGGGTCCTTCTACTTCTTCCATTTGCAACCCTTTCCCCCTTTCTAGTACCATCATCCTTAGGCCTCCCATGACCAGAATAGACAATTCTGGCATCTAACTTGTTAGTCCTTTATATCCATCCAAATCCTTATTTGTCTGAGGTCCTGTTCTCAATTTAACAGGATTAAAAACTCAAGTAATTATCACAGAATGAGATGACCTGAATATATCAGCCAGGATAGGCTAGGTTATGCTGCAGTGATAAACAACCCTAAAATCTCAGTAGCAAAAACGAGGATTTCACACTCATTTTGGATATCCACCATAGGTTGCCAAAAGACTCTGCTCCCCAGAGTAACTCAGGAACCCAGGCCACCATCAGGGATCCAGATCACCATCTTAGAAGTCACCACCATCATCCCCAATAAAGGAAAGGAACTACAGTTGTATTCTGGCAATTAAATGCAGTGGCTGAGAAATTATATTACTTCCACTCACAAGTCATTGGCCAGAATTCATCACATGACTTCATCCAACCAAAAAGGGGCCAGGAATTACAATCCTCTTTTGTGCATCAGAAGGAACAGAGCTAGAAATATTTGATAGGTTGCATAAATGATTAACATGACAATTATTTTGCACTAAGGAAAAAATGAAGATTTGCACTGCAATTGCTGTTTGCTATTACAGTAAAGCTTACTGTGTTCAGTTCTCTTGTGCTAGGCGGGATTGACCAGATAATGGAAAAGAAAGAAAAACCTCTCCCCAGTTCAGACCCTATGCTTGCTTTATGTGCTCACAGTTCTCAAAGTGGTTTGCCAGAGTGAATCCAAAATTATATAAATATGTGCTGAAGATGAAAATAATAGGGATGAGAATATGTGCTAAACAACTTAAATTTGGTGGGGAGGAGGGAGGTACAATGGAAGGAGAATGAATTGGAAGCCTAGACAGAAAACTGAAAGGGATTTTGTACTTATCTGAGATGATAAAAACAAAGATGAATAAGGATAATTTTTGCTACTAGCTGCTAGCTTTCTGGAAGCATGAAAAAAAAAAAAAAAAAGCCAGGATGAAGATTGCATCAGTCTAAACATGAAGCAGTTCAGGCTTTGGCAGAGTCTGAAGGAAAGAGACATTTGAGATGGTGGTGGAAGAATAATGAATGCAAAGAGGTGATGGTGTGTGGAAGAATGGAGACGTTTGTTGTTCTTGTATCCAGGAGAACTGCTGAGCTTTAGTGGGAACGCCCTGCAGTGGCAGCACAATGTTCAGTTTCAGAAAACAGAATTGGCAGCAGAGTCATGTTCTTATGCCCTAGCAAATGCTATATATGTGCCCAGGGCAAAAACAAGCAAAGGAAGACACAAACCCGAAATATGACCAATATTTGAACACCTATCATCAAGGCCAAAGCAGAAGGGAGGAGAAATCTCAAAGATCTTTGTGTACCTTGTAGCAATTCCAGGGAAATGAGACTGTGAAGTGATCCCACATCCAATCTGTCAGCAAATTCTGTTGACTTTACCTTCAGCATATAACCAAAAGTAGAATCCACCTTAACACCTCCACCTGCCACCTTCTTCCAAGCCACTCTGATCTATTGCCTTGATTTGTGCGGTAGCCCAACTACTCTCCTATTTAAACCCTTGCCTCCCAATTGTGTGTTTTCTGTGAAGCAGCCACAATGATCCTTTCAAAATGTAATTTCTCTGCTTGAAACTCTCTGATGGCTTCCCATTCTTCTCAGAGGATCCCAAAGCTTTCCCTTGACTTAGAAAGCCATCTAGGATCCAGTCCCCCAAATATTCTGGGACCTCATGCCCCATCACTCCCTTTCTGCCCACTTGACTTTGGCCACATTAGCCTTGCTGTCCCCTCTGCCAAGCCTTCTGTCTCAGGGTTTTTGCACAGGCTGCCCTCTGTGCCTGGGGGGCTCTTCTCCCAGAGACCTGCATCAATACTGTTCCCATGCTTCCTTGGAGTCTCTGCCCAAATACCTTTTGATCAGTGAAGCCCTTCTTAACCATTCTATTTAAAAGAACACACTCCCACCCCAGCGCTGAAGGCCTTCCTAAACTATCTTTCCTTAGCTGGTTTTGAGTTAAATGGGTTGTCACATGTACTGATTTAGTTGTAGTTATAAGTACTCCAAAAGGCAGGAAGGATTTTGCTTCATTTGTTCACTACTGTGACCCCAGCATCTAGAACAGGACCTGCCAACAGTGTGAGCTCAATAACTACAAGTTGATTGAACAGATTGAAATTCATCCCAACCCTCCCACCACAGGGATCTAGTGTCAAAGAGATATTCAAGGAACAAGGCGTCTCTCTCTCTCTCTTTTATAATACCCTGTGAGGATTCAGGGCCTCCTCCTCCTACCTGGTATCAGCTGCCATGGATACAGGTTTCTTGAAGGGGTCAAGGATGCAACAGATGCTTCATATTAGCTTTTATGTTCTCAATAAAATTAACAACAAGCAAACCTTGAGTAACAAAGCTATAATTCTGTCTTGCAATTCTGATTCGATACAGACTGTAAGAGCTTGGCTCTTGAGGCTAAAAGCTGTTTCCAGAACCCTCAATGGAATTATACCTCTGTAATTCATTTACTGTTATTCATTTTATGTATGTTTACAGATAGAGCCAAAACAATCATACAGCCAGCAAAACCAAAGCAAAGAAGAAAAGATACCTAGTGGTTTTCATTTTTAAATTACAATTATTATGTAAGTTACAATATTTTGCCACACTACAGCACTTCTAGGCTAAATAAGAAATACACTTAACAGCCAGGTAAACATAATAAGATAGCTTTTAAAAAAATGAATATTACCTTGCTCTGTCTTCAGGGATGTTATTTTCAATAGCAATATCAATTCACAAAGAAAAGTCAAGAGAATAATTATGGCTGTTTAGCCAATAGGGCTGGTACATGTAAGCAAGATCAGAAAAAGTACTGGATAATACCCTTGAAAGGCCTCTAAAGCTCTTGTCCCACCACAGCCATTTTCAACTACACAACCAAAAACAATCCAATAAGCTTTCATCATTTATGTCCAAATTTCTAATGAAACACGCCTCTTGAAAAATAAACAAGTATACAGATGGGCTTGGATAGATCTGGCATCAAATCGACATTTTATGTTTCTTTATTTTATTTCATTTTAAAATAATTTAGGATACTCAAAAGTGGTCTGTTAGAAAGAATTATTGGAGGGACAATAACATTTTTCTAGCACCAGACACAAACTAGATAATGATAAGATGTATACTCTTTCCTCACCCAATGAGCTAAAACTCCATTTAAGAAGGAACATCAAGGATTTAGAAGGTTCTCTTGTGTAGATCTCTTTCTTCTTGAGACAGGGTCTCTCCTGTCACCCAGATTGGAGTGTATTGGTGCAATCATAGCTCACTACTACAGGTTTAAACTCCTGGGTTCAAGTGATCCTCCTACCTCAGCCTCCTAAGTAGTTAGGTTTACAGGTGCATGCCACCGTGCCTGGCTAATTATTTTATATTTTTTCATTTTTGTAGAGATAGTCTTGCTATATTGCCCAGGCTGGTCTCAAACTCCTGGCCTCAAGCAATCCTCCCCTCAACCTCCCAAATCACTGGGATTACAGGCGTAAGCCACCGTGGGTGACCTTGTGTGGATTTCTGTCTACAGGACACTTGGCTGCCACTTATAGCCTATTTCATATATAGACTGCTGAACAGCCTCCATACAGTGTGTATAAGATTTTACCAATGTTTTTCTTGTTTCAATCAGGCATGACCTTTAAATGTATAAAACTGTACATAAGAAAGGTGCCCACAAGACTTCTGGAAGAAATGAGCAAATTCAATTCACAAATATTTTTGAGCGCCTACTAAATGTGAAGCACCTTTCTAGGTACTGAGGATACAATTGTGAACAACATAGACTTAAAGCTCTTCAAGAAGCTTCTATTCTAGTGAAATGGGGGACATGGAGAGGAGGCAAAATAAGTAATGATATATTTTTCAAGTGAGAACTGCTAGGTGCTCTAGGGAAAAAATCAAGTGGAGAAGAGTCAGGGAAGGTGGGGCAGGGGTGCAACTGTAAAGAGAATTAGGGGAGACCTTGCTGGAAAGGAGACATTTAAGCAAAGACTTGATGGGCGCCAGTATCTAGATGAGCTTTCCAAGCAGAGAAAACTGCAAATGCAAAGATCCTGAGGTGGAAATGTGCCTGGCTGTGACTGAGTGGAAAGCAGTGGATGAGGTCGGAGAGATTGGGGGGCCATATCCTGCAAGTGACTTGACATGACCAATGTTTTCAAAGGATTACTGGCTGCTTTGGAATAGTTGGAGTGGGCTGGGGGCAAAAGTAAAAGCAGGGAGACCAGTTAGAAGGCTTTAGAGTGAATGCAGGTGGGAAAGTTTGACTGCTACCCTTGGATCAAGGTGGTAGCCAGTGAGTGGTTGATATGATATGGCCAGATTCTGGATATCTTTTGCAAGTATACAAAATAGGACAGGGACAACAGGATTAGGACACTTCCAAAGATTCATATGGCCACTTTAGGTAGCTATGATCCTCTCCCCACTAGGTCCAGAGCAGTTTTATTTTCGACATCATTCACACACCAAAACTTAATGGGCATCAGTGAAAATGTTTTTTTTAAGAGACAGAGTCTAGCTCTGTTGCCCAGGCTGGAATGCAATGGCATGAGGCTAGCTCATTGGGCTCAAGCAATCCTTTTACCTCAGCCTCCTAAGTAGCTGGAACAGTAGGCACCTGCCACCACGCCCAGCTATTTTTTATTTTTTAAAAATATTTTTGTAGATATAGGGACCTTGCTTTGTTGCCCAGACTAGTCTTGAACTCCTAGGCTCAAGCAATGCTCTCACCTCAGCTTCCCAAAGGGCTGGGGTTACAGGCATGAGTCACCATGCCTGGTCTATCAGTGAAAATCTTAAAGGATAGCTCAGAAATGTGGGTTCTTTGGGAAGATTAAGAACCCATGTTAGAATGAAAGGGTTCCTGAGTCAACAGAGGTGTAATGTGTCTGCTGCTCAGTGTGCGCACGTTGTTGGGGGGAAGCCTGTCACCCTGTCTCTCCTCTAATCACCCTTCCTCTCGCTGACCCACCGTGAGTCTGGGAGCTGTGAGCAGTGGAGCCATAGAGCGCTATTACTGTGCTCAACAATCCCCAGTTTACTTTTGGAGAGGCCTGTGAAACTCCCTCCTCCTTCCTTCTTCTGATCTGCTTCCTCTCTGCTTTGCTTTTCCTCCTCTGCCTCTGTCAGATTCCCCTGGGAAGCTCAAGGCACCAAGATGCTGTCTCAGGCTCTTGGCAAGACTGACCTCCATGGAGACTGTGCTTGGGGTTTTTCCTGTGCTCTTGTCTGCAGTCTGACATCAGTTTCAGTAGTGTCTCCGTCAGGAGTGGCACGGCCCTGCCTTACACTTTCCTGTATTTCTTCTCTTGACCCCTGGGTAAGGTGAAGCCCCAAACCACACAGGACCTGGCCTTAAAAACTCCAGGATCAACTCAAGACTATTGACAGTGTGGCCTTCCTTGGGGCCTTTAACTTAGATGCTCAGCGTGCCATGGGCCTGCTCCTACCAGGGAGGAGGAAGAAGTCAGGCATGCCCTTTCCAGCAGCTGGGTTCCATCTTCCAGGTTGCTTAGACCTTTTCGTGAACAAACCCTCCTGGCACCAGAGATCTGCAAAAAGTTGTCATTATTTTGGCTCCTGATGGCTTTAAAAATACAGCTAAGATTTTATACTGCAGATCATGTGGGCCACGGAAACCTGAATTTTACTATTTAGTTTGTAAACCGTGCCTTTTAAGCATATGCTGCGGCAGATGGTAGGTGATATTGTGGTGTGTTTAGTTAGATGGGATCCTTGCTAAAGCTCGCCCGTCCCATCTGCATTCTCTAAAGGCCAGGACATTCTGTTACCTGAGCTAAGAAATCCATCAGAACCAAGAAGACGTTTAAAATGGTAAATAATAATAATGGGTCTGTGCTGGGTGTGTGCTAATAAAAATGCAGAGCTTCTCTACCCTGAGTGGAAAAAACCAAGGTAAACCCAGTATCAGCGATTCTTCCAGAAAGGCTGTCACTGTGATCTGTGAGGCACTATCAAGATGAAATTGGAACCAAGTATACTTTATTCAGGACATCTTTGAGATAAAAAATATAATGCTCCTTTTCTCTCTTTGTGACATTGTTCGCAAAGATGTGATTTGGCTGTTAAAACCACTTGCACTGTATCTCAAGGCTAAGGCTGACAATTCAAATAAAAGCCTCTCTCTCTCTCTCTCTCTCTCTCTCTCTCTCTCTCTCTCTCTCTCTCTCTCTCTCTCTCTCTCTCTCTCTCTCTCTCTCTCTCTCCTCTCTCTCTCTCTCTGGTTTGTTTTCTGAGCCGCAGCTAGCTGTCATGGCCATCTACACAGTGGGGCACCTGGGAAGGGGTGAGGCGTGTGCGTGGCCTGCCATCACATCCCACCTGACTCCATGCTTCTGAGCTCCACTTAACTTTCCGGAGCTCTGGGAAATTTTTGTTTTGTTTTGTTGGATGACCTCAAAAACAGGTGCAGTGTTAAAAGGCAAATGATGGTGTTTAATTTTTAATAATGTTATTGTATATGCTTTGTAGAAAATTTAGAATACATATTGGTACAAAAAAAGAAAATAGGATCCCATCATTTTAGATTAACACTGTGAATATTTTAATGTATTTCCTTCTGATCTTTTCTCAATTCAATATGTGTGTGTTTTGTTGGTTTGTTTTTGTTCATAAAAGGGGTGGTGTGTTTGAATGAACAATTTTGTGAATTCCTCATTAACAATTTATGACAAACATTTTCCAACAACATTTAATTCTCAACAGATGTGGGCACACTACTTTTTCCCATCATCATTAATCTGCAGAGAACACCATTCCAGATGAGTATCTCTGAATTATCATAAATCACTTTAGAATCTTCATTAAAAGAAACACTGTGAAATGTCTCTCCCTACAAAGATGCAGTGTCACAAAGGCAGAATCTGATCTGAAATACTCAAATCCACTGGCCCTTCTGACTAGCTGCAGCAAGCGCTGTATTCTTGCCCAAGAATCAAGTCCCAACCTCAAGTCCCCTCAGAACCTCGAGTCTGCCTGGTAGTGGGGCCATCCTGGCCTGCAAAGGGTCCCCCTCAAGATGACCTACTTGTTACCCCTTCTCACCTAAGGGTGCCTTTGGCTTTCTGCAAAGTGAGTCATCCTTACAACTAAATTCAAAAAGGCTATTTCCCTATACAAAGGCCACTTTCAGATAAATAAATGTGTACATTTCTCTTGGAGACACTAAGTTGTTGAATTGGTATTGAAAGGTATTGAGAACCCATTAAAGGCCTGTGGGACTAAGAGGGTGGGGAAAGAGAAGCAGGTTAAACATGAGAAGAGGAGCACTCTAAAGTCACTCGTTGGGATCTAGATTTGGCTCATAGCTATTCAGTCAGACCCAATGTTTCATATTCATTGGCTGGTGACATTGTCTTTTAACTATGGCATATTCCCAGTAAGACACTCTCAGGGAAAACTGTAGTGGGTCGCAGTGGTTTGAGGAGGAGCAGTTTGGTCTCCTTGAAATAAATTTCACTTTTGGAACAACAACAACAACAACAAAAATGGTGTGCGGTGCACTCACTTGTCTTTTGTCCTCTGAGCTGCCTTGCATTAAATTTAGGCCAACTGTAGCACTTGGCTGAGATTTCCATCTGGGAGGTGGAGTGGTCAGGACCAGCCAGGGACTGCCAGGGTAGATGTAGGTGTCTGAGACCAATGTTCTCATTGAAATTGTAGGCAGAAAGGTGCCTGTTTATTTTCTTTTGTTCACAGTCAACATAGACGTTCATTTTCAATCACATACAAATTTTTCACCATTTTGACAGGTGGAGGCAGAGAAATGAAGGCATCCGCATCAGCAGGAGATGAAGAAAACCTATTGTATTAAGTTGTTTTCTTCCCCTTTCCTGGGTTGTGGAAAGGGAGGGGAAAGAGGGGTTCTCAAACTTCACTGGGACGTTTACAAAAAATCTTGTCTAAGATGTAGCTCAGTGATTGCTAATAGAAAAAGTCACACATGTGTCAGATCTGTAACAGATTTTTTATTTCAGGCAGTCGGCAACTGGCTATGGCACTTCCGTCTCTACTTCTGATTGTTTGCTTCATTCCTTTCATCACTTTCAGCTATTCCGATGGGCAAATCCCAGGCTTCTAAGCAACAGAGTTAATATATTACACTGGGACATGCGACCTGAACTAAACTCATTGATTGTATGGTTAAACATCCACAATCACTAAAAGCAATCTCTTAGCCAATTGATTATACTTTGTTATGCCAGTTTTCATGCTAAAGATAATGGACAATCGAAGTAAGAAACTGTTGAAATGAGTTAGGGAAGAAAAAACTGAAAACACAGCTTTCAAAACAAATAAAATTGGGCTCAAGACACAGCACAAAAATTAGAGAAAATAAAACAAAATTTTATTTTTACAGAACAGGTCAGGGTCAAGGGCACTTCCATTAAAAATAATATATAAGCAAGGAAATCAGCCAGTTGTTCTCAGGAAATGTTGCCAGAGCTAGGAAAAAACTTGCAGGTGTTGACATTTTCACTGGGTAACAAATTTCTGACCACGAAGGAAATACATCAACAAACGCCTAACCTAGAAAATTTAAAAAGGGAAATCTAGAAGAGAAAGACTCATCTTCAGAGAAAAACCTGAGCAGTTCTTAGAAACCAAGAAAGGGGGAGATGGTTGGGAAACTTTAGAAGAGAAGGAAACCCCAGATTAATCATGCCTATTTGGTGGTATGAGAACAGGAGAACTGTAAGAAATGGACAAGCTGATGAAACAGAACTCCCAACTAATGTATGTAATCGAAGTTGTTTAAAGGACAATTCATTGAGGGGAATTGCCTGAGACAATAATGTAGGTGCCTCTGCCATTGCCTTGGGAAGAAGGCAGATTTTAAGCTACAGCTTCGAACAGTTGTTTTCATTTCATAAAGGCTGCATCACTGGAAAACTGGGTTCTGCAATTTGAGATTCTTTTGGTTACGTTAAGCTTTACAACCAACTTTCCTGTAATTTTAGAGGGGTAATTTATTTGAACCATTCAGAAGTCAAGGACAAGCTTGCAAGATAAAAATGAGGCAAAAGTTTGAAAATTAATTGAATAAATCAATTTATAAGTAGTCAAACAGTCAAAAAACACCACTGATTTTTGTTGTCAGGGAAAGTAAATGGCTTATCAATTAATAGATTTGAGATTAAATGCAGTCAATTTTCAATTATCAATGCTAATGGAGAACAGGCAGGAATGAGAAACAAAATCCACAGAGAAGCCTGAAGCCTCATTTCCATTTCAATCTTTTCCCCCTTTTCCATTTCAATCTTTTTATTGAACTAATTTGAGATTTAAAAGCCTCTCTGTTTCCATTCGAGTAATTAAATAAACATGTATCAAGGTCCTACTGTGTGCCAGTCCTTCGACAAGGCATCCAGGAGAAAGTAGCTGACTAGGCCAAGAAGCTGACTAGGACCCTAATAATAACCGAGTTGGCTTCAGTTGTTTCCTTTTACCATCTCAGCAAAATGCAGAGCATAAATTAGAGTTAATGAAAAGGAAAAAATGCCCTTACTAAATAAGGATATCTTTATCTCAATTATTCTGTAAAATAAAATTTTTCACTAGCTCTTATTCTTTTTTTTTTTTTTTTTAATTTCAGCTCCCTCATTCTTAATCCTGATCTATGTATGAAGAAGAAAATGGCAACTAGGGAAAAATGGAGAAAGGACAAAAACTAAGCAAAAAGCAAAATAAAAGTGTGTAGAAAATAAGACAAAAAAATAGAAGAGTAGAGTATACTTTATTTATGAACAACATTAAAGTTGACTCCAATTTTTCCTAGTAGATAAAAAGCGATAAAAATGGATTTATACACGTGAATGTTATGACTGACAAGCCAGAGGATAATGTGGAGATAATGTAGAAATGAAACAGAAATAATGTCCATTCCAGCAAATAGTCAGGAAGAAAGGCAGCTGCAGAGACCAGTAAGCAGGAGAATTTGGTCTATATTTATTACAGAAGTGACTGGACAAGAATGTCTAGGAAACAAGAAGTAAATCAGGGCAATTAATGATGAGTTCCTTCTAGAAATCACTTTCTTATTTACTCATTCCACAAATATTGGAGGTGCACCTACTGTGAGACAGGCATCCACAGACCCTTTCCAACTCAATGGTGTACAATAAATGTGTTTTTTTCTGGACCAAGAAACAAAAGAAAATAATGAAGGAATAAGCCAATAAAATAATGAGTGAATAAGCCAATACTTCAGAAAGTTCTTTTTCACCTGGAGACTTCCGCTAGGTGCCTTTCCTTGGCTCCTGTTGGACTCTTTCTCACCTACTCATTAATAAGGAATCTGAAATCCCAGTTATCACGACTTGAAACTCTCATAGGCCATACCAATTGAGTGAACCCAAGTGAATCTGGTCTACTCATTTTGAGGAATCTGAATAAAGAGAGGCTGCAGAATTTCAAGAAATAAGAGTAATGATCTTCTGCTTAATTCTATCAGTCATGGGCAAAATGAAAATATAAGCATTAGGTTACCAAATACCACAGAGATAGCAGTCGTCTTTGTTAGACAGTGCTAATCTCTTGTAAAGAGATGTGCCCTCCCTGGAGCCCTCATCCTCAGTACCCCACCTTTCTGCTGTAATAAGAAGGCAGCATATCCATGATACGATCTTGGGCAATGCATTAGTGCTCGCTCAGACATCATGACACTGGGTGAGACAACATTGCAGGTTTTATGGTAACTCAGTTATCCCAAGCTGTCTGATGGTGCAGCACATCCTCAGGCTAAAGTCAAATCTGTGATGCCAAGGGCTGAGACGAGAGGATGGAGAGGACCACAGGCTGAAGAATGTCTCTGACATGCAGGCCAATGCCAACACCGGGAACAGAATTAGCATGGACTCAGTTTGATGACAGAAATCCAAAAGGAATCCTTCCAGAATTCAGCACCTGATCAGTGCTTTCCCAGAAACTAGGGCTTAAGTAATAATAAACTCTTGCATACTGACATGTATATATGCCTTTAAAATGCCCCAAGTGATTCTAATGTACAGCCAAGGTTGAGAACCACTGCCATGGTATGGGAGAGAAAAGTGATACCTTTTCCTCACCCATCACAAGGGTCATGGCTGACAACCCTATAACGAAAGACAGGTTGACAAGAGAAAAGCATAACACATTTATTTAACCAAAGTTTTATGTGACACAGGAGCTTTCAGAAATGAAGACCCAAAGACCTAAGGAAAACTGTGTATTTTTATGCCACATCTGATGAAAGAAGTGACTAGTTATGGAGAGACATGAGTGGAAAAAACGGAAGTATGGGCCGGACGCGGTGGCTCGCGCCTGTAATCCCAGCACTTTGGGAGGCGGAGGTGGGTGGATCACAAGGTCAGGAGATTGAGACCATCCTGGCTAACATAGTGAAACCCCGTCTCTACTAAAAAATACAAAAACATTAGCCAGGCGTGGTGGTGGGCGCCTGTATTCCCAGCTACTAGGGAGGCTGAGGCAGGAGAATGGCGTGAACCCAAGAGAGGGAGTTTGCAGTGAGCCAAGATCACGCCACTGCACTCCAGCCTGGGGACAGAGCGAGACTCCGTCTCAAAAAAAAAAAAAAAAAAAAGAAAGAAAGAAAGAAAGAAAGAAAAAGAAGAAGAAAAGAAAAGAAAAAAAGGAAGGATGACCTAATAGTAATAAACTTAGGGGAATACAGAAAGCCCTATTTGTTCAGATTGTTTGCTGTGTGTCTGTAAGACATGCCTTCCCCACAACCCCAGGTATGGGGCAGGACACAGGAGGGAGGTGGGAGGAGAATGTCCTAGGTCTTATAACTTGATTTGGGGAGAAGAATTCTAGTTTATATGACCTGCTTAGGGGAAGAAAGCAGGGTGGGAGATAGGAGGTCAGAAGATCAGAGGGACCTTCTTGTTTCTGAGGCGTTCCTGTCTTCTTCAGCTCAAAAACACTCAGCATGCCAAGGTGCCATACTTGGGGATATTGTGTTCTGAGTCCTGACAATGGCATCAAACTAAGATTCTAGTTCTTCCTCTTCCCTCCTCTAGGCTCCAACATGAAAATGATAGGTTTTTAGAACATTTTAAAAATCACTAGATAAGGGTCTCTGAGAATGTCACAAACTTTACCCAAGACTAAATCACTTAGAAGATGCTTGTCGGTCTGAAGTAAATGGGGAAAACTGCAGAGTAAAATTAAATGGTTGGCTGGTCAATGCAGTGGTAAAATGTGGTCCATGCCTTAATGAAGAGAATAATATGGTCTCTTTGGGGCCCTCCTGCTAAGTTTTTCTCCCTCCAAGGCTGTTCGGTGGGCTGGAAAGCCCTCTGTAAACTCCCCACCAAGTTACTCAGGCTGTCTCATCACTCAACTGATTTCTTCTTTGGCATTTGTCACTGTGTATCTTGTAATTACTTAATTTATTAGAAGAGATATTTTGAAAATTACTTAAACAGCTTTTTGGTTAGTTTTTGTACTAGTAGGCCCAAGGTATCCATCTGCCTGGGGGAGACTAGAATTTATTGTAGAAGTAACAAAGAAAAAGGGGGAGGATAGTATTCACTTCTGACATGCAAAATAGGATTATGCAGCAAAACAATAGCTTTACAAGCCAGGCATTTGTATTGAGAGGATTTTCCAAATTCCTCTAATATCCATTTTATTAAGGGGCCTATATGGAGTTCTTCTGTGGTAAGAAGCTATCCTTTCCCCTAAGACAGGTAAGCCAGTAAGGTTTGTTGCCCCATAAGAGGAGGATGTAAGACAGGGGATGAAAAAAAAAAAAAAAAAAAGCCTGGGGAAGAGTCAGGGAGTGAGGAGGAAGAAGAGAAAAGGAGAGAGTCAGTGGGCCAGCTTTGGACCAGAGAAGGGTATCTGTTATAAATAAGTGAAGATAGTGAGAGCAACACCAAGGGCAAATGTGAGCACTTGCCCTCTGCTCAGTCCACCCTCTACTTAGTACTGCATAAGAGACCGCCCGGTGTAGGGCTTGGCTCCTTCAAATTGACCTTGCAATGCCATCAAGCAGAGAAGACTGAGCTTTTGCTTTTCTGAGCCACTCTCAATTCCCATTAATATAAATTCTGAGTTAAATGCAAGGAAACTTGACATTTTGGTTAGCCTGTACAGCCTTTCTCTGTATACACATACCATTTCTATCAGGTTTATTGAAATTTTGGAACTAGTTTTATGAAGTGACATTGTAGTGTTTGTTTGTACCCACTGCAGTTAACATCCAAAGGATAATAGATTCTAGACACCTAGGCAAGATCCTGGGGTCCTTCTTTCTATCAAACGTCAACATTTCCCCAAACCCCAACACAGTGATTATGAATAGGCATAGTTTGCTTATTCATTAATCAGTCATTATTTACTGAGCACTATGATGTACCAGATGCTGAGATATATATAGTCAATAGAGAACTGTTCCAAAGTGCTCAGAACTGAAACTGCCTTTGCAAAAATTATGCCAGTGAAAGAAATCTGACATAGTTGACTCCACCTTGCTTCTAATCTTACAAGCTGTCTTTGTTAACTTTAAAACAAAGATGATTACAGTCCTTTCCAGAAACTAACTCCCTTTTTGCTCAGGGACCAAAACCACCTTTGTAAGACTAATGGTCTCTTTGGGGCCCTCCTGCAAGGTTATGATTATGGAAGGGGACTACATTCTGGAAGACATAGCATAGTTAAAGAATAACCAGCCATTGTTCCCTATCTTGCCTTTCTAAAATCCCTTAGTGCTGAGTCATGGAGCCGAGGTCACAAGACTTGTGACGTCCCCAATTGGCTCCTATAGATAACATCATTATTGTCAAAACCCAAGATAAGTCTCTGACATAATTTTCAGACTTTTGCATCCTGACTGACTCCACCAGACCCATAACACATATCAAGGAATTGATTTAACTGGTGACCATCACCCAGGCACTAACTCAGTGGGCATGGACAGTTTGGACACTGTTATGATTTCATCCCCAACCAATTAACAGCACCCATTCCAAAGCCCCCTGTTTGCCAAATTAACTTTAAAAACCCTGGCCTCCAAGCTTTCAGTGAGGCAGATTTGAGGAATGTCTTCTGTTCTTCCACTTGGCTGGTCCTGTGATAATTAAACTCTTTCTTTGCTGCAATACTTACCGTTCTCAGTGCATTTGTTTTTCTGGGCAGTGGGCAAGATGAACCCATCAGGCTATTACAAAATAAAGTAAAAAAGGTAACAATGTAAACAAAGATTATAATACTGTTATGGATTAAATTGTGTCCCCCAAAATGATATGTTTAAGTTCTAACCCTCAATACCTGTAAATGTGACCTACATGGAATGTGATCTGAGAGACCAAAATAGATGCCCATTTATCAAGATGGACCCAAAGATTAAGGAAACAAAGTTATCTATGGTCAAGGGTTCAGGTCCAGGCTCGCATGACTAATTTCTAAATTCCTATGGCGAAACTTCCTAACAACAGGAGCTATGGGCTCTGATTTATAACCCAGACCACTACAACTCAGGGACCAGCCTTGAAAACATTCTTTTCTGATAAGCAATTGCAAACCTTACACCAGTTTCAACCAGCTTATAGACACTGTGCACAAACTGTCATTGCATCCCATAGTTCACCTTTTGACATAAAGAGCCAAATTCTATGTCATTTTAATCTAAAACCCTCCCCAAAGTGAACATGGAATGGATGTCACATATGCATTTACCCATTACACATGTGCTCAGTTACTCTCATAAATATATACAGCTTCTCTCCTGAACCTGCTGAATATACATGACTCTACTGTCTAATACAGACCCTGAGGGGCATGAAACCCAACCTGCTCCCCTTCCCCTCTTCAAAAAGAGAGCACCTTCATTCTACACTGGAGACTTTCTCTGCCTGGCTTGCAAACTGATATCACCAATAAACCTGTCCTTTCTACCATTTAGCCTTCTTGGTGGTCTTTTGGACAACAGTAAATAGGGTCCTTGCAGATGTAATCAAGTTAAGATGAAGTCATACCAGACTGGGGTCGGGGGGGGGGCGCTAATCCAACATGACTATTGTCCTTATAAGAAGAGGATAAGAGACACAGACACAGACACAAACAGGAGAGGATGCAACGTGAAGAAGTAGGCAGAGGTGGGAGGTAAGCAGCCACAGGCCAAGGAATGCCAAGTCTTGCTAGCAAACAGTAGAAGCCAGCAGAGAAAAGAAATAGATTCTCCCTGGGAAACTCTAGCAGGAACCAACCCTGCCAGAGCCTTGATGTTGGACTTCTGGCCTCCAGAACTGTACAAGAATAAGTTTCTCTTGCTTCAGGCAACTCAGTTTGTGGCCGTTTTTGACGGTAGCCTGAAGAAATGAACAGCAATGCTCTGCAAGGAAACACTTCAATAGGGTATTCGCCCAGGACAGGGAAGAACACAGAGGAAGCAAAGCCCCTTGCACAGAAAGTGGGATGTTCTCTGTCTCTTCACAGGTGCAGAAGTTGTTGGAGGGTATAGTTGCAGGTGGGTTGTTAGCTCAACCAGAACATGTGGGATATCTAGAAAAGACTTCTCCATACTCAGAAACTGCTTAGTGGCTCCAAGAGGAAACAAACATAGGTGCACCAAGATGGAACTCAACCTTAAGCACAGGGCAAGAAGTTTTCCAATTGTATAGTTAAAGGTGATGAGGAATCAATGATAAAGCTTGAAACAAGGGCTGGGACAATGGTTCTCCAAGCATGTGAGTTGCTTTTAGGGCCTTAAGTAAAGATGCCCAAGGAAATGAGGCATTGGCGAGCAATGTAAATTCATGAAGATTCGGTACAGCTGGCCCCTGGTGCTCTATGGAAAAAAGGGGATGAAATGTTGCTCAATCTGTTTTCCAAAGAGATATTATCATCTTTATTATTATTATTTCCACCAAGTTGACACTTTATCTACCAAGCTGATATTTCAAGAAAAGCTTTCTTAGTCAAATGGATTCCTATCTTTTTTTTTTTTTTTACCAGATTCTGAAAATAAATGCATACCCCAGAGAATGTATATTTAGAATTCTAAGGGATTTCCTAGGTAAAATGTACTCTGCCATCTTTTAAAACAAATGAGTTCAGTTGCACAAATACATTCATGCCAAACCACTTCAAAAAGAAATAGTCAAGCTCCATAGATCATATTTGAGTTTTTATTCCAATATTAGATGTCATTGTAAATTACAGAAAGAGTAGGGGTCGAAAAGCTGGAGCAATTGTTTCATATTGCAGGAAATGTTAAATTTTTTCTAGTTCCAGTTTAATTGAAATGATTGACCAAGTTAAATATGTTCTCCTTGCAGGTAAGTGCAGGAAAATGTTTTAAGATAGAGGTAGGAGGAAACACACACATTTTTCTCAATAAGACTATTGAGCAGTCTTTGTTAAGTCTTCTGGGAAAAAAATTAATTAACTCTCAAATTTTCAGAGACTGAATATCTACATCTGTCTTCCTTCCTGCTAGTGACTGAATAAAGTCAGAGAGAGAAGCTGGTTGGCTCAGGAGCTCCAGGTCCTTCTTGGTCCTTGCTTTTAGCATATTGGCATTTTACGCTTTACCTCTGTTAAAGGGATTTCCTTCGGAAGAACTATTTTATGTGCCATGGCCTAAAACCTCAGCACCCAGTAAGCAACATTTTCCTCCTATGATGGGTAAGGCCAGTTCTGCAAATACAGGAATAAGTGATATTAGAAAAAAAGAAGCAAGACAGAAAATCTACATGTAATTAAGGACCCCAAGTCCAAATGGCTGGTTTTGATTAACATGTACTCTTTTTCCTAATGCTAATTCATTTGTTCATTTATTGGAGTTTAAAATTGCACCCTGTGCCCTCCAGCCTCAGCAAACAAAGACATAATTTAAAATACCAAGACACAAATGTTCTATTTGTTCCTGTGTACAAGAGCCATTATTAGAGTGACTTATATTTTTTCTTCAGGAAACTAGCTCTTTTCAAGTTGTTTATCATGCTGTCAATTATTACCATCCTTAATAATGATAATGATAATCATTGAGAACTAGCAATGTGCTGAGAAATACATGGAGCTCAGAGCTAGGCATGGTCGCAGTCAATGAAACAATGACGATTTTGTCTCATCCCCAATTTCACAAAGGGAGGAAGGCAGATATCAGGAAACTTTTTACCCAGTATCCTCCCTCATTTCTTTTCTTTCTTTCTTTCTTTTTTTTTTTCAAATCTCCCATTTTGCAATTCCTTGTGCATATACAGGGTGTTAATTCACAGTCAGCCTCTTACGTATGACCTGGCATGCGAGGCCCCCAGCCCTTGCAGTCCTTCGGGCTGGCACTAATTGCCAGATTTCTCCCAGCTGAGAGGGACTGGATGTTAGTCCCAGTGCATACACTATTAATGGAATCTGTTATCAAGTCACAAGACAAGATGCCAGTCTGGCACTATTCTGCGAACTGGAAGTGCATGGGGGAAACACAGACACTCTGTCTGACGATGAATAGCTAAGCTGTGAAACCAATTGACTGGGCACCTAGTAGAAATTAGCATATCACGAATGACTGTACTGTTATGAGATGGAGCATCATGTGTTTGTGTGTCTGTTTGTCTATTTATTGGCATGCGTGTTCTTCCTTCAACTTCATACATGCACGTGTACGTATGTAAGGAAATAATAACTGCAGTTCTTGGGCAGTGTCTTGCTTGGATTAATGTGTTCTGATAACATTATGAATATAAATCTAAGTGAAACATTAGGGAAAATGGTAGAAATTGTATAATAGCTCTTTTCTGAGGAGAAATCACTTTGGAATAATTTATTGTCACACTATTTTCATGGATGCCTAGAATAAATATGTAATTTATTTTTATCATTTTATGGAATTTGACTTAATACACACTTAAAGGTACACCCTTTCCCCCAAATGTCAATGATTTTCATTCTGGGATTTTAAAGCTGAATTTTAAACATGAGGAATATGGCTATGGAGGAAAAGTAGAAGACCTCCTTATTTTTCTTCTGGCCCCTCCTTGGCTCAAGCATCTACAGAACAGGGATTAGAAAGAAAACCAAGCAATGCTAGTGGAGGGAAGCACTGGTGGGGTAGACCCTCGTTGACCATGTGTCTGTTTCATGGCCACAGTTGCTGTTTGTCCCATTTCCTGGCCACCAACAGACTACTAACTAATCACAGAGGACCAGAAGCTCCCACCACCACCACCATCACAGGAATCCCTAAAACATAAGTTTTTGTGAAAGCCACAGGTGGAGATTATTACATGCATACGTGTTAAAGATCAACTTCTGCCCTTGGAAAAACACACGTTATTCTGAGATACAAATATCACCTTGGCTTTTGCATAACGATCACACTGGGAGTTATCTATGTGCATCAGGGTGAAATTTGGTCTAGGCTAATTAAGTTTGTTTCCCTTTTTATCATGTAGACAAGGTAGAATGGTATCTTCAAAATATGTTTATTATGTGTTTAAGAAAGAACTTTTCCTCTCCTCACCTACATGTTAAAAGTGCTGTGGCTACCTAAGTAAGGACTTGGTTGTCAATAGCTCTCAATTTTTTCTTCACTGGGAGTTATGGACCTATATCAGTTTATTTCTGACATATGTTTTCCTTTCATTTTTAGAAGATAGAAAAGATAGGAGTATTGAGCTTTTTTATTCAAATGACCTCAGATTTGTGCCTTTAAACTTTCAATTACAGGGCACAGATTTGCTGTGAACCTTCTGTAAACCTATCAGTTAAAAGCCTGTACAGTTTTATGGCATGTCACCTCCAGCCTCTGATTAGCAAATTGCAGGCCAAGTTAAAACACTTAAGCAGTGCTGCTGCTTGTCTCATTTTGGAGAACTAGATCATTACAGTTTAGTAATTTAGATAAATCCTTGTAGTCTATCCTTCTTTCCTCTGTAGAGATCTGTTGCACAGAGAAGGCACTCAGGGCCAAATTACATACTATGTTTTCCTTATAACAAAATGCCAAAAAGTTTGCACTGATAGAATTTATGAGGGGTTTTCTTGGCTTTCACTATCTGAAATTACCTTGTTTATTTATTCATTTACAGCTTGTCCCCCTCTCTAAAATGTAAGCTCCATGAGCTCACAGACCTCATTTGTCTTGAGCACTGTTATATCTCTAGATCATTGCTTGGAGCTCAACAAATATTTGCCTAATGATAAATTCATTCATTCATCCATTCCTCAAATTACCCAGATAACAAATAAGTCCCCTGCCTTTGAGGGGTTCACAGTTTTTTAAAGCAGGCACAAACACAACACCCACTACAGTGCAAGTGCCATGAGCTTAGGGTAGGGGAGCAAACACTACATATCACCTTTAAAACCATAAGCTAGATATTGCCTTGATATAGCAGATACATGATATGCTAGGAACGCATACATACTCAGTATATTACCTCCTCCTCCACTGATTATTCATTCAACAAAATAGTCATTGAGTGCTTGGGCAATGCTGCCATCCTGATAATTTGGAACCATGCCAGGGTGTAGAGCTGGCAGCCCAGTGTGGAGGCACAGAGTAGCTCTGCAGCCTGATGAAGCTTAGAGCAGCAGTCCCCAACTTTTTTGGCACCAGGGACCCATTTTGTGGAAGACAAATTTTCCACGGACTGGGCTGGAGGTGTGTCAGGGGGTGGTTTCATGAGGAAACTGTTCCACCTCAGATCATTAGCCATTAGAGTCTCATAAGGAGCACGCAACCTAGATCCCTTGCATGCGCAGTTCACAATAGGGTTCATGTTCCTACGAGAACTTAATGCCACAGCTGATCTGACAGGAGGCGGACCTCAGACGGTAATGGTCACTAGCCTCTTGCTGTGAAGTCTGATTCCTAATGGGTCATAGACTGGTACCAGTCTGCCACCTGGGGGTTGGGGACCCCTGGTTTAAGAGATCTCCATAGTCCATCCAGTCACTGGGTGGAATAGCCAGCTGGTATATGGATATCTCAAGTCAGGAAGGCAAGATTCAATAGGTTCTATAAGATCTCAGTTTTTGCATCAAACGGAAAGGCCATCGTGTCTGAAGCTATTTGGTGATGCCCATGAAATCCAGAAGGCTGATTTGGAGATAGTTGATCTTTCTTCCCTTTGTTGTTTTTTGATTTAGGGCCTTTTCTTTTCAGAATCAGTATCAGGACTTGGCTCAGAGCCCTGACATCAGAACATATTCAAATGTTCTCACCCCAGCCCTGGTTTAAGGACCTATGGGACCAGGAACACAGAACTGGAGGCCTTTTAGATAATGAGCCACCTGACCTTAGGACAAGTAACTTCTATTTATTTATTATGTGCAAATTTACTGTAGCACATGCTTGTCTGAATAATTGCATCCCCCCTAAATCCACGTGTTGAAACTTAACCCCCAAGGTGATAGTATTAACAGGTTAGGCCTTTGGAAGGCAATTAGGTCATGAGAGTTCCACCCTCATGAATGGGATTAGTGCCCTTGTAAAAGGGGCTGAAAGGAGCTTGTTTAACCCCTCTACCATGTGAGGACACATAGAAGCCATCATCCATGAGGAATGGGTTCTCAACAGACACTGAATCTGCTGGTACCTTGATCTTAGACTTCCCAGCCTCCAGAACTGTAAGCAATAAATCTTTGTTTACAAATTGCCCAGTCTAAGGTATTTTGTTGTAGCAGCCCAAACAGACTAAGACAGCACACAAATTAAATTGCAACTTCATTTGGACTCTGAATGATGACTCAATGCATGGTTGAAATAATTACTATGTTTATAAGCTAACAACAATCATAATAGCTAAATTTTATTAAGCACTGATTTTTAGGTGCCAGGGCTCTATTATAGATACTTTCCATTAACTAACATATTTAAGATTCACAACCACTAGATGAGGTGGCTAATGTTACTGTCCCATCTTACAGATGAGGAAAGAGATACAGGGAAGTTGAGTCATTTGTCCTCAAATCACTTGACTCATAAATGGCAGAATGGGACAGAACCCAGACAGCTTGACTCCAGAGCCAGTGAGCCTAACCACTGATAGTTGCTACTATTTATTGGTTGCCAGCTGTACCAAGGGCTTTACATTTATTTTTGTCTCTGCAAGTCTGTTCCTTAAAGCAACACTACAAGGTAGGTATTATTTTGCTCATTTTGAAGAAAAGGAAACTTTATGGATGATCCAGTAAGTCCTGAAATCAGGGTGTGAATCTTGTCTGTCTGTCTGAAAGCCTCCACTCCATCCACTACCCAGAGCTTCCTCTGTGATCTTCCTTTCCACTGATCTTGCTACTATCTTACTGGATTCTTGCCTTAATTTTTCCCTTGGCCAAAAAGAGCAACAGCATGTTCTAATTGAGCATTCATCAGGAAGTTCTATGTTCCTTTTGGAGAATTATAATCTTTCACATTTATATGCCACTACATATTTTTCCAAAAATCTTCATTTACATGCCCTCATTTGTTCATCACAACAAGCCTGAGCTATAAAAAGTGGGTATTATTGGCCTTCATTTCTGCAATGAGTAAACCTAGCAGTAGCGAAGGTGGATAATGTGCCCAAGGGGCTTGCACCTGGTCCTGCTCTACTTTCATTTACTTGCCTTTGTTTCTACTTTGTGTAAATATCCTAAAGAAGAGTTTGATAAGTGGGAGAATCAGATCAGAAAAAAAAAAAACCTGGTGCTCATCTCGGTCATGGCATATGGATTTCTACAATAGTTTCCTTACTTGCAGTAAAGTATCTGAAAAGAGATCAGAGGATTCCAGTTAAATGCAGAGGACTGGACATATGCATTTACTGTTACTTCTTGAAATTATGTTTAAATGGCAGAAATTCATAAAACAAAGCATAAAGCCACAGCATCAAAGATACTCAGATAAAAGATCAGTCTAGGAGGCTCAACATCCAAATAGTAGGAACTCTGGAAAGAGAACAGACAGGAAGGAATTACCAGGGAAATAATTCAAAATTTTTTCCAGACCTTAAAGTTATAAATTTTCAGGTTGAGCTGGTCAACGAAATGTCCAGCTCAGTAGATGAAAACAAGATCCACATAAATTGACACTGTTATGAAATTTGAGAACACTAGGAATAAAAAGAAGATTTTAAAAACATCCCAAGAAGAAAAAAACCAGGCGACATAAAAGGTCTGGAAAGCAGAGTCACATAGCACTTTTCAAAAGGAACACTAATGAAGAAAAACTCTAATGGCTTAAAACATCTAGGAGAAAAAAATCTGTTTTTAATTCTGGGGAAAATTATTTCCAATCTAGAATTCTAAAACCATCCAAACTATCAATCAAGTATGAGGCTAGAATTAAGAAGTTTTCAGATATGTATTTCAAAAATAGTTACTTTCAATGTGTCTGTTCTCTGGAAGCTACTAGAGAATGTGCCTTACCAAAACAAGAGAACAAACAAAAAAAGAAGACATAAGATGGGAACAAGGAAATAGGAGACCCAACACATGCAAGGAGTGAAGGGAATCCCCAGGGTGAGGATGATGAGACTGCTCAGGAAGACAGTTATATATCAAGACCAGAGAGCAGATATTCCAGGTCAGAACTAAAAGAAACAAAGGGAGCCAGAAGCATGTCCCTCAAATGAAGATGAAATTGGTAAACAAATTTGACTGTACTGAGAAGCAAAGTATGCTTAAATTAAAAGCTCAGGAATAAACTAGAGACATATAAAACTAAGCAAATAAAAATAATTTAGTGAAATTTTTTTTAAATTTAAGAATATGTAATTACAGTATACTACATGACTCAGCTTTGAATAATATTAACATGATCATAAAAATATAAACATTGAGTGAATAAAATTACGACAATTATTTTGGAAAAATGGGTGAAGGGAAGTGGAAGTGGTATGGGAATAAGGGTACAAGAGAGGCAAAATCTTCATTTCATCCTATTTAAAATAAGGAAATAATGAATTAGCAGCACAATGTTGTTGTTGTCTGAATATGAAATAAATCCTAGGAAAAACAGTTAAAAGAGCTAAAAGTTGTTGCCTGTAGGGAGTACAATTAGGGTGAGAAGGAAGATGGCTCAGGAGTCCTTCTTAGAAATGATGCCTTCTTCCCTTTGTTCTTGGTAATAAAACCCCAATTTTACTCATAACAACAGTAGGCTCAGATAAAAATCCATGCTTCTCAGGTGCTCTTGCAGCTGGATGTGGCAATGGGACTTTATTCTGGCCAATGAGATGTAAGCAGAAGTTATCAGATAGACATGCCCCTTTGTCTTTCCCTCTTTTCATCTTCCCGCTGCCTGGAATGCAGACATGAGTGACTGGAGCTTATCTGACTAAGGATGGAGAAATAGAAAGGTAGAAGGAGCCTATGATTCCAATAACTTCAGGAACTGCCAAACAAGCCCAGGACTGACTAGCATGCAACAGCTTTTATTATGAATGAGTAAGCTTTATATATTTAAGACCCCGTTATTTGGAGTTTCTGTTAAATACAGATGAAACATAATTCTAACTAACATATATACCTTAAGAAACTATCTAACTTATTAAACTATACATAACATAGATAAAAATTAATATTGAAAAAAGGGAGGGTCAGCAAATGCACAAAGAGAATAAGTCCCAAACACCCACTTTGGAAAAGTTAATTTGGATCCTGAATGTCCACCTGGTGAATGTGCTTCTTCCTTCACAGACCTCACTGTGAAAGGTATATCTGAGATGAAAAATACACTGTATGGTACTCACAGCAGATGAAACATTGCAGGAAAAAAAAGATTACTGAACTTGAAGATACAGCAATAGAAACTATTCAAATAAAAACATACAGAAATTTTAAAAATTTAAAAACCCTCATTAAGCTGTGGGATAACTTTAAGAAACCTAATATATACGAAATTGGAGTCCCTGAAGGGCATGAGGGAGGAGGAGGCCAGAAAAAATGTTTGATAAAATAATCACTGAAAATTTTCCACATTTGGAGAAACCTATAAATCCATAGATATAGAGCTAAACAAATCTTAAGCACAAGGCACATCAAACAAAATTGCTTAAAGTCAGTGATAAAGAGAAGATCCTATAAGCAGCCAGAGAGAAAAGACATTATATACAGAAAAACAATGATAAGGACTACAACTGATTTCTTGTCTGAAACAATGGAAGTAAGAAGATATTGGAGCAATGTCTTTAAAAGAAATAAAAATAAACTAGCTGCCAATCTAGAATTCTACATACAACCAAAACAAAAAGCATTTAATAATGAAAGCAAAATAAAGACTTTTGTACACATATAAATGCTACAATAATTCATCAGCAGCAAACTTGCATATAAGAAATGTTAAAGGAATTTCTTTAGGCAAAAAGCAACTGATAACAAACGAAAATATATGTATATATACACACAAGGGAGCAAGGAGTGCCAGAACTGGCAACTATAGAGGTAAGTATACAAAAGCATACTTTCCCCCTTAACATTAAGAGAAAAGTAGGAATGTACATTCTCACCATTTCTATTTAACCTTGTCCTGAAGGTTCTAGTCAGTGCAATAAACCAAGACAAAAATGCATCTAGACCTTAAAATAATAAGTAAAACTCACTTTACTTGAAGACAACATGATTGTCCATGCAAAAAATCTGATGGAATCTACCAAAAAACTCAAAGAATGAATAAATGTTTTCAGCAAGATTACACATTTCAATATAAAAAATCAACTATATTTCTACGAACTCATAAACAATTAGAAATTGAAATTTTAAAGCAATGCCATTTATAATAGCACCAAAAATAATATAATTAGAGATAAATCTGACAAAATTGTGTAACACAAATACACTCAAAACTATAAAATATTGCTGAGAGAAATTAGAGAACTAAATGAAAAGCTCAATAAATTAAACATGACTTAAATTGTTAAAATATCAGTTCTCCCCAAATTAATCTACAGATTCAATGTAATCTCAATGAAAAACCCAGCAAGGTTTTTTTTGGCAGAAATTAGCAAGTTGATTCTTAAATATACATGGAAAAGCAAGGGATAGCCAAAATGAATTTGAAAATGAAGAACGCAGTTAAAGAATGAACACTAACCAGTACCAAGGTTTATAATAAAGATATGATAGTTAACACAGTATTGTATTGGTGGAAAGATAGACATATAAATCAATGGAATAAAATGGAGAATCCAGAAATAGATCTACATATACACAAACAACTGATTTTTTTTTTTACAATGGTGCAAAGGCAATTCAGTAGAGACATGATAGTCTTTCCTTCAAATGATGCTGAACAATTGAATATCTATTTTTTTAAAACAACATTGATCCATACCTCACACCATATACAAAAATTAACTCATGTATATTACAGACCAAAATGTAAAACCTAAAACTGTAAGATGTCTAGGGGAAAACATGCAAGAAAACTTTGTGACTGATTCCCAGGTCCATAATTTTAGAATTTCTCTTCTATAATGAAAAAAATTTCTTTGCATATGTAGAGTGACATCTGGTCATCCCATTACCCTAAAATGGGAGAATGGGATGTGGGGAACCCACGTGGTTATAACTCTGCCTCTGATCCAGAAACCTCATGTTTGCTCCCAAGAAATAAATAAACAAATATATCTACTAAAAACTTTTAAAACATATTACGCCCTCCACCCCTGTTATGGGTAACTCTATCACTCCATCACTCTCATGTCTTCACTACCACTGATCTGATGACTCTCAAATTTACGTTTTCAGTCCAGACTTCTTGACTTTCAGACTGGTATTTTCCACTAGCCCTGCATACTTAGACGTCTCACTGACATCTCAAATCCAATGTCCAAAATTGCAATTAATATCCTCTTCCACACATCTGCTTATTTTTTCATGGTGGCATCACTTCCACTGAGCCACCATTCTAGAAACCTGGTGATCACTGAAAACATGTGATAATATCATTGAGTAATCAGATATAATTTCAAAGTTTGAGGCTGGAATGACTGAGAGAGTGATTTGTCATTAACAGAAAAAAAAAAAAAAAAAAAAAAAAAAAAGTCCAGGGAAGGAATATTTCTTTCAGGAGGGAAGATGCTGAGATTGTGGACGTGCCAATTTCAAGGTGCTGGCAGGGCATCAAGGTGGAGATTTCTAGCAGTCAGTTGGAAATGCCACTGTACATGACAGATCACTGATCTTGGTTACAGGAATGAAAACTCAAGAGCTTTTCTGTAAAGTTTAAGCTGTGGTTTGACAGGAATCATACTGTTTCTAAGAGTGAAAACACTCAGAAACATTCAGCTGTGGAGGACAGACCATCAGGGAGGAAGATAAAGAGAGGTACACTGAGAAGGAAGAGGAGTGGTATTTAGAGTATGCTTTCCTGGCCAGTTAAGGGACAGGAGTACAAGTAAAATTTTTGTGGTAGGTCCTCTACTAAAGTGTTCCTGAAAATATGGCTTTTTACTAGATAAAATCTCTCCCCTCTGTTTTCTCTTCCCTCCCTTGCTCCTTTTTTTTTTTTTTCTTTTTTCTAGCCTGGGAGTGCCAGCATGGGAGCACACAGTGTGAAGGACAAGGGCCTGCCTGTAGGTTTTTCACTCCAGTGCATTAGGAAGGTGGACAGTAAGGAATAGGCTAGCAGAAAGTCTTCAGGCTCTGGCTGCCTTTTTTGATTTGTGCATTAATGCTGCAGTCGACAGCCTGCCTGAGAGAGAGGCTGAAGGGACGTGTGTTCTGTATATCTGGAATTTATTCCTTTGGCTCTGTAAGATGTGACACTGCATAATGGCCACAAAGAAGTAATTTTGATCCTGTGACTATCTTGGCAACAGTTCCAGAAAGACATATGGACATAATCTTCTGGACATTTGTAGAAGAGCCTTCCCTTGGGGACTGTCTTTGCAAGCTTGCTCTCACTTCCAGTCTTACAGCTCTTACCTTGGCTTTATCCTGTTTTTACTTAGGAGATAAAAGGCTAAAGTGTATTCAACTGAAAGGACAAAAAATATATTAATGTAAGAGTAAGTCATCATCATGACACATATCAATTTCTTACCTCAGGCAGTGTACAAAAGCAGAGCTCTGGATATTAACCCAGTCAGGATTAGAGACAAAAAGGTCTGGATAGCTCTAGATACATACTGGGAAAATATGAATTTTCTCCATGCTGGGATCCAGCATCTTCATCTATAAATTGACAGAGAGGTGATATTTTTAAAAACAAAATCTTCCCAGGGACAATGATTTGCCTAAATATTATTCTGCAACAAGTGCTCTGCATCTATGACCCTAAATTTTAGGTATATTTTGAGAAATTATTCATTTCTCATTGGAATACATTTCTTTTTGTTTCATTTTGGTTTTTGAGACAAGGTCTTGCTCTGTCGCTTATGCTGGAGTGCAGTGGCACGTTCTCAACTCACCACAACCTCTGCCTCATGGGCTCAAGTGATTCTCCCACCTCAACCTCCGGAGTAGCTGAGACCACAGGCCGCCACATCCAGCTAATTTTTTAGTTTTTTTGTAGAGACGGGGTTTCGCTAATGTTGCCCAGGCTAGTCTCAAACTCCTGAGCTCAAGTGATCCACCAGCTTCAGGCTCCCAAAGCGTTGGGATTACAGGCGTGAGCCACCACACCTGGCTAGAATAGATTTCCATCTGTACGCATCTTTGTTATAAAATACTTGACATAACACAATATCCAGCTAATTTCCTCCGAAGTTGCTGTGTATAACTTGGGAAGTAATCACTTGTTAAATTTGAATTTCATCTAAGACCTTCGATCTACTTTGATCCTTCTTTCTTTCCTTGAAGAGTCTAATAGGGTAATAGAAAAAATTCAGAAAATACCAAAGCCCAAGTGCTAGTCTATGAACACTGACTGTGTCCTGCCCCCAAAGTTGCCCTGTAAAGCTAGCTCCCTGATGAATGCCAGTCAAGAGGTCTGCCAGAAGCCTATCTTTACTCATTTATCGGAGTTTTGTAAATCCTCTTTGAGAAAATTATTGGGAGTTGTACTATTGGGAAAAGGAGAAAAAGACTGAAACTGTGAAGATGGAGGTTCCCTGGGGTATGAGATCCTCTTTACTTAGACCTTAAGCAGTTTTCCCCTAAGGAAGCACTCAGAATCATCTTACAGTTGGAATGCTAACAAATTGCCTTGACTGATGGTTAGCTTTAAAAGGATAGGTTATTTTTGTTTTGTTGCTTCATTTTGTTTTTATCTTAGTGGCCACTACACTATCAAGATCTAAGCAATTGACTGTTCCATGAACCTTACCCAAGAAAAATGAGAAATCAAGAACTCTTTTGCATTTTTACACATGTATGGCTATAGATTAGGTTCATTTTGCAGAATCTGGTCATAGGCTCAGAGAACTACAAAAATGGAAAATGCTCAAGAGGTTATCTGTTCCAGCTTCCAGGGCCTCAAAGCTAGTGGACGGTAAGTTGCAGGTCAACAGAGAGACTAGCAAACTATTAGTACCTTAGATGATATTTGGACCATTGCCAGCACATGTCTGAGATACAATGAAATGATGTGTGTTCAGCCCATCAATGGCATTCATCACAAGGCTGAAAGCAAGCCAGCTGATAGGTCCCCAGTTTTATCCAACTGGGACTTTTTTTTTCTTAGTTCTGGTACAAATAAACCAACCAGAAAGGTCTCTGGTTTTACCTGCGTTAGATATTCTCTTCCCCTAGGACTCGATAAACCATGGCTGGTGTGGGAGGTGGGAAGGTCAGCACAGCTGGGCATGAAACCTGTGTGGCTGCACAGCGACCTAACTTAGAAAGGTCTTATGTTTGGCATAATGCTTCTGCCATCTAGAAATTCTTAATAATTTTTGAACACATTATCTTGCATTTTAATTTTACATTGAATTTCACAAATAATGTAGCCAGCCCCGGCATAGAGTACTAGCTCAGTTTGGCAGTCCTTAACATAGCCATGTGGATGGGTTTCAGTGGGGACAGGAAAATAGTTCCCAGGAGCGGTGGGTAGATGATGGCCAGCACAGCTGGTATAGCCCTGAGAACTGAAAGGACACTGAATCATGGACAATATGGTTCTTGCCCTCCAAAAATCTCAATCTGGTAGGATAAATTTTATTTTCAAAAAGTCATTTCTCCAATCCCCACATATCCAATGAATATATGTATATGTGTGTATATATGTGTGTGTGTGTGTGTGTGTGTGTGTGTGTGTGTGTGTATAGAGAGAGAGAGAGAGTGTGTGAATGGGAATATCCACCTACCATAGAAAAGTAATAAATAGGAAAAGAAAATATAGGGAGAATGTCCACCTTTGCTCTCAACATCACAAAGACTAGTTTTATCAAGTGCAAGCCAGTCTATGATTACAGATGGTATTAAGAGTCTCTTGTACAACAAGAGGGACAGCATTCCAGCACCAGGACTTAATATTACAAACTGTTACAAATATTCTTTCCACCAAGGTCCATAAAGAAGAGGACAACGTAGGCACTGGAAGGGTGCCTGTAGCCTTGCAAGGACTCAATGAATAGAGTACAAAAAAGAAAAGAAAGTCAAATGACAAAGAAATGGAAGCAATGCAAGGGAAGGAGGGAGAGAAGTTGACCAGTTAAGTTTTTCAAGGTACAGGCAGGTTATCCAGGAAGATATGAAATAAAGGGTAAGCCATATTTAGAGCAATAAATTTTATGAAATGTTAATTGGGTTTACTCTCAGAACTCCCCTTTTCATTATTATGTTTAATACCAAACACTAAAAAATTAATCAGGAAATTCCATCTGGCCAACAATTTCAGTTTATGAAATTTCTTTTGCTTCAGATTAAAAGCAATCCTCTGAGTGAACTGAGTATTCCAAGACAGCCCCTAACATCCCCAAACAAAAACTCTAGAGTATGATTTTCTTTTATATTGTAACATCGTTGAGTCACTTGCAATCTACAAATAAACTTGCATTTTACAGAAATCCCTCTACATAAAAGCAGCAGCATGCTGGAATTCAATGCACAAGACTATTTTTAAAAGTGTTTTGATTTTTTTAAAATTAATTATAGGCCCTGGATAACACAAGAGTTATAACTTGGCTTACCACAAGTTTTATGTTTCTTAACAACACTTTAAAACAATCCTTCTACATCTGTGCTTTAAGTGTGGGTTTAGTATGAGTGCAATCTTTAATGTTAATTGAAGATTTTCTTGATTATGACTGCCTTGTTCTATGATGAGGAAAATGGAATCAGTAATATTCTGAAATCAGTAATTAATGTTGTTTATCTTTACAAAAAAAAAAATGTTGCTCCTATTTTTAGATGTCTTGGGTTTCTCTAGGTGTAACTCAAGAAGTTATCTGACACCAAAATGAATCTTTGAAACAAAAGCCCTCCTTTAAAAGCATATAAAAGAGAAAAGTGAGGAAATCTGGGGGCAGTGTTTTCTTCCCAGAAGGCATGTGCAACTGTAAATCTATGAAACAGGAACATCATGAATAATAAAAACTTTGGGCCTAGATATATTCGTTCAACTGAATTTGTTAGTTGATTTAGATCAAGAAAAGAGTTCATGACATAGATCAGATTTATGTGAAACCACATGCTTGAGAAGCATTATGGTCTTTACCTTGTACAAAAAGGCATAGATAGCATAATATAGAAGTAGTATTTGAAAAGTTTAGGCCTCAGAAACTAAATGATAACTTCTCTTTCAAGAGTATGTGGTTTAAAAGTACAGGAAGGGAGGAAGTGATTCGAGGAAGAAATTTATTTCTGTCTCTATCTTAATTGACAAAGATTAAATGTCTAGGTCCTATAGGTTTTTGCTCTAGTAAAAAAGTCTTCAGTTGATTTTCTCCTAAGAATTCCTTTGGAGAGAAGTGGACATTAGCTACAGTAACCAGAGACAGAATAAGACCTCAGATACATGACTCTTGTAACAGGAACTAATTGATTTTCTGTAATTTGGCCTGTCTGGCCACATTATATTTCAAACAGAGTGAAAATTACCATTTCTGTGCTTGCCATTTCTTGACAATTGAAAATGAGTTACAGCATTTTTTTAAAGAAGAAAGAGTAAACACAACATTTGATTAAATGGCGGCATAGAATTCCAACCCAAAACACATACTCAATTTTGTCTTTCGAGTTCATGGACAACTTCTATTAACTTACACAGTGAGAACTACAGTTCATCTGATCCACTGCACAATAAAACCAATGCAAAAGGATATTATCACTTTGAAATAAGTGATACCTTATATCTCTGTTGGCTAAAGAGAACACAAGGGCATAAGAATAAGCCTAGTAGAAGTTTCTAGAAAGAGTTAATAAACAACGTAGGCCAGTTGCAAAATATTCTTGATCTTTCTTGGAGTAGTAACCAGAATTGCTATAAGAGGAATGGTTACACGGCAGCTAATTTCCTTTAGTCATAGATTCGAAGAAAAGGGCCTCAGGTACCCAAAATGATGGCTGGTCTAGGATAGGTGTCCCCAACCCCTGGACTATCAACCAATACTTGTCCATGGCCTGTTAGGAACTGGGTCATACAGCAGGAGGTGAGCGGCAGGCAAGTAAGAGAAGCTTCATCTGTATTTACAGCCACTCCCCATCACTCGCATTTCCACCTGAGCTGTGCCTCCTGTCAGACCAGCAGCGGCATTACATTCTCATAGGAGCACAAACCCTACTGTGAACTGCACGCGCAGGGGATCTAGGTTGCATGCTCCTTATGAGAATCTAATGCCTAATGATCTGTCACCATCTCCCATCAACCCCAGATGGGATTGTCTAGCTATAGAAAAACAAGCTCAGGGCTTCCACTGATTCTACATTATGGTGAGTTGTAGAATTATTTCATTACATATTACAATGTAATAATAATAATAGAAATAAAGTGGACAATAAATGTAATGCACTTTAATCATCCCAAAATCATTACTCCACCGCCCCCCCGAGTCCTTAGAAAAATTGTCTTCCACGAAACTGGTCCCTGGTGCCAAAAAGGTTGGGGACCACTGGCCTAAAGAACTAAGCAAGGCAAATGTTTTCTTTCCTAAACTCAAGATTTTTCATTTTGACATTTGCTGAAGACACTAAATTCTAAGAGATTGTGAAATGTCAAACTGCCCTCATAAACGATGAGAACATTTAATGAGATTGTGTATTTCAATGCAATAAGTAGAAGATAATGCATTTATTTAATAAATTCATGTAAAATGTTAAAATTCATAATTCTCTTAAGTACTACAAAATGTTTCCCCAAGACATCATACCAGCATGCTACAGCAGGCAAAAGAAAGATAACAGCTATAGGGAATGAACACAAACGTGAATATTGGGCTAGAAAACCTCCTCTTTGCTAGAGAGGCATTTTACATATTCTTACTTTCTTTTGTCTTTTGAAAAACACAATACTCAGTCCCATTCTTAACACCATTTGTCTTCATTCTTACTATACGTGAGCAGATGAAAATGCCTTTTAGTAGCCAAGCTGATGTAAATGTGGAATTCACACCAACTGAAATCACTACTAGGCCAAGTCATCAAAATCATATTGTTAAATTAGAATCTAGACTCAGACTCCAAAGAGACATGAATAATGTGTGTGCTGGTCTTCCCCTAATTAGTATTCATGAATCCTTGGGAATTCTCTCTCTCTCTCTCTCTCTCTCTCTCTCTCTCTCTCTCTCTCTCCCTCTCTCTCTCCATTTATCTCAGTGGTTGTTTCATCTGATTGTTGTTTGATTTTAATTCAATCTGGCACTTCTTCATGGAGCACTAAATTTCTTCTCAACGGCTGTGCATTAAACTGTGGTGAGCCCTGAAGGATCTGCCACCAACATGAGTTCAGCCTTTATTGCTTTGTGCAGTCCATCCATTCTTGGTTCAAGGGTGGCCTAGATACAGAAATACCAGTTCAGATACGCACAGGTGATGACACCAATTACCTGGCAGGATGTGTAAGATAAACTCTTCAGTTCTCTTCTGTACCACGCTGATGGACTCTGATACATCTTCCCTTCAATTAGCAAGTAGGAGTTCATTCACTGAAAGGTCTCATCAAAGTCCACGTGTCTTGGTGGTGGAGTTCTTTAACGCCATACTTTTCAACATCTTTAGGCTTAAAATCAGGAGAACCATCTGACATACAAAAACATCATCTGTTCTGAAACCTAAAAGTTCCTATTATTGGAGCTCCTGAATTAAGATACTGCTTAGAAGTGTGCGTGTGGTGATGTGTGTGTGTGTGTGTGTGCGCGCGTGTCTGTGTGTAGTGTGTACAAGCTCTCTAACTTTGAAGGCCAAATATCCAATTCCAAAACACAAAAGAGAGAACTTCTTAGTACATAGAGGGATATGACCACATGCAAAAACATAGTTTATAGAAACATGGAGTTTAACGTGTTCTACCACCCATTACTTACAACTCGGGAGTATCTTCTTTCAAGTACATCATGAAGCAAAGGAAGTATGGAAGTGAAGCTTCTTTTTCATACATCATTCTTGTTGGCTCTAAGGGAGTAGACAGATTTCTAAAAATTTCTAGAAAACACCTGGGAAAGTGCAAACCATCCAAACCATCCCCTGAGATTAGACAGAAGAAGGGAGACCATAGAGAGCTTCTAGTTTATAGTCCAGGCATAATAGCAACAATGTGCTGGCCTCATCTTCCCCATATGGCCCTTCATCTCTACAGGAACATTGAACAGGGTGTTCTATTTCCTTGCACTGGAAAGGAAAAAGGAGTTATAGATTTCTTTGCTGCAAAACAATCTTTTAGAGAAAGCAACTGTTCCCTCTGCATCAGTATTTTATCAGAATCAAGACTTTAATGGTAAAATAAAAGGAAATGAATCCCGTTTTCCCATTTGCTTGGCACACGTGTATTCCCAGTCTTTCTCTTTTCCCCTAATGACACCTAACTGGATTTTAAAATGTATTTTTTTCTATGAAGGAACTTCGTGTTTTCAGAATGCTTTCTCAAAAACAGGAGCTCTTCTAGTTGCAACATAAATGATGCTATTAATTTCTGTTATATGTACATCATCTTACGTGGGTTTTGTTGTTGTTTCCGCTGTGGTTTCTTTCTCTTTTTTTAAGATAATATATACTGACCTAGCCATCTTCCATCTCTACCCATGTGGCATAAAGTTTCAAGACAGCAGGCTGAGTTCCATAGCCACAGAACACACAGAAACTCACAGCCAAGACAGGGATCAAGCTCACAACTGTGCTAAGAAATACTAAGATAACCATCTGCTTCCAGCTCTGTTAGACTACAAGGGGCATTTTGTTTATCAGCCTGCTAAACGCTTTTAAAGCATTGCCTTTGTTTCCACAGGACAAAAGTAGTTAATCAAAGACTACATTAGTTAATGCAATTTAAACTGGAAAGCTGTATACAAATAGATTTCGAGATACATTGCCAGGATAGTGGAAACTGTCTCTTTTTCATTTTACTTGCAATTTTAATGTTTCTATCAAAACTATTCATTTCTTTTAAAAAAATGGAAACTTAGAACCACCTGTATTATCCCCTCACATTGTACCTACCTTACAGAAGAAACTATCCATCCTAGGATGTTGGGTTTTCATATTATTTCCCCCATCGTGAACTAGTGAAAGGGAATGATTACAATTAAGCACAACTTAGATTTGAGATAAAAAATAATCTGTGTTCAGAAATCAACGTGTTTTTATTCATAGTTTTGAGTCAAATACAGAGGTGAGCCAGTTCATTCCAACTCTGACATTCAAAGACCCACTGAAGAGCACTAAATAAAACCAAGCATGTTATTTTAGACACATCTAACTATTGCCATTTGTAAGTAACAACTCGAAATTCTGCTCTGCTTTACATAGCTTTTTAAAAACCTGTTCTAAATCTATTTGTACTGTGTATCAATTTTATGGATAAAATAAGAGCCGAGAGGCTCTCCCTAAGAAAAATGTTGTTTTTGCTAGAAACTCTGCCCAGCCACCTTCTGAGTTCCTTGAAAATGAAAATCTCTGTGTCTCCCAGATGACAGCCACCTTGTTGGTGCAACCAAAATAGCTCTCGCAGCTAGAGAGCTGTCCGTCAGTAATAGTTCTGACAGTTATCAGATTTGGCATGCAGCAGGAAGGCTAGAAATGGTCCCACAGAAGGCGGTTTGGTGGGAGTATGACCAGCTAAGGAGCAAGGCAGGGGGAGCTCTCAGAAAACAGTGCTCCTGTTTTCACAAGGAAAACTACAGGTATTTCGGGAAACGACAAATAATCTTGAGGGAGAGGAGAGCCAAAGAGATGGTTATTGACAAGTCTCTATTTCCACGATTAGTTCTATGGGATTTTTGAAAGGGGAATGATTAGAGATAAGATGCAGGAAACTGGCCGGTTTCCATTTGTGAAAGGAAGCAAATACACTTACATGCGTAGGATTTTTATCTCCCTCTAGTGGTGGGGTGGGGCCTTTGCGGCGATAGCCTATTACTGCACAATACTGCTTCATAAACAAAGATGAGCTTCCCTTATAGCGCGTTTTACCCATAAGATTAGGATTTTCATTAAATGTGTTGCTCTCCCTTATGGTGGTTTTCAAAACATTCCCAGTCTTCCATGTGATGGAGTGAATTGCCTTCTAAGATGACGATTACCAGCGATGAGGTAGCAAGTGTCTCCCTCTCTTTTTAGCTAGAGATACAAGGTTCCATTCTCCTCTGTTGTTCTAACAAAACTGAAGCCATTTTGTGCTCAGAGGCAACTCCCCTGACCACAGTCTGGGCCAGAAAAACCTGAGGAGCTAAATAAGAAAGGGAAAACTAGCTTACCTAGAGTAAAGATGGAAAACATGGAAACTCAGAGGGAAGACTCTAGTAAAGGATCTAGAGAATCATCTGAACCTTAAAGTGCAACAATTAGAGAGAAATTTTGGAACAAGTCTCCACCACTCCCTTCCAGTCCCTGTCATTTTTGTCATTTTCATCCTTGGTCAAATGACCGATACTTCTGGTGTAGCAATTTAGATTAGTGATAGTGGGTGAAAAAGTAGAAAAGATAGAAAAAATAAATGTGGACAATTTTAACAAGAGTAACTAAACTTTCCTTCTTCCATATGGATATGCAATTTAAGAGTATTAAAGGAAAAGATCAAAGGTTACAGCCATTTAATCAATGGATTATTGATCAATAACTGAAAACCTATCAATGTGAAGTATACAAAATATGCAGCTTTTCCCCTTGCCCTGCTCTATACTCAGAATTAGGCATCACTGATGTCTACTTGATTCCTCCTCTTGAATGTCTCCAAGGCAACCAAACTCATATGTTTTCTTTGCAAACCTGTTCCTTTTCTGGTTTCCTTATCTCGGTGGATAACCTCATCAGCCAGTCATGCAAGCCAGAAATCCAGGAGTTACTTGTTCCTCCTAGCCTTCCACCATCATATCCAATCCATCAGAGTCCTTCAATTTTACTTCCCATATCTATCTCAAATAGATCCATTTCTCTTTGCCTCTGCCACCATCCTAATTAATCATCTCTCCCCTAAACAATTACTGCTCCAAAGGGCATCCACTCCATCCTTTGTCAAATGCATTCTCCACACTGCCCTACTTTATTCAACAAATATTTTTGAGGAACCTACTTTGTACTGTAGTGAGTAAGACAGACAAGGAATTTGTGGAAATAGAAGATAAGCATCAGGTAGTCAAAAGCACTATGAGGACAATCAAAGCAGGATGATGAAATAGAGAGTGCCTAAATGACTACTCTAGACTGTGTTCAAATACAAAAAATCGGTGGCAGTTTTAACAAGGGATATTAGTTTTGACGCAGGAAAATGAAGGAAGTCCGCTGGGACGATGGTATCTGCTCCTAGCATACAATGAGTGTGTTTCTGATACTGGCCAATGATAAAAAGGAGGTTAAAATGTACACGAACATTCAATCTAGGGCTGTTTCTCTCTAAATACCTCTGCTTAAACATAGCACTTACTACCTATATGGAAGTATCTTATTTTTGTTAACTTCTGTATGTCTCCCTTCTTTAGAATGTAAGCTCCATTAACATGGGGGCCTTAACTGTCTTGATCTCTGCAGTAACTACAGTGCCTAAGAACTGAGCCTGGCATTACGGTAGGCATGCAAATAAGTATTTGTTGCATTAACGCACAAATTGCTGAGCGAAGTAGAATAGTAGACATAGAATATAACGGAGTAGGTTTGGGGGCTCAGGAAGTCTTTGCTGAGATGTCAAGGTCATTTACTTCCCCTTGCAAGGTTAACTGGGTTATAAAATCCCGGCAACGCTTCTTAGCTCCAAGAACCAAGTGCTCACACTCAAACTCATATATACACGCTCAGAGCCACAAGCCTCTCCAACTCCCCGCTAGGAGGAGTCACACCTCCCCACCCTGAAACCCTCCCACCCTCTCCTCTATTTCTCCTTCCCTCCCCTCCCTGCCGGGTTCCGGCAGGCTTCGAATCACCACGCTCGCCGGGAGTAGTAGTCTTCCGGTCCGAGCCTATAGCGTTTTTAATACAGTTCCAGAACTACGCTTCCCAGGGAGCCTCGCGGCACAGTGTGACTGAGTCACCTGACCAAGACCCTGGCGTTACAATGGCGGCGCCCATGCTGCGCTGGGTCGGCCGTGGAAGACTTTGGATTTTCGCCCGGGTTGACGGCGGTTCTTGCCACCGAAGAGAGGCTCCGACTGGGTCCACATCCAACCGGATTAGGGGACAGAGCTCAGTGGCTCAGCAGCCCCTCTACACGACCCAGAAGCCGAGGAAAGGGTATTCTGTTTCATACCATTTCTGCCCACCTAACTGTAAGGTGGAACTGCAGGACTGGGGAAAGGATGGCAATTACAGCCCAGCTTCTAGACGTTTTGGCTGACGGGAGGGCGTTGAGTTATAACGTGGAGCCCCGAAACCTAAATAAAAGCACAAAACAGGCCCTCTATCAGCTCCGCCCCCATATATAAACCACTATTTTCAAATAGACGTAGTTGGGGAATTCGCGAGTGTAAAATAGCAAGTATTTTCTTGAAGGCTGCACAGACAGAAGAGTGGATTCGGTCATCTTACTAATAGCACTAGCAGTGGGGACGGTGACAGGAGAAGCGGGATCATATTTAGCTGATTTTATTTAGCGCTAGTATGGGCCGGCAGTGTTCTAAAGGGAGAAAGGGAGCCTTTACCTACAAGCTCTGGGTAGTGGTGGGTTATTGTCATTAGTCAGAAAACACTAGCTAGCTGTGCAGGCATTTTATGTTGAATATGTGTGTTTAGACCTAGGAGGACGCAGCCAAAAGAAGAGGTACTCCCTCGGGTTATATAGAGAGTTTTGCTTATTTGGCCAGATTATCCCCTGAACAGCTGTTTATGCTTCATTATGTAAGAATTAAATAGTTTCTCTTTAAATACAGAAACATATGGCAAGTTTCTAATATTTTGTTTATTCTTTGAGACTGGTTGGCATTATTTTTACTTTCAGTTGGAGAAACAGAGGGAAATTGCCCTGAAAGAAGTATTCAGTTTTGTATTCTTTTCGTGAATTAGATTGTTTCCCTGTGAATGGAAAGAACATTTTTTCTCTCATGTAATGGAACTGCAAAAATACTTTGAATGATGCTTTACTGCATGCAGAATTTCTAACGAGTTCTTTCTTTAATTCACCTCCCTTGTGGGCTGTGTTTCCAAACTTTAAAAAGAAGGACTTATTCTTACAGTACTTCAGATATAGACCTTTATGTGCTGAAATTATTGGAACAAAACAAAATGATGTAAAATCTGTATATATATATATACACACACACACATATATATATACATATACACACAAAATTGCTTGGGAGAAGAGCAGGATAGAAACATACATGGATTTCACAGGGAATAAGCACATTTATAAGGACCTGGAGGGGCCTATGTACAGACTCAGCAGAGTAGGACTGGCCGGATAAGAGGGATTATTATAGCATTTAATAGCTTCTTAGATTTCACAGCAAATAAGCATGAACAAAGTAACCTGAAATTAGGTCTCAGGAATTGCAAGTGATATGGGGGACCAAAAATATGCCACATCAGATGGTTTAATATGAGGGGGTTTAGCAAAATTTTTTCAAGAGTATCATTTAGTGGTGATTTATTATATCTGTGTCTCTCTGGTTATTATACTTGCAAACCATTTTTGTGAAAGGAATTCAAAACATGGTTGCAAATTTCCTTTTTAAATAAGAAATGTGGAACTATTTATCATTATTTCTCTAGTAGTAGAATCTTGCCATTTATGTTAATTCTAAATAATGTGGGAAAGATCAGCTTTCTTCATTTACTGAGTGATTAATTGATAAGGTACAGTTAATTTGTTAAATGCTGCTTTTCACTGAAGTTAGCCAAGCAGTTGTCACCTGATACCCATTTCTACATTGTTTTAAGACACCAAATTGTTCCTTTCTCTATTGCCTTCGTGTTTATATCATCAGCCTCCTGATGCCATGTTGTAAATGAATTTTAGTTTGCCAATCTCAGTGTAGGCGCTTATTCTAAATTGTTTTTTATTTAGTCACTGATAAAATATGACATTTTTAATGTAAGGATATAACACTGTAATAAGTTTAAAACACATATAGGAAATTAACATTTGTGGTTTAGACTTATAGAAATTCATTCATGGTGACAAACATAATTACATCTTAACCATTATCTCTTTCTTCTTAGTGAACACAAATGGGCTGCTGTGGTAGGTTTGGAAATTCATGCCCAGATTTCCTCCAACTCTAAACTCTTCTCTGGATCTCAAGTTCGCTTTTCAGCACCTCCAAATTCTTTGGTTTCTTTTTTTGATGCATCTCTACCTGGAACTTTGCCGGTAAGATTTTTATTTAATCCTATTTTCATTAGAAAAATGTTTATTTTATATTGAACATGGAAAATTATTTTCTTATTTTAATAATAACACAACTGTTTGGAAATACTTCTTTAGGGAATTTTGGGTGAAGTGGGATGTATTAAATGTTTTCTAAAGACCCATCTCTGTGATGCTGTTTCTAAGTCTAAACATATTCATACACGTATTTATCACTTCACAAACATTTTAGCATGCCTACTAATATCAGATACTGTGCTATGAGCTGGGTCATAAAGATGAGCCTTGCCTTTAAGGAGTTCAAAAACTAGTAGGGGAGATGTGTCTTATAAACAAATAGAGGGCAATGTGATTCCTTCTTTGAAGGTAATATGCAGAGGATGGTTTTGAAACCCAGAAAACGGACAACTAATTCAGTAAATGAAAGGACTATTGTGAGAAATTGAGGTAGGGGTACCTTTGGTTATGGAAGTGTTACTAAAGAGGTGGTGGCCTGAGCTATTTGAGTAGCCCAGTAGAATTTAGGCAGATAAATAAGGGAGGAGGAGGAGTCAACTCAAAGGAAGCAGCATATATCACATGATTTTAGTGTAAGGCCAGTAATGATTGTGGTTGTTGCAAATTAAGAAACACTCAATAATGTAGAAAACAGCCATAATATGCAGTGAGTTCGGGAGGCTGAGGCAGGAGAATGGCAGGAACCCGGGAGGCGGAGCTTGCAGTGAGCTGAGATCCGGCCACTGCACTCCAGCCTGGGAGACAGAGCGAGACTCCGTCTCAAAAAAAAAAAAAAAAAAATATGCAGTGAGTTAACTATTGTTCTTATAACTATTGTAATAACTATTAACCACTCATTTTTACTTGATCCTATGGAATGACTGGGCCCAGTATACCCATCAGCAAGACTTTTTGCATATATTTTTAGATAATTGATTGGATTTTTAAGAAAAGTATGAAGGGAACAGTGTAAATGTTTTAGCTAATAAATACCATATGGTCTGTCCAGGACCTATAATATCAACTGTGTTTGGGGTTTCCTGCCATCTTTGGAGGAAATGTGTATCCATGGTGGTGACAAAGGTGGGGAGGGGCAGACATTGTCATGGGTGAATTCCATGCTCTCAAACATTTAAATAAGAGTGGAAGCTGGTTGAGGCCGGGCATGGTGGCTCACGCCTGTAATCCCAGCACTTTGGGAGGCCGAGGCGGGCAGATCACAAGGTAAGGAGATCGAGACCATCCTGGCTAACATGGTGAAACCCTGTCTGTAGTAAAACTACAAAAAATTAGCGGGGCATGGTGGTGGGCTCCTGTGGTCCCAGCTACTCAGGAGGCTGAGCCAGGAGAATGGTGTGAACCCGGGAGGCAGAGCTTGCAGTGAGCCAAGATCATGCCACTGCACTCCAGCCTGGGCGACAGAGTGAGACTCTGTCTCAAAAAACAAACAAACAAAAGACTGGAAGCTGGTTGAACTGAGCACTGGCAGGCTTGCAGAGGCAGAGGTGTACTTTTCTCAGTCACTGACCAAAGTGGAAGATTCTGGGCAGTGCCTCCAGTGTGCCTGCCTCACTCAGCTTTGGTTGTATTGGGGCAGTATCTTTTTCTTGGAACTTTTCTCTTACTCGCATTTTCTGTCAGGGAGGACTCCCATCCCTGCAGACCATATCAAAGAACACCTTTGATGTGCTGCTGGGTCCCTTTGGGAGAAGATAGATGTGGAGATGCACCCTCTTTTTCTTTCTCTGACTTAGAGATCTATCTACAGAAAGATTTTTTGTTTGTTTGAGAAGGGTGATTTTTTGGGTTATAAATATATGACATATTTTTGGGGCAGAGATTCAGATATAGTAGAAATACAGTAATATTTAGACAAGTAAAATGGAAGGCAAGTTGTCATAACACCTCTACATTTTCCCTCCCAGATTCAAAACATTTTTTTTCCCATGTGGTAGTTACTTATCAAGCGATTAGGCATAAGCTCTGAGTTGCTCCTAGGTTTCTCCAGCTGTGAGTGTGATGGCTATCAAGCCATACTTATTATAGTTCACTTTAGAAACAGATCCATTTGCAGATAAGCATGTTTTCTGTAAATAGACTCTCCAGTTGTACCTAAATTTGGTCAAAAATTAGAACAAATTAGAAAAATTCAAAATAATTAAAATGCCAACATTTTAATTGCTTTGTAAAACTTGTCATGCACCAAAAAAGAAGGTGCTTGTTCACTGGTAAGCATATCAGTAACACAGTGAAGGTGTTTGAGACATTTGAGTGTTGAGAGCTTGGCTTACACTAATTAAATGGCAGACAAAGTCTGGAAATACAGTTTTGCATGAGCTAGGATTTGTTTTCCTTTTCAGAGCCTACAATGCTTATGGTTTAAGTAGCCTAAATAGGTTATTCTGTAGACAGCAGATCTACCTCTTGTTCAGAAATGTTTCTGCCTTTAAGGGACCTCATTTAGTACGTGAGCAACATTATGCCTAAACTCCCAGAATTAAGCATTGTCACTCAAAACGTTTCAAAATCTTTGTATTTACCTCTAAATAGATTTAAAATATACTAAAACCTTTAGACAGTTGTCCTTCCCTAAGCCCTATGGAGATGTATAAAGATGCTCTAATAGCCAGACTCTGCTTAGAACTCCATTTATAACAAACCAATAATTTGAGAATATGTTTGTGCTTCTGGGGATTTTAGTAGAACATTATGTTATTGTTTTGATCAGGTAAACCAAAAATGTAAGTGTGATTCATGATGGTGCTTGAAACTCTTTCTGCCCAGGGCTTATATTGCTCCCTTCTCTCCTGCTTCTTCCCTGTCCTCTACCTGGCTGATTGTGCCTTCTCACATGGCTGTGTTCTGCCACTTAGCCCTGAAATGTTGGTTTCCCATGCCCTATTCTTTGGATTTCAATTCTTCTGTTACCTGTGTTCCCCTGAGTAATCTTTTTACCCTCAAATAAAGCTCCCCTCTCTCTTTTAGGCAAGAAACCTATATCTATTGTGTCCTACTATACATTTCCATCTGAATGATTCATAAACACCTTAAATTCAGCAGTTACAGTGTTAAGCCTGTTATCTTTTCTCCCCAAAGTTTCACTGCCTCCTGACGAAAGAATAAACCAAAAAGGGAAAATATATATAAGAAGAAGCAAAAATCAGTGGGAAAAGGATAAGTTATTCAACTGATGGTTTGGGAATTGGTTAGCTATTTGGAGAAAAAATATTGCTCATTTCATACATCAAAACAAAGTTCATATATATATAAAATGTAAGTTAAATGTCACATTAAATCCAAAAAAATCTAGGAGAATATTTGTTTGTCCGTGGGTTGGGGAGAAACTTTGTAGGCATAAAAGCAAGAAAAAACAGCTAATTAGGCAAAATTGATGGCAATTTGACTGCTTTATTCACCCAACATATATTTATTGACCTAGTAATTCTTTTAGGAATCTGTCCTTGGAAAATAAACATGTGGGCAAAGACTTATATGCAGAGATATCTATAGCAGATCTATTTTTAAAGGTAGAAAATTGGAAGTAACCACAATTTCTCAGTGATGGGAGAATCATTGAATAAATTATAATACATCAGTATAGTGCAACATTATGAAGCCACTGATAATGTTTATAATAGACTTTTAGTGGCACAGGAAAATGCTAAAGATAAAAATTCTAGTGAGATGAATAGAATTTTCATGTAGATTACTTAATCTTCTTTGCATCCGTTTCTTATAAAATGGGAATAATTGACTCATTGGATTTGTGTGAGAATTAAATGAATCAGTACCTTTAAAACACTTAAGACAGTAATTGCATGTAGTAAGTGCTCTTATTAATTAACAGATAATTAACAAGTAATAACAAGCAATTAATTAAAAAGCTCTTAATAATAGGTAAGGTAAATCTTACCTACTAGTATACCCATAATGATTGGTGGCTTTCGTCTTTACAAAGGCTCTCCTGAGTTATTGTGCACAGTTATGTTGCCAGTGAGAGCAAAAGTAAATGCTATACATAACAATTGGTCACTTAACCTTGATTTCACTAGTTAAGTGATCTGCCAACAAAAACTAACCTGGGGTTCTCATCACCTCAGAAATGTATAGAGAATTAGTAAATAATAAAAACCAATAAAAACTAGTATATTGGATAAAATTGTTTCTGAATTATAAATAATTACTTTGATTGCACAAAAGAAGGCTTATGAGCTTTTTTTCCATCTGTAATTATTTGGAGTGTTTCTGTGGTCCAACATGGTATTGGCACTTGATTGAGTAAAAATTAGGATTGTTACTTAAAACAATTGTGGTAATGTGTAGTCTTTCTGTAGACATTCCATTCTTCTCTGTCGGTTGTGTCTTCATGTACTCAGCTGGCATATGTTGGATGCCTATGTTATGCTAGCCCTTGTGTAGCTCTAGTGACACAGTTTTGAACTTGGTAGAAGATAGATATGGGTGTTGCCCACATGGAGCATGAGCAAGCAAGCAGGCAGTTGCAGTACCTTCTAATAAACATGTTAGTCATGGAAATACAAGGTGCTTGAGGAGCACATAGGAAGAGTATTCAACACAGATACAAGGAATTGATGAAACTGGCCAAGTAAAAAGTGAATAGAATGTACAAAGACCAGAAGACAAACAACGTGGCTTGCTCTAGAAACTGAAACATTTTCCCTGTGTTGTAGCATAGAACTTGAATATGGGCATTGCAAGAGGTGAGGCTAGAGCAGAAAGCATAGCCTGTACCGTATAAGCCCTAATAAGGGATGTGGATCCCATTTACAAAGAGATAAGAAGACATAAGGAGAGTACAGGGCCAGAAACTCCAAGGAAGTGAGTGTTTTGAGGAGGAGGGAATACAAGAACATTGGATGCTACTGAGAGGTCAAGTAAAGTGAGGACTAGGAGGTGCCCATTGGATTTATTAAGAAGGGTATCTTTTGCAAGAACAGTTTGAGTGTGATGAAAACAGAAGGTAGGTGGCAGTGGATTGAGAAACGTCAGGGCATGGAGGAAGAAGAGAGTGTGGGCAAGTGTTTCAAAAAGTTTTACTATGAAGGACAACAGTGCAGCAAGTGAGAGGAGACATGGAATCAAGAGCAAACATTTATTGGTCATGTCTTTCTTAACATTGGAGAGACTTGGGAATGTTTAAATGCTGATGAGTTATATAGTCTATGATAATGTACACTTAAAATGTGTTTGAGAGGATAGATCGCATGTTAAGTGTTCTTACTGCAGTAAAACAAAGTTTTTTAAAAATGCTGATGAGAAGGAGCCAGTGAAGAAGGGGCGGCGAAAGACAGGAGAGGCCTTTGATTAATACGGCCAACTGAACACAGGCATTTTAATCCATCCTCTCTGTAACCCAAAGAAACCCCACTGAAGTGATAGTGAAAGAATGCAAATGTGATAAGCCTACAGAAGAATGGGAGAGGAGACAAGAGTGTGTGAGAGAGAGATGGTAGGTGGAGGAGGGCCTCACTTTGCAGAGCAGGATGCACTGTGACCTAAGCGCCTGCAGGAAGGGACTCTAGTGAGACCTGAGATGATGTGTCCTACACAACCTTAAAAACGCTCAGGATGTGGGGGCGTCAAGTATTGTGGAAGGCTGGCTGAGGTGAAAACAAAGGGGTTAGTCAGAGTCTGAGTACAGAGCAGTGAGATCTGAGCTTCTCTACCTGACCCTGGGCAGCTGCCCTACCCCCGCCGGAATTTATAGTCTTTGGAGAAATTCAACTCATGACACACTTTCCCTGAGGCCACCAGTCAGAGCGAAAGGCGATGTCAGACAGCATCTGTAGCAAACTCCAGGACCTGCCTAGTTCTTTTCCTGCCCCAATGTGGGAACTCAGGTGGCCTGGTGTGTCCATCTCTCCTCTTCCCCTCCTCCCGCAAGCAAGAATCTGCAGGAGCTTCTTTGAAGATTGTGTGACCCTAGTGGGAAGAACATGAGATATTGACATGGTGGGAGGTCTCTCAATTTTAAAAAATCTGTCTGGCCACCTGGTTGCTTAAGAGTGAAGACCACTGACAAACAAGCCCCAGGCATTTACATGGGACTTTTAATTGGCATTTTAGTATCTTCCTTTAAAATATAGATTGAGAGCCAAAAATCACCAGACACTTGAGGAGATTCTCCAACATGATAGACAAAGCCCAAAATAAAAAAGAAAGCTAAAGGAAATAGGAGGCTGTAAATAATGCACAGGGTAAAAGAATACTTAAAAAATTAATAGCTTTTATAAATGTCCTCAGAGAGATAAGGGAAGGTAGCTGCATCTTTGAAACAGGAACATAATATTACTTTTAAAAAATGAACAAACAGGATAAAAACGAGCTCTTAGAAATTAAAATTATGGTGCCTCTCCTTCCCCTAGGAAAGTTAGAAAATAATGTCAAGAAAATCTTCCAGAAATCAAAACCAATGTGCAGTACATTGGACAATAGAAGAAGAAAATAAGCAAATTAGAGAATCAATCCAGGAAGTTCAGCATCTGATTAATAAGAGACTCGTGAAAAAATAGAAAACAGACTCGAGGAAACTCTCAAACAAAACACATGGATTCACATGGATTAATTTCCCAGAATTGAAGAACATATATCTCTAAATGGAAAGGGCCTGCCAACTACCCAGCATGAGGGATAAAAACAGTCTCACATGAAGGCATGTCAAGAAATTTATTAACACTGGGAATAAAGTTAAAGTCCTAAAGCTTACAGAGAGGAAAAATATAATCAGGTCCACATACAAAGGATTGGGAGTCAGACATCAGACTTCTCAACAGCAGCACTTACACCTGTAAGAGAATGGAACCGTGCCTTAAACATTCTTAGGGGAAAAAAATTATAATTCTAACCTAGAATTCTGTACCCAACAGTGTCAATCAGGTATGACAGTAGAAGAATGATATTTTCAGACAGATTCTCAAAAAGTTTGCCTTTCATTATCCCAGGAACCTGCTGGAATAGTAGAGAAGTTTCAGGTTGCCAGCTCTACCATGAGACCTGTTAGAAGAGGAGGAAGGTGGCTCCAGAATAAAGAATTCCAGGAAAAAAATGAGAATAGGGAATTAGCAGGTATCTGATTTGTGTGGAAAAAGGTTTCCATATAATTTAGCCTTTAGAGGAATGAGCAATAGATACATAAAAAATGAAGCACATGAAAAAAATGAAGGATTTAGCAAGTCTTTCTAGGAAGAACAAAATGTTCAAGAAAGGAAATATAATCATAGTATTTTATTAGCTTAGGAGATAAACATTTAAATAATAATAGAAACACCAGCTACCGATTTAATAAAAACTGTGATATAACTTGGATATTGGGAAAGAAAAGAACTAAATTCTTACCTACCATAATTGGAAGTCATGTTCTAAATTGGTAAAGCAAGAAAAAAGTAACCTAAGTATAGGCTGTAGAACATTTTTGGCCACTGATTAGAGGCCTCTTTCTCCTTTTCAGGCCTTAAGCTAGTAGATGGGTTTTATTTTGTTGTGTTTTTCTTTGGCGGTGAAGTGGGATATGGGATTGTTACTGTGTTTTGTTTTGTTTTTTAATTAGGTGATGGGTAAATGATTTGGAGCTCCCAAAAGACAGATTAGTAGTCAAAAGCATTTTTAAAAACAAGATTTATTTTTATTTTATATACAAGATAGCATTAGGTACTAATCAAACATTACCTGTACTGGCATCTCAGCCTTCTGCTGGTAAAGTTTTTATTTGTTTGTTTTTTGTTCTGAAAGTCCAAATAATGAAGCCCGTACCACACCCCTGTTCTCACAACTCTTACCCTTACCCTGGTTTTAGGAGAAATAGACTTACGCACATTCTAGATCCATCCATACTCAAGCTCATGCATGTGATGGGTCTGTCTGCTTCCCTGGGGGAGACGTGACCTACCATCCTTTTTTCTGCCTGACTTTATGGACTTGTATGTTACCCAACTTACCATGGTAGGATTTTTAGGGAGTGGGTATATTTTATTTTTGGATAGAAATATAATTTAGCAGCTGGACACAGTGGCTCATGCGTATAATCTCAGCACTTTGGAAGGCTGAGGCGGGTGGATGGCTTGAGCCCAGGAGTTGGAGACCAGCCTGGGCAACATGGTGAAACCCTGTCTCTACAAAAAAAAAAAAAAAATACAAAAATTAGCCAGGCGTGGTGGGGTATGCCTGTAGTCTGCTACTTGTGGGGTTGAGGCAGGAGGATCACTTGAGCTTGAGAAGTGTACCACGGCACTCCAGCCTGGGTGACAAAGTGAGACCCTGTTTTAAAAGAAAAGAAAAGAAAAAATATATAATGTAGCAAGCTTGGGTAAATTCTTGTGATAAAGTAAGATATAAAAATATTGCAAAATATCTCATATTGTTATTCTCTTACCTTGTAACTTACATCAGTTATCTCTTAGAAATGGAATGGGGTAAGTCTTGGGAGTCCATGTTCTTAAAACAAGTACACTGTGTCATTGTGACAGTTTATCAGGTCTGTCTTTTTTCCAGATTAAGGAAGGATTGTCACATGGCAAATGGCCAGGAGCCTTGGCCAACAGGTGATGGATTTTCCAAAGGTCCCCTGGCACAGGCATATTATTTAAAAATAGGAAAATAAATACCAGACAAGACAGCTCAAAGATCCAAAGGGGGTTGCTGCCAGGGAACAGGACGGGACCTAGGAAGAGGTGGGACAGGGGACTGCTGCTTTTCATGATCAGGTATTTAAAAATACATGTCTGTGATATTTTGTTTAAAAAACTTAAGTTAGGTTTAAAGGAATAAAGATATAAGGGGGAGGGAATTATTGATAGAATAAGGCTCCTGAGAAAGCAGACAGTGTCTCCAGAGCCATGGAGAAGGAGCCCTCTCCCACCGTAACCTGAGGGGAATGTGTGTCCCTCCCCTCCGGGTGCGAGGAAGTGTTGAGGTTTGGTTGTGAAAGGTTGAGGAAACACCTCTGATTTTTTTCATTTTCTAGCAAATATTGCTTCTTACATCTCACTCTGCTTTTGGGCACCGTTTTCTTCCTTTGTTGGTGGCTCTTGCATTCCAGGTCTGTGGGTAATGAACTCTCTTGGTCTGTATGTGCCTCCAGCTGTTTCTGTTTCCCCCTCACTCTGGAATAATAGTATAGAATTCCAACTTGACATTTATTTCCCCTTGGCACTTGAAGACGTTTTTCCATCGTCCTCCGGCATCTGTGATTGCTGATGAGAAGTCTGCATCCCTTGTCAGTACTCTGTTTTGTTTCTCTGATAGCTTTAGCCAGGGTGTGTCCAGATGTGAATTTGTTTTTATTTATTCTGCTCAGTGTGATTTTTAACTTAAGTACTGTACCCTGGACTATGGAGGTATCTCTATGGAATGAATTCCTGGTGGCCTCTGCCAGGGCCCATTGGGCTTTATTGAATGAACTGGTTTCTATGTTAATTTCTTGGCCCCCTAACTGCCACACAGCTTAGATAGTGCCAGCATCAAGCTCCACACATCCAAGCCAGGAACAAGGTCAAGGGCTCAGATTTCTCAAGACTCTTTTTCACTTATGGCCTGAGGCGGCTGGCCTCCTCCATAGCAACCCCTCCAGTTGGTGGCAAAAGATTTTCTAAATGGACTAATATTTTTTGGCTCACAGCTTTATGCAGGAAGCCATACCAGCTCCCTACGACATGGGCTCATGGCCTTGACTTCTGCCCCCAAGGTGCTTTAAATCACTGACATCTGATGTCTCAGCCCAGTTAACAATAATAATGGTAGTAAAATCAACTGCCATGTACCAAGTGCTTACCATGTGGCAGGCACTGTTCTGGATGCTTTATATGTATTCTCTTATTTTAACCTCATAACAACCCTACCAGGCAGTTGCTGTCCTTATCACAGTTAGAAAGTGAGTAGAAAATGTGCTGTCCTGTCTCTCCTCATTACCCCTGTTGTCACATGGCTTTAAACTACCTTTACTTCTGTGGCCCCAGGGCATTTTCTTGCTTGCTTTGAGCTTGGCTCTGGGCAGGTACACATCTGTGTATTTGTAAATTTATATGTATATATAAATGTATGTGTGTATAAATAGAATACTTCATTTCTTTCTCCTGTCTCCATCTCCCTATTCCCCAGCATGACTGGAGCACACCTGCTGTCTTGACCGACCCCCTCCCCGTTTTGATTAGTGACCCTTATTCTGAATGTTTTTTTAGGATCTTTTTATTTTCTTATTTTCCCTTAGTTTTAGAATTTTGTGGAAGCCCATCATAAATCTTCAGGATGAAAAGGTCAGCCAGCCCATTTCACTGCTCATAGGCAGGATTACAGCTACACTAAGGACAGCATTCTTTGTTTTTATTAGCAGGGATTCAGCTTCACTCATTATTTTGACCTAGTGAAATCTCTTTACTGTGGTGCAGAGCCTTCTTTAATTGATTAAGGAATTATTCATCTGTAGATCTATAGACAGGATCTTAGGGTGTTTGCTTAAAGTTAGTTATTTCCTATTTAACAATATCGTTCCAATTTTTTGACTTGTAATACTTTGTATATGGATGTGAAATGGGAAGAAAATAAGAAAGAAATTTATTTGTTTGGTAAAATGTCATGCGATTTACAGTTCTGTTTGTTTCATAATTGGCCAAATAATATTTCCAGTAATGGTGAGATTTCAGCAAAGAATCAAGCTTGTTTGAAATGTATGCATGTGCAGACCCATGCTTACACACACACACACACACACACGCACTCACTTTTTGTGATCAGAAATGCTTGCCCTCTCCTGGTGTTAGTTCCCATGCAGGAGAGAGGGGAGAGGACACCGTCGGCTCTGCCGTAGCTGGCTGGTAGGAATGCTCATTGTGGCACAGTAGATAACTCCTGATAATCAGGCTGCACTACATTCGATTAATAAGAAAGGAGGAACTCTGCTCTTGTTTTGCCTCTCTGAAAACTCTTATCTGTATGTAACACAGAACTCCCTAGCAACTGTGAATGCCTCTTGTTTCCAGAACTGGGGAAAAGACCATAAAAGCTGTTTTTCACACATATATGCAAGAACGTTCTCCTCTTTTCTCAGTATCAGCCTGTCTAAAAAAGCATTCAGGGCTTTCCATATCAAAGGTATTTAGAATTGCCCCTGGAAGCTATGGAATGAAAACAGGAATGTTGTTTACCACATTTTACAAAACTTTCTTTTATTCACAAGAGTGCATACTATTATGAGCCAGAATAAGGGGAATGAACAGGGGAAGAAATATGATGTGAATAAATATGATGTGTTGTCTGCCCTCTGGGAACTAACAAACAATGAGAATGCTGTGCTTTCTGCTGGAGATTCCTTCTGGAACATATGTATGCCGATTGCAGCAGAACGGGTCTTGCCTCCCTAAAGAAATGGTGATGTGAATGCTTTTCTGAAGTACTTTGGAATTTATTTTTTAGATTCCTTATGACATTTCATTCAAACTAGGTAAATCTGCAGTATTCTGACTCTGAACATAGAAGATATTGGTGATAACTTTTGTTTTGAAGAACCTACTAGATTTAGAAACACTTGACTAGTCTAGGGAGCATCAGGCTCTCTGAAATGTTTTTCTGACCCTTAATTCTAAACATAATTATAAAAGTTGTTTTTAATTCAAAATGTAGAAATGAAACGGAAATTGAAGATAGCATCATTAGGGAGAAGTCTTTAAATACATACATTTATAATCAGATCTATATTTATCTCTCTCTCCATTCACACATAGATGATGTTTAGTTATTTAACTAAGAAGACAAAATGTGACCATTTTCTATGAAATTTCTTTTCATTTCAATGATTTGCTTTAATGTAATCTGAAAGATTTATAATTACATTGTATGCTCAGACTTGCTTCTTGCCAGTCACTCTCCAAATCACTTCTATAGTTATCCTCCACGCTTTTGAGAGTGAGGTGTTACAGGGATGAGGTGTTTTGTATAGTGACCCTTGTCACCCTAAAAGAGGTATATGTCTGTGAGCTCATGCCCACAAATGTGGAAGGTTCCTTTTCAGCTCTCACTCTTGTGATGGTCTAAACCTGCCGTATAACTTCGTTAACTGAATGTCTCCCATGAACTCAGTGTCTCATGACAATGATGACTTTCACGTTCAGCAGGCAGCATGATCTCACCTCCCTCCCTGTGGGAAGCATTTGACTCCTTCCCTGCCATGGATCTTTTTCTAACTTTCAGTGGGTTCTTGAAAGCCTCTCTCTTCACAGCCATTTTCACTTCCCCACCTCTCTACCAGTTTTGCATGCAATATTCCCCACCTGAAACCTAACCAGATTAATAATAATGCTTCTACTCTTTTTATTTTTATTTTTTTTAGAGACTGGGTCTCACCATGTTGCTCAGGCTACTCTTTAACTCCTGGGCTCAAGCAGTCCTCCTGCCTCCGCCTCGCAAGGTGCTGGGATTATAGGCATGGGCCACCATGCCTGGCCTCTACTTTCTATCAATATATATTTGTTTCATACAGTTGACTGAACATCTTTTTATGTTTTATGTATGTTGTTCATAAGGATTTCTGTGTTTTATTATAAGCTTCTAAAAGAGCAGTTCATGTATCTTTCTTGGTCCACTTGACAGTACCTTGCATAGAACATGTGTATAGCAACCCTAATAAATATTTCCCTATATACTTGCATACACTTACATACGCACACATGGGGCATCCATATGAAAGGACTTTCCTGTCTAAAACCCTTTAGCTATTTTTTAAACTTCTTTATGGGTCTCTTGTCCTGGCTGAACATAAGACAACCTTTTCTTGATTACCCAAGCTTATCAACAACATCAGTTATTGCTCAGTGTTGTAATGGTGCCTTCAAGGTCTATTGAGATGTGTAAAGCTTTTTGATCCTACAGTAAATGGCTAAAGATAGCCATTATTTTGAGGTTTCATAGTACAGTGTTTTTCCCTGCTTTTATAGTTACCTGTTCCTCACCAGGTTTTTAAAGCTGCTGTCAGTATATTTGGCTCTAGGAATCCCTACTTGCTCATTTTTCACTTCTCAATGATTATTTCTGATTAGTTCAGAAAGTCAGAGTATCACATTTGTAAATATAAATAAGAACAAAGCTCTGAGTAGAAACCTCTCCTACAAAATAAAGTACATGGATGCTATGAAAGCTATTTAGCATCACCATGTGACACTAGAATAGGAAGAGGTCCTGAAAATCATTCAGTTCAGTCCTTTTAATTTACAGATGAGAGAACTGCTGTTGGGACTCGTCCATGGTCACACAGTTTCTTAACATTCCATTCAGATTAGAACCAAAGTTTCTCACTTCCAGTTCAGTGATTGGCTCCCAACCTGTTCCACTATAGTTGGAGCTGCTGGAAGTCAGAGTTATGTAAGTGGCTGTTATTTTACAGATATGTATATATGAGTATACATCCAAAAACATTAATCTCATTAACAGATGTATATGTACTATGTTTATAGATGTATGTCCACATGGTTATACACATACAGAGGCATTGACTACACAGCACTGATGCTGTGTTGATGGTTGTATGCACCATGTATTATGATGCCCTCTAAGTATGAGATCTAAACCTAGGGAGGGAGCAAAGACGAGAGTGCTGAGTCAGAAGAAGAAATGGATAAAGGAAATCTCACCTAATTAGCCTCCAATTCAGGGCTCTGTGCATCAGATTTCCCCAGACTCACCATGAAGAAAGCAGGCCTGGCTATGGGCAGCTCTTAGCTGAACATATCACCATGCAAATAGTGGTCACAGGAAAATTCTTTTAGGATCTTTTCTCCAGGCTTCATTCTGGCCAGTTTTCTCTACACTGGCTTCTAGTTCACTAATTTTTTTTATAGTAGTCGCTCTTTTACATATCCATTGAGGTTTTTAGTTCACTAGATCTTTCAATTACAGAAGTTCTGTTTTTCTCTTTTAAATCTCTCTAATCTTTTGAAAATATCTTGTTCCTTTTTCATGTATTCAGTTATTTATTTCTTTCATAATTTTACAGCTACTTATTTTACAGTCTGTGTTCAGTAATTCCATTACCTGAAGTTCTTGGGTGATCTTGTTATGCTTTTTGCTTGACTGCTGATTCTGGCTGGAAGTAGATGATTTTCTGGTATATTTTGTAATTTTTTTATTACGAAGTCATATCTGACAGGGCTTTATTAGTGGTATCTTGTTGAGAGTCCATCTCTTTAAAGCACTTTTGCATTGGCTTTTGCCTGATGCTCCAGGCTAAGTGAGGGCCATTTTCCATATTTACCTCTTAGCTTGGGGGCTTCTGGACCACAGAGTTAGTACATCTGACCCCAGGCCTGTCTGAGAGCAGACTATCAGTTCTTAGGGCAGACTCCTGTACCCCCTGTCCCACTGCCACCCACCAAAATCTAAAATCTGGGCTGAAACTTTACTAAGGTTGAAACCTTATAGAAGGGAGGGGATGAAACAGGCTGTGAATATGGGTGACTCAGAATGGGGCAGAGAAGGCACCTTTAACTTCTCTCTGGCCCCCTTGCCCTGTCCCACTAAGATATCCCTCCCTTCCCATTGTAATTCTTCTGTGTCGTTGTGTGTGTATTGCAGTTCACACTAGTTAGGGCCAAGAGTGGTGTACATCCCAGTACCTCTTACCTGCCCTCTCATCACAAACACAGATCAGGTGACTGAGCTCTTTCCAAATTCCTGCTAGACGTGCAAGGATGCACTCTCTCACCTATTGCCTTTAAAGATGATCGGTTTCCCAAAAAAAGCTTCATCCTTAAAAAAATGATTCTCCCTTAGCCTTTGTGTAGAAATGATGATGCCATCTCATTCCTCTTAAGGAACAACAAAAAGCAATATGATGGAGTTGACAGGAGCAGCTGGCTCTAGTGGGAGAAATCAATGAGGAAATTGAGAGTTCGCTTTCCTCTCCACCCCAGCCTTGGCGAACGTGAGGGACCTTGTCTGGCCTCCCCCTGGGTGAATCTTCTGGGTCTGCAGAGCATCTCCCTGACTCAACATTGTTTCTCAGGAACTTGGTGCTCCTTTCCTAGTAATGCTCCTTTCCTTTCCTTTTACTAGATTTCCTAGTAATCCCAAGTAATGAGCAGCTTGCTCATCTCCCAACAGATTCATTCCCGAGCAAGAAACTGCCAGTATTGTTTGGGAAAGGCTTTTCTCCCATTTCCACATCCTTTTATTGGTTTGTTTTCCCTCAGAAATATGCACGTGGATGAGATATTGAGCAAAATAATAAGCCCTTATTAGAGAAGATAGTGTTTACTTAGAATTATTAACTGTTCAGAATGAATTTTGTACACTACTGCAACCAAAAATCTGTATTACAATAGTACTGTCTTATCTGTAGTTTCACTTTCTGTAGTTTCAATTACCCTCAATACAGGAGAATAAGATATTTTGAGAGAGACCACATTCATATAACTTTGATTACAGTATATTTTCTTTTTTTTTTTTTACTGTTTATCTCTTGCTGTGCATAATTTATAAATTAAACTTTTATCATACATACCTATAGATAGGAAAAAAAATAGTCTATGTCAGACTTGGTACCATCTGAGGTCTCAGGCATCCCCCAGGGATCTTGGAACCCATCCCTCATGGATAAGGGGGCACTCCTGTACTGGAAAGAGAGGTAGGAATGTGCAGAAAATAAAGTGAACATATTACCAAAGATGCCTGGGAGTACAAAAGCTTAGGAGTCTTTTGGTGATATAAATATGTAGTAGTCCAAAAAAAACCTGACAGTGTTCTGTGACACTATTTTTGTCTCTGCCATTCGAGTAGCTCATACAGGCTTTGTTCTGGTGATTTATACTAGAAGCCTATAATAAAAACGCAGCCTGAAATCATGCAGCTGGGTACCCTTCATTTTTCTTCCATGGACAGTTCCCGAACTTAACAAATTACAGCAGGCCTGGCAAAGCTCTTCCTTCAAAGGAAATACATGCCTGGCCATGGCAGCTGCCCTGTTGGGTTTCTTCTGCTTTCTGGCATCATTGGTGATGCTGTGGGGATTGCTAGATGGTTTTTATGAGTACATCATGTACTACATAATGACATTTTGGTAACAACAGACTGCATATATGACAGTGGTCCCATAAAATTACAGTGGAGCTGAAAAATTCCTATGGCCCAGTGATGTCATAGCCATCTTGTCATCATGGCATAAAACATGACGATATGTTTAGATACACAAATGCTTACTGTTGTGTTACGGTTGCCTACAGTATTCAGTACATAACATGCTGTACAGGTTTGTAGCCTAGGAGCGATAGGCTATATCCTGTAGCCTAGGTGCGTAGTGGGCTATCCCATCCAGGTTTGTATGAGCACACTCTTACGATGTTCATACAACAGCAAGGTCTCCTAACAAGGCATTTCTTAGAACATATCTCCATTGGTAAGTGATGCACGACTGTACTAGAAAAGAATTTCTAGGAAGATATTGTGTCTTTTTAGTGGGTCAATAAAAATAATACTCCCTTCCCGTCTTGAGTCAGAACCGACTGAGAAATCAGCACAGAAGTCAGTCAGATGAAAATGAACATACCAGCTTTTTTACAGATAATAGCTTGATTGAAAAATGCAACGTGATGTTTAGCCACATGCTTTTTAGTACTTGCTGCCTCTGTTGAACTCAGGTCTCCAAAACTGCAGGCTTTTCACTTGTAGAGGACGAACTTGCTTCTGCAGAAAGCTTATCACGTGGCCAGAATAGAGCCGACTGTCTCATCATTGTGGGCATGTTGATTAGAAAGAACTCATTTAGGCTTTGTCCTGATCATTGATACTGCAAGATTCTATAGGAATGCTCCGCCACGGGGCCAACCCACTCATATGTGGTTCCATTTCCCAAAGTCACTTGTCAGAAAAGTCACTCTTTTGGGGACAAGAGAATATGGAGTAGAAAGCAAAGTCCTGTCACATGGAAACCTAGGGGCAGGCGAACGACTGTTGCCCAAATTCTGCCTTCAAAAGCATGAAGCCAGTGTCACATCATGTCTGGGAGTAGATGTGAGAAGCTCTTTTTGGGTGAGTCTTGAGGAATTCTTTGTTTATACTGCAAGTAGACGCACTTGTCATCTGAGGTCATTGACTTGGCCTTTCTTACTTGGCCATATTTATGTGTGTTTTCGGCTTCACGTGTAATATTGTGGGGAGAGTTAGCTATTTTCTACACTGCAGCATCTTGGGGAGTTTTTTTTCTCAGCTCTTTTAAAAATCTTGGCAAAGTTAGGAAGTGATTTTGCCATTGGCATACCAGAGATGACAAATGTAGGCTTGGTGATTCTGGCATGGATAGGTCGTCAGGCTGGGCTCCTCTGAAGAGCATTTTGTTCATCGTGGCAGAGGGTTCTTGCTAGTGAGCCTTTGTGTTCCCCAGCCTTTCACCACTGGGTGCATCATTATAATAAGGACTGGAGCTGGGGCAGGGAGAATAACTGGAAATCAAAATACATTAGTGCTCCCGGGAGCCTTAAAATAATTCTGTTCTAAATTTTGATGCACGAATCTCCTTTTACAAGTATAGAAGCAAGAAGCGTAATCAATCAAGGGTCTTTGTCATGCTTTGCAGCTTTCTTAGGAAATGCAGACAGGCAATATGTGATTACCAATAGCGTTTTGAATTTTCGGTGATATTTGCCAACCCATAAGCCATCCCAATGAGCAAGGTCAGGGGCTCCAACCCCAGTTGATAGGAGAGGAAACTGATGGCCTTACTGACTTATCCAAGGACGCAAAGAAGTCAGGAACCCAGCTAAAAATAGAAGTGAGAATTGCCTGGTCCCCATTCTTAGTATAAGCACCAGATTACATTCCCTTCTACAATACTTGCTAATTGTTCATTTCCGACAAAACATAGCGGGAATTTTTCCTTTATAGCTGGTTGTAACATTTAAGATGCCTGTAGTCACTCATAACCTCTGTTTACTTATCACAGCCAGATAGCTATCTTATTTACCTTATATTTGATTCTTTTTCACTTTTACATCTGTGCAGAGAAGTTAATATATGTGAAAGCACTTCATAGATTCTCAAATGGCATGTAAATTTTATTTGGTATTATTATAATACTTGTATTAGTCATTTTTACACTGCTGATAAAGACATACCTGAGACTGGGCAATTTACAAAAGAAAGAGGTTTATTGGACTTACCGTTCCACCTGGCTGGGGAGGCCTCACAATCATGGTGGAAGGTGAAAGGCATGTCTCACATGGCAGCAGACAAGAGAAGACAGCTTGTGCAAGGAAATTCCCATCTTTAAAACCATCAGATCTCGTGAGACTTATTCATTATCATGAGACCGGCACAGGAAAGACCTGCCCCCATGATTCAATTACCTCCAAGCAGGTCCCTCCCACAACATGTGGGAATTCAAGATGAGATTTGGGTGGGGACACAGCCAAACCATATCATTCCACCCCTGGCCCCTCCCAAATGTCATGTCCTCACATTTCAAAAACAACCATGCCTTCCCAACAATCCTTCAAAGTCTTAACTTATTTCAGCATTAACTCAAAAGTCCACAGTCCCAAGTCTCATCTGAGACAAGGCAAGTCCCTTCCACCTATGGCCTGTAAAATCAAAAGCAAGTTAGTTACTTCGTAGATACAACGGGGGTACGGCATTGGATAAATACAGCCATTCCAAATGGGAGAAATTGGCCAAAACAAAGGGGCTGCAAGTCCCATGCAAGTCCAAAATCCAGCATGGCAGTTAAATTTTAAAGCTCTAAAATGATCTCCTTTGACTGCACTTCTCACATCCAGGTCATGCTGGCTGATGCAAAAGGTGGGTTCCCATGGTCTTGGGCATCTCCACCCCTGTTGCTTTGCAGGGTATAGTCTCCTTCCTGATTGCTTTCACGGGCTGGCATTGAGTATCTGTGGCTTTTCCAGGCCCACAGTGCAGACTGTCAGTGGATCTGCCTTTCTGGGGTCTGGAGGAAGGTGGCCCTCTTCTCACAGCGTGGTACCTCAGTAGGGGCTCTGTCTGGGGGTTCTGGGGGCTCTGACTCCACATTTCTCTTCTGCACTGCCCAGCAGCAGAGGTTCTCCGTTTGGACCCCCCAACCCGCCGGCAGCAGACTTGCCTGGGCATCCAGGTGTTTCCATACATCTTCTGAAATCTAGGTGGAGGTTCCCAAACCTCAATTCTTGACTTATGTGCACCCACAGGCTCAATACCACATGGAGCTGCCAAGGCTTGGCAGCTTTCACCTTTTGAAGCAACAGTCCAAGCTGTACCTTTGCCCCTTTTAGTCATGCTGGAGTGGCTGGGATGCAGGGCACCAAGTCCCTAGACTGCACACAAGCAGGGGCACCCTGGGCCTGGCCCACAAAACCATTTTCTCCTAGGCCTCCAGGCTTGTGATGGGAGGGGCTACTGTGAAGACCTCTGATATGCCCTGGAGACATTTTCCCCCTGTCTTGGGGATTAACATTCTGCTTCTCATTACTTATGCAGATTTCTGCAGCCAGCTTTAATTTTTCCTCAGAAAATGGGTTTTTCTTTTCTATCACACTGTCAGGCTGCAAATTTTCCAAACTTTATGCTCTGCTTCTTTTATAAAACTGAGTGCCTTTAACAGCACCCAAGTCACCTCTTGAATGCTTTGCCGCTTAGAAACTTCTTCTGTCAGATACCCTAAATCATCTCTCTCAAGTTCAAAGTTCCACAGATCTCCAGGGCAGGAGCAAAATGCCACCAATCTCTTTGCTAAAACATAACAAGAATCATCTTTGCTTTGGTTCCCAACAAGTTCCCCATCTCCATTTGAGACCACCTCAGCCTAGACCTTATTGTCCATATCACTATCAGGCTTTTGGTCAGAGTCATTTGACAAGTCTCTAAGAAGTTGCAAACTTTCTCACATTTTCCTGTCTTCTTCTGAGCCCTCCAAACTCTTCCAGCCTCTGCCTGGTACCCAGATCCAAAGTCACTTCCACATTTTCAGGTATCTTTTCAGCAACACCCCACTCCTTGTACCAGTTTACTCTATTAGTCTGTTTTTACACTGCTGATAAAGACATACCTGAGACTGGGCAATTTACAAAAGAAAGAGGTTTATTGCACTTGCAGTTCCACCTGGCTGGGGAGGCCTCACAATCATGGCAGAAGGTGAAAGGCATGCCTCACATGGCGGCAGACAAGAGAAGAGAGCTTGGGCAAGGAAATTTCCAGTTTTAAAATCATCAGATCTCATGAGACTTATTCTCTATCACAAGAGCAGTGCAGGAAGGACCTGCCCCCATGATTCAGTTGCCTCCCACCGGGTCCCTTCCACAACATGTGAGACTTCAAGATGAGATTTGGGTGGGGAACAGCCAAACCATATCAGTACTCATGTTTTTAACTTTGCATCATTAAAATGTCAGCACAGATACTTCCCCTTCATAGTGGCCAATAGAGTTGGGCTGGGAGTGGCAGTGGTAAACACTTACCTCATACTATCCTGACATAACTTAGGATGGTGTGTATTCACAACAGTATGAGTAACAATAAATGAGAAGTTTTCAGTCACAGATGTCTTTCAGAGAAGCACAAATTGATAAATATACATGTATACTTACATAGGCAACAGAATGGAAGCACTGATAGAAAATAAGACACACATACAACTTTGGGAGAAGCTAAAAGTATTTTCAGCTAGAAAAGATATAATTGGGGAAAATTATTTTCCTACCAGTTGAAAGAACAAATCTTCCTTTCATACTCTTGATTGTGCATGTATATGGTGTCTATTTGCAGGGTTTGTGTACTTTTCTATAGATACTGTGGAATTCTCTTAACAGATTTTGGTTGCACCATACTTGATTACATACACAAGGGCCTTAGTATATCCCATAGCTTAATTGAATCTATGGCATAGAAAAGTTTAAGTAGATAGCTTTAATATGTAATGCTTCCTTTCTAGAGCTGATTTTCAGCAGCAGTGAATGGAAGTGGCAGAATGTGGGGTTTACAAGTCAGCATTAGTTTCTTTTTTTTTTTCCCATTAGTTATTGGGGTACAAGTGGTATTTGGTTCCATGAATAAGTTCTTCAGTGGTGATTTGTGAGATCCTGGTGCACCCATCACCCAAGCAGTATACACTGCACCATATATGTTGTCTTTTATCCCTTGCCCCCCCCCACTCTTCCCCACGAGTCCCCAAAGTCCATTGTATCATTGTTATGCCTTTGTGTCCTCATAGCTTAGCTCCCATATATCAGTGAGAACATATGATGCTTGGCTTTCCATTCCTGAGTTACTTAGAATAATAGTCTCTGGTCCCATCTAGGTCATTGCAAATGCTGTTAATTTTTTTTCTTTTTATGGCTGAGTAGTATTCCATCATATATATATACACACACACACATACATACATACATACATACATACCACAGTTTCTTTACTTGTTGATTGATGGGCATTTGGGTTGGTTCCACGATTTTGCAGTTGTAAATTGTGCTGCTGTGAACATGCGTGTGCAAGTATCTTTTTTTCGAATAATGACTTCTTTACCTCTGGGTAGATACCCAGTAGTAGTATTGCTGGATCAAATGGTAGTTCTACTTTTAGTTCTTTAAGGAATCTCCATACTGTTTTCCGTACCGGCTGTACTAGTTTACATTCCCACCGGCAGTGTAGAAGTGTTCCCTGATTGCTGCATCCAGGCCAACATATACTGTTTTTTGATTTTTTTATTGTGGCCATTCTTGCAGGAGTAAGGTAGTATCGTGTTGTGGTTTTGATTTGCATTTCCCTGATCATTAGTGATGTTGAGCATTTTTTCATATGTTTGTTGGCCATTTGTATATCTTCTTTTGAGAATTGTCTATTCATGTCCTTAGCCCACTTTTTGATGGGATTTTTTTTTTCTTACTGATTTGTTTGAGTTTGTTATAGATACTAGTTATTAGTCCTTTGTCAGATGTTTAGATTTTGAAGATTTTCTCCCACTCTGTGGGTTTTCTGTTTATTCTGCTGACTGTTCCTTTTGCCATGCAAAAGTTCTTTAGTTTAATTAGGTCCTAGCTATTTATCGTTGCTTTTATTGCTTTTGCTTTTGGGTTTTTGGTCATGCAATCCTTGCCTAAGCTAATGTCTAGAAGGGTTTTTCAAATGTTATCTTCTAGAATTTTTACACTTTCAGGTCTTAGGTTTAAGTCCTTAATCCATCTTGAGTTGATTTTTGTATAAGGTGAGAGATGAGAATCCAGTGTGATTCTGCTACATGTGGCTAACCAATTATCCAGCACCATTTGTTGAAAAGGGTGTCCTTTCCCCACTTTATGTTTTTGTTTGCTTTGTTGAAGATCAGTTGACTATAAGTATTAGGGTTTATTTCTGGGTTCTCTATTCTGTTCCATTAGTCTATGCCTATTTTTATACCAGTACCATGCTGTTTTGGTGACTGTGGCCTTATAGTATAGTTTGAAATCAGGTAGTGTGGTGCCTCCAGATTTGTTCCTTTTGCTTAGTCTTGCTTTGGTTATGTGGGCTCTTTTTTGGTTCCATATGAATTTTTCTAACTCTGTGAAGAATGATGGTGGTATTTTGATGGGGATTGTATTGAATTTGTAGATTGCTTTTGGCACTGTGGTCATTTTCACAATATTGATTCTACCCATCCATGAGCATGGGATGTGTTTCTTTTTGTGTCGTTTGTGATTTCTTTCAGCAGTGTTTTATAGTTTTCCTTGTAGAGGTCCTTCAACTCCTTTGTTAGGTGTATTCCTAAGTATTTTATTTTTTTAGCAGCTGTTTTAAAAGGGGTTGAGTTCTTGATTTGATTCTCCACTTGGTCACTGTTGGTATATGGAAGAGCTACTGATTGTGTACATTGTGATTTGTATCTGGAAACTTTGCTGAATTTTTTTATCAGTTCTAGGAGCTTTCTGGAGGACTCTTTAGGGTTTTCAAGGTAAATGATCACATCGTTAGCATACAGGGACAGTTTGATGCCTTTTATTTCTTTCTCTTGTCTGATTGCTCTGGCTAGGACATCCAGTACTATGTTGAAGAGGAGTGGTGAGAGTGGTCATCCTTGTCTTGTTCCAGTTCTCAGAGGGAATGCTTTCAGCTTTTCCCCATTCAGTATTATGTTGGCTGTGGGTTTGTCATAGATGGCTTTTATTACATTAAGTTATGTCCCTTGTATGCCAATTTTGCTGAGGGTTTAATTATAAAGCGTTGCTGGATTTTGTCGAATGGTCTTTCTGCATCTATTGAGATGATCATGTCATTTTTGTTTTTTATTCTGTTTATGTGGTGTATCACGTTTATTGACTTGTGTATGTTAAACCATCCCTGCATCCCTGGTATGAAACCCACTTGATCATGGTGGATTATCTTTTTGATATATTGTTGGATTCAGATAGCTAGTATTTTGTAAGGTTTTTAGCATCTATCATTCATCGAGGGTATCTTCTTTTTTGGTTGTGTCCTTTCCTGGTTTTGGTATTAGGGTGATGCTGGCTTCATAGAATGAATTAGGGAGGGTTCCTTCTTTATCTTGTGGAATAGTGTCAAAAGGATTGATACCAATTCTTTGAATGTCTGGTAGAATTCTTCAGTGAATCATCTGGTCCTGGACGTTTTTTGGTTGGCAATTTTTAAATTACTGTTTCAATCTCGCTGCTTGTTATTTTTCTGTTCCGGGTATCTAATTCTTCCTGATTTAAGTTAGGAGAGTTGTATTTTTCCAGGAATCTATTCATCTCTTCTAGGTTTTCTAGTTTATGTGCCTAAAGGTATTCTTAGTAGCCTTGAATGATCTTTGTATGTCAGTGGTGTCAGTTGTAATCTCTCCTGTTTCGTTTCTCAGTGAGGTTATTTGGATTTTTCTCTCTTCTTTTCTTGGTTAATCTTGCTAATGGTCTATCAATGTTATTTATCTTTTCAAAGAACCAGCTTTTTGTTTCATTTATCTTTTGTATTTTTTTGTTTGTTTCAATTACATTTAGTTCTGCTCTGATCTTGGTTATTTTTCTTCTGCTGGGTTCAGCTTTGGTTTGTTCTTATTTCTCTAGTTTCTTGATGTGTGACCTTAGATTGTCTGTCTGTGCTTTTTCGGACTTTTAGATGTAGGTGTTTAGGGCTGTGACCTTTCCCCCTAGCACCATCTTAGCTGTATCCCAGAGGTTTTGATAGGTTGTGTCATTATTGTCATTCAATTCTAAAAGTGTGTCCAAAGTTTCCTGAATTCTTTATTGTTTTTTCTTTAAGCTATCTATTTCCTTGAATATTTCTCCATTCACTTCTTGTATCATTTTTTGGATTTCCTTACATTGGGCTTCGCCTTTCTCTGGTCCCTCCCTGATTAGCTTAATAGCTGACCTCCTGAATTCTTTTTCAGGTAAATCAGGGATTTCTTCTTGATTTGGATTCACTGCTGGTGAACTAGTGTGATTTTTGGGGTGTTGAAAAGCCTTGTTTTGTCATATTACCAGCGTTGGTTTTCTGGTTCCTTCTCATTGGGTAGGCTCTGTCAGAGGAAAGGTCCAGGGCTGAAGGCTCTTGTTCAGATCTTCTTGTCCCACGGGGTGTTCCCTTGATGTAATACTCTCTCCCTTTTCTTGTGGATGTGGCTTCCTTTGAGCTGAACTGCAGTGACTGTTGTCTCTCCTCTGGGTCTAGCCACCCAGTGAGTCTTCCTGGCTCCGGGCTGGCACTGGGGATTGTCTGCACAGAGTCCTGTGATGTGAACCATCCATGGGTTTCTCAGCCGTAGATACCAGCGCCTGTTCTGGTGAAAGTGGCAGAGGGTGCAGTGTACACCGTGGGGGTCCTTAGCTTTGGTGGTTCAATGCTCTATTTTTGTGCTGGTTGGCCTCCTGTCAGGAGGTGGCGCTTTCCAGAGAGCCTCAGCTGTAGTAGCGTGGAGACAGACCAGTGGTGGGTGGGGCCGCAGAACTCCCAAGGTTGTATGTCCTTTGTCTTCCACTACCAGGGTGGGTAGGGAAGGACCATCAGGTGGGGGCAGGGCTAGGCGTGTCTGAGCTCACACTCTCCTTGGGCGGGTCTTGCTGCGGCTGCTGTAGGGGAATGGGGATAAGATTCCCAGGTTACTGGAGTTGGGTACCTAGGAGGATTTATGGCTGCCTCTGCTGAGTCATGCAGGTTGTCATGGAGGTAGGGGAAAGCCGGCAGTCTCAGGCTTCACCCAGCTCCCACACAAACCAAGGGGTCTCACACCCCGAGTCTGTTTCCAGGCAGAGGGCCAGTCAGGCTTGAAAACTTGCCCGAGGCTTTCTACCTCCCAGAGTATTTGGGGTGTCTCCCGGGTCCTGTAGGAGCAGTCTGTGAAGATCTGTGGCTCTTCTCAGGATTGCTGGCCTGCTCTTGCAGTCGATCTGGAGGTGAAATTCACAATGCAAGCCTCCGCATGCTGCTCTGTCTGGAGCTGCAATCTAGTCCTGCCTCCCATCTGCCATGATCCAACCAGCGTCAGTTTCAATAGCTCCTGCCTCCTTTAGGGTCTCTCCTTCTTCTCTTCATAGTTATTCCTTGAGTTTTGTGGGGGAGGCTTATATCATCTCACCTAGATAGAAGAATTACCTAACCCTTCCACTCTCTTCAACATTTTTTACTTTGAAAAAATTAAAAATTACAGAAAGGTTGAAAGAATAGCACAATGAAATGCATCCTGCACCTAGACTTTTTTTTTCCTCCTTTGGACGAGCCATTTAAGAATAAGTTGCAGACGTCATGGCACTTCCTTTCTAAATATCTTAGCATCTATCTCCTAAGAATAAAAATGTTCACTTCTATGATTGCAGTATGATTATCACAGTCAGGAAAGCTAACGTTGATGGAATACTGTAATTTAAAACATAGTTCATAGTCAGATTTGCACAGTTGTCTCAGTATTGTCCTTTATTTTTCCCCCAATAAAAGATCCAGTCAAAGAGCACCCGTTGCATTTAGTTGTCATGTCTCTTTAGTCCTTTTTCTTTTTGTTTATTTTCCTTTCCTTTCCTCTTTCTCTCTCTTCCGTCTTTCGTTTCTTCATGACATTGACAGTTTTTAAATGTCCAGGCCAGTTATTTTATCTTACTTTCTACTCCCAAAGCAAACATAATTAAGGAAATAGGGAGTTTGCCTTATGCAAGTTTAAAGTTTTTTTCTTTCTTTCTCTTATGAACCTCCATGATTTTCTGACTTACTAAGAAGCCTCTAAGAAGATGCTATATTCATTCCTATTGGATGCATGAAATTAAAGGTAGCTTTTTGTTCCTAAAAGTCTCTGTCCTGATAGACTCTTCCAAAGACTCACTTCTCAGAACATTTGTGAGGCTGGCGAATATATAGCAGGTGCACTTTTGACAGAATGGCAGGTGTCTCTAGGAATTTGTTTCTGATATTCATAGGCCTCGTTCATAGCTGATTCTGTATTCATATCAATAGTGAATACTTAGCTGCATTTCTTACTTAGAGTTTGGTTGGTTCAAGTCAGTTATTTTGTTTCTTAGCAATAGTCAAATCTTTCAACTTAATACTAATCATATATATAAAGAAGAAAGTAAATCTCATTCTGATCATTAGAGCTTTTCAGTCATGAAATTAATGTTTCTTGTTACTGTCACTGATTCCTCTTGAGGTTTCAGTGATGTGAAATAGTTTGTCGTTACATCACATCTCTCCAGGTGTAGAGTCTGATGAGTAAATTTTAGGACACGTTAGAAAAGACTTGGCAGTTTCAGTATGGGGCAAATCTAAAATGAATGAGTTTGTGTTTTAGCTTTTTAAATATTAATATACTTTTTTTAAAAAAAAATTATAGACAAGAGAAAGACAAATATTCAGAGTTGAAGTAGGAGAAATCTTTCTTCATTAAAGATCCTGGCCATATCCTAAAGTTGTATTCAAAAAGAGCAATATTTTTGATTGTTTGTTTGGTTTTGTGTTTTTACTTGATTCCCATGTCCTTTATACAGCTCTTCTTCATCAATTCTCATTGAATTTCAAAAGTAGCTACTAGCTTAGAAGACAGGAACTTACAGATGTGTGGCAGGCAAGAGTGAGATGGGAGTAAAAACTGGCTCAGTTAACTGGTTTGTAACTTCAGCCTGTTAGAAGCTTGTTTCTTTTAGTGCACATGGGAGCTTTTTTTGGTCATGCAAAAGCATACAAGGTTATCCAGGAAATTTTTGCTTCATTATAAAATGGAGAAAATGAAGTCATATAAGCTCCCTGAGACATTAAGAAATATAGTCTGTTCCACTGGAGATAACACAAGTAATTATCACAAAAGGGGTTGGTTATCATTTAAAGGGGAAATATTATGTTGACATAATATATAATTTCAGCATCTGTTGTGCCTTATTTTGGATTATAAATCCAGACTAATGGATCTGTGGAGCTGTTTAGCCCTTTTCTCATCAAATTCCCATGCCTCCTGGAAAAGTTGACATATGAAAGATTCAATTGAGGTAAGCGTTTTGCATTTAATAACACTTTCATTCTGAAACTAGTATTACTAAGTGTCTGCTGTGCGAAAAGTTATTTTATTTAATTCATAGGTCAATCTTGCCAAGTAACTGTTCTTCCCTAAACAGATAAGGAAAGTGAGGCCTAGAGAGGTAAGATAATTTGTACGAGATAACATGGCTAGTGTGAGGACTGAGATTCAGATTCTGTTCTTTCTGACTAAGTTTTGCCCTAATTCATCAATTAGTATGAGTCTTCTCAGAGATCAGGTTAATCACCAGTGAGTAATGCCAGATTAGTAACTGTTGAGAATGTTGTGGGAATAAGGAATAGAGACCAGTTAACCCACACACCCCATCTTGTCTTTTACTGGCCGCCAACCACTGTAACCTCCCTATCTAACATGGCTAAATGGCCAAGTATGAGACTTCACAAATGTATGCTATAGTAGTTGGGCCATTGGCCTCCAATCCCAAAGTGAAATCCAAGCAAACCAAACTGTATCATGGCAGAGCTCTTTTCATCCAGGTTAGGTGTAGACCTAGGACTGATGTAGGCCAAAGACTTTTCTGTCCTTTTTTTAAAATCCCAGAGGTAAATCTCAGATCTTAGTATTCCAATGGTCCGTGGAAAAGCAATAGAGGGCCAGGCATGGTGGCTCAAGCCTGAAATCTCAGCACTTTGGGAGGCTGAGGCAGGCAAATCACTTGAGCCCAGGAGTTCAAGAGCAGCCTGGGTAACATAGCAAGACCTCATCTCTTCAAAATATAAATTCAAAAATTAACCAGGCGTGGTGGCTCACACCTGTGGTCCCAGCTATTCAGAAGGCAAAAGTAAGAGTATCCCCTGAGCCTGGAAGATCTAGGCTCCCTTGAGCTATGATCGGGCCACTGTACTCCAACCTGGATGTCAGAGTAAGACCTTGTCTCAAAAAGAAGAAAAGAAAACAGAAATAGCCCCAGTGCCAAAAACCATGCTGGCATCAAGTGCCTGTCTCGTGGTGACCGTGGCCTCCTGAGCTTGCTAGGTAGGCAAAGGCAGGAAGAGGATGAAATCCCAGATGAGAAAAATGGGACTTTTGACACTCTGGACCAAGGAAAATTTCCTCCCCTTGCTCCTGACTGCCCCTGGGGAATGGAATTAGTATAAGAGAGCTCAGAATAGAGAGAAAACTATGAGCTGAGGACAGCTGAAACTGCCAGACTACACTTCTCTTCTTTGGACTCAGAGTTGCTTCCTATTCAATGGCTATTTGATTTTCTTTCCCCTTCAGGAAAGAGAGATTTAAACAAAAGAGGAAATGTAGCCTTCACATTCTCCTTGTCCCTAGGCAATGCCTGTGTTTAAGGATAAAGAACGTATATATTTATGTGGTTCTGTTAATATAAATATTTAATATCTGCATAAAAGCAGTACCTTTGGATGGTAAATTTCCACTTTAAAAAATTAACTGACCAGCTTCAGCAAGCTTAATTATTATAGCACAAAAGGTTTTGTATTTGTTTTGGGTGATGATAAAAGGGCTCAGTGGTAAGAAGCGGTGTAGGGGTGCGGAAACTGGGGAGCAATATTCTCAACTGTAATGAAAATTTATCCGTGTGGTAACTTTTGCTTTGAATACGAATCAGAGGGAGTTCATGCTTTGAGACAAATTTATGGTTAGCAGTAAGATAAAGGCCTGTTTTACTGCCTTCTTTTAACTTAATAAATCTTAATTGCTTTCTCTCCATAAATTAAAGCATTTACCATGCTATATCCTAATTATCATATTTGTCATGTATAGCATCAGTTTCACAGAGTAATTGCCATGTGGGCTTTTTGGAAAACATCACCTTCTATTCTTTGTTTTAATGCCTGATAGGAATTGCCAGCTGGATTTTCAGTAAAGACTCTAGTCTTGCCATGTCGCCTCAATTTTTTAAGGATGTACAGATACTTATTGGACTAACTTTGGGTGTTACAGCATCATGGGCTCACCAATTGAGGGCAAAGTAGGAAGGGGAGAGAAATGGTGTGAATTGTGGACTATTTTGAAAGACATTCAATTTTATTCCTTTGAAGTACATAACAAGATATTTCTCAGAATAGATCCTAGAGACTGGCTTTTGTGAATAGATTTATTTGTAATTAGTGGAATTTCACATAAAAGCACTAAAATTCTAGAGAATATGTTATGGACTTAAGTAAGTTATATAATCTTCTTTATTCTGTTAATTTGCTTAGCAAACCCTTTCCTGGTATTTAATGTAGATTTACAGTTCAGTTCAATCCAGATGAGTTATCACAAATGTTCCTTATAAATTAGTTGGATTTCATAATTCTTGGCTCCACGCATGTGAAAAGGGTATCCACAAAATTTTCAGTTTTAAGTTGACTGGACAGACTAGAGAGTGGCATTATTTTATTGAATGGCTGTTTATTTATCAAAAGAAAAAAGGACAGAAATGAACATAGAACTGTATGTATTTGCTGTGGTAGTTTTGGCCTGTGTGTTCTCAGCTCTGTGCTACACCACTTCTCTACTCCACTCTGAATGGCAGGGAGGCTGCTCCTGCAGGCTACAGATCCTAGAGCCCCCGCTTGGCTGGCTTCTGGCTGGGTTGGGCCAGCAGGAGGCTCTGATAAAAGACTAGAGGTAGGAGGAAAGGAGCAAGAGGGTATTTCGCCTTCGCTCTCTGCCTCCAGCAACATCTCTGATAGAGGGTGGGTCTTACCCATGGCTCCAGCTTCTAGCGTGTTTCCAGCATCCTCTGATGGCTCCGTACCCTGGGGTAGGAGTGGGCTCCTGCTGTTGAGAATCTCTAATTTGCCCAAATGTGCCCTCTTTGACGTTTCAGCTGTTCTCTCATGTGTAATAAAGTCTCTGTGTTAAAAGAGTGGTTTCCTTTTCCTGATTCATATATTTTTGTAGAACACTTTGCTTTTATGTCACAGCTTATAGTCTTTTGGATGTTGATGAAGGAAATGTTAACTTATTCATTATCTCATTTAATCAGCTTGGTATTATATTTAGGTGATGGGGCAAAGAAGAATAAGACAAAATGACCTGATTGCCCTCGGGGAACTCAGTCTGTTTGGGGAGACAGTGTGTTCCCCAAGTGCCAGGGGAGCTAAATGGAAGAAAGACCTCGACTGTAGTAGTGGTGGGAAAGATGTCACAAAAGAGGTGACATCCGAAAGTCTTGCCGGATGCTAAGATCTTGCTGAATCAGATGCGGAAGAGCATTCCCAGCAGAAGCGGCAGTTTGTATGAAAGTGTGTCTCATGTTTGGCTGCGGGAACATGGTGGAAGCAGCAGTTTGTATGAAAGCGTGTCTCATGTTTGGCTGCGGGAACATGGTGGAAGCAGCAGTTTGTATGAAAGCGTGTCTCATGTTTGGCTGCGGGAACATGGTGGTCAGGGGGACTGGAGGAAGAGGAAGCTAGAGAGGTGGTCGGGGTAGACCACCAAGGGCACTGAAGCCTCTGCCAGGCAATTGGACTTTATCCTGTTAGGACTGGGAAGCAGTGAAAAGGATTTTAAGCAGAGGAATTACATGAACGGATTTATCCTTCAAAAAAGTCGCCCTAGGAGAGGTGTGGAAGAGAGACTAAAAGGCTGAAAATGGAGGCAGAGAAACCTCCTGGCCAGGTGGTGAGTGGCAGAAGTCCTGGTGGGAGTGGGTGGTGTTTAAACAAAGACCTGAATTAAAACTGAAGGCATGATATGTTAAGAAAGTAGAATGTGGAGAACTTGGTGATTTGTTTGAAAGTGCTAGGAGCTGTTGTTAAATAATGGTCTCAGAGATCAAGGAATGTTTGTCTGGTTTAGCTAAATAAATGTTAAAACTAGAAGCCTTATTCTCAAATTGGGGTCGCTGTGTCCTCTTAGAGGTCTCATGCAAACTGAGTTGTTTATGTTGCTTATGAGCTGGATGTATCTTAGGTTTCAAAGAAGTTATGGTTGCAGCACTACGCAGGTCTTACAATAAGCCAAACAAGCAATTCTTTATTAAAAAGCATTTGCTACTCCCGCCACCCACCACCCCAAGATCTTTTTCCTGGCCATGATGTGCCTTATCTCTCTCTACTAGTCATACAATTTGTTGGCCACCCACTGTGTATTTATCTCATCTCCTACCTCTACCCATCACAGCTTTCTCATCTTCTGATTAAATAGAAGAATTAGCCTCTTATTTGATAAATCATGGTATGGGTACCTGTGTCTAAGGGTTTCTGAAGTCTAGCAATAGAACATCCTCTGCTCGTTGAGAAAACATGTAGGCTCACCCGTCACCAAGCCCTCCACGTGTCAGAGACTGCACTGAAAGAACACTCAATTCTTTCATGTAGTTAAGAGAACACAATGCTCGCCCTCTGGGAGTTCAACATCTGGAAGCAAATCTAAAGAGGGAGAAACTGGCAAGGAGAAACACATTAGAAATAGCATCTGCCTTAAATGATGTTCGGTAGGATTTGGGTTGAGGTGCTGCTCTGGGGTTATGGCCTGGTGTTAGTAGTCTTGATAGCTAAAACTAACATGCCTCTTTCTTGTAAGATTTCAGATTGAATATAGTGTTTGAGAGCCTGGGTTCTGGGGTCTGACTTCCTGGCTCTGCCACTTCCGTGTGTCACCCTGGCCAAACTATGTCATCTCTATGCTTGCCGTCACTGTAAGATGAGGATCATAATAGTATCTCCCCTAGGAATGAGAGGATTCAATGGCGTGTGTGTGTGATGTGCGGCACACCTCCTGACGCAATAAATGCTCGCTGCTGACCCTTGCTGAAGCCAAAAAGAAGCCTCTGAAGGCTCAGCTGAGAAAGGTGTGCTACGTGAGTACCAAAGATTGCTCGCCTTCTTTCCAAACAAGAGCTGCTCCGGCTAACCCTGAGATCCTTTGTAGTCATTTAATTACAGAGAAATTCTGGAACATACTTTCTTCAAGCCAAGTTAGTCTTTTTAGTTTTTAAGTTACATCTTGATTGTATCACACACAATCAGTTGTCACTTCAGGGCACTTCCAGAAACAAGTTTGCAGGCCAGCCTGTGACAAACGACACCTTAGACGAGACTGGGGCATCACTGCCTCTCTGAAACCTTCCATTGATACTCATCGCCTCCCTCCTCCTTTGAGTTCAACACACATTAATCAAGCACCACAATGTTTCAGGTTCTGTATTAGGCTCCAGGGATATAAGGGTGGACAGACAATTCCCATCCTCACGAAATTTGCAATTGTGTGGAAATATATGTGAACAAATTCAATCCACTGTGATAGAGGCCCCAATGGGAGTGTGTAGAAGGTCAGAAGAGGTACACAGAAAAGACAACAAGGAAGGCTTCACAGAGGTGGTGACATCTCACTAGGATTTTGAAGGGAATAAGAATGGGGAGAATCAGAAGATCCGCACGGGCTGCACAGGAGAACTACACCAGAGGTGTTGTGGGGAGACGTGGTAGTAGATGAAATTGAAGATGTAGGCAGGAGCTTGATCATTAAGAGCTTGGCCTTTGTTGTGGGAACATCAGGGGCCACTGAGGGACTTCAGGTAACAGAATGCCACAGATTCACAATTTTAGCAGGATCACCCTGGTATGAAAGACAAACTTGAAAAGGGTTTGCAGACGCTGGCAGGTTCATGTCACCACTGCGGATTCATTGAGGGCAGAGACAGAGTCCTATTCATCTCTGTATCCCTAAAGTTTAGTGCTTTATAGACATTTAAGAATTTTTTTTGGAGTGAAGACAGCCCAAGTTGAATTTTCCCATTCTGTATCCTATCCTCAGAACATGCTGACCTGGACCTCCATCTGTCACAAGCAGCTTGACTAAGATCCTAGGAAATTCCTTTTTTTATTGGCATTCTTTTAACTGGCACTCTCTGTTTACTAGGCCCTCGGTGCAGCTGTAGTGTGTGATGATTGATGCTTATAATTCTGACCTCGAAGTACTTCATGGCTTCTAAATCATCAAAAAAAGATTAAAGCATATTCTCAGTATCACTGTAGTGTTTGTGTGTTTTACTGCCTTCTTCTCTGGAAAGTGGTGGTTTATGAAGTGCCCGTGTACTTGTGTGCACACGGACACAGTGAGAGTCTGTGTTGGTCCTCAGCTCTTCACCCACGGGGAGGCTATGGTGCATGCTCGAAAATAAACAAACAAAATAATCTGAGTTCTCTTCATGCCTAGAAGGCGGAAGCGCTTGGTCCGAGGGGCAAAGTGGCTTGAAATGAGAGCGAAAGCAGTGGTTAGGAAAGCAGAGGGAATGATGAGGCAGAACTGGTACAGACCAGGAGTCAGGCAGTTTATGAGCCAGCCGTGGCTGGTTGCATTCTGGCCCCAGGAAGAGCAAAGCCAGGGTCGGGACTCCAGTTTCATGTTCTGTGTGCCTGGACCCGAATCATCAGGCTTTTATTTGGCAGGATTTTCCACCCAGCTATATTTGTATCTTAGTAACAACCGCTCAGTAAAATGCCAAACATTAGGCAAGTGAAAACATCAATAATTAGAGCCTCCTGTTCCCCACACATCTTTTCTTGAAAACCTTTGTTGCTGCAGGGCTGACATTATTAGGCATAGAATGAAGAACTCCAAATAGAAACTGTGAAATGGCTCCATCTTATAACCTGAGTCCTAAAAAATAAGGATGTGATGTTGTCACTAGGAGGGAGATTTGTTTGGGTTTCTTTTTTTTTTTTTTTTTTTTTTGAGATGGAGTCTCGCTCTGTCGCCCAGGCTGGAGTGCAGTGGCAAGATCTCAGCTCACTGCAGTCTCCACCTTCCGGGTTCAAGTGATTCTCCTGCCTCAGCCTCCAAGTAACTGGGACTACAGGCGCTTTACCACTTGCCAGTTCTGTGAATTTGGACAAATGTTTTAGACTCTTTGTGTCTTAGTTTTGTTTTTTAATCTGAAATATTAGAATAATACAGATTCCTTATTTTACAGGGTTGCTGTGAGGCTGAAATAAAACAGTGGGTGTGGAAATGCTCAACTAGAAAGCCCTATCTGTATCAATAATAGCATTAAATATACTAAAGAACATCATAAATATCCTAATAAAAATAGAAATATATTTCATCTGCAAACATGACGTCCTCCAAAATTTTCCCAAAGTAGAGTAGGGAAATGAAGTGTTTATTGAATCTCTACCTTAGGGGAGGTGTTCCAGCTATCACTTTATCCATTCTGCAAAGTAGATCTTAAATCCCAATTTTAGACACAAGGAAACTGAGGCTCCTAGTCAGGGCAGAAGTGGGATTCGAACCTGACTCAAGAATTTAATGCTCTTTCTCCTTGGCTACATTATCTCTCGTTGTCTGTGTAGTTCCAGACCCCCAGTGTTCTTAAAGGCTGCTCACATTCTTTGGTGCTGGGAAGTGTGCCAGCCATTTCTTGGTCATTCACCCCTGTAAGTGGGGCAGGGTGGGACCCAGAGGGAACTGGGGCGCCGGGTGCCCCCAGAGAGACCAGCAGCACGGAGTCATCTGGTGTGTAGGACAGGCCCTCTGTTGGTGTTCCACTTTTAGGGAGTTGGCCTGGCACGGACAGAAAGCCAGGCAACAGCTATGCCACATTTCCTAGCCCTTGAGAAGATGGCTACGGCCCTGTCGTTTTCAGAAGTTCATTCTTTTTCTGTCAAAGTGAAGCCACCCTTCATCAGGACTCGTCTCAGGAATCAGTGCCTCTCGTGTATTCTGACCGGCCCCTTATTCTGTTTGTAGAAGGAGTGAGATTAGATTTATTCTATGTAGTAACTGCTCCGCTAAGCTTTTCTGGGACTCTTCCTGTAGCTTTGATGCCGGGCACTGGGGGAAAGGGTTCCCGATGTGGCAGTTCATTAAGTGTCTAGTGGGGCCCACTGCTGCATGCATTTTCTTCTTTATATCATTTCCCTGATTCCCAGGCAAACAGTCGGCTTGTGAACTGGAGCTGCCTACCCAGAGAACCAGAGATAATGCCTGTTGAAGGGCCAAGTTGCATATTCAGCGAGGATGTCAGTGTGTGGGAGAAGCATTTGTTCAGCCTGCGGTTCTGAGAGGAACTGTGTATTGTGTTCCCATAGGTTCTCAACAGGAGGTGTGTAGAAGCGGCAGTGATGACAGGCCTGGCTCTGAACTGCCACATAAACAAGAAGTCCTTGTTTGACAGGAAGCACTACTTCTATGCAGACCTCCCTGTAAGTACACTTTGTGGTCCACCCCACTGCAAGTTCTCAGAGCTGGGCCAGCCCTGCTGTGGGGGGTCGGAGCAAGGGAAAGGGGCTGTGCCTCTCATGTTTTCAGCCAGCACTGTGTCCATCCCAGCGGGAAGTTCTGCCCAGCCCTGATGCAGGCAGGTGCCCCTGATGTTTACTAGATTGGATGCAATTGTCCTGATTGCTGACTTCTTGCTTACCTCATGCTTCTGGTGGCTCGCTCATAATTGCACAGGGAGTAGAAGCCAGTGTTCGCAGGCTCAGCCTGCCCGTTGTATTTGGTGCTAATTGCCTGTTAGTACAAAAGCTAAGCCTCTGGCTGATGCAACAGTAAATGCATACTGTAGCTCTGTCGGCAGAGCGAGGGTGTCTCACTTTTAAGTTGAAGTTCCCAATAATAGGGCTGTCTCCTTTGGAGACATTTCTGTCATCTCACAAGGAGCAAGTAAGTGGACAATAGTAAGCGGAAACATGAACCAGAAACCTGGACCAAGAACAGTAATTGGCTGAGCAGTAAACTCCATACTGACCTGCTTTTTTCTGAAAATTAAAAAGTTTTTTTCTTTAAGCCACACCATGTGAGTGAGAGCCAATTTTTCATACCATCGAACTGGAACAAAACTGAAATGTTGAATGGGTTTCCCAAAATAATGTTTCATTTGGTCTGATTCAGAAAAACAACAGTGACGATATTGTTTTACCTCATTCTCTTTGAACTGAAGATTGGGGGGAGCTGTTTTTTAGTGGGTGAGGGCATGAGTAGAATTAAATAAAAAATACAAGTAAGACTGCGTTCTCCAGGGGCTGCTGCTTTTCCCCTCTGGCCTCCAGCCTCTCAGCAAGTCTACTGTTTGGTAGGGCAGAAAGAATTAAACCACCTTTCTTTATCTTTTAAGAGTGACAGACAGTTTGGTTGAGGTGGGAGATTTAGTAATAATATGACTAAAATGAGATGTTTTGGTCATCTGTGGCTTTCTGGTCTTTCTGGCCCAGATCGTTCAAATAATCTAGAGTTTCATGGGACATACTCATATAATAAAGCATTTGTTGTTTATCTGAAATTCAGATTTAACTGGGTATCTTATATTTTATCCAACAACCTACCCAGAGCTTAGTTTTACAAATTGAGACTTCTCGCCTCAGCATAGAAAACGGGTTAGCCTTTTGCAGGATTCTCCAAGTGTGGTCTCCAGGGCACTAACGTCAGTATCTCCTGGGAACTGGTAAGAAATAGAAATCTTCAGGCCCCACCCTCGACCTACTGAGTTGGAAACCTTTGCGGTCGGGCCAAGCAGTCTGTCTTTTGACAAGCACAGTAGTATTTCTGATGCAGTTAAAGTTCTTAAACTGCTGGCTGGCCAAGTGGTGAAAGACACGGATTTTGGAGCCTGACCACCTGAATTCAGACGTTGACACTGATGCTCACTAGCTCTGTATGTGACTGTGGGCAAGGTCCTGATCCCTCCGTGCCTTGTTCTTCCTTCCAAAGGTGGTTGTGGAATTAACTGAGTGGAACACAGTGAGAGCAGCGCCTGGGACCTAGAAAATGCCACAGATGCCTTTGCTCTTATTCTCTGTTCTTCTCCAGTTCTCCTCATTGACCTGCTATCTCTTTAGTGCGTGTTGGTGCCTCTGTGCATTTGAAAGTAATTCTTCCTTTCCACTTAGAAGCAGGTGAGGGATCCTTGCAGGATCCATCAGTGCTTTAGTAGCATGTGCCTTCCGTTAACGGAGGGGGAGTGGCACAGCGTTTTCTGGCTGGAGGAGCTAGGGAAGTTGGGTCAGGGAGGGCAGCTGCCATGATTGATTCCTTTAAAAAGCGGAAACAAAACAAGCTTAAACACACACTAGCAACTGCTGTTGGCCGTGTGGAGAGTAGATGGCAAAATGCTTAGCCAGCATTCCGAATAAGGAGGGTTTGCCAGGAGCCTGGTAATGAGATGCAGAGTTTAGGCTAATGAGCTGGATGGAAACAATAAATTCTTTTCTTAGGGGTCCCTGACAATGATATTATTGTTATTCCCCAGTACAGCACTTTAGTGAGGGTGATGGGCTGAATTCGTGTTGTTTATTATGTTGTTATCGGGAGTGGAGGATTTGGGGAGGGTGAAGGGGTAATGGCAGGGGCAGAAGAGACCAGGTTCAATGATGGCTGCAATGCAGCGACTAATTTTTTTCTCCTTTTCCTTTTTTTTCTTGTTACTGTTTTTGCTTGAAGAAGGCCTGTCTTTGTGTGACATTGTAAAAGGGATAGTAAACTGAATCCCAGCTTTTATGTGTGGACCAGTGACTGTGTGTACCCTATGTTTGTGTGCAGGCAGGCTACCAAATTACCCAGCAGAGGCTCCCAATTGCTGTGAATGGGAGCTTGACATACGGCGTCTGTGCAGGGAAGAAGCAGAGTCAGGTGATCCCCAAGACGGTGAGGATCAAGCAGATCCAGCTGGAGCAAGACAGTGGCAAAAGCCTCCACGACGACCTGAGGTCGCAGACGCTCATTGATTTGAACAGGGCAGGTAGACTTGGAGTGTTTTCATTACTTCTCCTTCCTACTTCAGTTCTTGGATTGCAGACCCCTCTTCTCATCGTTAGAGTTTTCTTAAACAAATTGAGAAAGCAGTCACAGGAGCCTAACAGATGGAGACCAAAATATCAGCATTGGGATTGGCGTAGCTGACTAGCGAACATGGCTTGAACTGTAATTATTAGGCTTGCTAGTAACTCACCCTAAAGTTAGACAAACTTATCCACCTAGTCACAGAGCCAGCAGCTGGATATTTTAAGCAGTCATTAAAAGAAGTGAAACAGTTAAAAATTAAAAAGTGGGGCCTAGGAGCCTACACTTGTAATGCTAGCGACTCGGGAGGCTGAGGTGGGAGGATCACTTGACACAGAGTTTGAGATCAGGCTGGGCAACATAGCAAGACCTACTCGCCAAAAAATTAACAGCCAGGTGTGGTGCCATACACCTGTAGTCCCAGATCTTCAGGAGGCTGAGGTGGGAGGATCACTTGAGCCCAGAAGTTCAGGGCTACAGTGAGCTATGATCATGCCACTGCACTCCACCTGGGCGACAGAGCAAGGCTCTGTCTCAAAAAAAAAAAAAAAAAAAAAAAAAATGCTGGAAGGGAAGAGAAATGATTGAGAGGCTAGAACCACTCAGAGTCCATCAGTAAGGCAGGATTTTCCTGAAACTGAAGCCTAATTTTTCTGTTGGTGAAATTGGAGAACTGCAGTGAGGCTGACTCTGCCCCTCTTTGGTAGGCGTGGGCCTTCTGGAGGTGGTCCTGGAGCCCGACTTGTCCTGTGGAGAAGAGGCGGCAACAGCTGTCAGGGAGCTGCAGCTGATCCTTCAAGCCCTGGGGACCAGCCAGGCAAACATGGCAGGTAGAAGCCGCAGAAGCAGCCTTCTTGTTTCCCTCTCCCTTCCTGCCTCCTAGAACCTCTCTGACTTTAGTTTTATTTTCTGTCAGTTATATTGAGGTTGTTTGCAGCCATTTTTTTTCCCTTTTGCAACCCTGTTTTTTAGAATTTTCCTTGGATTCTTTGATGAGCCCGCAACCAAATATAAATGCATGACCAGCAACATTGCAGACACACCAAACCCTTAATGAACTAATGGTTTTGAACAGTTCAGTCTTTCTCAGGAAGAATACACTGTGTTTATCAAGAACAGTTCTTAGTTAGTGAGTTCCGTATAGATAGCACTTTGTCATTAGTTGTCTCTTTTCCTTTGAGTCTGTTTCTTTTCTTTTATAGATTTTTCATCCATATACAGCGGAAGCCAAATTATGTTGACTGTAAGCCAAGATTATGCAAACTTTACCCTGAGATAAAATCTTAATTAAATTCAGTGGAAATACAGTAGGAAACTAAAACAAATAAAAGAAACACTTGCACCCTCGGGACCAGACTGCACATTTGAAGCATTTGCAAATTGCATATAAAGATCATAGGTTTTGGTCACACTCGATTTCCTCATGACTCTAGATGTCCTTTGCCCTGGCCTGGTACTGCTTTGCTCTCCCATAAGTCCCTAAAGGGTAGCCTCTGCCATCGTTTTCCCCTGTACTCTGTTCCTAGGGACTTTTTTAAAACTTCTGCCACCCTCAGAGCACACCCTGATGGAGAGGAGACAAAATATAGGTTCTGAATCTACAATTGCATTTGTCCATAGCACGGTACAATGGTCACAGCAGGTGCCCAGGAAATGCCGTTGATGATGATGTTCATCTCCGTGCTGTCTGATAATACTATTTACCAAGCTTAGCATGTCACATAATGTATTTGCACATTACAGGGAACTTCTGGATTTGTAATGCCACATTTGTCATATAGAATGTGTAACAAGGAGCAAATTATAACATCAGAGCCCTGGTACATGTTGAATCTGAGGAGAGAACTTGCTTATTTGCTATTTTCTGTAAGCTAAAGACTGGAAAAACACAGCCACATGAGTTTGAGTGGCATAAAGGTTAGCTGCCTACAAGTTTCTTTACAGAGACAATGGTCTCTTTTAGAGTAAGAGAATTCTCAATTTTAGATTTATTGCTCATGCCACTTTTTTTTTTAATCCATAGAACACAAATGAAATATGGCCAAGTTGGATGGTTATCCATTTATGCTCCAAGTGTTGATTGCTTTAAGAAAGTTTTTATTATCCCATTCTTCTTCAAAGTAACTGTGATTCCTACCAACCCTATGGGATCATAAATAGGCCACCTGTTAGCTGAGACATAGTCCCATCTGGGTCCTTGCCAAGAGATAAACCGTAGTGGCAAGAACTCATCAGTCAGTGACAGCTGAGAGTGTTCATTAAATCTCATTTGTTGTGACACTTTTTGTTTCTTTTAAATACAAATCCAGCAGCTCTTAGCACAGCAGCCGAGAGGCTTTGGTTGTTCTAAAGTTCTGTGGGAGCTGAGGTCTGCCTGGAGTCTGCAGGGAGCCAACTCCTTGGTGCTTTGAGCATTTTATCAGCCCCCTCTCCTTTGCTCATCCTTCCGTCCCTCCCGCCACCCCTTTAGGACCAGTGTGTTGGCCTTGGAGCCTGCAGCTCAGGAGCTGAGGGCCACCCTGAAGAAGTGACACTGAAGACTGGTGGACACCCAGGGTGCTGTGGAATGAAGCCTAATTGCTTCTGGGCTGTGGTTCAGTGAGTTCCTGATAGTTTTGCTGATGAGCATAGAACAACTCAGCCCACGTTCCAAGTCATTTCCTTCTCAGTGGACAGCCTTTTGCCCCTGTTGAGGAGATGCCCAAAGTATTAATAGTTTGTTAAGTTGAATGTTTACAGAAGTAGACATGCTAAGTGTTTCAACGATAATAATATCTACCAGTTGGGACATTTAATATGTGCTCCTCAGTTCACTAGGCATTTTTAAATTAATTTATCATCTCATTTAAATTTTAATGACATTGCTGAGAAGTAGGTGCTAGTGTTTGCCTGTTGCAGGTGAGGAAACTGAGGCTGAGAGAGGTGGGGGTTATTTGCCCAAGGCTCAGAAGAAGTAACGGAGCTGGGACTTGAGCCCAGGTGTGTCTGGGTCCAAGAGCCATTTCTCTAAGCACAGCATCATACCATTTCCCTAGTGGCAGCCATGGCAGTGTCGTGACAACATCACAGATGCTGACTTAAGAGAGGCAGGATAGCAAGGCAGGGTGCCAAGGGCTGCCAGGTCCCGGATCTGGCTTGGAATCCTGTCCTACAACTTCTAGATATAGGTGCCCAGGCTTTGATTTCTCTGAGCCTCACTTTCCACACTTAAAAAACATGGCCCCAAATAATTTTGTACAGAAAGGGAAAAGAAGAAACCAAAGAGGAAAAGAAGTCATCAAGGCCATCTGATAGAGTTGCAGCAGCTGGCTGAGAGGAATTACTTTGTGGGAGAAAACGTAGAATTCCAGTTTGGATAGGTTACGTTTGAAAGGCCTCGGGAATAGCTCAGTGGCTTTGTCACCAAAACCAACAGTCCCCAACCGTTTTAGCTCCCGGGACTGGTTTCGTGGAAGACAATTTTTCCATGGACTTGGGGGGCCGAAGGTAGGGTGGTTTCAGGATGATTCAAGTGCGTTGCATTGATTGTGCACTTTATTTCTATTACTACATTGTAATATATAATGAAATAATTATACAACTCACCATAATGTAGAATCACTGGGAGCGCTGAGCTGGTTTACCTGCAGCTAAATGGTCCCTTATCTGGGGGTGATAGACAGTGACAGATTATTAGACGTTAGATTATCATAGGAGCAAAAGCCTAGATCCCTGTCCTGCACAGTTCACAATGGGGGTCGTGCTCCTATGAGAATGTAATGCCACGGCTGATCTGACAGGAGGCGGAGCTCAGATGGTGATGCGAGGGATAAGGAGCAGCTGTCAATACGGATGAAGCTTGGCTCTCTTGCTCACCACTCACCTCCTGACCTCCTGCTGTGCCTCCTGGTTCCTAACAGGCCACAGACCAGGACCTGTGCATGGCCCCCGGGTTGGGAACTTCTGACTAAAGCTGTATTACAATGAATATACTAATGTCAAGATGTGTACTAATGAATGTACTAATGTCTAGAAAACTTAAGACAGGGCCTCGAAAATAGCCTGTGCTGGGTACATATTCAGTGCTCTTATTAACAGTAACAAGTAGTAATACTTTTATGGAATGACCACTCATCTAGATGAATGAGCTTTGTAAAATATGTTCAATAAAATTTGGTCACTTTTTTTTTGGTCAAACCTTGTTTTATTTTCAGTGATCAGAACGAGATAGTTTAACAGACCTTCCCCACCACATCTTTGGGCCCCTGCTATTTGCAGAAACAGTTTTCTATCTTGATGTTATATTTCTGTTGTGTGAATGTGTCTTAGAGAAAACTACGAAACTGCACTTTATCACTGTGCTCAGTGGTATAGTTTTTTTAGTTTTGCTGTTATAAATCTCGACTTCTAGAAGGTAGAAATTGAGCCTGATGCCATTCTCATGATGTGTGAATGAAGGCTCTCCCTCAGTGGTGCAGAATGCATTGAAGCAAACCTAACTAGTAAAGCTTTTGTGCACTTGAGGCAATTTAACTTAATTTGTTTAAAAGGTATTTTGTCTTCACTAGATAGCACGTCTTTTGTTAACGTTTGATACTGCATTTGAATCCAGGATAGCGAACTCTCTTTCAACACTGCAGGATACTAAATGATTCCTCTCAGGTATTTATGGAGTGTAGTCTTCTCTGGGAGAGACTGAAACTCATGCTTTTATTCCTCTTCCAAATTAGAATTCTAAATTGTGAAAGATGCTTTCATTTTTAAAAGCAGGCGAGGTCCAATTCATGGTTCCCTGAGTTCAGAAAAAGTTGTCTCCCAAGTATTGCAGTTTGGTTCGATGGAGCTCAGCACACTTTGGAAGTTTTCCTTTGAGCTTAATGGGCCTTTCAGTGGATTCCAACTGCAGATTAGTCCTATTCAGACGGAACTGTGGAACTTACCGGGAACCTACTGTGAGACAGAAACCAGTCTGCTTACTCATTGCTCAGGAAAATGCCAGCGTTCTGGCATGCGTCGCTCAATAAGATTTCATTTATTCAACAGTCACCAAGTGCCAGACCCAACCCTAGGTTCCGCAGAAGGCATTGTTCCTGCCACATGGATCTTACGTTCAGGAGGGTGACAAATACATTAACAAATAAAATAATTACAGCAACAAATGCTTCAAGGAAATAAATGGGGTGCCATACTACAGAGTCACATTGGAAGGTGACAGTGTCGTTTTTTAAAGGCCCCTCAGAGGAGGTGACATTTATTTAAAACCTGAAGAATGATTCAAGGCTCAGGCAGCATAGAACCAGGAGACGAGCATTCCAGAAAGCAGCTGAGGCCAGGGCCCTGGTGAGAGGCTGGGGATGGGCCCTGAGGTAAGCAAGGTAGCACAAGGCCACTGTGCCAGAAGCAGAAGGAGCAGTTGCATCAGGTGACATTGTAAAGGCGGGCAAGGGGTAGATCAGAGATAATGGCAGGAAGTTTAGCTCTCAACCCAGGTGCAGTGGTAATCACTGAAAGGCTTTTAAGCAAGGGAAAGACATAGTCTGATGAATGTTTTAGAAAACCGCTCTGGCTGCTCTGTGGGAAGTGGATTTCAGATGAGTAAGAGTAGAAGCCAGGAGACCAGTTAAGAAGCTTTTGCAATAGTTCAGATGGAAGACGATGCTGTTTTGAACAGCACTGGTGGCAGTGAAGATGAAGATGGAGAGACGGGGAGACGTACAAGATGGTTTTTAGAAATAGGCTGTGTGGAAGGTAAGAGACAGGAAGAAAGCACAAATGACTTTAGGGAAGTTGGAGGAGCTAGGTGGTGGTGCTGTTTACTGAAACTGGAAGGTGAGATCGAGAATGTCTTTGTGCAGGGGCAAATCAGGATTTCCTTTTGGAAACTGAGCTGCCTGTGAGACCTCCAAGTGGAGGTGTCAAATAGATACCGGAGCTGTAAGTGTGGAGCTCAGAGAGGTCTGGGCTGGAGAGACAAATGTAGGCATCCTCAGCACGAGGTGGTATTTAAAACTCTATCCGCCCACCCGGAGAGTCTAGATAAGGAAGGGGGTCCTGGGTTTGGATGGGAAGGAAGGCATCAGCAAGTGAAATGGAAACAAAGCATCCAGAGGAGGAAAACTGGGAGCAAAAGGCGACAGAAGCTGAGCTAGGAAGTACTTCACGAAGGAAGGATTGGTTGGCGTGTCACATGCTGCTGAGGTGTCCAGTAGGTGAAGACAAGGGTGTACTGTGTCCACTGGATGTGGCAGCCAGGAGACTGTTGGTGACTCTGACAAGGGCATTTTTAGAGAGATGGGGAGAGAAGCCAGGCTGACGTGGGTTTAGGAATAAATGGGAAGTGAAATAGTGGAGACAGTATATGCAACAAACAAACAAAACTTGTGTAAGAGGCTTTGCTGAAAAGGAAACCAGAGAAACATAGCTGAGTGACTGATAGAGTGAGAACTGGGTTCAAGGGAATAGGTTTTGGGGTTCTTGTTTGTTCATTTAATGAGAAATACTGTTGCATATGTATATGTCAGATGGAATGCTGAGAAAGAGTAATGACTGGTATGGGAGAGAAGGGATAACTGAGAGTGACGCCCTTGAGAAGGCAAGTGGGGGTTAAAATCTGGCCCAGGCCTCAGGGGCCTTCCACTCTGGTCTTAAAGATGGAGGCCAGTGCACAGTAGACTATGGTCACATACTAAATTGTGTAGTATAGATTATGAGTATTCTGATAGTTAGGGGACCCACCAGTGCAGGCCAGCTTGTTGAGGAGGGCTTCTAGGAGGAGGCGGTAACACTCCAGTGAAGCCTTGAGGGATGAGGAGAGGGACAGTAGCTCTGATAAAGAGAGCGTGCTAGTGGAGCGGACAGGGATGTGTATGCAGAGGGCTGCCCTGATTGGTGGAGATCTTTCTTCTGGAATGAGCAGTGGGAACATACGGGTTGTGTCGACCGAAATCAGAGGAGAGCTATGGAACGCCAAGCAGAGGAGCCCAGGTGATCCAGTAGGAGCTGTCTGTGCTGTTGAGTAAACAGCAGGAATGATGAACCCAGACTGTAGCAGTATGAAAGTCACAGCCACATTGCCAGCCCCTGGACAAGGAGGGAACTGTGTTAAGAGTCAGGATGTGATCTTATAACCTAAGCCTGAAGCTCGGAGACCTCAGGCGAGGGACCTTGGGCAAGGGTGGTAGCGACGGAAATGGAAAGGCCGTGACAGACATGAGGGATATTTGGCAGCTTCCAAACTGGTAGGGGCTAGTTGCCAGTTTGGATATAAGGGGCAAATAAAACAGAGAAGTAGAAGATGACCTCAGGGTTCCTAGACCGAGAGTCTCAGGATGTCAGGAGTAGTTGGGACTGCCTGAGATGCAGATACACACAACTTGTCAAAAAAGGGATTAAAAATAAGGGGCTACAGAATTGTTGTAAAAATGTTGAGAAGTCAGTGCTGGAGAGAGAGTAATGTCTGAGCTAAGAGGCATCTTTTCCCTGTCAGCATGGGTGGCAACTGGGCGAACCCTTCCCTTTCTCTGAGAATGAGTGGCGAGGTGTCAGCCACCGGCTGCCGGTGACCTCCAGCTTGGTATAGGCTGCACCGCCCAGCACTGGGAGAATGACAGAGAACCAGTTCCTTTTCATGACATGGAATTCATTTTGACTACTTTATTATTTTAATATGCTTTTGCTTTGGAATCTTGGGAAATGAATTTATTCAGCCCATCAAGACACTCAGGTTTGGCAGATTACTTTTTAATTTAAAAACTTAACTAGGAAAATAAAATCCAGCGTTTTGTCTTCTCACTCTGTTCTCTTTTAAATGTTGTAAATGAAACGGGGAATAGAGAATCTGAGCTTTACTTTGCAGGGTGCCAAATGTGATTCTTTCTTACCTACATCTATTTGTCTTGAAATTTCTCTCTCTCTCTCTCTCTCTCTTTCTCAAGAGCCTTTTAGTCCTCCCCACACACTGCCTGTTTCTTTAGGGCTTGTTGCTCCTAATCTGAGGGGCCTCCAGGGTCAAAGAAGGTCCTCCCCGCATGGGGTCAGCACCTCTCTGAGTCCCACCACAGACTCCCGACTTCGTAACAGCTCTGCCTTTCTGCTGTGGCAAATCGTCAGGAAGGATTCGGAGTCATGTTTGTAGAAGGAGGAGATTATTACGGTACCTGGAGGAAGGACGAGGGGGAAAAGCCCAGGTTTCAGTTCTTGCCGTTGAGCTGCAAATTCTCAAGGACTCTCCTCTAAATCTCCTGGAATCACTGTTAGAAATCCACATTCCATTGGAGAGCAGTATAGGGTTATCAGATATATGAGGCCTTTCCTCCAACTCAGCTCTGACAGTTGGAAAAAAACTTCAGTATAAAACTGCAGAGTCAATCTCCATTTTAATAGTTTTGTTTTTCTTATTTAGCACAAAAACATTAGATCTCTCCAGCTGGCGTGTCTAAAACTTCTCTTTGGTATGTGCGCACACACATCTGTATGTGCTCACATGTACAGGCGCACACCGTAGATGCCTCAGGACTGTAACCCCTCTCGAGGGGCCAGAAGTACCAGCCATGTACTTCAGAGCCTAACTCTGAAGTTAGGCTGCTGTAACTAAACAGCAGGTAGAGTTAGATGCTGCTTCCTTTGACACTTCCTGCCTTTAAAAGACCGTGTCACCTCCAAGAATTTCTAAGGAGTTGTTTTTTTCTCTCCTTCCAGAGGGCCAGTTGAGAGTGGATGCCAATATATCCGTGCATCACCCTGGGGAGCCTTTGGGCGTTCGAACGGAAGTGAAGAATCTCAACAGCATCAGGTTCCTGGCCAAAGCCATAGGTGAATGCCAGCTGCTGCTCCTAGCGTCCTTCTTCCTATTGTTTCTCTCCTGCTGGGTAACAAACAACCCAGAAACGTAGGGGCTTATGCAAGAACTACTTTCGTTTTCACTGGTCCGTTCTCCTGGTCCTGCGTCAGCTCACTCATGTGGCTGTGGGAAACCAGGAGGCCAGCTGAAGCAGTGGGTCCGTGGTAGTCTGTCTCACACCCTGGGGCCTTGATGCCGATGTCTGCTGGGCTTCTCCATCCATGTGATCTTTCTTCTTATGCACTTGCCTGACCTTGGCTTTCTTATGAGGCAGTGGGAGCATTTCAGGAGGATGAAGGCAGAAGTGAGTCCTAAGCTGTAGAACTCACACAGTGTCACTTCCAGTGTATTCTGTTCAAAGTAGATTGAAGCCAGGCATAGTGGCTCATGCCTATAATCCCAGCACTTTGGGAAGCCAAGGTGGGTGGATTGCTTGAGGCCAGGAGTTCAAGACCACCTGGGCAACATAGCAAAACCCCATCTCTACAAAAAGTAAAAAATTTAGCCAGGCGTGGTGGTGTGCACCTGTACTCCCAGCTACTCAGGAGGCTGAGGAGGGAGGATCACTTGAGTCCAGGAGTTTGAGGTCATAGTGAGCTGTGATCGCGCCACAGCACCCTAGCCTGGGCGACAGAGCAAGACTCTGTCTCTGAGAAAAAAAAAGAATATTACATTGAATTCAAAGCAGACTTGAGGGGAAATTAGACTCTACCTGTTTATCAAAGGATCCACAGAAGATCATGGCTATGTTTTACTATTTTCTACCTTCTTTCTGACCAGCCTGAGATTTATAAGGGCATGGTTGTTCATTTTAGATTGACCGTGGCTTGACCTAAGTGGTCATTATGTTTTCCTGCTTTGTATATTCTTTTTAACTGCTAGGTTATGTGCCCATGCAGTCAAAGAGTAGTCTTTCTGGAGCCACACTGTGGGTATTTCATTGATGATAAATGTATAATAATTAAAATAGCTTAGCAGGATAAATATCTGGGCAATCCCATAGATATAGGTAACTGTGAATTCAAGGGGAGGACCTCAGAGTACTAAAAAGATTTTTTAAAACCAAAGCTCTCTAGAGAGGAAGAAGGAGGGATGGAGTTTGAAGTGCACCGCTTCAAGAGTGCACAGAGACCAAGACAACTGAGTTTGTTGCCAAAGTTTTGCTGTAGCCAGAATGTTTAATAGAGCCCTGGTCTTGTCAAGAAAATATTAGAAACAGTACAGAAAAGATGATTCTAGTCTTGTGTTAAACCTTATTGTCCTGAACCTCAAGTGAATCAACCAGCCTCAATGAAGACAGTCTTCAGGAAAAAGGCATTAAAGTGGTCAAAGGGATAGCTTATGGGAGCAGAGAGGGAAGGGGTAGGTTCCCACATGAAGGCAGACTAAAGATGGTGAACTGTTCTGCCTCCAGAAAGGGACATAACCCATGTTCCCAAAGCCGGGAAAGGTTTGAGTCAGGGAAAACCCTTATAAGCCAAGTTGGTGGGAAGCGTGGAAGAAATGGAGGAAATGCAGGTAGTAGTGGGCTGGGACCCGTTATTTTAAGAGTTGGTGATAGTAACCTAAAAGAAGCAGCCAGATTTTAGGTAGAGTCATCCACAAGTTATGAAGGAGACCCCGGCGTCTTTTTGGCTGTCCCTAGGCTTCTCCTGTCCTATGAAGAACTCTTTGGAGGACCAGTCTGAGGGGGAATTCTCCCTGTGGTCTGACTCAGAGTGGAAGAGCCAAAGCTTTACTACTATGGGTTCAATTCTCCAAGTCTGTGATTCTTTCCACCACCTTTTTCTCCCAGTGTCAGGCCATTTAGCCATCATCTCGTGTCAACCAAAGAGATCACTGGAGCTGGGGAGAGATGGGCAGCAAAAACTGACATGTGTTGGTGTTGCTGCCTCTTAGCAGCTCGGATAAAGGGTTTAGGTTTGGGCAAGGGAAGGTAGTACATGGTGGGAAGGAAAGTTAAGGTGGAGGCTCAAGATATTTTCATAAAGAAACTTAGCAGGCTGGGCTCAGTGGCTCATGCCTGGCCTGTAATCCCAGCACTTTGGGAGGCCAAGGCAGGAGGATTGCTTGAGGCCAAGAGATTGAGACTAACCTGGAAAACATAGTGAGACCCCCATCTCTCAAAAAAAAAAAAAAAAAAAAGGCAGCAGCAGCTTAGCAATTGTGATTGTGTTTTAGATCCCCACAGCCTCCCTCATTCCATGGATCTTAATCATTCGGTGCTGTGGGTCCCTCTGTAAAGAATGCGAATGCTGGACCCTCTCTCCAAAACCTGCACATATGCACACAACCCACACTTTGTGTATAATTTTGGGGGTACCAGAGCCTTTGAAGCCCATCCCAGGCTTCCAGGGTAAGAACCCTTGGTAGGCAGCAATCTCAGACCTAGATATTGGGCCCAGCCCCACTTCTGCCAAGTCACGTCATCTGCATGGGGTTGCGTAATGATCTCTCTGAACCTGAATTGTCTCAACACAGAGGGAGCCTGCCTTCCTAAGGCCCTTTCCAGCACCAGTATTCTGTGATGGCAGTGAGAGGGAAATACAGCGTGTAAGGGAAAGATAATTATAAACAATCTTCTTGATTTTTTTTTAACTTAAAGATTGAGAAAGGTTGTTTCTAATTATTGCTTGACTAGATGAAAGGTATAATCAAAATATGATGCTAAATTGGTGTGTTTTTCCTAGACTATGAAATTCAGAGGCAAATCAATGAACTTGAGAATGGAGGTGAAATTCTGAACGAAACACGCTCATTTCATTACCAGCTGGGGTGAGTTCGCATTGCTGAGCGTCCTGACCACAGCCAGGCGGGGTGCGAGAGGGCTGGGCTCAGCCGCTGGCCAGCCATGTGACCGTGAAGGAGGCACTTAGCTTCTCCACTCTTAGGTTTCCTCAAAAAAAAAAAAAAAAGATCATTCTGTACATTTTGCTTTCTGTATGATTTTTTTTTAATGTATTCACTTAAGGTTTTCCCATGGAAGGCCACAGAGTTCAATTTTGCCTATGTCCCTTATTGGTAGGGGAGCCCTTCCCTGCATACAGGCTGGCCAGTACTGCTTGCGATGTTTAATGTTTTCTTATTTAACTATTGCAGGTGCACCATGTCAATGAGAGACAAAGAAGGAAAACAGGACTACAGGTGGTTACTCCTTATGGCAAAATACTGCTATATATCGGGGGCTGGAGTGTATTTCAAGTTCATTTAAAGTTCAACGTAATGATCCTGAACAATTTTGAGAAACCACTTTTTGTCATTGTTGTTACATGATGGGACATCTGGACTTCCTCTTCGATATGCATACTGAGAGAAGTACTAGTTTCTTGATTTGGTAGCCTCAGAGTGCCTTGTTTGACTGATTCAGCTTTTGGAAGAACTTGTTCATCCACTTTTGTGTCGAAGTTGTCATAGTTGAGCTAAGAGGATGGCAGTTGAGGTTGGGGTCTAGGCTCTTCTTATTCTTGTGTTCAATAACCGATTCAGTACTATGCTGAATGAAGCTCCTTGAGAAGAAACAAGAAACGAGATGTTGATAGCATATGTTGATGGTGGTTCCCTTGAACCTCACATGATGCTGTTTCATGATAAATTAAGTTGAACTACTTAATATGAGACCCACAAAGAAAGCTGATACTAAGAACAGGCATAAGATAAATTGAAACTTTTATTTTTTTTCTCATTGAGTTTAGCAGGTTGAAGTTTTAAGCAACAAAGTTGTGAGATCAGCCACCTTTCCTTTGTGAAGGGCAGAAAGATGCAAGTGTAGCTGTTGTTATCAGTGTGAATCAAAATTAGCATGCTTATGTGGGAAAGAAGAAACTCATAAACCCTTCCCGTGAACCTCACCCCAAGAACTCCCATTGTGTGTCTGCTAGAGTCAAAATTATTTTAATTAACCGTGAACTTCCCGGGTGAGTCTGTTCTCCCAGGAGCCCACTTTATTCCTGAGTGTCGCTCCCTGCCCTGTTGGTGTGCCTTCCCCTAAGTGTGGAGTCTGACTTTCCATCCACCCATGGCTTCAGTGTGATGCCTCAAATGATAATGAGCTGCAGGAACTTCCCATGGATTTCCTCTTGCCTTCAGAAGCCAGACTAACTCACAGAAGAGATCTGGCGGTGAGGCGATGGGTAGTGTGTGCTTCGAATCCGTTCCCTCCGAACCACCACTTCTTCTGAATACCCTGCTTTTTTTACATAAGCCGTTTGACAAAAATGGGCAGAGAGAAACCATGAGTGCTGGACAAAAACAGAGGGAGGGACATATTGTTTCATAAGATTACATGCGATGGTGCAGCTTTCACATTTAAAAAAATTAATTCCTTTCATTTTTTAGAGCAGTTTTAGCTTTACAGTAAAATTGAATGGAAAGTTCTCAGGTACTTTCCCTCCCCACTCTACCCCCAGAGTCTCCTGTTATGTGACACAGTAATGCAAGATGCTCATTTGTTACAATGATGAAACCAATATTCACACTTCCGTATTGGCTAGAGTCCATGGTTTACACTAGGGTTCCCTGTTTGTGTGGCACATCGCGTGGGGTTTGACATATGCACAATGACATGCATCCACTGTCGTGTCGCACCGAGAAAGACGTTGCACTGCCTCGCTATGCCCTGTGCTCCACCTCTTCATCCCTCCCTCCCTCTCCTCCAGCTGTCATATTTTATTTAGGCAAAATATATTCATTTCTTCTATTTTTCAAGGATAAATTTTTTTCCTTTCATTTTTTTATTTATGTAAATGCTGCTAAAAATAGTAGAAATGTTGAAATGGGGGGAAGTCACCTTTCCTTCTGATAAGCAAATTGTTCTCATTCGGTCCTATTTTTTCCAGCCTGTGTCTTTATGAAGACATAGTCCTGCGTGCATACGGATGCTTCTGTCAACAGTGGATCATGTATGCTGCAGGAGTCCCATGAGATTATCACATGGCATTTTTACTGTCCCTTTCTTGTTCAGACATGCTTAGATGCACCAATGCTATTGTGTTACAGTTGCCTACAGGATTTGGGACACTCAGTAGCCTTGGAGCAGTAGGCTGTTCCACATGGCCTGTGTGTAGTAGGCTGTACCATCCGGGTTCATGTGAGTGCACTCTGTGATGGTCCCATGACAAAATCACTTAACAACACATCTCTACAAACACATCCCCGTCATGAAGCAACACACAACTGTGGACACAATTCCTGATGAACTGTGGAATGAATTATGTATCCACAGTTACAAATCCCAGTGTGGCTTCAAGCCTGTGTTGTCCTTTCACTCATCTTATTTATAAGCATGGAGAGGGGTGGGTTTGGAGGTTTTGGGTGGGTTTGGAGGTTTTCCCACCGATGCACTGGGAAACAGAATTGACGTAATAGGACATTTGAAGATATTTGCAAGTAACATGGCATCTAAACACAGAAACATTCATGTTACTGGGGTAGGTTTTGTTTTCTCATTAATCCAAGTACTCCAGATTCAGGTCCTGTCTCCTCTCCTCTGTCTGCCCAGGTTCATGCCAGAACCCAACCTGCCTCCCCTGGTGCTCTACGACGCCACATCGCTGCCCGCAGGTGCAGACCCACAGCAAGTGATCAATATTGACCAGATTCGGGAGACACTCCCGGAGCTCCCCAGCGTGACCCGAGAGAGGCTCGTGCAACAGTATGGGATGCTGCTGGAACACAGCTTCACTTTGCTGGTAGGTATCGATCGGATGCCAAGACGATCTTGGCTCAGCAGATGGGGCAGTGTCCTTCAGAGGCCTGCCACACACAGGCTGCCATGGGCTCTAAGTGGGGTGGGCATGTTTCTTAGGTTGTACCATAGATGCTACTGAGAAGAATAAGATGTAGTAACCTTTGCTCACTGCCCTGTATGGTAAATGCTCCTCATACAACCGGAAGATGAAACGCAGTCTTGTGTTAGTCATTTCTTCTGTGTAGAAATGAACACCTGCCCACAGCAGCTGTGGAGACTTCTTGAAGACCGTCCAGATGTTATGGATGAGCTTTTCCCATGTGTCTGAAGGACAAAAGAAAATCAGTATATAGGGTTTCGGGATGTCTAGCAGTGTCGAGCCGTGGCAGGGCTGGCAGGAGGTTGCGTTCCCAAAACCCAGCCAGTTGTGTTGCCAATTTCAGAAGAAAACGTTTATTCCACACGAAATGCCGAAAACTCTGACTAAAAGTATCAGTCCTTTGAGGCTTGAGGCTGCGTCTGACGGGGCCGGTGGAGAACTTGACACTGTCGAGATCTGCTTAGGGATTTTCCATCCTTTTCAGAGCTGCCTGGGGCTTTGTGGTTTTCTTTGTCATGGCAGCATTAAAGTGATGCAGCATCGGTGAGGGCAGCATTTTGTCACAGTTGTCGTCGTTTTGTCTGTTAGGAAGTGGGAAGTTTTGTTGCTGCCTCTTCCAGGGAATCAGTATACGCCACACTCATCTTTTAGGGCAGCAGAATCTGTGGAAACTCTGGATTTTTGCTTTTTGGATGGCCAATCATAACTACATTGGGATGCTGGAATATATGTTTTTATGTCTATTTATACACTTCCAGTAACATCCTAGCATTTACAGTACAACATAGGCAGTCAGATGCATGTTGAATGAATGATTCTCTCTTCATCATCCATAAATCAGCTACTTGGAGAAGCAGAGTTGGTCACTGCCTCCTGTGGGCTGCTGTTTGATCTTCTTCTTACCTTTCTGGCAATTGTATCACTGTCTTTTAAGTGCTTATTAGTGTATGTTGTTCAGCATCTTGAAGGCAAGGACTGCTTCATCTTCTCTGCTACTCAGCACAGATGAGCACAACATCAGCAGTGCTTAATGCCACACTTTGACTACGACTCAGTCAGTCAGCATTCCGTACAGGGGAGCTCTTAACCCAAAGCCTCTTACAATTCATGTATTTTTCCTAGGTTGATGTAACAAAACTATATTTCAGTCTTCCCCACCATCTTGACCACTTGAGTTTCCAACCTACTTGAAATAAACACTGAATTCTAGCCCTATCTTTTATTACTATTTGTGAAATTACACAGGAGATGGGAGGAAGGTACCAAGGCTGCTCAGCCTCGAAGATTTAAGTTACCTCCCTCCACTCAGCAGGAGCCCAAGCCTACCCTTTGAGGTAGTGTATGATGAACCAAGAAATGGCCAAGGTTTCTTTGCTCAAAATGTGATTTCATAGAGAAATCCACTATATATAACATTAATTTGTGTGTGTGTATATTAGCTGTTTCCATAAGAGAGTGAAAAAAGCTTTCAGAATCTCCTCTCAAGAATACAGCTGTTTCTGTTCAAGGCACTGTATGAGAATCTGTGCCCCCTTCAGAGGGCATTTCCATAGGATTGTCAGTCTCGGCCATTGATGAGGGGTAATGGGGACAGCGTCTGCCTCACCTCAGTGAGCATAAGCTCCATGAGGGCAGGAACATTTTTGTGTTTGTGTTTGTGTCCTTGTCTTTATTCATGGGTCCTGCATGGTGCCCAAACCTATTAGGCCTTAAATAGGTGTTTGCTAGGGGCTGGCAAATGAGTGAGTCTATATTTTAATAGTTTAAAGGCCTGTATGGGGAAACCTGCCTTCAATTTTTAGTTCAGCATTTTTTTTTTTTTTTTTTTTTTTTTTTTTTTTTTTGATACAGGATCTCAACTCTCGCCCAGGCTGGAGTACAGTGGCATGATCTCTGCTCACTGCATTTTCTGCCTCCAGGATTCAAGCCACCTCCCACCTCAGCCTCCCGAGTAGCTGGGATTCCAGGCACGAGCCACCACTCCTGGCTAATTTTTTGTATTTTTGGTAGAGATGGGGTTTTGCCATGTTGGCCAGGCTGGTTGAACTCCTGGCCTCAAGTGATCCGCCTGCTTCTGCCTCCCAAAGTGCTGGGATTACAGGTGTGAGCCACCACGCCCGGCCTAGTTCAGCACTTTTATTAGTATCTTCTGTGTAGCAGGTTCTGAGACAGAAACAAAATATTTTTTTTAAGATTTTTTTTTTGACTTCCAAGAATTTATACACACACACACACACATACACACACACACACACACACTACAATAACCAGCCCCCAGGACAGATTACACTAGATAGATGAATAATGTAGGATCAGGGCCCACAAGAGGTAGTGGTTAACTTGGTCGGAAAAAAAAGGGTGAATTTTTTGGCCATTTTTGAAAGGACTTTTTTTGATACCTTAAAAACATGCTTATTTTTATGGCTTGCAGATAATGTATTGGGTGATTAGTATTTCTCCTTTAAAGGGCTAGTACTTGAAATTTCCAAGATAAGTGAGATTAGAATGAGATAGGAATGGAAAGAGAATGATTCAGACAAATTGTTTTCCTGAAATTAGGCAGCCTGAGCCCTTTATGACTTTGTAATCATTGGAAGCTGTGTTACTCATAACATACCCGAAAATGATATGTTCATGTTTTTTCCTGCCTTCATCAGAAACACAACAGATTGCTGAGAAGGGCAGATGCACAAATCTAATGAACCATCTTTCAATGTAAAGAGCGCCCAGGAGTATTCATTAAATAAATAGCAGTGGTGGAAGTGTGCTTTGCAGAGCTGCGACTCTGAGCTCTGTGTCTTCGGATTGCTTATTAAATTAAGCATCATGCACATGTCCACCCCCACGCACACCTCACCCACAAATGATGACAAACTTCAGAATTTAACTCCAGTCTTTAATTTACCTTGTCATTTTATCGTGCAGTGAGCACCAAATTATTGTTCATATTACAGAACTCTAATGTTGTACTTTAGCGTCTACCACACACAATACCTGACACATAGTAGGTACTCCATGACTGGGTGGACAGATGGGTGAGTGAATGGGATGTTATCACAGCACACAGGAAAATCCTGGGAGAAGCAACGTTCCTGATAACAGCATCCCTGTTTCCAAAGGTCAGATATATAAACCATGCTTTGACGACCCAGAGAATCATGGGGTATCTTGCCCCACCTAAAACTTCAACCTATTTAGCTAACCTTGCTTCTCTAGTTTATGTCAAGTTGCCTTGATTTCATATATATATATGAAATCAATTTCTTTTATATATGTATGAAGTCAATTTCCTGTGTGAGAAATCAAGGCAACTTGATTTTGTGCCTGTGTACGTGTATATATATATCAAGGCAACTTGACATAAGCTAGAGTAGCAAGGTTAGCTTTTCTCTATATATAAATTTGTATATATTATAAAATTATACACAAATATTTATGATTATAAAATTTATTATAATATAAATTTAGGGGCTACAAGTGCAATTTTGATACATAGATATATTGCATAGTGGAAAATCTGGACTTACAGTGTAACCGTCACCCAAATCATATACACTGTACCCAGTAAGTATTTGTCATCCCTTTTTCCCTTCCCACCCTTCCAAGTCTTCAGTGTCTGTTATTCCACACTCTGTGTTCCTGGGTACACATTATTTAGCTCCCACTTATAAGTGAGAACATGTGGTATTTGATTTTCTGTTTCCGTGTTGTTTCACTTAAAATAGTGGCCTCCAGTTCCATCCATGTTGTTGCAAAAGACATGATTCCATCTTTTTTATAGCTGAATAACATTTCATTGTGTAGATATACCACAACTTCTTTATCCAGTCATCCGTTGATGGACACTTACGTTGATTCCATATCTTTACTGTTGTGACTAGTGCTGTGATAAACATTTGCATGCAGGTATCTTTTTTAAATGATGATTTCTTTTCCTTTAGCTAGATGCCCAGTAGTGGGATTGCTGGATTGAATGGTAGCTCTATTTGTAGTTCTTTTTTTGTTTGTTTGTTTTTGTTACTTAGTTTTTATTTCATAATCATAAACTTAACTAGTATTTGTAGTTCTTTAAGGAACCTCCATACTGTTTTCCATAGAGGCTGTACTAATTTACATTCCCAGCAACAGTATATAAGCATTTCCTTTTCTCTACATGACCTCATTTGTAAAGATTAAAGAATAGAAATGTTGAAGCTGAAATCCAGGCATTCGGATTCTGAAAAACGAGAGATTCTAATAGCATAACAAGTTTTTCTCGGAGTCAATATATCAGTAGTCGTTATTATAATAGAATGATCAGAATTATATGCGTGTGCATTATTCTTAGCAAAATCCTCCCCAGCTGGTATCCATGGGGCATCTCTTCCTAAACCCTGTGCTTGACTTCACTCAGAGAACACAAAAGCATTGTAGCCATTTGCCTAAGCAGCCTAGAAAAGGCTGCCTGCTTCTAGCATGCTCTGCAAGTCACATTGTACCACTTTTTAATCTATCCTTACAGCAACCCTCTGAGGCAGGGACTGCTGCTCTCCCCATTTACAAGTAGGGAAATGTAACCTCCCCGGTGCAGTAACTTCCCCAAGCCCATGTTGGAGCCACGTTCAGAGCATGCTGACTTCAAGGCCCAATCTCTTCATTCCTAAGCCCTGCTGCCCACTTGCTTATGAAATGTACTATAATGTCAAACAGAAATAATGTTTTTAGTTAATTGCTGTTGGTGGTCACTTTTGTTTCATTAGTGGAGAAAGTAGAGTTTTTACTTTTGTTAACGTTCATGCCACTAGCGTTTTGTTCTGCACAGTCACAGAACATAGATTCATTTAAAAGTTGTTACCACTCCTATTGGTTTTTAAGATGCCAGACTGCCCTATAAATAAACATAAAGCGCCATCCACTGAATTTAGTGAAAATCAGTCAACGCCAATGAAAAGCAGAAATCATGTCTATTTTCCAAGTGGAAAAATAAAGTTAGAAGAAAAGTAATATAAGCTGTCCTCTGCAGCTTTATTTATTGTGTTTCTTAAACCTGCTGCTGGAGGCACTTGAGTCCTGTCTGAATCATTGGGAAGTTCCAGGCACAGTGACTCACACCTGTAATCCGAGCACTTTGGAAGGCCAAGGTAAGAGGATCCCTTTTGGCCAGGATTTCGAGACCAGTTTGGGCAACAACATAGTGAGACCCCTGTCTCTACAAAAAAAAATGTTTTTTAATTAGCCAGCCATGGTGGCACACACCTGTAGTCCCAGCTACTTGGGAGGCTGAGGTGGGAGGCTTGCTTGAGCCCAGGAATTTGAGGCTGTAGCAAGCTGTGGTCGTGCACTGCAGTGCAACCTGGGCAATAGAGACCCTGTCTCTAAAATTTAAAAAAAGAAAAAAGAATCTGAAAAGTGTCTCCACGTAGGGCAGAGTTTGTGGCTTGATTTTGCCTGGTGCCTCCTGTCCTTCAAGCCTGGCATGTAATGGGCACTTGGTAGGAAGCAGAGATGAGCTCACAGGGCCCTGGCTGTGCATGAAGTCAGTAGATGGGAAGATCTGAAGCTCATCTGTGGGAGATTTCAGTGGAGGAAGCCAGAGCATCCCGAGTTGAGTGTTTTTTTGAGGGCCTGCCACCCTGACTACAGTGCCAGATGCTAGTTCCAAATGTCAGTGCTTCAGCTTTTCCACGTCTCTCCGGAGCAGCCCTACAGGGCATGGAGTTAAAACACTGACTCGGGGACAGACACCCTTGATTCCACATCTGACCTCTGACACTTTGGAGCTGGGAGGGCTCTGCAGGGTAACCGGAGCTGTTTCCCTCCCCAGCTGAAAGAGGGGGTGATGACTCACTTACCCCGAAGATGACAGACACAGCCACATCTTCACTGAATCTAAAAAAGCCTAAATACAGCCAAGCAGACTCCAAAGAATATGCCGCCAGGGACAAGAGTGTTGACACCAAGCAACACGCTAAAATGGTTCTTTGAGAGCCACGAAAGGCAGGGTTGTAGAAAAATCCAGCATGGCCCCAGCGAGACTGTAGAAGATGTGCTTGCGAGCCCTCGAGTCAGCACCCTGGGCTGCCGTAGGCTTGTGTTTGTCTTTATAGTCAGCCTCAGGATGTGTCATCTTACTTACAACTTCATTCTCTCCAGCTGGTTCTTCCACTTTTAAAATCATAATCCTTTGTTTCTGACATCATGGAAAAGGTGAAGGTGTCGCCAAGGGACAAAGAAACAGAAAAGATATGACTACAACTGGTTGTTAAGTGGATTGTTTTTCAAGAATTTTCCATTAAGTGGCTGGTAAACTAGAAATGACCAGGTTTGCTTTCTGGATGAATTGCCTATAAAATAATTTCCCGTGATAAATATCTATATATCCCATATGTAATACTTTAAAGCTAATAGTATCTAAAACCATATTGACTGGTTTTAGACTGGCCAGACTTACTGAGGTGCAAAGTAACTCACCTTCTAACTACTGTTGAAGGAAAATCCATTTGGCCAACATCGTCAGGCACCATATTTCATGTCCGTGCAATTTTCAAAATTGATTTTACTCTTCATTTTATAAAAATTGCATCCAGAGCTTGCTAGCTTAAGGGTGCTTTTACAGTGACTCTATACACTAGAAAAGTAACCAAGTTTTGTTCTGGTAAAGTTGAATAAAAAGATGTATCATCTAACTCTACTTCTGTAAAACCAGCCGTTCATTTCTTTTGGATGCAAGGGATGAGGAGCTTTCAGAGGGGAAGATGCTCTAGGCTCAGAGCCATGTGACCCCTCAGGATCCTGCCCAGTAGGGAGACAGTGCAGGGAGGAGTGCCAGCCTTGGGGACCCACAGGGGTTCTGTCCCCAACCCATCCCAAAGCCCAATTTCCTGTGGAATAATTTCCTTTTCAGGATAAATACATATTATTTCAGGTTTCAGGCAGATCTTGGAGGAAGGGAGCAAATCCTCACTACCTCTGTTGCTGTTTCTAAGCTCCAGCCAGAAAGCTCCTATTGAGCAACTCAGGTTCCTTCCACATGGGGACAATTTGGCAGTGGTGGTGTTTGGCGCACTGGAATGTGACTACAATTGGAATTGATTTCTTGACAACACACTGCCTGTGTCCCATTCGTGCAGATACAGCCTTTTAGCTGTGCCGGTCTGCTGTCAGCTTGTAGTACCTGAATTTGGATTTTGATTATTCGGGGGAAGTTGTTATTCCCAAATTGGTTTCCTTCAGCATCTCCCCTGGAGTTACTGCATCTCAGAGGATGTAAGGTCATTTTCACGTTAGTCTGAATATCCCCTGAATGGAACTGGTGCCTGAGTTGAACTCACGATCTGTCTACTTTCCGGCTTTGCTGTGAACATAGCACAAGTGAAATGGTTGGGACCAAAGGTTTGCTCAGATTGTAGCGGCTCCCAAGCCCTGCTGGGGAAATGACCCAGGAATAACAATCGTGGGGACCAGAACAGGGCCCTGGACCCCTAGTTGTATGTTGCTTGGGAGAACACACCCGTGGTGTTTGTGGGTCCATTTCAGAGCCTCTGCAGATCCCTGTATTCTTGCCAGCAGCAGTGGAGGTCCTGCATTGTTCTAGCTTTCTCCTGACACTCTCGAGGGGGTGGTCGTGTTTCCTGTGCCAGCCTCACACCACCAATTAACTTCCTTTTGTTTTCTCCACTGACGAGGCCTCTCTAAATGAGTAATTTTTCTGTTCACAGGAGCACTCGCGGAAAGATTTTTGCAGAGGCTTCTTGTTTCTGTGAAAAGCGGAAGGGGCACCAATTCACATCACCCACCCAAGCCACTGCCCCACTGAACATTCTAGTCCTTAGCCTTGTCCTGATGCCTGCTTTCTGGCTGAGAGCCATCACTGTCCTGGGCCTCTTTGCTTCATTGCCATCCCCAGCACTAGCATTTGGTCTTATTTTCAGGGCCATTTTTTTACATAGCTGTTGTATTTGAGTTTTGTTGTTCTCACTTTGTAGGAATGACCAAATCCACAGGAATAATGACACAGCAGGGCCTGCGTTGATTCGCAGGTGATGAGCCTCCTCCAGCGTCTGCACACATGCTCAGCAGCTGCTCACCCCAGCACCCCGCTGCACAGGGGACGGATGCAATTCCAGTGTGTGCCTCTGCAAAATGACACCTTGTGACATGGGAGAGCCTTGTCCAGTGGAAACCCCTGTGGTTCCATCTGCAGATGCAGAGCCTCTGTGTAGTCAGCAGCTCCCATCACAGGCATGACCTGCCCAGTTAGGTAGGAGTTACTCTATTAGAGGAATTAGAATGCAATAATAAATAAAATACAATATGCTTAATACCAAACCAGTATGAGAAATAACAGGATTTGTCCTGATCAGGATTGTGCAGTGTCCAGGTCTGGGTGTGCTCACAGGACCTCTTCTGGGGCAGCAGTAGCGTGGGGAGGGGATGCAGAGGCAAGGCAGGGGGCGGGAGAGGGGCAGAGGAGCTCTGGCCGCCCTCCGTCCCCAGGGCCCAGCATGGTCTGTGCGGTGGGCGTGCAGCTGTCTTCCTTCCTGGTCTGGGAACGGGTGTGTGTCGTGCCACAGCTGAGTGCCACGTAGCCTAGGTGTACACTGGCAAAGGCAGAAAGTAAACCTGCCATTTTCTCCTTCTGATTTCAAAGTTAATTTCCTTGCAACATTTTTAATACGTTAAGAACCTTTGAACAGCTGGCAGCTCTCAAATAGAATAATGGAAGTGTGGGACAGCGCTTTCTTCAGATGAGCTGGCTGCCTCCCATTGTGCCTGGCACTCCTAGGTGCTGGTTTCAGTCCCCAGGCAGGCAAAGACCATGCCCTTTCCTTCCTCAAAGGCAGAGCCACGCAGAGGTTAAAAGCAAAACTGCAGAGGTTGGTCCTAATTCTGGTGCTCTCTTGCTGTGGGACCTCAAGCAAGTTAGTGCCTCGTGTCCTCATCTGTAAAAGTCCTGAGAGTGCTGAGCTCAGACGGTTGGTGCTGGGATGAACTGAGGTAATGTGGAGAGTGTGTAGACGGTGCCTGGCGCCCGTCACCGCTGCTGCTGTAACTCTGGTTATCACTGTCCTCAGCAGCAGCGGCGGCCTCACGCAGCCACCCACAGGGCCCGGTGCTGAGCTCTGTGTCTAGCACATATTCAGTAGATACTCTTGAGCACCTCTGACTAGCCCAGAATGGTTCATCTGGGGTCCCTTGTAGCTGTCGGAACACTCCCTGTCACATAACCAGCTGTTCCTCAACTTGCATTCTTCTGGGCTGCTTTTTCTTCTCCGAGTCTGCCACTGGGCAGCTGGCTCTATCAGGTTTCCTTCTCGTAAATAAATATAGTCCACCTCGTTTCTGGCCTATCATCAGCTTCACAGGGTGTGTGACTTAGAACAAGAAATGCAGTTGAGAAATCAGCCTTCATCGTATTCCAACTGGAACGTCTTCCAGCATTTGCATTTGATCATCTCTGAGGGTGGGATACAGAAGACGGCTTCAAGGCAGGTTGCTCCCAGGGCCTAGTGCAGGGTAGAAAGGTTCCTTCCCTGAGCAGGCAGTGGCGGTGAGCAGGTCCCTCTGCTTTGCCTCACACCAGCATTGATCACCTGACTAATCATTAGTAATCAAGGATTCCTGTTAACGTCTGAGAGGCGGAGCTGGCCGTGGCTCTGGGTGTAAGTCAGTGCTTTGGGAAATTTGATTAAAACGTGAAAAAGATGTTTCCCAGTCATAGAGCTGTGTAGATTGTCAGGTATTATACAAAAGACAGGACCAGTCATGCCTGCTGCTTTAGCCATCTGAAGGAACAGTTAGAGTCGCAGTCAGCCAGGGGACTGGGCTGTCTGTGTCGCCGAAGTTGCAGTTCTGTCGCATGTAGGGTAGATTGATCCCGAGGCGAGTGCTTGCTTGTGGCTTTTGAGGAGGACGTTAAAGGTCCGCTACTGCCGTGGCCTTTCTGCATTGCTCTTCATATGATTTTTATGTAAGAGAATTACCGGCTCACTGTTTTTCTGAGAAAACCAGATGGCTGCACTGACATGTTCACCAGAGACTTCCGAGATTCGTGCCAGGCTTATTAGCATTTGCCAATCTCATGGAAAAACTAAGAAGACGAGGAAACTAGAATGTGTGTGTTTCTTCCCTGAGAAGCGGCTTCTGCTATGAAGAGCAGAGCGGGCAGCCCATGTGCAGCTTTTATTGATCCATCATTCCCTGGGTGGCTGCGGCTCAGCCTCCTTCAGCCCCGCTCCCTATAGCTCACCCTATCACCACCACAGATTTTCCTGTCTGCTTTAAATTGTGGACTGAAACCATGTATCCCCTAGTGAAGTACAGTTCCAGCTCAGAGAGGCTTCATCACAGCACTGACATGAAAAGACAAACAGAAATCTGACTTGCCGTGTTATCCATCCAATAAAAAAACCACCCAAGGGTAGAGGAATAGATATTCATCACGTCCCAGCAACTCAGCCAAGCCTGTGAGTCTGTGAGTTTAAGTGCAATATTTCTAGGTGGATTTAGAAAACTCTTTCCCTGGCAAAGCAAAGAGTTCTCCTGACAGCTCGTTTTACCAGTGGGCCAGCCTGTCTGGGTTAGAACAAAGGGAATTCTGCCATCTGATTTGGGCCAGATAGCAGTTTTCTGCTTCCCCAGTGATTTGTGTACTCTTGTGGAAGTTTGAATACTTTTCCATAAGTTAAGCACAACTTCCTCTTCATGCTGCCTGGCTCTGCCTTTATCTGTAGTCAAGCCTGGGCTGCCGAGGTGGCCTCTGCCCTGGTTTAGCATGAGCAGAATAATAGCACTGGCTTGAAAAGAGATTCAAGAGATGATTACAGGATTATTCAGTAGGCTTGTCACCAGAGAATTTATCTGTTACAAAGAACATGTAGGGTTTTTTGTTATGGAATTTCTGCGGTGCCTGTGTGTATGTTCCAGCAGCTACAATAGCTACACTCGGAGAGCACTTTTGGTAGTATATCTTGCTTCTTCCCAGTATCTCATTTTTTCCAGAAGGTTCTTTTGGTTAAGGAAGGGTCTCTGAAAGGCGCATGGGTAGGAGCCTTAGGTGCAGTGTGAACTTAAAAGGAACATTTCAAAAAAAGTGTAGTTTGATTTGAATTTCTGTGGGTAAGGGAAATCTGCTACTTAAAATGTATATCCTCTGAATTTGGAAATTTCAGCCTTCCCTTTCTGAGCAGCACAGTTTTTATTTTTCTTATTGAAATAGTAGGACTTAGCTAAATTTCTTGATTGTGTCAAATCTATCTGAGCTGGCAGCAAGCTGTAGTATAGAATGTGGTAGGTGCCTCAGGGCTGATCATATGCGTAGTTGTAGTATTTAAAGGTGAACATGGTATGATAAGAATGCGTGCTCGTGTGTGATTTCCAACACACATACATGCTGACGGGAGACCCCAATGCCGTCTGCTGATGTTAGGTTGGTGCAGAATTACTTTTGCACCAGCCTAACACCGAGCATCTGCCATGGCCCACATGGACTTAGCTGTAGCTATTCCTTTAAAAAGGAGAGCACAGCCCTGACTAGTGGGGCTGACAGTCCAGAGGGGGAGAAGTGGTACAGTCTTGATGGAACAAGTCTCCAGCTGATCATTTTCCCAGAACACGATGAGAGGCAGGGCCTGTTGTACCTGGCTCAGCTCAGAAGGCTGGGAGGCTGCTGCCCCATCTACCTGTTATTAAGTGGCCTAAGTGGGTGACATGTGTCCCTGTTCTCCCTCATTTTGAAAACATTTCAGAACCATTCCCGTCTACTTCTTGTCATGATGTGAAGATCAGTACAAGTATGATCCACTTTTGATTTTTCACAGGTAGAATATTCTGTTTGTTCTTTCTTTATTTTGTTTTGTTTATTACCCTCTTTTCTAGCAATTACTAGGACTTCAGCAGAGGGCAGGCCTGGAAAGAGAAGGGGCATTAAAGTCAGGCCAAACATTTTAGGCCTAGTTTACAGCTCAGGGATGGAGACTGTGGGTTACACACAGCAGACACAGAGAAAGCAAGTGAGTTTGGAGGATGTGGAGTTTTACCATCCCTCTGGCCTGCAAAGTCGGGGCTCTCTAAAATGCGTTTATCCTTTTGAGAAAATGCTATGTAAATGCACAGTGACAGTAGTAGAATAGTTGTCATTAGCTGAAAGTGATCAGAATTTTCTGGTGACATCTCAGGGTTTAGCAAAGAAAAAGTGGCTGTCTCAGAGGAGGCAAAGGGTGACAGTTTCAGATTTGCCTTCAGAATGCTGATCTTTCATTTTTGGGAAGGCTTTATGTAATTTTCTTTTTTTTTCTAACAGAACGAAGTCGGCCTACTGGAGTTCTTCCAAAATGTGATAAAAGAAACTAGGGCAGAGCCAAAAAAGGTGACTAGTTGGGTCCTCAACACTTTTCTGGGCTATTTAAAGCAACAGAACCTCGCTGTCAGTGAGAGGTGAGTGAGGTCTGGGATTTCTTTCTTCCTTTGTGATGTGCCCTGTCCAGAAGCACTGGAAATAGGGCAGGTCCATTTTCTGGCTCCCCCTGTTCTCCCTCAGGATATCCTGACATGACACAAACATCCCCTGTGGATTCCACATTCTAAATATGTTCTCTAGCCCATGTAAAAATATGTTTATTCCTTCAAATCTGTGACTGTCCACTGTGTCCTTCACACTGTGTGGGAGGCTGGGGGCACGAAGATGAACGAGATAAACATTTACAAACTCGTGGAGGATACAGATCTGTGAGGAGGCAGCCACCCCTGGGTGATCCTGTCGCTCCAGAGGCACGCACGGGGTGCTGGGAATGCACAGAAAGGGGGACTGAACGGACGCTGGGGAACCAACCAGGGTTCCCCTCGGGAGGGCGTGTTTGAGCCATGCCCTGAAGACTAGGGAGAATCGTCCCACAGTGGGAGGGACAGATCGTGCAGACAAAGCAGAGTGGTGTGCAGCTCAGAGACCAGCAGGCAGAGCAGGCTCAGGAATGCCAGAAGCTGCAGGGGCCTGAGGCAGGCAGGTGGGAATGGTAGGGACAGAGCTGCAGAGATGACCAAGGGCCGCCTGGAGAACTGTGTCTGCCTTTATCACCAGCTCTTGTAGCCATAGACTATAAGCTCATGCCAGTTTCACACTGAGGAAGTGCAGTGTGGCTCACTCAGCTCAGGCCACTATACCAGCATTCCACAGACTGAGTGGCTTCAGCAACATGTCTTTCCATGATTTTGGAGGTGGGGAAGGTCCAGGATCCGGGTGCCAGCTGACGCAGTCCTGGGTGAAGCCCGCTGCCTGGCTCACAGATGTCCTCACATGGCAGGCAGAAGTGGAGGGGTGAGACAGGAAGGGGGGAGGGAGAGGAGGTCCTCCAGTCCCTTCTTACAGGAGCCCCATTCCCACCATGGGGACCATACCCTCGTGACCTCTTCTAGACCTCATTACTCCTCCGGGGCCCCATCCCCTAAAACCATCGCGCTTCAGTATAGGAATTTGGGGTGGGACACAAATATTCAGTGTCTGAGAGCAGACTGGAAGCAGGAATTGCATTTGGGAACCTCCTTCAGGAATGCAGATGAGAAATGCCCCAGGCCTGAGCCAAGGTGGCTGCGGCTGGGCTGAAGTGAGCTAGGCCAAGTTGAGAGCAATTATCTCAACTGGCACAGCTTCCAGATTTCTTGCTTGGGCAGAGGTGAAACAGAGGGCAGGCTTTTTCAGTGCAGGAGGAGCTAAAGGAAGAGGAATAAACTTCATAGGCCGGGGGTGAGGGAAGATGCCATATTCCATTTTAGACGTGCTGACTTCGAGCTGCCTGCGGGCCAGACATTCCCCTCACGAGGCTAACCAGTAGGCAAGATCTATGAATCTGCAGCTGATAAGATCTTGGAGAGGTTTGCAGTTGAGAGTTCTCATTGGTTCATTATTCAGCTCGTGTTCACTTAGCCTCTGCTGTGTGCTAAGCCCTGTACCCAGCATGAGAAGCACAGTTCCCGGACAGATGCTGGCCCTGAATCAAAGGACAGGCAGCCTTGAAGCTGGTGGCTGCAGCCAGTGATGGGGGTGCTCTGAGAGGGGAAGAAGGTAGCAGCTAAGCTAAGAGCTGAGGAAAGGATAAGCAGAGACAGGCCAAGGTTGACGGGGAAAAGTTCCAGACGTGGGGAACAGCACGTGGAAAAATCTGAGGTGAGTCTGGGCATGAGAGTTTGGGGAATCCAGGGACACAGCACAGTGTAAGTGGAACATGGACTTAGCAGCGTCTGTACTTGAAGCTGTTGGACAGATGAGAACTTTCAGGGAGAGTGCAACGTGCCAGGGTGGCTGGGGAACGAACCTGAGGCTCTCTAGCCTTTAACTGGGAAGCATGGGCAGAGAAGAAGGAAATGGAGGCGCGATGGCACAGAAGTAGAAGGAAAACCAGGAAACCAGGCGGGGACTGGTGACACAGAAGCCAAGGGAAAAGCAAGTTTGAAGAAGGAAAGAATGGGCAGTAGGTGTCACTGTGGGGCATCAGGAAGAGAGTTCCCAGGGGCACATAGGCAGGCAGGTAGCAGGGCCCTTGCAAGCTCCCTGGGGCAGGGGGAGTCCAGGCGGGGTGGGTGTGTCATTGTCTCAGCAGCATCCCGGGGAGTGAAGACAGACAGATATTGACAAATAACTCCCAACAGTTGTTTGCTCAAAAAGGTTAACTTTAGATGGTGTCAACTCCATGTTCAGCCGCTGGCTAGGAAGGCACACATCCCTGTGTTAGGGTGGCCCGGGCGCGAGTTCCCTTCCCGACGCAGCTGCTCTGACCTTCAGTTTCCTCACTGTAAAATTAAAATGGCAGGACCGGCCTCAGAGAGCTTTTCAGGGGAAAATTCACAGTACAGGCACATGTGGGCCTCAGTGTCAGCCACCTTCTCTTTGCCAGGGTGTGCTAAATGCCAAAGCACCTGCCACCGTCCTGAAGTCCTGCTGCCTCTTTGTCTTTTTGTTTTGTTTTGTTTTGTTTTTTAGACAGCGTCTCACCCTGTCACCCAGGCTAGAGTGCAGTGGCACAATCTCTGCTCACTACAACCTCTGACTCCCAGTTTCAAGCAATTCTCGAGTCAGCCTACTGAGTAGCTGAGATTACAAGCGCCCGCCACCACACCCAGCTAATTTTTATATTTTTTTAGTAGAGACAGGGTTTCACCATGTTGGCCAGGCTGGTCTCGAACTCCTGACCTCAAGTGATCCGTCCGCCTTGGCCTCCCAAAGTGCTGGTGTGAGCCACTGCACCCGGCCTGCCTCTTGGTCTTTCATCCCTGTCCTCCCGGGCTTGGCCTCTCCTTTCAGAAATTCTGCTGTTTATATTGAAAATACTGTGGCCATTCTGTGGAGGCAGGAGTTTATGGACGGGATACAGCTCTACCAGAGCCTTCAAGGCTGGACGGGATTTGGTGAGGTAGAGGGCAGTGCCTACCTGGAGCCCAGGTGCAGGAACGGCAAAGAACTGGCATGACTGGGAAGGAGAGGAGCGTAGCTGGCAGGAGCAGAGGGTGGAAAGCGGCCAAGAGCTGTGGCTGTGTGCAGAGCCAGAGCTGAGCCGGAAGCCTCTGGAGAACCAGGGGAATTCAGCCGTGAACTCATCAGGTGCAGAGCCCCGCCCTGCGGTGTGTGGGGATGACCAGGACCCGGTTCTAGCCCCACAGGTGCTGTCAGCCTCCTGGGGAAGACCACAACTTGTGCATAATTTTAATTCAAGGCGGAATGGGATGCTTTCAGTGTTAGAAGTAAACACAGTGCAGTGGGAACAGAGAGGAGGGAGATTCACACTAGCCAGAAGATTCCAGGAAAGCTCCAAGAAGATGAGGTGTTTGTGCTTCTGGAGGAAATAGAAATGCCTTAGCTTTAAACTTACAGTTTTTCTATGTTGTTGGTTAAAATGTATGGAATTGCTGAACTTTAGTCTTGGAAGAGACCTTAGGGATCTTCAGCTTTTTCATTTAGCAGATGAGCAAACGGAGGCCCTAGGAGATGAGGTGACTTGCCTCAGATGGCACAGCCACAAAAACTGGAAGCCAAGTTGCCTGGCTTGTGATCAACAACTTTATATGTAGGTCTGTGAAATTAGGAGTTTAACAACCATTTTGGTGGCCTCTAAAGGAGCTGAGAGATAAATTAGCCTGTTGAGTGAACCTGGAGCCCCTGGTATTTACCCAAGCAGTTCATAAGCACTAAAGTTTTAAGAACCTGAAGGGTACCCAATTCTAAATAAAAGTAAGCTTGGTTGTTCCAAAATCAAGTAGAGGAAGCAGGCAACAGTTCTGTTTTACAGTTTAAATGGAACAGGGACTGAGAAGCCAAAACCAAACCATAGCAGCTCTTTTCCTACACAGTTCAAAGAACGTTTAGCTGGACTGATATACTAGGCTACCCATAGAGCAAACATTACTGAACAGCCTCAGCTACTAGGGCTAATGTTCCTAGAGCTTAAAAGGACAGTAGCTGCAAAACTAGCTAGAGTCTCATAGTGACACCCAGGCAGGGAACACTCTGGAGATCCAATTGGTAGAGAATGATTATGTGAATTAGCATTCATCTTTAAAGGCCTCTCAGAAGGCTGATGTTTGAAGGGTCCAACCTCTTGTTGAACTTGGCTTTTTAATTGAGTATATTGCTTTGAAAGGATGGTTTACAATTTCTGAATTATGAGTAACAGATTTGGTTTAGTTAAGAAAGTGGACATTGTAGATTTCCTGACCAAGTATTTTGTGGTCAGATTAGGCAGGTACAGCTCTCCAGTTGTCCAAGCCAGCTGAGTGCCCCAGTGTTTCAGGTGAGCTGCGGGCAACAATTCCTGAGCACTGGAGCAGGGAAGGATTTTAAACCAAGAAGGGACTGGAGGCGAGAGGAAGATGTGTCCCACAGCATGAAATGTAGGCTAGCATCCAACGATGGGCTGCAGGCATTGGAAACCTGTTGAGCTCACTGTGGCCAGACCCACAGCAAGTCAGAAGTGGTGGTGCTGGGAGTGCAGAGGGCAGGATGGCTGTGATTAATGTTTGGAAGGATCACTAGGATCTGGTAAGAAGGTACTAGATTTTTCAGGGAGTAGGTAATGAATAAAGCAAAGATAACATGATAATCTGCACTCTGGTACCTAGAAGCATGGTGCTGTCACCATTCGAGACAGAAGGTGGGTGTTGGGAAATGCAGAGGAGCTGGTCTGTGAGGAAGACAAGTTTGGTTTAGAAAAAGGATTGGGAAACTATAGCATGTCAGCCTCTGGCCTGTTTCTGTAGAGCGTGTGACTAAGAATTGCTTTTACCCTTGTTAAGACAAAGAAGCATATGTGACAGAGGGCACTCACCAAGCCTCAAATATGCACACTCTAGCTCTTTCCAGAAGTTTGCCGTCCTGGTTTAGAGCACATTGTCTGGGTGTGAACGGGCCTCTCAGGAGGTGGTTGAAGTCAGCCAGGGAGAGAAACGGGACCTGAGGCAGCAGCAGCAGCCCTGGGCATCCTCCTCACGACTAGGGGTCAAGTCAGAGGACCCAGCAAGAGGGCACCGGAGCCACCTGGGCATGAACTGCAAGGAGCAGCAGAGGGACAGGCAAGGAAGAGGAGGAGATTCCAGAGGCCCAAGAAGGGGGTTTCACCAGGAACTTTCGGTGCAGCCCCAGGAGTCAGGGCACAGCGGATGAGGAGAAGCTGAACGTTTGGCCACAAGCGACGGGGGTGATTTTTAAGAGAAGAGCTTCTGTAGAGGGGTGGGCACAGAATCCAGATGGCATGTGCTTCCTCAGGGTAGCTAGTAGCCACTGGTGCTAGATCCTTATTGTTAAAATAAGGCAAGAAACTGGGCAGACGCAAGTGACTGCAAGGTCAGCCAAAGGCATCGTCAAGATAGGGAAGATGGGAGCATTTGTGAAGCTGTGAGATTCAAGCCACAGGACACAGGAAACCAGCATCTTTGGTTCGGAGGAGTGGCAAGTGTGGGGTTCTGAGCGGGGGTGGAGGGGTTGTCTGATGGAAGAGGAGGAGGAGAGAGTGCCCTAGAAAATTCTCAGCTGTGGCTCAGCTGATGTCCTTGTGAAATGGGAGGTGAGGGCATGTGCAGAGGAGGGGAGCAGGAAGGGGGCTGCGTGGAACGGGTGCTTGGTGGGGCACCAGCTAGGGGCACCGTGAAATCCTCGAGATAAACACAGAATCCTTATGCGCAGCAAGTACCTCCTAGAGGCCCAAGTCCCAGTGTCTTCCTTCTTCTTGCATCGTATTTTAACAGAAGCAGAGAAGGTGGACTTTGGGCCTGAGATAAGCTTGGGGATTGGGACAGGCAGCACGGTTCATGGGGTGTCGGGGGTGGTTGTAGAAGCATCAGCGTGTCTGCTCTCATCGTCCAAGCTGTAGACGGAGCTGTGATCCTGAATGAGCTCTGAGGGACTGGACAAATTGTGGAGCTTTGAAAGAGCCCCTTTCCCCTCCTCTGTCGATCCGCGGCCTCAGAGAATGGGAGGGAAGAGAGCAGCACGCAGAGCTGAAGGCCGCAGTATCAGTTTCTTCTTCAGCGGAGACGCATTCACTGCCCGGAAACCAGTATTACCTGACAGCAGCAAATTAGTAGCCTGTGCTGCTGCTGCCATTGCATGTCGAGTCTGAGGGTTTATTTATTTAGCTGATGTTGGGGTCTTTCAGGGTCGGTGTGACAGGTACTGATCTTTGTCATCATGTGACTCAAGTTTAGCCCTGGCATATGTGGAATTAGCGTGTGCGGTCTGCCAGACACCCTGTGGGTGTGAGGAAGCCTGTGACACAAACATGATGACCTACTGTGTGACAGGCATTGTAGGGACAGAAAGGTGATGGAGAGATCCCAAGTGTGATTACGTCAGTGGAGAGATTCTGTAGTCTAAATTTATGACCCAACTGATGAATTAAGGTCCTTAGATGAACTTCTCAAAGGTGACATTATTTTTGGTTATTTTGTGTTCCTCTTCCGTCCCTCTCCCACCCCCAGGTCTTTTATGTCATTGCTGTGGTCTGAATGTTCGGATCCTCCCCCAAATTCCTGTGTTGAAATCCCGACCCCTAAGGTGACGGTATGAGGAAAGGGAACCTTCGGTGGACGATTAGGTCATGAGGGAGGGGCCTTTATGAATGGGATTAGCTGCCTCATCAGAGGCAGCTTCTGAGAGCTCCCTCACTCCTTCCACCACGTGGGGACACAGCAAGAACGTGCCACCAGAGAGAAAGTGGACCCTCACTAGACATGGACTCTTCTGGCGCCTTCATCTTGGACTTCACAGCCTCCAGAGCAGAAATACAGTTCCCATGGTTTATAAGCCACGCCGTCTTTGGTACTGACCTGTTAGAGCAGCCCAGACAGACCAAGGCAATCAACTCGTATAGGGCTAGGGACCTTATCTTTGCACATTGAAGAAATCCAGTTCCACCTCAGTGCTTATTATGGGTTCCACACACAGTCTGCATTCTAAGATAATGGGCCATGGTATTTTCTAGGATTGCAGAACATCCAAGCAACCCATGCTTTTAGAAAAACCGGCCTTCCTTTTACTTGTCAGTAGAGGTAGGAGGTTTATGAGTGTGTTTAGCAGCCTCTGCCCCTCCTCCTTTTGCGGTTTAATCAGGGTGGTTCACAGATGTTCTGAATACCAGTTTAGTAACACCAGATATTCTCCAAACCTAAGTTTCACTTGGAATTGCCTTTTAGTCATACTTTGGGATCAATAGACACTTAAAGGATGATGGGCCGCCTCAGTACATCAGCCGTTTTAAGTGGACAGCCCCATTAGGGTTTCACTGCCCTTGAGTTATAGAGTACAGTAAGTCACCTGGTTCACGCGCACTCCATTGGTTTGGAGTCCGGGAAATCGGCACAGGGACTAAGCTGTAGTTTCCTTTGTATTTTCTAAGCGCATCCAAAGAAACTAATTGTGCATGATGGGAACCCAGACTTAAATAGAAGGTGTTTTCAAGTGGCATGAAGCATTTCAGAAGCCCTCATTTACACAGTGTAACACTAATGTGCTATTGATGTCATTCCTACGTTTTTAAAACCATTCCCCAGATGATCTCAGACAGCATTTCATGAGCCTAGTTGCTGTGTATATAGGTTGAGTATCCCTAACCTGGAAATCCAAACTGCTTTAAAATCTAAAACTTTTTGAGCATTGATGATGATGCGCCAAGGAAATGCTCATTGGAGCATTTCAGATTTTAGACTTTCAGATTAGGGATGCTAAACTGGCAAGTATAATGCAGATATTCCCAAATCCAAAAATATCCAAAATTGGAAACGCTTCTGGTCCCAAGCATTTCAGATGAGGTATACTCAACCTGTATTTAGAAGTCAGAAAACCATACATTTTAAAAGAAATAGTTTGTAATTCACTGTTGTCTTTCCCATAATTTAGGCACTCACCCCTACCATTAATTCACCTTAAAGTGAATTAATGATACTTCACTGTTTCACTATGCTTGGTTGCCCCTGACCTTTTATATCATAGGATATTGGCCAATAAGTCACATCCTAGAAATATAGGTATAGTGGATTCTAGGCCCTTCTGCGTCCAGAAAGCTGTGTGAGCCTGGAGAAGAGAGTATGTATCAGGTTCCCGAGGACGGATGAGGATGTGGCTGGTAGTCACTGTGTTCCCTCGCAGAAAATCTCTTACAATTTAAAGGAATTTATATTTGCACAGAAACACTCAGAAACGTGACTTTGTTAGCTGTTTTTTGTTTTTTGTTTTTTTAATAATTTTTAGGTGATCTTTCAGTTGAAAATATTTAATTACTGGAGTTTGTTTTCCCTTTCCTGTTGTGGTTCATGAATTTTGCAGCCACCTCCTTTTCTTGACTAATTGCACTGAGCAGTTGTCTGTTGCTACAACTTCTGCCAAACAGCTGTTATTGTTGAGTGGTTAAAGAAAGAACACTAGTCACAAAAATTTGTTACATCCTAAGATATAAAACAAATAAGTAAAATAAAAGGGAGCCCAGCTGGCCTGCTGCTTTCATCCCTAGGTGTGGGTCTGATATTTACACCCAAGAGAGCAAGTGTTCTGATTCTGAACAGCCGTTCATGGATGCCCTGACAGTGTGCGATGTAAATGTGTTTTCTCTTTTGGGGGCCGCCAGTCCTGTCACACCCTCTGCACTCGCTGAGCTTCTTGATCTGCTGGACAGCAGAACGATTTCTTCAGCAGCAGCTAAACAGGTATGTCCACGTTCCCTACAGCTTCTGACTGCGCCACTGTCCCGAGAAATGTTTTCTGTGACACCCAAATGCCATCACTGAGTGACTTTCATCATGGAAGTATTAAATGCTTGTAGTGATGTGTTTAATGCTGAACGGTAGAAACATTTCATTTAGCAAAGATATGAAGCCAATATGTGCAATGCAGGCAGTTTGCTTCTCGTCATCATTGCTAACCTGGGGAAATAATCTTGCCCTGAACATCTCCCGCTGACATGTCTCCCCTAGCCCTTTTACACCTGAGCACTTTCCCTCATGCCCGAGGCAGCCTCAGCTCAGCTCTCAGCCTGCCTGGGGCTCTTGTCCCGCCCCCCACTGCCTCCCAGCCAGTCCCAGGGCCTGCCTTGTCCCTCCTGCATGGTTGCCCTCGGAGAGTCTGTCCTCAGCAAGGAGGGTGAAGTCAGACTGTGCACTTTGTAGATAAAATGTTACAGACATGCCCAGTGTGTGAAAACTCAGAAAAATAGCATCATCCTAAGCAGCCTTTTGTCTGTCTGTCCCTCTGCCTAAGTGCTGGGAGGGTGAAGGACTCATGGAATTCAGAAAATTCTTACAAATACATACCCAAAGGGCCAGGCACGGTGGCTCACGTCTGTAATCCCAGCACTTTGGGAGGCTGAGGCAGGTGGATCACGAGGTCAGGAGTTCGAGACCAGCCTGGTCAACATGACAAAACCCCGTCTCTACTAAAAATACAAAAATTAGCTGGGTGTAGTGGCAGGTACCTGTAATCCCAGCTACTTGGGAGGCTGATACAGGAGAATCGCTTCAACTGGGGAGGTGGAGGTTGCAGTGAGCCAAGATCACACCACTGCACTCCAGCCTGGGTAACAGAGCGAGACTCCGTCTCAAAAAACCAAAGAAAACAAAACATAACCAGAAAGATAAAGAACACCGAGGCGGCTGCCTCATCTCAGCTTCAGAGATTGCAGCTGTCAATGCTTCAGCCAGGAGTTTAATGTTATTTTAATGGTGCCTTTTGCATGTAACATTTATCTGCACCAACAGTAGTGGCAGGTTACAAAGGGAGGCTTGGGGAAGGTGGCTGCTTTGGGATAATTATGAGGTACCATGGCGCACACACCGGGCTGGGTGCTGTGGAACTGGAGACAGGACTAATAAAGGCTCTGTTTACCCACCTCGAGTGAGGCTGTCAACTACAGGGACCTCACCGCGTTTAGGAAAGGCTCTTGCTTGTCTGAATGTCAGGGGAATACAAACGTTTATGACAATGCACAGCAGCTGCAGGAAGATTAGATGGCCTGAGGGCAGAAAACTCTCTATGTATATATCACTATATATATACACACATGATATATATATATATAGAAGAACACATGAATTATTGCATGTGAAATGAAAGAAGGAAAAAACCTTCCCCTTTTCCTACCCATCCTGCCCCACAGCACAACAAAACAAAACACCTAGTGCGGTGAATAAGATAGTTCCAGTAAGAAGAAATGGAAAATGTTGGAAGACGCTGACAGCTGGGTTCAGATGTAGGGACGCTTTCAGATTTTGTCAGCTTCCAGCATGTTTAAAGGAGGTGGCTTCTGTGGGGCAGTCAAGTGAAAACACAAGTCTGGCGAGAAGGGCATCTAGTGTGTGTTGCTCAAGGGGGTCCCCCTTAATGTATCATTGCCTTGGGGTTTGTTTGGTTTTCTACCTTTTGTTTTCTCTTTTTAGGAAATTACTGATTTTCTGGGGGAGAGTAATATATTTGATTATAAAAAATATAAGTAATGCAGAAAAACCAAGATTCTGAGGTTCTACCACCTTGAAATAACTACCTTTAATATTAGATGAACATCATGAAGGAAGAAGGTAGGAGGGAGGAACGAAGGATAGCAATAAAGACTTTCAAAAACTGAAATTATAGTGTACTTTTTTATTTCTTATTATTAATTATATAGTGTCCTGAACATTTTATCTGGATATTTTATGTATTTATTGATTTTGTAGTATTTATTTATTTTTATTTTATCTGGACATTTTATGAAAAGTCCATCTGTGTTGCGGTGCGCATTAGTCTTTCACCCCTTTTTAGGGCTAAATGGGGCCGTTCGTCTGCTGAGCCCCTCCACCATTGTATGGACGCACGCTCCATTTTGTCTGTCCGTTCGTCAGCTGATGGACGTCTGAGTTGTTTCCACATTTTGGCTATTAGGAATAATGCAGCCTTGAACATTCATGTACAAGTTTTTGCACGTAGGCTGGGTGTATACCTATACGAATGGAATTTCTGGGTCATATGCTAATGCTGTTTCATTCACATTATGAGGACATGCCAGACTATATTCTAAAATGGCCACACCGTCTTGCAGCCTCTCCTGCAGTGTGCGAGGGTTCCAGTTGCTCCATGTCCTCACCAGCACTTGTTGTTGTCCATCTTTTTGATTCTCTAGCCATCCTAGTGGGTGTGAAGTCGTATCTCACTGTGGATTTGATTTGCATCCCCATAATCTGTTGAGAATATTTTTGTATCTTATTTTTATAGTGTACTTTTTTAAAAAAGAAAAAATATGTTGCAGTTATTGTTTTTCCAAATTTAAAAGAAGAGTCCAAGCATGGCTTGGGTTTTAGAAAGCTGTGAGCGAGAACAGAGACTCTCTGATCCTACTGGTTATTGGTGTTCCTCTGGCAGAACTGGAAGAGGCTCCTTTAAGTGATTAGATGACCAAGGGATAAGGAAGAAAGGTGACTGAGTGACTGACTCCTAGGGATGACAGACACACAGAAAGAAGAATCCTGTCCTGATTCTTCTGAGAGCAGAATTCTGAATTCCAAAGAACTTCCCACTTTGTGCTCTAATTGGTTATGAATCTGCCTTTCTCTGCCTGTCTCTTACCCTCTTCCTTGTGCATTATCTTCATTCCGTCTGCCTTTCACGGCACCCTCCTCCCGTGTTCTGCCAATGCTCCCGAGATTTACAAACCTCATCCCTTCAGCACCCCAGAGCAGGGGAGTTAAGAGGTTGCTGCCACGAAGCAGCCCTGTTCTTCAGAATCAGAAATAGAAGCTGGGAAATTATATATAATCACAAGCAGTTATCTCCTGGTAACTGTAGACAAAAGCATCCCGTGTGCCCCTCACAAGACCCAGGCTGCGTATTGAAGTGGCAGGTGGCACCCTGTCTCCTCCCCTCACTAAAGACGGGGTCAGCTTGGACACATCAGACTCCCAAACTGTCAGAGTCACAGCTAACCTGAAAACAGCCTCCCAGGATTCCCAAGCCTCTTGTGACTCGCCCTGGATGTTGTCCAGAAGGCTGGTCAGTCATGGTTCAAGGGAAATTGTATGGGGTGTAGGTGCATCTCCTTCGTGCACGTCTGAAACAGATGCAGATGATCCAGCATGCCCTGAGGATCGTCCAGTTAACGTTTCTGGCAAGACCCAGCTGAATTGGGTGCCACAGAGATGGAAATCACGTTTATCACACAAGCGTTCCATAGTAACCAATCTCTCGTCTACTTTGGGGTCTGCTTTAAAGAGAAATCGCCAAAAACCTTTCAATGTACAAAACGTTATATATCATGCACCAAAGCTGTATTACAGATGACTAGATGTCTTTTCCTCTCTTTTAGTGCTTTAGTTATCTGCACAGTTTACTGGGCCCCACTTTCTTAGGGGCTTGGGTTGATGTTTGTGCCTTTCTAGAAAAGTAACCTTTCATAATACTTGCCTTTGACCAAAAAGGGGACTCCTTTCTCTGGAACTGTCACAGCTCCCTCCCTGCCATGTCCCTTGAACGCGTCTTTCCTCCGTATCCTGACCTTGGAAACCCAGGACAGGCAGGGAGAGGCTAGAGGCTTGTGTGCTTGCCTTCAGGATACTTTGAAAATAGCTTTAGCTAGAAACAGTTGGGTGGCAGTTAAGAGGGTGTGTAAAGTCAGTCTTCAGGAAACCAAAGGCTGAGTCTCTGCCCCATGTGTCAGAGCTGGCTTCAGCGTCTGTGTGTGATGGGGAGTTCCCAGCTTGCGTTACCCAGTACTCCTGGTTGGCCATTTATTAACACAGAGGACCAGCACTGTCCTAGAAATTCCTTGTTACGTCTATCTGTCTTGGGTAGGCAGCAGCAGGGCCTGGGAGCTGCGCTCCTGGCTAGAAACAGTTGCACTTGGATATCACTTCTCAGGGTGTGATTAAACACTGACAAAAGCTGAGGATTTATGCTGCAGCACAGGGCTCGGCTGCCACAGAGGCCACTCTGTGAGTGTCAAGAGGGCCAGGAGCAGGAGAGTCTGGCCTGGAGACAGGGTCCCGCCACTATCGCCCAGAGGCTCCCACCCTCCTGGGCTCCAGCCAGGAGTGCACAATCCTTGTCTTAAATAGGATTGAGCAGAGGATGGGACAACCAGCGTCTGTTGTATAAGCCCAAGGGGCTGGGGACTGGGAGCCTCGACTGGCCACTGCACTAATTTGTGGAGTTAACTAACATTATGTGTTCTAACTCTGGGAGGGAAGAACATTTCAGCCACCGGGCTCCCATGGTTCCAGGAGGCTGCTGAATGATGTTTCTCTAGCGTCACTGCTTGGTACCCCCACCCCGCCTGGCCCTCCTTCTCGGGGAGCAGCCAGCCTCTGTGTTTGAAGGCATCTGTCCTAGCGGTGCACTGCTTCTCCTTCTGAATGGTGTGATTGGAAGTGATCCCCAAGCACCCCGCCACTCTTGTGCTTATTTTGGCCCAGGCAAATCCAGCCATCTTTGGGTCCCGTCAGGCAGAGGCTGGCTCGCTGGCCGGCATGCTCAGGGTCTGCTGTGTGCTTCAGCAGCTACCACAGGCGCAGAGAAATCGCCTGCGCTGTGTCTGCAGAGGCAGACCCAGGAGTGGCCCCGCCCACTTCCAGGCACAGGCTGCTCGTCAGTCCACCTGGTTTTCCTGGAGGAAGCTGCTGCACAGACTTTTCATGAGCAAGTCCTTACAGGCGGTTTCTGTTTTGAGCCAGGTTTTCAGCTAGGAGCTTTTTTGGGAGTCTGTGCAGATGAACAAAATCAACACTGGTCAAAGTCTAGATATCTATGAGAAGGGGATAATTAATTAAATTATGATAAATACATCTGATGGATACTAGATCTTTTTATTAAGAAAGTACTTCTGTGATAAATGCAAAAAAGCAGGACACAAACTGAATATATGTTATGATCACAAGTATGTTACAAAACAGAAAGAAAAAGATGGGAAGGAAAAACACCAAAATACTAACATTGGTTTTCTTGAAGAAAGGGGAATTCCAGTGATCTCTTTTGATCTCTCCTATATTTCCTTATATTTTCTGCAGTGGATGTGTATTAACTTTTATCATTAGAAAATGCATTTTAAAATTTAAGTCCTAGTTCAAAAACTAAACGTGTCAGAGAAAGGGAGCAGACAGACTCCTCAGACTTACAGGGCAGCTCCATGGAATGCCATCCAGGTCCCCAGTGCTTCTGCTGCCAACACTCCACTGATAACGCATGTTGAGACTGAGGAAGTTTCTTCCTGCTTCTGTGCCCCCTTCTCCCGATGGTTTCCTCATTGTCAGGCCACGTATGTATCTGCTGAATTGAGTTGGAGGCGTGTGCGTTCTATATTTTTCTAAGAGTAGGGCCAGGCTTTTCCTGAGCAGTCGGGCAGCGGCAGAGGGGTGCCCTGTGGGGAGCTTACCCAGGACCTGCCAAGCACACCTCCTTGGCCACCGTCAGGGCACACGTTCCGAGGCACCAGGCTGGAGGTGCAGTGCCTGTCCCAGCGGTGATAAGTATTTGTGGTTTGTTTTGATTCAGATTGGGGAAGACTTTGAGCCCTGCTGAGACTCAGCATCTCTCTTTTATTTGCTTTGCTGTTCGTGCTAATTATGGAAGAGCTGTTTTTCCAGGAGGAATGGCTCCTGGTTGGCCCAATCTCAGCCACCAAGGTAACAGGGAATGTTCAGTGTTCAGTCATGACTGTGGGCTGGATGGAGGTGGCACCGGCAGGAGACCAACAGAGGAGGCCCTCCTCCCTGCCCCCAGTTCTGGCTTTCGCTAGAAGACAAGAGGAATGAGGAAAACAGCTACCCTGGGAAATGCCTTCCTTGAAAATGGTTTCCTTTTTCTCGGGTTTGATGAGTTTGGGGATTTGTTGTTGTCATTTTTTAAGTAGAAAAATATACCGACCATTAGCGTTCATTATCCTAGTCTGATTTGGATCCGGCTCTACCTGTAGGAGATGAATGTGGTAGGCCAGGAGGCCCCTGTGGATTCTAATTTATGTTTTCAGTTGTTTGCCATTTTGTATCTTCATTATGGGGCTACTTTCCTGCCCCTCTAAAGTCATCTTTCCCAGCAGGCTGTTTCTGGACTTTATTTAGTACTGTGGTTACCTCCTGCAGGCTGTGTGGCCCCATCCTTCACCAAAATGTCACCTCAATTAATTCAGTGGCCATGAGACAGATCCATCACTGGCCCTCCGATTCCCGTCAGCAGGCGCCCATGAGTGATGGGCATCTCCGCGCCTCCCGCGGCCCCCCTCCCGTGTGAAGTCAGCTGGGCAGGACTCACCATCCGTCTGGGCACGGGGGCACCTGGCTGGCCCGAGTCCTCTCATACCCTGTGCTGAGGGAGACGTCAGCCTCAGGAGGAGACCCCAGGCGCGTTCATTCCACCTAGCTGGCCTTGTTCCCCAGCCCTGCTCTCAGGGATGCCTCAGGAGAGCCAAGGCCCTGGCAGGGCAGCCAGGCGCCCTTTCCCTTCGGGCCAGGCCTAGGCAGCGGGGTCTTAATTGAATCTGCTCATTCCCACCCTAGTTCCACACAGCACGGCAGTGCAAATGGAGCTGGCAGAAGAGCTGACTTCTCATTTCTCTTTCCTCTCCCTTTTCTGGCCCGTAGGTGTTTGAGGAACTGTGGAAGAGGGAAGGCAAGACTCCAGGGCAGATTGTTTCAGAAAAGCAGCTTGAACTGATGGAGGACCGGGGGGCACTGGAGCAGCTCTGCCACTCCATGATGGAGGCCCATCCTCAAGTGGTGACTATCTCGGGCGGGGGAGAGGGTCAGAGCCACCTGCAGAGCCAGCCCCAGGACACGCCCAAGAGCCTCGCCATCACTCTCTGTGGCAGCCCAGAGGCTCTTCCTAAGAATGACTGGCCCAGTTTCATCTACCAATCCCTCATTGTCATCTTTTTAGTTAAGGTCAGAAGAGATGAAATAGGTAGATATTGGAAAAACACAACTTCTTTTCCTATAAGGAGGATACCACCCCTGGAGTTTACTCTCCATGGAGGTGTAATTTAAAAGGGTGTCAGCAAGCTCACGAAATCCAAGCTGTGACCTCCCAGGTGTGTCGCCCTCTCCCAGGGTCGGCATTTCGAATCTGGTGTGGTTGGCGCTACTTCCTAAGGACCTCCCAGTAAGGAACCAGCAGGTGTGCCTGCAGATCAAGGAGAGTACAGGAACTTCGGCTTCATGCTTCTAAGAAGTGGGAAGAAAGGCAGAAGGGAAAAGTATTTATAAATTGTGGAGAAAATCCCTGACAGGAGCATGGCTGAAATTTTGTGTTCTTAGCACAGCACAAGACAGAAAAGCTAAAACAAGTGGCATCCCTTCCTCCCCAAGTCTTATCGTATTGTCTAGAGATACTTTTCAATGGGGAAAAAAATTGTGAGCCACTTTCTCAGAATAATACCCACCCACCCATCAGCTTCCCGGGGACACTTACAGCTCTGTAGAGAGCCCTCGATAAGGAAAGTGAGCCTGCACCGGGCCTCAGCAGCCTCGTCTTCCTGCCTCATCTGTGGTGACTGAGAAAGACGTGCTAGTAGTTTCAGGCTTGTTCTGCGGGACTTGAGTGCAGATCCTCATGTCATTGCCCTTGGAGATGCTGCAGAGCAGGAGGTCGTGCGGTGGCCCTAACAGTCAGTGGCTATTTGATAAGAATTCAGTGCCTCCTGGCTTCCTCACTCCCCCCACCCACACAGCACACTCCCCCGACCCAGTGCTCCGGAAGACTTAGCCAGTGTGTAGATCTGCTTTCTGATAAAGGGATCTTCGTGGTGGGGAGCACGGGGAGAAGGAAAGCCGCACATTTCAGCTGAACGTCACTGAGAATCAGACAGGTCTCCTCACTGATTAGACGCAGTGATTCATCTCAGAGAGATTATCCCTCCCCAGACTCAGTATCCTCCGGTCATTGTGGCATCCCAGAGGAGAGGGCCCTGCCTCCCACGTGCCAGCTTCTCTGGCTTTCAGCAATCACTTCTTGCTCATTTTAATCAGAAAGCAGAGTAGCAAAAATCTCCTTTGACAGGAGCCTAGAAACCTACTCAGAAGTTAGGCCCCTCCCCTTTTTCTGTTCTTCATTTTATATCTAATACTAGTGGAAATAAGCAGAATTTAATTTTCAGTAAACGTAAGCCTTAGTTTGGGATTTGGGGGCATGAGTCTCTTCATTTTCTCCTCTTAAGTAATTTCTGTCTTTCTAGGTAATGGATTTGAAGAAGGGAAACCCCAGAGCTATAAATAAACTGATTGGGTTGGTCCGGAAAGCGACCCAAAGCCGAGCAGATCCAGCCATGATAAAGGAGATCCTGGAAAAGAAGCTGTCTTCGTGAGATGTTTGGGGTCCCCATGCCCAAGGGAGAACAGTGCAGCCTGACTGGGAGCAGGATCCTGTGAAAGCTGACGCCCATGTGCCCTGTCAGTCCCTGTCCCGAGCCACAGCTGTGGCGTTATATATCACCAGTGTTCTCACCCTCTGGGCCCTGTGCCTGGAGGTGCCTCCACAGCCAACCGGCAGCCACCCCCGCCTGCTTCATCCACATCAGGAGGGTCCGGTGATGGCTGTAGCAGTGGTTAAGGAGTAACACCTTCTTGTATTAAGGAATTTTAAACTAAATAAAATGTTATGTTAGAGATACTGTTACCCATTCTAAGAAAACTTTTCATTCTGCAGTTCCTTCAACAAATATTTTTGAGCAACTCCTAAGGGCCAGCCATTGTCGTAGGTGGTGGGCATTAGCAGTGGTCAAGAGAGACTGTAATTTGGATATACTGTTTTCAGACCTAAACACAGGTTAACAAAGATGAAAACACAACCAAATAAACTGGCACGGTATAAACACACATTTGTTTAAGGATGTCTCAAGAGGGTGGGAAAGGAGGATATTATTAGAATTAATCAACCTATTGACTGAATAGAAGTGATACTGCCTGTTCAACTCCCTACCCATCCCAGAAGGCGCAGGTCTGAGAATAAATGAATTTTAAAAAGTAAATTTTCAAATAAATTTAATCAATAAAATATATACTGAAATATCACATAAAAATTAACTTACACTTCAAAGATTGTGCAGTTGACAACTCCCCCCAACTCCCCCAACCCTCAGGCCAAACAAGATAAAAAGAAACAAGAAAAAAGTTGTAACATGAAATTGACTTGTTTTGCTTGGAAATAAGATTATAAATTAGTAAATCACAATCTTGACCTTTCACGATAATGGTGGTGCGCTGCAGGCATGACAATGAAGGTGGGACTGTCTGCACCCCTGTGCTTGTGACACTAATACTGTTCTCTCCACTGCACCGGAGCACACCTTCATTCGGTATATGCCTTTGTTACCTCTGACTCACGTCGCTTAAAGACCAGTTTTGTAAATGTTGTTTTTTAAAAGCGTACTTGTCAAAACCGTGATGTAAGAGAAGAAAATCCTTGGAGGCCTTGATTTGAAGCTGTGAACCTGTAGCCTACCAAGGACAGTACAAATATTCCCGTTGTGAACGCTGCTCCAGAAGCAGCTGAGGAACTAGAAAAAAGTGGACACCCCTCCATCACCAATTCAGCGGCTCATGCTTCCTGGCTTGTACAGTTGCTCAGGACTTCCCTGAGAGTGATGAGAACGGGGCCCCTCTTCCCCAGCCCAAAAGGTAGGCAGAGAAAGGTAACCAGTTGTGTGGTTCATTTTGGACAGGCATGAGGAGGTGACTTTAAAAAAAAAAAAAAAAATCTTTTAAAAGAATTAGTGACAGAATTTTAAGAGACTATGTGACCTTACCCTGGAAGCCAGGTGCCCCGCATCCTGTTGCGGTCCAGAAAACTACTGGGTCTAAAGTAACATGATTTTCACTACACCTCTCTACAAGAGAGTAAGGCTGAATCAGTTCTCTCCTCGCTCTGCAAGTCTCTGAATTACAAATGGGCAAAGGTGGTCTGAGACTAGGGTCTGACAGGATCTTTATTTTGTAAGAAAGGATAAGGTTCAGTTTCGTTTTATAAATTCCATTTTCACCAAAAGTTCCGGCTTCTTGGTGACTAAACCTTACAGAAAGTATCAAAGATCTTTCCAGACCATTTAAAATTAAGGGCTTACTTAAAAGAGGGTGCAGCCAGATACAGACACTTCAGCAAAACTATTATGTCAAGTGAAAACCGCAAAGAGGAAGATACCGTTGTTAAAGCCCTTGGTTTGCTCAGGCTGATTCTCATTCAGCTCTGACAATTGCCTGTTGTCTTGAATGCCAGCTTCTGAAATCCCGAAAGCCAAACCTTGTAAGTTGATATCACTGCAACTAGGAAAAAACCAAAGCATGGCTCTGACTGAAACCCGATGAGATATTCTGAAGATATGTTTACATTAACACCCCAAGAAATTCGCTAAGATGGCTCTGCTTGTAAAGGGGCCTCTGAAATACAATTTTATATTCTTGCATGAGTGTGCATTTAGTCTGGTCTACTGGTTCACTCTTCAGGGAGAAATCTCATTAAAATGTATGAATTGGCGCCACAGGTGATGCCATTGCCATCTGGCTCAGGAATCCACACACCTGTAGGCTGGGTGTGTAATGCTGAGGCTCTGACTAGAAGTTGGAGTGTGCTGGAAAACTGGCTCTGCCCCAGGCTGGCTTGAACCAGCTCTGCCTGGTCAGGCCCAAACCCTGTGTTCTGTTGCCTGGGGAGGAGGTTGGAGGGTTCTGGTGGGAAGGCAGGAATGTGTCAGCCCTAGCACTCTGCATGCTATCTAACAGAGGCAGTATTCAGTAAAAGCTCGCTTACTGTATGAAGCAAATTAATGGACAAGCTTTTGTGGGGCCCTTTTGAAGAGACTGGTGATACCAAGTACTAGGCTTCTACATTCTAGGTCTAGAAAAGAGTTGTTTAATCTCTGTCCAGGGTTACACATCAAAGTGAACTTCTGTTCCTGTCTTTCAAGGTGTAGGCCCAGGCCTAGGAAAAAGAACCTAGATCATTATTGCACCAAGATAAGGATATTTTAGCTGAGCTCCCCCACCCCACTAACATTTTAGTAATTATTGCTAAAATAATTACTAAGAAGGCCTCGAAGTTTTGGAAAGTACACGCCCTCCTTCAGCTTTGAGTTGGATAGTTCAGGACAGCTTACGGCCATGCCCCGCTATTTCATATTGTGTCTTTCATTTCCATTGAATTTAGTTGCATAGTTTCTACATAGTAACTACTGGGGAAAAGCCACCACATCTATCTGAAAGGCTGTGTTCTTTACCCATTACCAAAAGCAGCGTGGAAGTGGCTGCCGTGCCTCTTCAGCAGGTTTTAGACAAACATATTCATGGATTATTTGCAAACAGAGCTGACCCCTGCCTGTGAGGTGGGAAGCATCTGATTGAAACCCTTAGTCAAATAGCTTAGCAAGAGTTGTGTAAGTAAGATTGTCAACACCAAATTCCCTCTTTCAAAATATCCACAGGGCAAAAAGGGGCCTTGTTACAGGTGGGCCCTTCATAGACTTGTCCCAGTAAAAAGCCAGCTGACACACTAAGCAGCAGAGGCTTCTGCAGCCTCCGCTCCACGAAATTTAATCTGGCCTAAGAGCCTCCACCATCTTTGTTGTGTTCTGAAATGATACAGTAAATCTAAACTCCCCGAAAGATGCCTGAGTGCATGTTGAAGTCATGCTGACAGGTCCTACTGGCCGTCTTGTTACTTGTGTAGGTAATAGTGAACTAGGTTACTTAAACCTTTTAAGACAGGAACAAAATTCACAGTGACCCTACAAGCTAGGAAAGGTCAGTCCTAGCTAAAATCTTGATCGATTTTAGGATTCTAGGTGCAAGAGGTCAAAGAACTGAAGGCTTCCACCCATGCTGTCCTGCTCCTTTTCCCTAAAGAACCTCTGAAAATCTTTCACTATAGTCCTGTTTATCCAGTTAATGAGCTGCCAGGATAATCTGTAGTCCCAAAACAAGTAATGGCCTAGTAAGTGCCTGAACATAGAGAGGATTTACTGAGGCAAAATTATCCTAAAAACCATTCTCAGTCTTCTGAGAGCTCTTTCTAAAGCATTAGGTTTACGATGGTCATTCAAAAAGAAGGGGAGGGGAAAGAGTCAACTTCATTCTCTTACAATGTTTCCTCAACGATGTGATTTAAGGGTGGAACATGAACTGGTTTGACAGTGTTCTGTTTTAAGCAGTGACTTGATGGAGAATTAGTGTTGGGTGATTTATAGACTGATGGCTGAAGCAACAAGGGGCCTAGAATATCTTCTTAATGACCTAAAGCTGATGTGGCATCAGCTACAAGAGACTGCTGTTTCCAGGAAGAGCTCACACTGCAAAACAGGCTGCCGTTTGCAGCAAACCACACATGACACCAGCCTGAGCCAGTGACTTGAAGTAGCACATGCAATAATAGCTGACCTGCAGTGAAGTGTTTCATAAAAATGGCAAGCATGACAGACAGCCATTTCAGTAAATACAGGGCTGGTAATTAGCAATTACATTGAACTGCCCTTAAATGAGAACTGGGGCATATGTAGATACTGAACACCACACCGGGACCATTTAAAATGAAGGGCTTACTTAAAAGGGGGTGCAGCCAAATAAAGATAGTTCACCAGAACTATGATGTCAAGTGACCGTCTTAAGGGCTGATTATTCCCAGAGGACGATGCCATTGTTAAAGCCCTGGATTTGTCCAGGCTGCTGTGGCTGTGCTTCCCTCCTGAAGACAACCTAGACACGCTGATCCAGATTCAGAAGAGCAGCCCATCCACAACCCTAAACCTCCACCAGACCTGGGAATCGGTCCACATGACGGCCATCTGCAACCCTAAACCTCCAACAGACCTGGGAATCAGTCCACGTGACGGGACAGCCAAGCTGATTCAGAGACACTGGAAACAACTTTCAACCCGGAGTACCCACTGGCTGCCCAAATTAAACAGGCAACCTCAATATTCGTGGAGCGTGTTCTAGATTCTGTTCATAAGAGGATGCTTTCCTGACAAGACCCTGGCTCCATGATGTTTTATCCTGGACAGAAACCAACTATATCTGACCTAAATAAAAGCTACCTGCTAAGGAAAGGGTACTCCTGATGACCTAGAAAAATACTGAATGCATCCTAACACCTGACAGACATCCACTCCAACCCAAGCACATCAAAGTGTTTTCCAAAAATAATACTCAACAAAATGGGGACGACTTCACAATTCCTCTAAATACCAGGGAAAGAAGGTATTTAATGGTAAAGAAAAATCACATCTCTAACTGGCTATTCCAGCACTCCCATTTCATGGTTGGGAAATTGTATTTTACCAGCCATGAAATTATGTTTTAGGGTGAATCTAACCTGGAATTTCTTTGTGTAAAATTTTAAAAACATTTACTTGGCCATTTCCAAAAAATCAATTTTAAATATCTCAGTGCTCTCATACAATTTGAACCACAGAAGTCACTCAGTCTGGACCTTTAAGTCAGGCCCTGAATTATGAATTGAGGTTAATGTTGTGATACTCTAGGAACCCTTGGCTATCTCACCTTTCCCGCCCAGGCCAGACGCAGTGACCCCAGCTCAGGGGCTGCGTCAGGGGGCAGTACCCACGGTTTCTCTTCCCCTACGTTCTTCCAGGAAGGGGCACAGCGACTGGTGTGGGAGCCTGTCACACAGAGACGTGTCCGCACTCTCGGACCATATTTTTAAGCATGCCAAACATATTTAAGATTTTCCCCCCAACTCATTGCAAAAAAAGATATTTCTAAGGGCTTGCCAATTTACTTTAGGACCGGAATATTCTACCTCATTGCCAATGATTTTTTTTCCCGACAAGGAGTTCCCACTCTCAGCCACCCACTCCCTGGTTTCTTCATATCCACCTAGATCAATGTTCACCTCCCTGAACCATGCAGGATTGGCTCTTCTCCTGTGGGTAGACTCAGTTCTCTGCTGTTTTTCTTTTGGTATGTCTAGTCGCTCCCTAAAAAACCCACTTCTAGTTATTTCACTCAGCCACATGGGTTTTCCCATTCTCTCCATGTCCAGCTCCATTTTCTGACTTCATTTTGCAAAACTATGGACACAAACCTCTGAGGACGGTGATGGATTCAGAAACATGAGCCGGTTTCCACATCCAAATAGGAAGTTAGCGTTATTGTGTGAGTTTGCTGCCAGCACCCCAGCATGGGAAGTTAAATTCTCCTGCCTGTCACTGCATACACCAGTCATCTCTGTCGTCATTTAAAGTAAGTCTACTTCAGGCTGGGCCCAGTGGCTCACACCTGTAATCCCAGCACTTCTGGAGGCCAAGGCGGGATGATCGCTTGAGCCCAGGACTTTAAGACCAGCCTGGGCAACATGGTGAAACCCCATCTCTACAAACTATACCAAAAAGTTAGCTGGGTGTGGTGGCACGTTCCTTTATTCCCAGCTACTCAGGAGGCTGAGGTGGGAGGATCACTTGAGCCCAGGAGGTGGAGGATACAGTGAGCTGTGATCACACCACTCCACTCTAGCCCAGGCAGCGCAAGACCCTGTCTCAAAAAAACAAAATCATTAAGTTTATTTCAGTACCTATTGAAAAAAACAGTAAGACGCACAAAATCAATCTTTTCCCAAAGGAAACCTTCCACAAAGGGGACCATGGTATTCTACCAATGCAGAAATATGGATTCAAGACGAATCAACACCACCACCAGATAATGGAGAGAGGTGTAAATCAAACCACGAAGCTAAAGAATTCCATTTCCAGATGTGGCGTTAAGATTTTATGACTTTGTAAGTCCAAACAAGAAGATAAATACTTGTGCAAAAACAAAGTTAGAGTATAACAAATTACAGCCGCACTTCCATCTTCAACTATTCCTCTTTCTCTATCTTAAGCTACCTTCTTTTCTAATGGAGACTTGTGGGCTGTGCAAATACAAACAGACATCAGGAAGCCAGGAGCAGGTCAGTCTGCTGTGCCTCATCCCTTCTGGCTGCTGCACCACAGCTGAGCAAACCATTTGTCAAGACAAACAGAAATGTACGGTGAGTAGGAATCTTTGGTGTCTTGCTTGGACTATGAAACACGAAAGCAAGGCTGGCTCCCAACAGCTCACCCTGCCCGGGTCAGGTCTCCTGTTGTCATTTCACAGGCCAGCTCTCAATTTCTCATTTGCTCAATACAAAGCTGCTTCAAGATTCCTGAAGCACAAAAGGGCCTCCACTGCTCCACAGCATCACAGGTGTGGTTCCTTCCTCCACTGCCCTGCCTGTGCATGAGGGGCCTGATGAAGACTGAACCAGTGCTCCGGAGGCACAACCAACAGACCTGTGGCTGCCCTCGGGGCTCCACAGAGACGCCCACAAAGCACAGAGAGAGCCGAGGCTTCCAGTTTCCCTCCACACCGGCAGGCTCACGTCCGTTACTTGCTTCTCACCTGCAGAACTGGGCCCAAAATAGAGGGGAGTGGAATTTGATATCCATAAAAATCAGTTGTTTATGGTCTCATTTTCAGCTCACAATTATTCTGTGTTTTCCGCTCTTGGTGGTGGTTTAACATGGCTGGGCTCTAAGTATAATCCTGCCTCTTGGAGCAGGCTGCAGAGCAGCAGAGGGTTACTCATACAACATGGTGGGGCCTTCTAATGAACCCCATTACTCAGAAGGCAGCATTTCCATGCAGAGTGAGTCACCAGCAGGCACTTGGCTTTGCAGGGCTCCAGGTGACCTGTTTGCATTTACATCCAAGATCCCGAAGTGGGTTGTACAGTTCCTGTTTCTCTACAAAGTGCAGCTTATTAGCAAAAGCGAATAGAATTTTAAATAATGACCAGTGTTTTTACAGGCTACATTTAGTTTATCTCCCCATCCCACCCAGCTTACCCTCCCTGAAAAAACCCACTATGAAATGGCTTCACAAGTTAATCAGTTTGTTTTTATAAAACACTTATAAAAATAATGATGGCTGTCTTCTTACATACATATGTGAGACCATACTTTCTTCATCTGATAAAACTCCTAAAAACCAAAGTAACAGTTTGCATAGGTATACTTAATTTTGTGCAAATCTTACTAAAATAAGGCCATCTTCAGTGTTTAGATAGTGTCATGCTGATTAAAGTAAGCCCTCAAGAAATAAGAAAAATTCTCTGCATTCCAAATTCTCTCCAAGGACATCCAACTTCCCAGGCAGAGAGCTGAGACCAGTGGCTCTGCCGGCACCATAAGGCAACACACGTCCTGGAAGTAAAATCCAAAGGGACAGATGATATGTGCTTTCGTGATGGAGGCAGGAGGGGCTCCGTCTTTATTCTTCCTTTATAAAACAGAGGCCAAAATGCAGGAGGCAACAGGACCATCCGCGCAGTTGCAGGTGTACAGTCTTCCTGCGGTGCTGCTGCTGAACAGCTGGGATTCTGACATGGGGCACTTCCGGACATCACTGAACCCCAATATTGCTTGGTGTGATCTGAGCTGCAAGATGAATCACTCAAAGGGATAGGAGAATGACACCCAAAAAATATAAGGAGGAAAAAACGGAGCAAAGAAAACTGCCATGGGAGCAACCAGCTTATGAGACTTACATTCTATATATAACATAAGGTGGAAAGGCCCGGCTAGAGAGAGAGAGGAAAGATACAGAAAATTCCCCTCCCCACAAATCAAGTATTGTCAGGAAACATTAAAGTAGAAATCTTTGTAAGCAGCTTTGCATTTAACATTCAGTCAAGACATTAAACCTTACAAAACAAGAACCTCTCTATTTTTAAAAAAAAAAAAAAAAAGCTAACAACAGGAGTCCTCAAAGTCACCCAGTATCTTGTAGCACAGAATGGAGTGTTCCTGGGCCAAGGCTGCCAGCTCCTTCAGGAACTCTGGGAAGAGGGCAGCAGCCAGCATGGGGTTCCTCACCGGCAGGGGCAGGTTAGGGGGTGCCTCAGCCACCTTGGTTCGGTGGGTCAGGAAGGGCTGAAGCACTCTTGGAGGTCCATCCAAAAGGTTCTTGCCACTTCCTGTCCTGGAAGCCTCCTGAATGGGATCTGAAAGCAGAAAGAAGACCATGATGGCGTCCCTCCATAGCCTTCCCATCCACCCTCTTCAGTGGAGCATGTGTTTGGGGGCAGAGTTGCTGGAGAGTGTCTAGTCATGAGTGCAGTTCCTATACTGGACTAAATCCTGAAGATGCAGCCCTTGTGCACTCCAAGACACACATATTTGCCCAACAGATATCCTCCAGCATATAGCATGTGATATGAGACTTTCACCCAAAATTCCTTCTAAGAACTTCATGCAGAAATCATGGAAAGAATATAGGTTTGTCAAGAACCCTCCATGCCAGAATATGGAAATGGGGAAAACTGACAAAGGCATCTCCTGTCACTGGCTTATTAAGGGGCGATGAGTAGCCCCACCTGCTCTCCCAGCCTCCAATGCTGGGATGACTGTTCTCCCTTTGCCGGTGAAGCCCTGACAGCACAGCATAGCTCCAGCAGGGAGGCTGGGTGAGCTGGGTCACTCCAAGCTCTCTGCAGCGGGTGCTCCAGCCTCTCAGGCTCCCCAGTGACCTCCAGTCTTCTTCTGGCTGGGACCGCCAATGTTTTACATAAAAGGAGAACGGAAGATTCCTTGAGATCAGCAGAAATAATGGAAGGGAAGTTGGGTGCTGGTAAGACCAGAGTAAGAACTTCCTGCAACCATGGGGAATTAATAGTATCAAATGGCTTAGAAGCCTACATTGAAGGAGGGTTGCCAAGGGTTTCCATCTCAATTTCAATAACATAGGCCTAAGATGAGTTCAAACTTTAACATATCCAAGTGATTTGCATTTTCTTATCAAACTACTTTTTACTAATTAAAATGGTTCAACTTCCCTATTTGATTCCTGAACATCACCAGCCCTCATATATTTGTAGGAATTATTTATGCCTTCCTCTGCCCCCTACCCAAACAATCTCATTACTCCTTATAAATCATTATATTCAAGTTCTTCATTATTTTGGCTGCTTCTTAGAATTCAGTACCATTTTTCAACACTCTTCTCAGAGTGTTGCTTAACTACAGTACTAAAAATTCTTGACATTTATAATACTTTCCACATCTCACTACTATAGTCTTTAGTGCTAAAAAAAAAAAAACTTCCACTTTCCTGCTTTAAATATCCTTTTAGATTAAGACTTATCACAGCTTTAATGCCATAAAGAACTGGAAAAGTTGCTGAGAATCTGTCTTCTGCTACCTTTCAGCAGAAATTCATGCCCCGGCAACAGAGTGAGCACAAAAGTGTTGATATCACTGAGGTACATGTCAACCTTGGAGAGCACTCCTTCTCATCCCCAACCATAGCTCAGGCCCTGTCACTCTCCAAAGCACCCAGCAAAGCTCACAAAGGAAGCTGGCCTGCATTCCAGTGGTGAATGGGACACTGTGGACACTACTCCCAGACCGGGACCTGCACTGCTCATGCTGGTTCCTCCACCTGGAATTCCCTGCCCCATTTCTCTGCTCACCTAAATCTTACTAGCCTTAGAGGCATTATTAGTATAGTGGTTAAGACCACAGAGTCTGCCACTTGCTGGCTGACTTCAGGCAAGTTGCTTTACCTCTCTGTACTTCGATTTCCTCACCTGCCAAAAGCTCATAGAGTTGTTATAAGGATTAAATGAGTCAATAGGTATAAAGTACACAGGGATCTCTGAATGGGTATCAGCTACCACATCATCCTCATTAGTACAGTTGCCACCAAGTTCACAATGAATTTCCAGTTTCCTGCCCCCAGAATTCATTCCTATAGTCTTTATGCCTTCCTCTGCCCTCTACCCAAACAGTCTCATTCTAGCCTCCTCCCCATGTTATTGACCAACTAAGGCCTGCACTGCCCTTCAGCCTCACATTGTTTATGTTTTATCTCCTCTACTAGACTCCAACCTTTCTCAGGGCTGAGCCCTATCGCTAACATGTCTTTAGCAACCCCTAACACACTTCTATATTCATAGTAGGAGCTAATAAATATTTGCTGAATGAATGAGTGAAAGAACTGATCTCATCAGTCTTCCCTACTCCTGATGCTCCCTACAGCTGCTCATATTCCTCATCTCCCCATTCTCCTTCAAATTCATTCATTCTCTTCTCCCCTAAAAAGGGGTTTTGTGATTCATTTATCTAGCTTGAGCTATGAATAAAAAGTGTCATTGCTAAGGCTCATTTACTCAGTATGAATCTAAGAATCAGAACTGTCTTCACTAACGAAGACAGGAGAATACCCAGTGAGGGAGACCAGGGGCTGGCCAGGAGATCCATAGCACAATTCCATCAGCGGCTGCAGCATGTTGACCCAGGCTCCCCTCCGAGGTCTTGGCCTTTCAGTGTGTCACCAAGCACCATCAAATTCTCCATTCAAAAGCAAGCAGACCCGAGTTATGGTCCCTACCTGGCCACCAGCTCATCACAGAATGTCTCAGTTTCCATCTCTGTAAACTGGGGACATTACCTACCTGATCTCCCTTCTAGAATTAGTGCCCAGTAAAAGAGCTCTGAACATAAGTAAATACAGTGAACTGTTACTCTGTGGTTTGGAAAGTATTTGAGTAGAAAAAGAAAGGCCTGGCAAATGGCTGAATCTCAGAGACCAACAGCCTCAAGAATAATAATGTGGAACTGGGAACAGGACATCCGCTTGCTCTGCAGCAGCGGCCACACAGACTTTTACCGCTGTTGGAAGCATTAGTGAGAAGGCTCATTTTTCACGGGGCTGCCAGGAGGCGAAGGGAATGCAGGGCCTGCATGATGGAGCAGCTCTGGCTGCAGGCGCCTGAGTTACGCCCCTCATAAAAGGGTCCAACAAGCATGCACGAGCACCTGAAGAAAAAGGCAGGGCGGAGGGAAGTATAAATAAATGTCAGAATTAGGAATGGCTTCTGAAATGTTGCCCTGGGTCTGAAAAGCTGCAACAGAAGGTTTTCAAGACTAATACTGGGAAGATTTCAGAAGTGAGGAGAGAGATACGTTATGTGTTCATCTCCCCGGCAGCAGTATTAGGCAAAGGGCAGAGCACGCAGACACTTGGACCACCAAATATTTGGCCCATTACCATAATTCTTCATTGTAAACTGCTCTGCATCCCAGTGAGAACAGGCCTCCCAGATTTGAATCATTTATGGGAAATCACGTTACAGTAAATGCTTCAGAAGTCAGCTTTGTATAAGGGGACAGGAAACTCTCATTCTGTCAGTTAAAGATGCTTTAAGTGGGGAAAGAGTATGACTTGGCTAACCTGGAAAAGTTAGAAAGTTAATCTAAAAAAACTCAAGTGAAAGAAAAGTGTTATATCCAGAGAGAAGATTCTTACAGGTCAAAGCCCTGGAGTGTCACAGACCTTGCTTAAGGAGCATGGAACCCAGCTAACTAATTTGACAACCTTAGGCAGTGAGAACAAGTTCCCCAGGCATATATTTTGCAATCATGGCCTCCAGATACTCTGAAACCAGGACAAGCCCAAGGTGTGAGTGACCCTCACCCTTTCCCTGAATGTGGGGGTTAAGGCTCAGTGTACCCTGAGTATCTAGTGTACCTCAGTGTATCTAGGTTGGTCAGTGTGTACACTCGTCTCTGAATTAGCTAAGATGGGCTCAGGCACTTGAGTTTCACGATCCTGGCTGAATACCCTGGACCTCTAATTTTGGCTTCCTTGATGAAAATGAAGCTAATGGTACCTTTTTTGCCCTTTTCAGAGTGCTATTTGATAATGAAAATTGACCACCTGAGAAAGCACCTTATAAACTGTAAAATACAATGAAGACTAGGCCTTGTCTAGGAGGCTACAGAATGCCCACAACTTGTTGCAGCTCTTCCCATCAAGCGGTAGGGTTTTTGCTCCATTCTTCAATCTGCGCTGGCCCTGTGTCTTGCTTTGGCCAACAGAATGCTGCAGAATGGACCTTACATAAGCTCTGAGTCTGAGCCTCTAAAGATTCCTATGCTTCTGCTCTCACTCTTGGAACCCTATTAACTGTGACATGGACTAGCCTGGGCTACTCTGCCGGATGGTTAGGAACACCCCCATCACCCTCATCACTCCAGCCAACAGCCACGGATGTGAGTGAGGCCATCCTAGACATCCAGCCACCCACTGATGGCAGCCACACAAGCGAGTCCAGGCAAAATCACCCTGGCCCAGATCAGCAAAACACCCAGATGACCACACAGATTCATAAGCAATCATAAATGGCCTTGTGCTAAGCCAATGGGTTTTTGCAGTGGTTTATTATACTGGCAACTGGTGCACCTTCTCTCGCGGGGTGGGTGGCAGCAACATGCGCCCTGTTCAGGAGGAACACAGCTCACACACTGACCACCCGTGTGTCTAAGGAGGCCACGTGGCACCTGAAGTCCACCTTCCCACAGAGGTGCCAGGGCTTCTCCCTCCATGAACGCCTTTGCCTGCTCTTCTCAAAGTCCAACAGCCTGAAGCCCAACTCCTCACTTTACCAGTGGCACATGGCCTGCCTTTCTTTCAAACCCTACCTTGCAGTACCCTAAGGGCTCATCACAACCCAAGTTCTGGCTTCAGCTAGAAAGCACCTAAGAGATGGAGAACAAATCCTTCATTGAAAAGTCAAGGGACATTGGGCCTGTGAGGTAAAGCAAACAAGATCAAATAGCTGCACAGGGGCAGCGTCAGGCCTTCAGAGTTCTGGGTTCTTTCCAGCTTCTTTGAAAGGTGGAACAATCGCCCTGAGTTTCATTTCCGCCACTCACTACCAGTCTTGTTTCTGATCACTTGCCTTTGGCCCAGGACCAAGAGCCTTACTCTCTCCATTGTTCATCTGCCACAAAGAAGCCTGATTGGTCTGTGTGTGGAAAAGTAAAAGCCAGTGCAATATGTGGCATTCCTACTTTGCTCCTACCAAGGGCTAAGTCACAGCTCAGGGGACAATGGTCAGCAAATCGGTCCAACCAGAGCTTAGATAAGGTAAAGCAGCAGTGGTGCTCCCGGGCCTGGCCAGCCATTCTCAGTGCTCCTACTAGCACCGACCCGTCCCCTGCCCCCACCCCTCACTCTGCCAGGGCCCTGGCCTAATGCCTCCTCTAGAGCTCATAAAAAGGCACTCTGAGAGGTTTTAGGCTGAGCATAAACTTTACTTCTCACAGTCCAAACCGTTTTTTTGTTTTGTTTTTTGTTTTACCTCCTAGGGCCCTAAAGCACACTTATTTTTGGCCCAAGAGCCTCTGAAAACATAATAAAGAGAACACATGCCCTCCTCAGGAAGGGGCTGCCCAAAAAAATGGCTCGGAGAGTGCACATAATGCCTCTTTCTGGCCCATGTGTGCTGTGTGATTTATTCTAGCCTGATAATACCCTACACGTCAGCTCCTTCCAGGCACCACTCTCAGTTAAAAGACCATATCCCCTCTAGACCCTCCACAGAGGAAACAGGCCAGGTGTGAGCAAGGGAGACCTTTCTTTAGGATTAAGAATGTGAAGAGGTGGTTCCTCCCTGTTGCATAAAAATGAAAATATCTGAATGCTTCTAGGATCCAGAAGCCAGTGCAGCGTCTGTGAACTGAGGCCAGTAGGCTAGGGACGTGGAGGAGGAATGTAAGGAGGGGCACTGTGGAGAAACCTGGCTTACCTTTGGTTAGTGCCGCAGGGGTCATATCAGACATGTCCACACGGAAGAGCAGGTATTGCTGGGCTTGTATGAGGAGTCCTGGGAAGTCTCTCTCTACAGAGGCAAACTGTTCAATCTTGTTTTTCACAGATGCAAGGACCTGTCAAAACAGCATTACTGATGTTAATGCCTCACCATGAAATTCCACTCTCAGTTATCAATATATCTTGCAGGTACAACCCTCATTATGGAAACTATTATGATGTTAGACATTGGCTCATTTTTAACTGCCTGGGTGTTCTGCGTAGGGCACCCTCAAAACATCGAACTAAATGAAGCTCTACAGTTTGTTTAGAATAAACTACACAGTGAGCTTAATAGGACAGGGAAGGAAAGCAAATGAATTAGAGCAGAGATGCCCTACAAACTAGCACCCACAAAATCAACAGGTATGGATGTAGGCTCAGCTAACATACCTGATAGAGAGAGCGGACGCTTGGCTGGAAGACCATGTTGGTGTTGAGCAGAAAGGAGCGCAGGAGTGGCTGGGGGTAGCTGGCTAGCTGAGTAATGATCCCAATAAGCAGCAAATTAACATGTAAAGAGTTCTCCAGCATGTTCTCCAGCTTTGACAGGACCACGCTGATGAATGGGCCTGCAGGAAGAACATAAGGCTTCAGGGCTGGCTGGGCTCACACGGATGCCTTTCCCTGACAACGGCAGAACCACTGGTGCCACAGCTCCCAAACCACCACGGGCCTGCAGGTGCAAGCCAGACAGCAAATACGGCCAAGTTTTCTCCTGCCTTGAGACCAAAACAGAAAACAAACCACCACGGCAAAAAGAAAACAGAAAAATAGGCATGGCTACTGACATTTTGACTCCATGAGCAGTTTTGATACTTATTAAAATTATCACAGACCTAAAAAAAAAAAAAAAAACCAAATAATTTAACTTTTTAAAATTAAAATATGCTTTTCTACATTGTTCCTGTATTTCTTGGGGCTGCCAGTGCTTAACACATGACAGCCATCATCTCATGATGCACAGACTGTATGGACTGTAGCATTTCATGTAAGCACCAGAGGCCATTGAAAGTCTTAGTAACGAAACATCTGTGTAAAGAACACCAAAAATGCACAAACTATGTTTATCAAATAGCAACACTGAGAACAGGGGTTGTCTATCCTGAACAAGCACACTGAGAAAAATTTGGTTTTGTCAAGTGTCGTAATGTGGAACAATAAAAAAAAAATGGGTGAGAGGTGGAGGAGTGCCTGGTTATAACCTTAGCAACTCAGTAACCACACCTGAATTTTCAGAGGAGAGAGAAAAGGGTGTCAGTTTGGGGAGATATGGTTCGCCGTGTCATAGATTTCTTAAAAAAGAAAATCCGTATGACTACAAAAGCAGTCATTGAAAAAAGCAGTTAAAAAAATTAGTCGTACAAAAGCAGTCCATTAAAAAAAAATAGGCAAAAAGAAGTTTCTGCTACTTTGGGTCACTAGAAAATTAATATGCTTTGAGTTCACTGAGGGCAGGGAACACCAAAAATAAATCTGGCATTAATAAACTTACTTGAAGATACTTTAAATTTTTACCATAAAAGTGTTCTGTTAAACACAATGAGAATTTTGCATTTCCCTTGGTGGAGCTACTGATGATGCTACTAAACCATGACATGTTTATAACAAAAGCACACATCCCTTGATAAATAAGCCATGCCTCATGAAGATGTCACCAACATTAACAAAAACATACTTTATCACAAGAAGCTTCATTCAGAAGCCCTGGTAGCATAAGAGAGTAAAACCCTTTGCAAGGAACAGAAGCTCTGTGTGTAGAATGGGAACACCAAACCGAAACCTTTACCACACAGGGGAGGAAGAGGGTAACTGCAATATCTCTGTCTCCAGGAACACCGAGGATGTCTCTAAGGGATCTCAACACAAGAGGCACCATCCCCTCACGTGTGGCATTTAGCCTCAACTTCCCCATCCTTGGGATGGGAGGCAGAGGTCTTTAGTCACTTTCCATGACATAAGAGGTCAATGAACTCTTCAGATAGAGACTCTTTGGAGATGCTTACAAACAACTGGGAGACTTTGCCAAACACATTTGGAAACTCTGGATAGGGACCCCAGTTTGAAAGCAATGAATGGTTTTCCCATAAAGAACCCCAGAAATGTCAATGGTAACTCTCAAGGCATCGCAACACAATTCTGGCTTTCCAGGTAGATCTAGAGGGGGAAGGCTGCTGTCTTCAGCTTCCTCTCTCTTGCTCCCCTACAGTCTCTGGCTCAGCATCTATCTCCTTCCAGATGGAGCAAAAGCAGGTGAATTAAGACATACTTAGGTGGCCAGAGTCTTCTGTAAAACATATGACCCTAAAATGATCCCTCAACTTCTCTTCCCCAGTCCCAGACTGTGCCTGGCCACATCCAGCCATCCTACAAACTCTAAACTGCTGACCATGCAGTGACCAGGGGAGACCATCCACAGGACATCACTACTATAAGGGGTGAGGTGAAGTGGGAGGGTTCCCACAAGCTTGAATCCCATGCCCTGTGGAGAGGAAGATGATGTCATCATTGACCTATGTGAATGACAGACTATTATTAGGTCAAGGCCAGTAGACTGTAATGATACAAATGGAGTCCACTTTGACATTATAATTAGTGTCCGCTAATTAAATGACTCATCACTTGGGTGTGTGCAATAAAAAATGTGTTAAAACTTTCAAATTCCTACTTTATTCTTAGTTTCTAGCACTACAAAAAAAAAAAATCCCTGCTTAACAAAAAGTGCGTAGGGGGATCTGGTAAGCAGCCGAAAATCGAAAGACTCAGCACAATTCAGGAAGCTGCAGGTGTGTCTGGAAGACAGCGGTTTTATTTTCTTCCCACATCTCCTAGGAGCACACATAGACTCCCCGCCTCACAAAGTATTACATTCTTCAAAGTCACTGAGACTATCTCCACTGTGCCTCCTGTCATCCACTCACCGCTCTCCCCTGTTCCCCTGCCTCCATCGAACCTGCACCCTCTTCCTGCACTTCCCCTGTCCAAGAATGGAGCAGCCGTCGATTCTGTGCCTCCACTCAGCAAATTCTACCCTGGACATATCTCCTGATGTGGACCTGAAGCTCCACCTCCCCTGCTCCGCTGCCTGAGGTCAGTCTCATTTCTGGTCTGGACTCCAGCAACGGTATTTCTATGTTAATAGAGATTTAATTTAATTATTATTGAAAACAGTTATTAAGCACATCCTATCTGCCAGGCAGTGTGCTGAGCACTTTTCATGTATCAACTCACTCAAGATTCAAAACAACCCTAGGAAGTATATTTATTATTTATCCCCATTTAAAGAGGAGGCAGAATGCTAAGTGAACCCACCTTTGAATAACAGAATTTTAATTCGCACCACCTGTTCCAGTGCTCTTACCCAACACATTATCTTGCCTGCCAAGGAGAGAGAGAGAGAGAGAGAGAGGCAGAAAGAGAGAGACAGAGAGAGACCTAGCATTTTTAACAATACACCCTGGAGACCACACCTCGTATCAACACATACAGAGCTCATCTCAGGACCACAAAACATTAGATTGCCAGGGTGTTGCACAAGCAAGTCAGTCTCCCACCGGTGGGTATTTGGGTTGTTTCCAGTCTTCTTCTATTCTAAACAATGCTGCAATGAACATCCTTGTATGTACACCTCAGCATACAGTGTGAATACAGCTCTGAGGACATTCCTAGAAACAGAATTACTAGATAAAGGCACTGGCACATTCTGAATTCTGACACGGCAATAAGGGTGTCTCACTTGTTTTTCCTGGCACCAACTTCTCCCCACTCCAGTGCTCAGCACACACTCCTACCAAAGCTGGCCTTTTCAGATCCAGTCACATCATTCCTCAACTTTATACTCCAGGGGCTTCTTCAGTGACAGGGCACAAGGTTTCCATCCCTCAGCTTGGCCCAAAGGCCCTCCATAAGCTGGCACCAACCAAGCTTTCTGCCTTTCTCTCCCACCTCCCCACCCCACATAAACCATGCGGTCACACCCCACAGGCTGGCAGGCTCTTCAGTCTCCTCCTGCTGTCTCCTCTGTCTGGACTATCATTCTCACCTGCTTTCACTTGGGGACTTCCTTGCACTGTCCATCCCTCTCCTCTGTGAGGCCAGTCCCACTCCCCTCACTGGGTTCCCACTGGATTGGCATATGACAACTAATCATGCATTTCCACTTCTTTGTTGGAGTCTCCTCTGAAAGTCTGTGAATTCCTCTAATGTTGTGTCCTTATTTCCTAGCATAGCACCTGCCAAACATCAGGGGATCAATAAAAGATTGCTGAACACATGAATAAATAAAATTAGACAAATGGAATGCTTTGATTTTGCTGGGAAGTGAACTCATTTCAGTGGAAATCAGATGCCCTGGAGAGAAGAAGTTAAGCCTAATGCTACAGAACACACTCAGAAGTTCAGAAACTATAAAGCAGACATACATGGGAAGAGAGATGTTTCCTAAAGCTGTGTACAAGGTTCAAAAGAGGAAAAAGGAAGGTTTTAGTGACAATTACCTGTATGTATCAAAGAGCTTGCAGTATGTTTTGTCAGTTCTCAGGTGTATTATATGTAAAATATTGATGTTATTTAATTGGTTGTTGGATTTGCTTTTTTTTTTTTTTTTTTTTTTTTTTTTTTACCTTGCCCTGAGCTATACTTTCTTTCCTCTATTTACACATTTCCCAGGAATGAAGCTCCTCTGTAAGAAAGCTGGAATTCTAAAGAATAATCTTCATGGCCATGGGTAGTCCGGATGGCCTACGAGAAGGCAAGCTGTGACATGCCAAGTTACTGCTGCCCTTTCCCTCCAAGTGAACTCTTCCAGCTCCCCCTTCCCTGTCCCCCTTATCAACTGGGAAAAGTGAGATTATCTAATCCATTTTACTTATGATTGACTGACTGATTGAATTTTAATTAAAACTCATTCACACTGAAACGTTATCTCAACTAGAACCGCAAGCCCTTAATTGTGGAATTAAAAGCTTTCTTCCTGTATATACAAATCTTCAGGCATCAGTAAATAGATGAATAAATATTGGAGGAGGAGGCTGGAAAAGCTCCTTGAAATCACATAAGCCTACTTGGCTGGCTGGACCAGAAGGCAATCTGTTATCATCTATTTTGGGTTACTCCAAGAGGTAGGAGCACAGTCCCTCCTCACCAAGCTTCTCCAGGGAGCTACCTGTCATAAAATGAATAATGACCTCCCAGTATCTCATTCAGTCCTCACAGGAGCAAATGGAAGGCCTAGGATGCTAAGGCCACATGCTGCTAAATGCTAGAGCCAGGACTCAACCCCTGGCCTGGCTCCAAGACCACTGTCGCCCTCCGTTGCTACTATCTTCCAGCCCCTCTCCTTGCTACCTAAACACCATCCAGTGGTCCCACCCTGGCCCTCCCTGGGCTTAGTATGCCATCTCATCTATGGCGATTCCCATTGCACCATGATTTGTAAATGCAGATTTTGTTGGCTAATATTTAATGATGTTTTCTATCATAGGTCTTCACCCCAACCTGCCTATCTGTAAATCCTACCCTATCCCTTTACCTCTTGCAAGATTTCTACCTGTGGCTGGTGGTGTATCATTGAACACACACACTCTTTCAAAGCACTCTTAGTTGATGTGGGTCCACTCCACTTATTTTTAGATAAAGATTTTGTGATTCTCTGAAATGAGCTCCCAGGCAAAGGCACAGCTAACCCCGATGCCTCTGATGTGTGCACAGCTACTGTCACCCAACAAGGACTCTGAGCATCTATTCTGTGCTCTGTTCACTCTTCCAGTGCTAGAGATAGAGCTCCACCCTCACAGAGCATGCATTCTACTCGGGGAGACAGTCATTTGTTAAAAATAAATGTAAATAAGTGCTAAGGAGAAAAATAAGTTAGTTACACTAGAATAAATGAAGTCATTAAATAAGAAGTCTGGATTCTTGTGTGGTTTAATCAGTCCTACTATTTTAACACTGACATATCAAAAGAAGTTACTAAGTAATAAAATCTAACCCCTAGCTTGAGAAATAAATAAGATAATCATTGCAAGAACGGCAAAATAAAAATAAAGTCACCCCTCTTTGCTCTTGACAAAAATATTTTCAGCCCTCTGTTAGACAAACCGATCATATTCCTTACCTTTGCCTACCTTACTTTCCTGTTCCAATACATACAAGTACTTTCAAAAGCAGAAACCACAAAACAATGTAAGATGGTCACCTGTGAATGGGGTGCTTTGAGTCCTCACGGGATGGCGACTGGCAAAGGCAGCCTCCTCTCTCCCCACAAACGGGGAAAGCACAGTCTCTACAGCAGGTGTCTCCGCTATAAAAGAGTCAAAGTCATCCTCCTCCTCTTCTAGCTCCTTCTTCCCCTCCTCCTCCTTTTCTCCTTTGCTCTCTTCTTCCTTCCCTTCTTCCTCCTTAGTGAGAAGCAAGGGATCAGGTGTGGGGAAATTCTGTTCCATCAAGCCCTCGGCGCTGGAATCCAGCTCTTTAATGATTTGGTCATACTGGGCAATGAGATCCTCGCTCTCCGGGTTGGCGGCTGTCAGGTTAGAGCTGTCCTCTGCCTCAGGGGCAGGGGATGCTAACTCTGAGTTGGATTCTGTGGCTGCTTCAGGTTCCCTCTCTTGCTTTGGCTCCATGGGCTCACTGTGAAATGGGTCTGAATTGTCCCTATTGCACTCCTCCTCTGAATCTGTTGCTGGCTGGGTGCTGAGGAGGGAGCCGTTGTTGATGGAAACACTCTGAATTTCAGCCTGGGCTTCAGCTGGTGGTCTAGCAGCTTCCTCCTGAGAATCCTTCACGTCCTCGGAGTCCTTCTCAGCACACAGCCTGTATACCATCACATCATCCTGAAAGTCCGACTCTTCTATGTAGGACCCTTTGAAGAGCAGGATGGCATTCTTCTTCATCTCCTGGATGTGTTTTGGGGGATCAATGGGTGCTGGGGGGCGTGAAACCTCCAGATCATCATAAGGCCCAGGGGAGCCCATGTCAGCCCCTGAGGAGATTCCAGTGTCATAGCTGTCATCCCATTCCAGCTCTGTCTGGCTCTTGTCCTTTCTGGGAGCTAGCTGAGGTCCCGTCTTCCTGGGGAGTTGTTGCGGGAGCCCGAACACAGGGCAGGCCGAGCTCACACTGCCCTCCTCCGTCAGACCCTGGAGAAACGTCTCAGGGTCGGGGGAGTCGCCATCATACAGGGCGGACCAGACACGGCAGTCCCTCATGCAGCGGAGGATGTTGGTGTGGGCCTCCCACAGGTACTGCAGGTAGCTGATGTCCAAGGCTTTCCCATACTCCACAATGCAGGCTGACTGGGAGAACGCTTCAGGGAATGGCCACTCCACAGGTCCTGCACAGGAGGCAGAGGTCCATTAGAACAAGGGAGGTGTGGGGACAAAGGTAGTGGATGGGGGTGTGATCCATTTAGGCTAAGACTGTGTCTTGCCAGCTACTTTGGGTCTAATTATATCTGATTAAACAACCTCTGAATAATATGGTTAGATTGTAAGAAGGAAAGATTAATAATAGAAACTCTACCCTCACAGAAGATAGAAAACCAATGTAGCCAATCAATAGTGGCTATAGCCAATGGAAATCTATTATCTGGTACGAGTCATTAGAGAAAGAAGAGCTGATGATAGCAATCTCTCAGGTTGTTGAGAGGATTAAATTAGGTAATACACCTGATATAGTACCTGCCACAGAGTAATAACCTTAAAGTTTTTTACTTTGAATCTAAAGTGGAAGGCTGATAATCCATGAATTTGAGAACCAGACTTTTTGTAGAAAAATCCTGGGTTTTTAGAAAAGCCTATTAACTCATTCTGCCTTCCTGGGGACTATCGAGGATGCTGATATTATCAAATGGTCTCTTAAAGTAAAATCATATTCACTACAAAAGTCATTTTAACCTAAGAATGCTGCTCATGTTACTATGACTGCCTTTGATGTTAAAAGTTCCAACTTCACTACTGAAATAGCTGTGAAAATATCTTCCTATAAGTTTACATTTTCCATCAAAAGAAAAAGACTGAGGGAAAAATATATAGTCTATCATTTCTTAAACATCTAGTATGATGCAGGTGCTTTATCAATGCTATCTAAGTTAATTCTCCCAATGATCCTGTATGGTAGATATTATTTTCTCCATTTTCAGATAAAGAAATTGAGGCTCAGAGATGAAAGAATGCCCAACCCAAATTGTGGAAGAGCCACAATTCAAGCACAGGCAATTTCACACCGACCTCCATTCTTACTTCAGTGCTACATCTTTGCAAGCCTCACGTCTCTTCATGCTCTAAATCTCTACCAGACTGGGTCAGAATTGAGCCTTTAAGAATACCCATTTCCAGGGCATTAGGGTAGACATAATTCATATTTTACAGCTCTACTGCTAAAACGTTAGTGTTTATCTCTTATCTATGTTATGTAAAAATACATCAAATACTACTACTAGCAATATTTATTGTGCACTTACTACATGCCAGGCAATCTTCTAAGAGCTTTACATGTCTTCACTTGCTTTCCTGAGAATAACCCTTTGAAGTAGGTACTATTTTACAGATAAGAAAAAAAAATTAGAAAACTTAAGTAATTTGCCCAAGAAAGTAGTAGAACCAAGACACAGAACCAAGATGCAGAACCTGAATCTTGGCTCTGCTACTTTCTTGGGAAAATTATTTACCCCTGTACAGTAATTACTCTGGCTAGCTAGCTAGCTATGTCACCACACATCCATTAGGGCATTTATCTGCTGTAAGGCAATTCCAGGGGCAGGAGAGTAGAAAGAACATGGAATCTGGAACCAGAGAACCTACTTAGCTGTATAACCATGAACAAGTCAATTCCTCTCTGAGTTTGTTTATTCATCTGTAAAATGGGAATACTACCTTCTTCAAAGCATTAAAAGTGATCACACAGAGAAAGAAGTTGGCAAGTTATGGAGAATCATAGGTTTAACTTGAATTTTGAATTCTGAGGCAAGGCTAGCCACAGAATCATTCTTGAAAAAACTTTCATAGTAAATTTAGAAAAGACATCAATTTTTAAATATGTTTTTAAAACAATTTTTAGGTATGAAAATACAAAATATCCATACTAACCTGCCTAATAGGAAAATACAATTAAATTACATAAATTGCTAATTTCCATGCATCTTTATATAAAGACAAAGAATCAGTAAGACAACCTTAATTTCTACAAATTACATTAATATCAAACATACTGATATTTTCTTAGTCAAGTAACCCAGCTTTTAAATACACTTTATCTAAGAAAATTATAGCTGGGTGGACAGAATGACATTGTTGGCATGGATATCAGAATACAAACTGGAAACGCTTGACTCAACACCAGGACTGGGGATTTCCTAGTGGTCACAGGACATGCAGAAAGTTCCTGAATTGAAACAGCCATATGACAATCAAAGATACACAAATGCCCCCTTGCTCCAGCTGCCTGCCAGAGAGCCAAGGTTGACAGAGATGGCCATTTCAATTTTGCTTGTATGAGGGGAACCATAGCTGGCAGATAGCACCGAGCATCATAACCCCTGTAAAGTGTTTATGGCAGCCTTCCTCATTAGGTCAATCAAATGCATGCGATTCCGCTGTTATATCACAAATTTCAAGTTTTATAGTCATATACAATAATACGTAAATCCTTATGACAGATTTCTATAAGTGGCTCATTTTAGAAATTAAAATAAGGGCTGATTCTGTCTCAGTAATAGCCATCTCCACACCTCTCACCCCTGTCTTGTTTCCGAAGACAAGCTAGCACACGTTTTCACATTTTGACTCTGAGGATCCCACTAGAAAGTCCACATAAAATAAAGATCTGGCAACACTACGTAATGTCTGGGCACGTCAGTGAACACTGATTACAACGTGTCCATAACTCCTTACAAAGCAGAAAAGGATCCCAACTAGTCATTCATAAAAGAAATGGGACCCACTACATAATTCCCTGTCCACCCAAAGGGACACACATCCCAAGGCGAGATGAAATGGCATCCTTTGGTTTAAAGATCATCACTAGCGAGTTCCTACCTGAAGTGTCATGCATACACTTCGACCAGAGAATATAATCCCTCTCTTGGTTCCCCAGCGTCAGAGTGATCCCGCTGGAGCAGCAGACAGGAGTCAAGGCAAGCAGCTTGGCCGCAGAAACAGAGTAACAGTCTCTCTCCTTCACAGCCCACCTCTGACTCAGCATCATGTGATTGCAGGGGATCAGATACCTAGAATGACAAAAAGAACCAGCGTTTGGTCTCTGCAATGTCTTGAACCATTACTGGGACTAACTAAACCATAACAGGGACTCCTTGTGGCCAGGGGCAGACTCATCCTCTCCCAGCTCTCAACTGATCATCTCATCAGCCACCAGGGTTTACTCCCTAGCTTAATTTCTTCTGAAAGAACATCCTCTTTACAAAGTACTTAATGTTCTCTACAATTTAGTCTCCAGGAACTTCTGCATCTCTTAAATGATCCCTCTTCACTTCCATGCCTTTGTGCCCACTGTCACCTTTACCTGGCCTGAGATTTCCCCTTTTCTCTGCCTGACCAATGCCTTTCATTCTACAAAGTCCAGCTTCAGTGTCACCTTCTTTGAGAGGGAGCTAATCCCTCCCTCCACTATGCTCATGGGCCTCTATTAAGCACTATTACCTTGTATCACGATTACTTCAGTGTCTACCTCCTCAATATAATGTGCTACCACAGCAAGGAGTTGCTTCGATCATTTCTCTTATAATCCCAGAAACTCTGGCTCATCGCAGGCACTGAATGGCAACAGCAAACAACCACTCCATAGTGTAAACCTTTTCTTTACATTCTCACGGGTGACCAGGAGAAAATATAATGGAAAATGACTCATTGAGGATCACTGGGCCCCATTTCACACAAAACACTTTTGGTTGGTGATCAAAAGCATCTTAGTATCATTATGAACCTGGGGACAAGAAAACCTGAGCAACCATTTCTGACACACCTGGAGCACATCAGTGGGCTTCATGGCTAGAATAAAGTGTGTTTAAATGACTTCTTTTCTTAACAGGGCAAAAAAACATACTGCTTATTTAAACAAAATGGAGCAAATGGGATAAAGAACTTATAGCCAGAGCCCAGCATCACATACGTGTGCAGGAGCCAATTACAGATGAGCCCAAGCCCTTATGTGAACAATCACAACCCTTCAATCAGCCAGCATGTTTTTACTTCGGTATTCGGCATTTGAGAAAGAAGCAGTGCAGAGAAAAACAAGATAAGATTAAGCTTTTTGTTAAAAAAAGATAAAAAGTACGACTTTCAGGACATGTCTTCAGGCCTGTAAACATTCAACCATCTCCCACACCTCCTGCTGATCCAAATGAGGAAAACCTAAGTTGATATTCACAACTAATCCACCGCAAGAACCAGAGTCAGAGAGGGAAGAAAGATTCCGTTCTCTTTGTGCTACTTGATACTGAAGGTTTTAATAATACTTTCCAGGTATGATATGGCAAACTTGCCACTTAACCTTCAGTTCTCAGAAAAGGCAAACCATCTAGGTAAGGCGGTCCTCATCCCCTCCTCCCACTGTCCCCATGGGCAGATATATATTGTAAACCTGCTATCAGTAAGAACCAGACACACCCTGCAGGTCTGATGTGGTGGCATCTGTTTTCAGAAGTGCAGTTTCATGAAAGTAGAAGGTTACAAGAACAAAAAGGAAAGTACGGAACAGGAGGCAACCCTGTTCTGATTCTTGGTTTAGTTTTGGGGAATTTAGCAATGAGGAAAAATGGATGTTGCAGGCAGAAAATAAAGGAGCTCTTTTCCACAAGGATCTCTGTGAGTAGAGACGCTCTGGTAACCAGAAATAACACAGGAGAGAGAAGCATTCTCCCACCTCTGTGTGAACCTGCCAGCTGTGAACAAAGCACAGCTGGACCCCAGTGGGCACCCAGAGAAGGCAATGCTGCTCTAGCACCACAGGAAGGTGCCGGGGTGCACAGCAGGAACAGGGGCAGCGGGTTGGGGGGTGGGAAGGGAAGGTAGCAGCAACGAAAGGGATCGGAGCAGGAGAGGGGACCATGGCTGATGCTGCTGTGGCAACCATGGTGGGAGATTTGTTCATGCATATATGTAAGACTCCTCATTTGGGGGTGCGGTACAGTGCCTCATACCTGCAATCCCAGCATTTTGGGAAGCTAAGGTGGGAGGACTGCTTGAGGCCAAGAGTTCAAAACCAGCCTGAGCAACACAGCAAGATCCTGTTTCTATAAAACATAGAAGAGTTAGCCGAGTGTAGTGGTGTGCACCTGTAGTCCCAGCTAGTCGGGAGGCTGAGGTGGGAGGATCACTTGAGCCCAGGATGTAGAGGCTGCAGTGTGCAATGACTACACCACTGCACTCCAGCCTGGGGGACAGAGTGAGATCCTGTCTCTAAAAAACAAAAACAGAGAAACAAAAAAGATTTCTCACTTGGTGATCCCTAGAAGTGATGGGTGATACTTTTGTGTTAGGTTGGGGGTTTAGGGGCGGGTCCAAGGTTTTCTATGAGGTGGCTGGGGTCAGAGCTGGAAAAACCTGTCCTGTAGCCATTGATGTGAACTCTTCCCATAGGCTGGTGAGGCCTAGAGAAATTCCGATTACACAGGATTTATTGTATCCTTATTTTGGTCATTAATTATTTAAGAAATAAACTGCTTCGATGCTTTTATATACTGCTGGAACAGCAATGACTGCTTATGGCTCAAACTAAGCATATTTTATGATTTAAGTTGATATTCATAGATTTTTATTCTTTGAAGTATTAAAAATGGAACACTGGATCAAAGCTAATAAAGCTATTTATCAAATATCACCAGTGGGTAGCTTGAAACTATATTAGAACAAAGACTTATTGGGGAATTGCAACTTTACAAATACATGCTTTCAGTAGAAACTAAAAATTTTCTTCTGAATAGATCAAATCAACAGAGATCCCCTATTGGTTGAAAGAGTCTACGAAACAGGAAATGGGGAGTGTATTCAAATGAATAGCCCAGGGTATTCTGAATGGTGGTTCTCAGAGGTCATTATATTAAGTTAAATAAGCCAGGCACACAAAGACAAATATCGCATGTTCTCACTCATACGTGGGAGCTACAAAAGTGAATCTCACAGAAGTAGGGAGCAGAATGGTGGTTACAGAGGCTGGGAAGGGAAGGCGGAAGAAGTTAGTTAAGGGGTACAAAAATACAGCTACACAGAGTGCTAGTATTTCATAGTACAGTAGAGAAGTTACAGTTGACAATAATTTATTGTATATTTCAAAATAGATAGAAGAAAATAATTGTAATGTTCCCAACGCAACGCAAAGATAAATGCTTGACATGATAGATACCCTAATGATACCGATTTGATTATTACACAGTGCACACATGCATCAAAATATCATGTGTACCCCAAAAATATGTGCAACTATTATACATCAATTTTCAAAAGAAAAGAAAAAAAGCAGTGGTTCTGCTGTATCTTTAAAATGAAGGATCATCCCAGAAGAAAGAATAGAAAAAAAAGACCGTGCCCCTCTGTCTGTCTTTTCATCACTCACAGGAAAAGATTAGAAATAGAATAAATGCCAGAATATCCCCAAATGTCAAATATCAAGATGAATTGGCTGCCAATAGCAGAAAAATCACTTATGAATTTAGTATAGGTATTTATCCTCAAACTATCTTTTCATTTATACTATATTTTATTTGAGAATTTAAATTCATGAAACTATAAAAATAATCAGAGACTAATAAATATCTGACTTCAGAGGTCCAGATTTTGCAAAGCCATGCCCCAACACAGAAGGAAAAAAAGAAAAAATATATCTAATATATACATAAAATATGTATCATATATATATCATACATATTGTCCTCCCTGATTTTCACTATTTCCCCAACCCTCTATAATCCTGGGCCTATTTCTTATTTTCTTGGATATTGGTCATTAAATTAAACCATCATCACTTCTAAAATATTCAGTGACAATCAGCTGATAACAAAGCACACATATTGCCCTATGCTACACTGACCATAAACACAAGCAAAACAAGGCAGGGAAGTACAATGAGCTAAGTGAAGCACTTCTTCTGAGATGATAACTCCAACAATGCACCCATAGACCAAAATCTACAAAGCAATGTTAGTGAATTCAAAAAGATCATTTGTGATTCAAAGAAGTTCTGGCCATATTTCTACTATTCATTTTCCCCTAGGCTGGCAGGCTTTATGGGTTTTTGGGTTTTTTTTTTCCCTTTCCTCCAGACCCCTAACTCCTATGCAAAATGAAAATGTTCCTAAAGTATACATACAGCTTCTCTTCGGGCAAAACAACCTCTATCTGAACACAACAGGCAGGGCAGTTCATAAACCTGACAATGGACCAGTACCTCTGAAAAAAACTCTCTAACCAGAATATTCAGATATAGCATTCAATGTATTAAGCAATTAAATTTTGTCTCAACTGGGAGGTTCCAGGAGCATGGCAGATATTTGTTACCTCACTGCTTGTCAGCATTTCCTGCCTGCCTTTGGCCTATCATATGTCATATCCGTGGAGGTGGACAATTTCTCCTTGGTTTTCTGCTCACTAAAATATCCTGTCTTTGGGGATACCTTATTTCAACTCACTTTTCTGATATTTTGTCAAATGAAGAAACTAGTATCTGTTACAAATGGATCATCATTTTGAAATGTTGGTATTTATGAGTATTTGGGTTGTAACAAAAATTGACATATAGTTATTATTTATTTATCACATAACAAATACCTTCATTAAACGCAGTCACATAATCTTCATTGCTCTACTGCCTCTCAGATCTGCAAGTTTATCATGTATATTCAAATGACTGCAGTGGCAGCAGCAAACAAAAAGGACAGATTATAAATCCATTTTTTATGTCTCTTAAAATAATGTTCAAATGACTTGAAGAATAAATATCTTTTTATTGGCTTTGCTTTTTGCACAGATTCTAAATCGGGAAAAAATTATTTTCATTAGTTTAAAATGTCCTTTCTAGAAAATTCCCTCCCTTAAATGTGTGTTATACTTTACAGCAGGGGTGTCTAATTTTTTGATTTCCCTGGGCCACACTGGAAGAAGAAGAATTGTCTTGGGCCACATATAAAATACACTAGCACTAATGATAGCTAAAAGAAAAAAAGAATTGCAAAAAAAAAATCTCATAATGTTTTAAGAATGTTTACAAATTTGTGTTGGGCCCCATACATGCGGCCCGCAGGCCAAAGGTTACAGAACCTTGCTTTACAGCATTTCAAAACATTTTCACAGACATACCACAGTTGATCCTCCCAATAACCTTATGAGGTAGCATATTCCAAAACCAAAACAGGCTGAGTCACATCAGCAGTGCAGAAGAAGGAGACCAGGAGCCAGTGGTTTCTTCCATGCCTATTATGTGCCCAATCGACTTCTGTGTATGTCCTCTCAGTTTCTCTCCTGGTGGAACCCCTCAAGCAGCACCGCAGAATTAGAAACAGAGGAAGTATTCAATTAAGAGTAACTATATTATTATTGTCACTATCATCCTCATTAAAGAAACTTAGGCCCAGAGAGCCTAGGACCAGGCAGTCAAGCCCATGTCCTAACCTCAGGTCTGGCACTGGTTTTTTTGTTCATTATTCCATTCAGAACTTGTGATAACATAACATTCAGGCACTTCCCTGGGATATTTGTCCTCACCCACCCTAGAAATGACTAGCCCTGACTTGAACATTTATGTATTTCAACCATGAGCTGATCTCTTCATCTTTATAAGGTACAAGTCTGGGTCTCCAGAGAAGCCATTACTGATGCCATCTCTGAGGATACTTTTTTAACACAACCACCACCACTATATGAGCAGTAAAAGGGTGATTAGTGCTCACCTTGTAAAGGTCACTGAATAGCCAGCAAGCAAGAGCTTCCATCATCTGGACTAAATCTGACCTGGTGACCCACAGCTGGGAAGCTCTGCGCCTCCAGACCAAGGCCAGGCTTCCAAGTACACTGAAAAAAGACAGCTGGTTTTCCTACCATCAAAGAAGCAGTATTTAAGAATTTAACATTTAAATACCATCAGGTTTTACCCACTTTGGAGTAAAAGCCTGGTTTTTTGGGCAGTAAAAACGGCTTTGCCAAGTTGTTCCGGATTTCATTCAGGCCTTGCATTCTGTCATATATCAGTAGAGGCTTGATGAGGAGCTAACATAATCCTTTTAGGGCAGATAACTAATGCTCTACCCAGACTATCCAGGGTGTTTCTTTAAGATTGGATTTGTTTTCTGCTAATCCTTAAGATTAGTTACTGATGACCTAATCTAAAACCCTAAAAAGTTCAAAAGCTCTTTTAAACTTAAAAATCTAATAGGTGATACTCTCCCGACAATTCTGTAAGGCCCTCCACAATAGGCCACCACCAGCTTTTTCAGAGTCGTTTTGTAATCATTCTCTTTTGCAAGATGTTATGCCTGCACGGCACCACTCCTCAAGCAAAGTGGTCTCAAAGTTAGCACCCACTCTTATTCCCCAGGACTGCTCCAATGAAGGGTCAGGAAGTCCACTAAGGAAGGAGGAGCAGGGAGTACATGCCAGAGGACCCGGGTAGTCCCACTTTTTCGTTTTTGCTTCCACACCACCAGAAGAGCATGTAAGAGCACAAACCCTCGCAACTCAGAGCTCCTCTCAGCCCTAGCCCTTCGCTCCTCTCTCAGCTTTGGGACCACATTCTCTCTGGGTCCGCTTCTTGCAGTGCTGGGGTAGGGTTTCACCAGAGTAGTCAACTCCAAGGTTCAGGATCTGGGTTTACCAAAAAGAAGGAAAGACGTGCACCATGGTCTAACCAGGGGTTTCTAGAGTTCTGTGCAGAGATTCAGAGCTAAATCATGAGCTAATAAGGAAGCATCATTGCTTTCCTTCACAAAAACAGATGCTTCTCACAGGTTCTGGAGAAGAAGAGGTATTGCTGGGCCAAGACAAGATTTGGTGTACCAGAGTTCCCTATTAAATTGCCAAATGACTATCTTCTTAATAGCTGTGCACTTTGACTCCTAATACTCATCTTCAAATCCCAGCCACTTCATAAAACCTTTCCCACCTGTACTTCTGTCCAAAGGACAAACCTTTGCTACCTTGTATGTAAGTCCTCAGTTCACAGCAAATACTCATCAAATTTTTACTGAATTTAACTGAAATATACTCACAGATCAGAGAGTAAACACTGTGTGTGTACCATTATCAAAGCATAAATCAAAGAAATTATATATCAAAAGCATTTTATATTTGGAAAACTTCCTTTTAATAGCAAAAGTCCCCTATAAATGTACTTCAGGAGAAAGACGTTCAGCCACAGACCAGAATAGCTTTTATAATACTTCTGAACATTTTCAAGCATTCTATCTATAATTTCCAGGAGCATATTTACAATATAATGCATATGGCCCTCGACAAACTTTTAATAGTACAAATAAAATTAACCTTGGGAAACAATGCAAAACACAAATTAATGTTCTTGATAATTTTCTTCCTTAGATGCATGGCCCCTATTTAGCTTATATGACCAAAGTAATATAAAGTATATGAATAGAAAGTAATATAAAGTATAAAGTGAATTTTTCTTTAAAGGAAACAAAAAAGGCAACTCACCTTAGAACTAGCTGTAACATCACATCTTCACAATGTAAACCAATGAGAGTTCTGAATAATGCCAGGGACACCACACAAAGCTGGGAAACAAGAGACACACATTCTAGTTCAGATGCTGGAACGATAACTCCACTCCCCACAGATGGTAAATAAATCAGAATTACAAAGTAAAATGGGCCTTTTTTTTTTTTTTTTTTTTTTTTTTTTTTAGCAGTTTTGATAAAAAGCATGCTGCTGCCAGAGAGAATGTGTATTCAGGATATCAATTCTCCCATAGGATTTGATTAGAAAGCCAGTGTCTGGAATTATGCCACTGTGCAGAATTATCTTCCTACAAAAATGCCTGGGCTCGTATTTCCAACTTTTAAAAATCCAGACAGATAAACATTCTCCCTACAATTCTCCAATTCTCTCTCTCTCTCTCTCTCTCTCTCACACACACACACACACACACACACACACACACACACAATCTCCTATTTAGGTAATTTGTTTTCCTGAGTTATTTTTCAAACATTAGTTATTTACAAGACAGGGCTCAGGGAAAATTGTATATAACCTAGCCAAGTCTCCCTTCAGAGTTCTTAGCCTCAAGCTCAGCTCCTCTCTTGGCTTTGGGGCAAACATTTTCCTTGGTTCCATTTCCCATTGTGCTGAGGGTGAGATAATGTTCTTTTCTAAAAAGTTCTTTAAAAAAACAAGAATTCTATCAATGCTGATTTCCAAAAAGAAAAGGTAAACTGCCAAATAGGGGAGATGCCCAAAGGTGTATTGTAAAATCTTTGCACCCTTTTGAGAGTAAGCTTTTATCAATCTACTGGCCCATTTAAGTAATTTTAAGCTCTCACTCTTTGTAGAGTAAATGCTAGTCTGTTTTCTAGGCAAGTTGGGCTTAAAATCTGGCCAATGAAATCCACAACAATGCTGTAAAGAAAGAGCTGTACTTAGCCTAACCCAAAACATCTCTTATCCTCAGGACAGGTCATATACGTGTAGTTAGCTAGAAGCAACATACCCTGTTACCATTCCAAGTCTTTGCACTTGTGGTTCCATTAAATGCAATGGCTTTTCCTGACTCCTCCAACAGGCTAACTCCTATCTATTCTCAAAGTCTTAGCTTAGGCCTCACCTCCCTTAAGAAATCTTTCTGTTCTGTCTCACAATATTACCATCCAACACCTCCCTTCCCCAACCCAGTTAGGTTTCCTTCTTATCCATTGCCACAGTAACCCCTGCAAATCACTGTTAATTTATCAGACTTCATAGTAACCCGGACTCCTCACTGTTAAGGGTGAGCCGCAGGGTGTTTGTCTTTTTATTATTGAGTTGTAGGAGTTGTTTATTCTGTGTACAAATACCTTATCAGATATATGATTTGCAAAAATTTCCTACCATTCTGTGAATTGTCTTTTCAAGTTCCTGTTGTTGTCCCTTGAAGGCAAAAGTTTTTAATTTTGATAATTTCCAATTTATCAATTTTTTCATTTGTTGTCATTCATGCTTTTGGTGTCATATCTAAGAAAACACGGCCAAGGCTACAAGGATTTACTCTTATGATTTCTTCTAAGAGTTTTATAGTTTTAGCTCTTACATTTAGGTCTCTGGTCCATTTTGAGTTAATTTCTGTATATGGCATGAGGTGTGGATTCAGCCCTATTATTTTGCACGTGGATATCCAATTGTCTTAGCACCATTTGTTAAAAAGACTATTCTTTCTCCCACTGAGTGGTCTTGAAATTTCCTTGAAAACTAATTGACCATGGATATATGAGCTTATTTCCGGATTTTCAATTCTGTTCCACTGATCTGTATGTCTATCCTGCACCACACTGCTTTGATTACTGTAGCTTTGTAGAAAGTTTTGAAACCAGGTACGCTGAGTTCTCCAACTCGTTTCTTCAAGTTTGTTTTGACTATTCTGGGTCCACTGCATTTCCATATGAATTTTAGAGTCAGCTTATCTATTTCAACAAATAGGCCAGATAGGAGTTTTATAGAAAAACACTGAAACGGTAGATCGATTTGTGGAGTATTCCTATATTAACAATATTAAGTCTTCTGGTCTATGAACATGGGATGTTTTCCTTTTATTTAGGTCTTCTTTAATTTAAACAAAGTTTTATACTTTTTGCAGCATAAGTTTTGCACTTCTTTTGTAAAATTTATTCATATTTTCTTTTGATGTTATTGTAAATTGATTTTTGTACATTAATCTTGTATCTGCAACCTTACTAGACTCATTCAAACAATTTTAGTGCATTCCTTAGTTTTTACATACAAGAGCATGTCATCTACAAATACTGATTATTTTACTTTTAATATAAATGTGTTTATTTCATTATTTCATTTTCTTATTTAATTGCCCTGGCTAGAACTTCAAGTACCATCTTGAATAGAATTGAAGAGAGAAGATATCTTATTCCTTATCTTAGTGAAAAACCATTCTTCACTATTAAGTATAATGTTAGCTCTGACTTTTTCGTAGATGCCCATTATCAGATTGCTAGGAAGTTCCCCTCTATTTCTAGTTTGTTGAGTATGCTGTTGATAATCGTGTTTTCCTTTATCTTGATATGATGTATTACATTCATTGATTTTCAGACTTTAAACCAGCTTTACAATCCTAGTTTGATAAATCCCATTTGATCATAGTGTATAATCCCTTCTATTTATTCTAGATTTCATTTGCTAGTGTTTTATGGAGAATATGGGGAGCCCATATTCATAGTTAGTGTATAGTTTTCCTGTGGTATCTTTGTTTAGTTTTGGAATCAGAATTAACACTGGCTTCACAGAATGAGTTGAGATGTATTTCCTCCTCTTCTAATTTTTTAAAGAGTCTGTGAAGAATTTGTATTAATTATTCATTTTTTAAATTGATAAAGAACACACAACATAAAAGTTAACATATTACTGATTTTTAAGCATACAAATTACTAGTGGTAACTATATTCACAGTGTTGTGCAACAGATCTCTCAAACATTACATTTTGCAAAACTGAAACTCAGTAACCACCAAACAACTCCCCATTTTCCCCACCACCCAGCTCCTGGAAACCATCATTTTACCCTCTGTTTCTTTAAGTTTGACTATTTTAGATCCCTCACATGAGTGGAATCCTACAGTTCGTCTTTTTCTGACTGGCTTACTTCACTTCACATAATACCCTCAAAGAGCATCCATGTTGTAGCATGTAACAAGATTTCCTTCTTTTTTTAAGGTTGATTAACATTCCATTCTATTGTACACATAACAACATACTCTTTTATCTATTCATCCATCAATGGACAATCTAGGTTGCTTCAACCTCTTGGCTAGTGTGAATGATGCTGCAATAAACATGGGTATACAAATATCTGTTCAAGATAGTGCTTTCAATTCTTTTAGATATATTCCCAGAAGTGGGATTGCTGGATAATGTACTAATCCTATGTGTTATTTCTTGAGAAACCTCCATGCTGTTTTCCATAATGGTTGCACCACTTTACATTCCCATAAACAAGGCACAAAGGTTCCAGTATTTCCACATTCTCAACAACACTTACTTTTTCAGTTTTTTGGATAGTAGCCACCCTAATGGATATGAGATAATATCTCATTGTGGTTTTGATTTGCACTTCTCTAATCTTTTCATATGTTTTGTGGTCCTTTGTATGTCTTCTTCACAGAAATATTCAAGTACTTTGTTTATTTTTAAGTTAGATTATTTGGATTTTTGGTTGGTGGTGAGTTACAGAACTTTTTATATATTCTGGATACTACCCCTTATCAGATATATGACTCATAAATATTTTCTCCCATTCTGTAGGTTGCCCTTTCATCTTGTTGATTAGTTCATTTGATATGCTTAAGTTGTTAAGTTTGATGTACTCCCATCTGTCTATTTTCCCCTACGCTTCTGGTGTCATATCCAATAAATTATTACAAAATCAATTGCTATGAAGTTTTCCTCCATGTTTTCTTCTAGGAGTTTTGTAGTTTCAGATCTTATGTTTAGGTCTTTTATCCATTTTCAGTTAATTTTTTATATGGTGTAAAGTAAGGGTTCAACTTCATTCTTTTGCATGTGGAAATCCAATTTTACCATTGCCATTTGTTGATGAAATCGTCCTTTCCTATTGTGTAGTCTTGGCGTCCTTGTCAAAGATCATTTGACCATAATACAAGGGTTCATTTCTGTTTCATTCTGCTTCCTATTCTGTTTCATTGGTCTTTATACTAGTACCACACTGTTTTGTATTACTATAGCTTTGTAATATGTTTTAAAATAAGGAAATGTGAGCTCTCCAACTTTTGCCTTCTTTTTCAATATTATTTTAGCTATTCAGGGTCTCTTGAGATTTCATATAAATTTTAGGATTTTTTTCTATTTCTGCCCAAAAAATGTCACTGGGATTTTGTTACAAATTGCATGGAATCTGTAGATTGCTTTGAGTAATATGGCCATTTTAATGAAAATAAGTTTTTCAATCCATGAACATGGAATGTCTTTCCATTTATTTGTTCTTTTTTCATTTCTTTCAATAATGTTTTGTAGTTTTCAGTGCACAAGTCCTTCACCTCCTCAGTTAAGTTTATTCCTAAGTATTTTATCCTTTTTGATGCTATTATAAAGAGCTTTTTAAAATTTCCTTTTCGAATTGTTCATAGTTAATATATACAAATTATTTATGTGTGTTGACTTTGTATCCTGCAACTTTACTGAACTCACTTGTTAGTTCTAACAGTTTTTGAGTGACATCTTTAGGATTTTCTATATATATGATCATGCTGTCTACAAACAGACACAATTTAACTTCTTTCTATCCAGTTTAAATGCCTTTATTTCTTTCTCTTGCCTAATTGCCCTGGCTAGGACCTCTAACTGGGCATCCTTGCCTTGTTCCTGATTTCGGAGAAAAAGCTTTTAGTCTTTCACCATTGAGTAAGATGTTAGCTGTGGGCTTTTCATATAAGGGCTTTAATATGTTGAAGTTGTTTCTTTATATTTCTAGTTTGTTGAGTGCTTTTATCATGAAAGGGTGTTGAATCTGTCAAGTGCTTTTTCTTTTTCTTTTATTTTTTTTATTATTTATTTATTTATTTATTTATTATTATTATACTTTAAGTTCTAGGGTACATGTGCATAACGTGCAGGTTTGTTACATATGTATACTTGTGCCATGTTGCTGTGCTGCGCCCATCAACTTGTCAGCACCCATCAACTCGTCATTTACATCAGGTATAACTCCCAATGCAATCCCTCCCCCTTCCCCCCTCCCCATGATAGGCCCCGGTGTGTGATGTTCCCCTTCCCGAGTCCAAGTGATCTCATTGTTCAGTTCTCACCTATGAGTGAGAACATGCGGTGTTTGGTTTTCTGTTCTTGTGATAGTTTGCTGAGAATGATGGTTTCCAGCTGCATCCATGTCCCTACAAAGGACACAAACTCATCCTTTTTTATGGCTGCATAGTATTCCATGGTGTATATGTGCCACCTTTTCTTAATCCAGTCTGTCACTGATGGACATTTGGGTTGATTCCAAGTCTTTGCTATTGTGAATAGCGCCGCAATAAACATACGTGTGCATGTGTCTTTATAGCAGCATGATTTATAATCCTTTGGGTATATACCCAGTAATGGGATGGCTGGGTCATATGGTACATCTAGTTCTAGATCCTTGAGGAATCGCCATACTGTTTTCCATAATGGTTGAACTAGTTTACAATCCCACCAACAGTGTAAAAGTGTTCCTATTTCTCCACATCCTCTCCAGCACCTGTTGTTTCCTGACTTTTGAATGATGGCCATTGTAACTGGTATGAGATGGTATCTCATTGTGGTTTTGATTTGCATTTCTCTGATGGCCAGTGATGATGAGCATTTTTTCATGTGTCTGTTGGCTGTATGAATGTCTTCTTTTGAGAAATGTCTGTTCATATCCTTTGCCCACTTTTTGATGGGGTTGTTTGTTTTTTTCTTGTAAATTTGTTTGAGTTCTTTGTAGGTTCTGGATATTAGCCCTTTGTCAGATGAGTAGATTGCAAAAATTTTCTCCCATTCTGTAGGTTGCCTGTTCACTGTGATGGTAGTTTCTTTTGCTGTGCAGAAGCTCTTTAGTTTAATGAGATCCCATTTGTCAATTTTGGCTTTTGCTGCTATTGCTTTTGGTGTTTTAGACATGAAGTCTTTGCCCATGCCTATGTCCTGAATGGTACTACCTAGGTTTTCCTCTAGGGTTTTTATGGTATTAGGTCTAAGATTTAAGTCTCTAATCCATCTTGTCAAGTGCTTTTTCTATCAATTGAGATGACCCTGTGGGTTTTGTCCTTCATTCTATTAACATGGTATATTACACTGATTGACTTTCATACGGTGAAGCATCATTGTATTCTAGGAATAAATTACACTTGGTCATGTTGTACAATCCTTATCATGTGCTGTTTAATGCTTTTTGCTAGTATTTTGTTAAAGATTTTTGCATCAATAGTCATCAGGGATACTGGTCTCTAGTTTTCTTGAAGTACCTTTGTCTAGCTTTGGTATCAGGACTATACTGGCCTCATAAAATTAGTCTGAAAATGTTCCTGGATCTTCAAGTTTTTAGGAATTCAAGGAGGACTGATGTTAATTCTTCTTTACATGTTTGGTAGACTACTCAAGTGAAGCCATCTGGTCCTGGGTTTTTCTTTAAGATTTTTAAATTATTATTACAACTTTGATCTCCTTACTAGAGGTAAGTCTGTTCAGACTTTTTTTTTATTTCTTCATGATTCGTTTTTGATAGGTTCTATGCTTCTAAGAATGTATCTAGGTCTTCTAGATCATCCAGTTTGTTGGTGTATAATTGTTTGTGGTATGTTCTTTTTAATTTCTGTGGCATAAGTTGTAATGTCCCCTCTCTCATTTCTGATTTTAGTTATTTGAGTCATCTCTCTTTTCTTAGTTAATACAGCTAAGGGTCAATCAATATTGTTGTTGTTGTTTCAAAAAACCAAGTCTTGGTTTCATTGGTTTTTCTATTCTTCATTTCACTGATTTTTGCTCTGATCTTTATCATTTCCTTCCTTCTGCTAACTTTGACTTTAGTTCGTTCTTCTTTGTCTAGTTCCTGGAGATGTATAGTTAGGTTGCTGCTTCAAGATTTTCTTTTTTTTAACCTAAGTGTTTACAGCTATAAAATTCCCTCTTAGTACTATTTCACTGCATCTCATAAGTTTGGAGATATTGTGCTTTCATTTTCACTTGTCTCCAGATATTTTCTAAATTCCCTTGTGATTTCTTCTTTGGCCCAAGAATGTGTTGTTTAATTTGTATGTATTCATAATTTTTTCCACTGTTTCTTCTACTATTTATTTCTAGTTTCATTCCATTGCAGTCAGAAAAAAATTATTTGTGTGCTTTCAATTTTTGTAAACGTGTTAAACTTTGTTTTGTGACCTCACAAGTGGTCTATTTTGGAGAATGTTCCATGTGCACTTGAGGAGAATGTATATCCTGCCATTGCTGGGTGGAGTATTTGGTATATGTCTGTTAGGTCCAACTGGTTTATAGTGTTGTTCAAATCCTGTTTCCTTCTTTATCTTCTGTCTGATATTTTTATCCACTATTTAAGTAGGGCATTGAAGTCTCCTATTAATGTGCAGCTGTCTGTTTCTCCCTGTAATTCTGTCAATGTTTGCTTCATATATTTGAGAACTCTGATGTTATATATAATATTATATCTTACTAGTGAATTGACCCTTTTATTACTACATAATGTCATTCCTTATCTCTTGTGTCTTTTTTTGTCTCTTTACCTTAATATCTAATTTTTTAAATATAAGTACAACCATCTCTGCTTTCTTTTAGTTACCATTTGCATGGGATATATTTTTCCATCTTTTGACTTTCAGCTTATACATGTTCTTAGATCAAAAGTGAGTATATGCTTGGATCATGTTTTTTAATCTATTTAGCCAGTTTATATCTTTTGATTGGAGTGTGTAATCCATCTACATTTGAAATAATTACTGAGGTGGAAGGACTTACTATTTCCATTTTGTTGTTTTCTGTGTGTCTTACAGCTATTTTATTCCTCTTTTCCCAAAAAACAGACAGAACATAAGCAGCAATGTGAAGCCAGCAATTCACTCTTCTCTTTCCCTCACAGGGTAAAAGTCAGCAGTTGGAAGTTTTCTCTGGATCTTGCCACACTGTGTTGGGGAGGGTGCATGGCTAGAGCAGGTAATAATGCCACCTATTTTCCTGCACACTTCAATATGTCTCTTCTTGGCTTTGTGCTACAACCTCTTAACTGGTGTTCTTACAAAGTTTCTGAAGTTCTCACAAAGGCAATTTGGTCCATACATTTTTGTTAAGTGGGTTTCTCTGTGAGGGAATAAGGGCCTGAGTCTTCCTATTCCACCATTTTGCTGACCTTACTTTTTAACTAGTGCCTAAATGTTTGAAAGAATTCACCAGTGAGGCCATCTGGGTCTGGGCTTTCCTTTATGAGTAGTTTGTTTAATTTCTATTTTAATCCTATTTTGATATAAATTTATTTAGATTTTCCATTTCACAAGTTTGTGTCTTTCTAGAATTTTTCTATTTCATCTAAGTCATCCTTTGGCATATAGTTGCTCATAGTATTCACTTATTGTTTTTATTTCTGTAAGGTTGATAGTAATATCCTCCTCTTTCATTTCTCATTTTAGTAATTTGAGACTTCCCTCTTTTTTTATCAGCCTAGCCAACGGTTTGTCAATCTTGTCAAAGAACCAACTTTTTATTTCACCTATTTTCTCCATTGTTTAAATTTGCTATTTCATTAATTTCTCTCTAATCCTTATTGTTTTCTCTTTGCCTGCTTTGTTTGATCTTCTTTTTCCAGTGTATTATGATAGATGCTTAGGTTACTGCTTTGAGCTCTTTCTTCTTTTTTTAACATATGTGTTCACAACTATATATTTCCCTTTAAACAATGCTTTCACTGTATCTCATAAGTCTGGGTATATTTTGTCTTCATTCTCATTTATCTCAAAGTAAATTCTCATTTCCCTTGTGATTTCTTCTTTGACCCACTGATTAGAAGTGTGTTAATTTCCATATACTTGTGAATTTCCCAAATTTGTTTGTCAATATTTTTTTAATTTCCATCCATTATGATCAGAGAACACACTTTGCATGATTTCAATCCTCTTAAATTCACTGAGGTTTGTTATATGGCCTAGCATATGGTCTGTCTTAGAGAATATTCCATGTACATTGGAGGAGAATGTGTATTATGTTGCTCTTAAGTGTAGTGCTAATTGAATATTTTCTTAGTATAACATTTTAATTCCTTTAAATGATTTTTCCACTATATTTTTAAATTATTTTCTTAGTGGTTGCTCTAGTGCTTCCAGTATACATTTTAACTTACCAGAATTTACTTCAGATTTATATTAAATTAGCTCTAGTGAAATATAGAAATATTACTCCTATATAAGTCTATTCCCTCTTTCCCCCTTTGTGCAATTATTGTTATACATATTATCTCTATATATGTTACAAACTGAATGATATACACATTCTCATTCTTTTGCTCTTAAAACAAGAATTGCAATTAAATAGGGACAGCCTTTGGGGAGGAGTATTTTTCAAGTTAATCACAGCTTCAAAATGAAGAATGACCACCCAAATTCACAACTTTCCAAACTTCCATTTCAGGAAAACTCATGGACAGGAATATGATCTCTAATACCCAGACCTGATGCACTCTGGTTCCTTGGCTTTATCTGCGCTTAGGTCCACGTGTTCCCCTGCATCTTGCCCCCACAAAAGTACATTCTGCTAGTTCTACAGAAGAAAGTACTAAAACAGAGAAATCACAAAAGATGTCCTATGAAAGGCAGTAAGTGTCACCTCTTTGACAGAAGGATCCTTGAGAGCAAAACACATTATCCCATTCATCTCTAACCAAAGAGAAAGAAGGTAATGGCCACAGAACAACAACAACCAAAAAAAAAAAACAAAAACAAAAACAAAAAACAGAGAGTGAGAGAGCAAAAGAGAATATTCATAATTACATTCCCAAAACAAACTCTCCTGAAATCTGTTCTTAGTTGCAAGTTCCCTTCCTCTGGCGCTTTCCTTACCCGAAACGGGGTGTTGATTCGACTCGTGAGAGTGTCTAGGATGTGGACATTCTCGTGCTGGTGCAATAGGATAAAACGGAGGAAGATCTCAAGTAGTGCTGGCTCAGAGATGCTACGCAGGAAAAGGTCCAGATATGCAGTTGTGGTCATGACCTCCTCCACAGTCACCTAGAACCAACAACAGAGTGAGTGCAGGTGAGCATCCTCTTGATGCTGTGATACACGCCTCTCCCGTGCCCCCAGCCTCACCACAGTGACCCCATCAAGGCAAGAACACGACTGCCCACGAAAACACACTTCAGAGCTTTATTGAAACCCATAACCTATTCACATTCCACAATACCTCATGCTGTTTCCACCCTTTAATTCAATAAGGAAAAAGAAAGGCATAAAGAATCAATTCAAGTGTTCTGACAATTCTAATCATCAAATGCAGTTCAAATACCATAAAGATTTTAGAGTATAATCAGAAATGAAGAAAAAAGATAATGGAAAGTATTTACATGGATTGTAAAGGATTAATTAGAAAGCTCGGAGTAACTTGTTTCATTATTAGTCATTCAATAAACATTTATTGGGACCTATTATGTACAAGGAGCTGAAAACATAAGAACACTCTTTATGTCCAGGAAGATGAGCTATAACAAGCAAAATGATAAAATAAATTGCAAAGGAACAGTACAGACACAAAGTACTACAGATGTTCAGATGTGTTTCTGGAGAGATGCAAGTCAAATTTTTTATAACTGAATAATACACATAAAATGTTATTTATAAAGTACTATAAGAACTCACTGCTTATAAAGTAACTGTGACTTTTTTATAATACAAATTAATATTTGCTACCTGGTGTAATTTTCTCATGTAGTAAAATGTCAATTTTTCAGTGAATAAGACTCTGAAGAGCCAAGTTTTTCAAGAAGCTGAGGATTTGATGCTTCAAGTATCAAAATTCTAACCATAAACATTTTTTATTATGAGTATTTTAAGAGCTAGCATATACATCTTTGTCCTCCTAAGATGAGAATATATCATCTCTTGATGAATAGAGGTCATTCCCAGGGTCATCAACTGCCCCGCAGAAGCATAAAGAAACAGCCACACCTGAAACCATGAAAATCACCAGAGAAATAGTTCAAACTTTCAGATTCTAATACCACACACCCTAGAAATCTTAGCAATCCCTCCACCATGAGTCAAATGCACTCGATTCTAAACAAAACAGATGGCAATATAATTTGAGTGATTTTTATTTTCCCTTTTCCATTTTTTAAAATCTTCTTTCTTTCTCTTCCTTTAAAAGCATTAGTTGTCACATTATCTTACGGTTACTGGGCCATTCCTTTTATATTCCATTCCTCTTCCCCTTTTAATTTTCAGCTTTCAAAATCCACAGATTAGTTTAGAAACCAGATGTCCAGATCTGCTACATAAGTGTAGATGAGCCCTGAGTGGATGCATCTGTGCATAAAGGCTTGGAGCTATCTATTTTGGCTGCTTAAATTACTTTTAAAAAGTTCTGGTGCTCAGCTATCTTCTGGATAGATGAGCCCAGGTGGATAAAATATTACCAAGTCAGTGTCTGTTTGCTTTATCCTAAGCAAGGCATGCTTATCCAGTGCATTAGAATCTAATGAGAAGTCATTCCACAGTGGTCTGAGTACATATCGTAGCGCAAATTCCCTTCCCCCAGCTTAGTGCCAACAATGCAAGCTCTCAGACATTCAATACACCACTATGTCATCTGATCAACTGTAAAGAGCTCTCTGTGGCCCAAATATAGCAATAGAAACAGGTAACCATCAACCATTTAACAAATAAATTGCACTGGGAAGAGTGCTTTTCATGGTCTGCCCCTGATTCTGAAACAAACTACTTCCGTCTTTGTGTTTCCTGATGTTTTCTAGTCCCATGTATGGAGCACTCCTAATGCTGTCCTGGGATGCACACTGTGTCTTTTCCTTTATTACCCCAATGCAATGTACAAAGCCTGGCACACAGAACATACTTCTTCCTGAGTGAATGACAGCCCCAAAGATCTAGTGATTTATATTTGCCAGAGTTTAGTTTAACTTTTGATTATTCTTTATCCTCCACATGTGTCCTGAAGGCCACAGAGAGTAAAGACATTTTTTATAAAGATCTCTGTAATAACTGATGTCACCAATCATGGCTAAGGGGGAAATGACTCACAACAACCCTACATTAGCCCACATCCACTTCACTACTGCAAACTTGGGATCCTTTAGCAGAAACTTAATCCTAAATGATTTAGGTGAAAATCTAATTCCCCAACAACCTTGATCACTAGAAAAAAGCTGCATAATCATTCCAAACAGGCTATGTATGTAGTTTCTGTAATACAGTATTTTCAACTTATCTACGGAACACTGCTGAACTGACGTGTCATACAGAATTCCAGCCTTTGTACCAATAATGTAGCATCAGCTTTTCCCCTCTTAAGTTACATATGACCTTAGTAAGCTCGAAAGCACAGCAATCAACTCCTTAGACTATAGTCTCAGTCTCTGTGGCCTAACGTGAAAGGAGGGCATTAAGTATCTATTGTTTACTATTGTTAGGCTGGATAAATGAAAAGATTTCATTTCTTTTTAGAAATCAAAGCTGTCATTTATAAGCTAAGAGGATTTAAGAAGCACTTGGAGGGATAATATTTATATAACATGCTATAAATATTAAAAACCCAAGTCCATTAAGCATTAAGTTGCATATTTTTATGAACTGAGATCATACTCACATTAAACTAATACCCAAATCAGGAAAATCTGGCTCCCTTCTCCTTCCATCTTTTCCTTCCACCATATCCTCAGAGCCTTTAGGAGATTTTTATACCAGAAAATCTTTTCCTGTCCCATTATCTTACTTTCAGAAACTTCCTCTAATCCCCCCAAATAGGCAATCTCCTTAACGAAGATGAGACCAGAGCCTAAGTGTGATCACTGGAAAGCTAACAATAAACCACAAGGGAAAAGATGCTCTGCTGTGCAGAATGTAAAACAAAATCTTCTGCTAATGCCCCAAAGAAGTGTTAGCAAGACTGTAAAGTAGCGTCTTCTTCATGCACCCATTATGAAGGACAATCCACTGTTAATATAAGTAAGATCTCTGTCTTAGAGATGACTATCAATATTTATTTAACTTGTTCTATAAAGAATTGCAGGTAGCTACGAATTTACATAGAAATGCTAACAGAAACAGTAAATGACGTTCTACCTTACTGCCATATCATACACAATAATAAAGTTTAGGGATACTAAAGCTTAAGAATGTTATTTCATACTAAAGGTGGGCCACAATGACTGAAATCACCTAAAGAAAACTCAGTGTCCACAAACGAATAATTATCCTTGACAAGATAAGAACAGTTGTTACTCTAAAGAACATATCTGCTTAGGTGCTATTATGTGATTACTTTTCAACCCAAGTTCCAGAATAGAGGCCTGACTCAGGTACTTGACTTTACTGCTATTGAGTCCCGTTTAGTCCATCCTTGGAAATAAATCTTTTTCTGTCCGTCTTCTGTACATTCCTATAGCCCTTGTCTGGGTCCTTCTTCATGCCAAGAATCTTCACCAATCCCTCAAGCCGGTGTTTTTGAAACTACAGTTTGAGATCAAGAGTGGGTAGTTAATTCAGTTTATTAGTCCATTAATGGTTTAGACCAGATTCCAATAGAAAATATTAGAGTACCCTGCACGTAGTAAGGGCAAGTCCTGTTTTGTCAAACTTGTGTATACATATTTTGTTGAAAATATACATAATGCAATATATTAAATATATGGGCTTTGCCTACAAATTCAGTGAATATACATATATATGCAAACATGCAAAATATTATTTCTGACTGTGAGCTGCAGCTAAAAACATCTAAAAAACACCACAGGAGCACAGTTAACCATCATCTACGCCATCCTTTCACCCACCAGTTCTCATCACCAGTTCCCTATGCTCCAGGCTATAACCCAGCATGGTCTGGCCTGGAAGAAGTGCACACATAGGTGAGATCAGTTTTCTGAACAGGATGGCAACTGAATTTACAATCAATCTACTCTTTTTAGTCTTACACTAAGAGCTCCAAAAGTGTGTTTTTATTTTTTATTAGAATTTCAAGCTTCTCAGAAATACGCAAAATGGACAGTGTGTTTTCTTTTAAAAAGGAGGTGGGTGGGAAGGGAGGAGGTGACACCACGCATCACATTCTACTTCTATAAAACCAAAGCTCTCTAAAAAGAATTAAAGCCAGAACCGAAGCCAGCTATCATGCCCACAACTGCAGCAGCACATTAACTTATTGCACAGCATAGGAGTGAAATTGAGCATATAGACATTCTGACCTTTCTGTAATCAGCTCTAGTTGGGCCATTCCATTTGCATCTAAATTAGCACCAGAATCCTCCCTGTAATGGCAGGTTTATGTGTGTCCTGAAAAATACATTTCCAACCTGCTAATTGTTTTTTTGTGATCTAGTCACATTGGAACAAACAGATGGATCCTACCTTCTGTCACTCAGGCAGGTGGCAGGCAGTGGGGTCAGGTGACTGTGGCACCCTCTCCAAGTTAGAAGCCACCCTTCCTTGGCTTTTCTTTTGATAACAGAGGAAAAAACTAGCTAACTGCTGGTTCACCTGGGTCATCAGTGAGTCATCAGCCCCAGTGGGTCCAACCAGAGTAAAGCTCCCACTGAAATCAGCAGAGGGGAAAAGAATGACAAGGCTGGATCACACAAAACAGGAGTGAAAGGGTCTTAACAGGGAACACAGGCTACGAGCCCACCTGCTGCTGCCAGAGAGAGCCAAGCCAACAGACAGGCGGGAGGCACATCCACCCACCTGCAGCCAAGGGCAGCAGCTGGATGGGCTCCTTGCAGCCATCTTCTCCCCTCCAAGGACATGAAGCGCTAAGAACATTCAAGTACAAAAGGGAAGACAGACGCCCTGGTTCTCAGCAAGCAGCTCTACTGTTTCAGCCAAAAATTCAGGACAGAAAGTGTTCGATGACTCCAGATCTGAAAATAGTCTGCAGTTGATGATTCTGGCTCCCTCCCGTCGGCTCCCCTATGCCTCCCTTCTGCTCCCCGACCTCGAGGCCACACGCTATACTGCTAGCACCACCAGAGGCCAGCTGGGGAGGTGAATGGAGGTGACAGCCAAAGTCAGCAAGTTTACTGATTTATTCCTAAAATATTTGAGGAAGGAGGAAACAGAGTGGCTACAATGAGGATTTCAGTAACATATTTTAAGGAAAGTGTATTAAAATAAAAGCCAGTCTCTGCCCCTTTTCTCCCAGCATTTCTTCAATGGATCTGTAATACATTAAATATATCAGTATAATAAATTTATATCTTCTGGGAGAAAAGGGAAGCAGTGAACAAATGGCTTTTCAGGGTCCTCCCAGGCCCTGAATAGTGAAACACCGCTCATCTCCCCAGTGGAAGTAGGAGCTGGGATTTGTCTGCCTGGGGAAAATCAGGCACCAGTGACACAACGTGGGAGGCAGTGCCACTCAAACCACAGGCAGTGGTGGTGCTCCCAAGGCCATGTGGCTTTCTCACTGAGCCCTGCTTCCCTGGAGCAGATCTCAATGCATTTAACTGGCCCAAATTTGAGGTACTTGAATAAACACTGACTACCTGTCCCCGAAGTACAAACTTTATTATCTGGGATTTGGTTGATTGTTTTTCTGCATTTTCCATTTTGTTCTCAGTGTTCAGATTACCTTGTCATGAATATTGTCAACTGCTCTAGATGCTGCACCTTTGGGGTTCCTAACTTTTCCTACACCTCCTCGCAATGGGAACATATCAGGAATGGCCCTGTTCAGCAAACATTTATGCAGGTGTGAAAGCTCTGCACTGGGTCCTGGGGACAGAAAGATGAACAAAACACAATTCTGAGTGCTTTGCTGTTGTAAGCAGAAGCCAAATGCATTAGGAAATTCTACTTAAAACCTGAACCTATGTGAGGTCTATACCAGGAGTTATGTTAGCCTTGCAGGGAATATGGTTGCCAGCCCTGAGTAGAAAATGAGGTTTTGAGGAAAACAGTGAGAGCAAGATAACAGAGAGTGGTTTTCAGAAAGGAGAGGCTTTGGAGCTACACAAACTAGAGTTCAAATCCTAACATTTATTACCTGTATAACCTTGATTGTGTTATTTAATCTCTCTAAGCCTGTTTCCTCCTCTGCAAAATGGGGATAATCCAATATGTTTGAAAGTATTAAGAGGATTAAAGAGAATACACATAAATCTCAACACATAGAAGGGACTCAGTAAAGGATGGCTATTATTTCCTGACTTGGGTGCTCAGTTTAAAATAAGCCAAATGGAGGCAAAAAAAAAAAAAAAAAAAAAAAAAAAAAAAAGAAGGACCAGGAAGTCGGTGGGAGTGTTGGTGGCAAAAGAACAAAATTTGCCTGTCTGTACATGTTTTTGGGAGTTGTGGGGGGAAAGTACAACCACCCCTTATAGAAAATGAACACCTCATCCATTTCCACTCCCTCCCCATTCCCTCCCAGGCATTTTGTAGAATCAGAAGATTTTTGAGGTGGTCACAAGGGATGCGCTACATCAGCCCCAAAGATTCAGTGTGTCCTAGAACAGGCTGTAGTTAAAGGGGACACAGAAACTCCCTAAAACATATTTTCATCTGTATTTGCCAATGCTAGCCAATCTAAACCTCATTTTAATCCCACAGGACGAGCTGACCAATACTGACAGAACAAGAATAAAGCTGTCATTGCCAATAAAAATGGTCCTATGTCCAATGGGCCAATGCTGCAACTAGGGTTGGCCAAGTTGAAGGGTTACTGCTTTTTTCACATCAAAAGTTATTTTCGCTTGCTTATCATAAACCTCTCTCCTTGGAGGTTTCAGCAAATGCCTATGTCTATAGTCATTTGGCTATGTCTATACTATGTGTGCATAATTTGTACCCTATAGCTTCATTATGATATAATTTATTAGAGTATAATGCAGTATATGATCCATTATACTTGAACCTCACCTAATAAAGTTTAACTATTGAATACCCAAATACTCCATAAGAAAGGTAATTCATAGCATGGTCCTGAGGTATTAACAAGGAAATATGGGGGCATTTTGGCTCAGAAACAAAGATCTGAGGGGTATTCCAAAGACCACTTGGTTCTTCTCTTTCCTATTTACTAATTGTTCCAGAAAGGGTCCCTTTTTTATTCAAACTTCTCAGTGACAATTTGAGAAACAATGAAAACAACATCACTGACCAGTTATTGAGCACCTAGTAGGTAACTAAGGACTATTCTAAGCATATTGTTTCGGTTATTTGAGTCCCAACAATCTTATGAGAACTAACTCCAGATGGTCCAAGCAAAAAAGATACTTACTGAAGGGGTGGCTCACAGAATCACCAGAAGGGCTGGAGAGACAGGCTTAGAAAGAAAAAGAGGTCTGGTGCTGGGCTGCCAAAACGCAAACACCCACGACACCCTTCTTTCAAACTCAAACAGAGATTACACAGCTTCTTTGGGCAACACAGCTTAGTCGAGGCTCATAATTTTTGAATCAGAAGAAAGTACTCCTCATTATAAAGGGAGATTCCACCTGCTGTAATTTAAATTGTACCTTACTCTGCCCTCATCTTAATAAGTGGTGACGGAGAAATGCTGTCCCCGCAAAACTCAACTTTCCTATTCCGGAATTCTTATTAAACCTCTCAGACTTCCCTTCTCTAGGCTGTCAGTTCCCTTTCTCAGTTTTCATAATACACACATTCATCCTTTAAGATCGCAAACTTACTGCAGAAATGACTACATCTGACCTGCAATGTGAACTCTCAAAGGACCTGATGCACCGCCAGGTACTCAGAGTAATCAATAAATGTGTCAAGACGGAAATCAGCAGCCCTGTTACTAATAGAAACACTGGATTTTCACAGCCCATGTTGGGGATGCCTTCCTTAGCAGGGTAGTTATATTAATTTTACAATGCCGGAACAGCAGGGGAAATTTTCCACTTCTAGTGAGTAACATTTCATTGAAAATACAGAGTGTAACTCATGCCATGCTCTTGAATTATGGCAACCTCGAAAAGTGATCCGCTGGAACAAAAAAAAAAGAAATGCTTCCTCAGGCTTCTCCCTATTTATCTTCCTGATTAATAAGACAATACTACTGAATGCTGATGAGACTGACTTTAAAACCCACAGTGGAGGGGAAATGGTCCATGGGCCAGAACCCCAACCGGCAGCTTCTCTAGAATGAAGCATCTGAGAACCACTGCAAGAAGGCAGCATCTAATGCCTGCCATTCCACGCAACCGCCTCAACTCCTCCCCCATCCCTCCGCCCCGCCACCACATGCACACAGCTCAATCTCCCTGATGGGTTAAATGTATCATTTGGGAGAGGAATTTAAATGTAGACCCATTTTCCTAGACACTAAAACTGTAACAAAGCAAGCTCTGATGATAAAAGACAGATTTCACTCCTCGCTTATTTTCCACGAGCACTGGAAAGACTTCAATACAATGGGAAGGCAGAAAACACACATGCATCTGCCCAAACAAATTCAATAATTGCAGTCATTCTGGTTGTTCCTCTCTGTTGTCCCAAACCTGCACATCATCTGCCACTGGATAATCCAGAGGAGCATCCCAGCAGAATGACTCCGCTTTACCTCACCCGAAATGCAAGTCAGACACAAAAATGACGGGACAGCAAGCCCTCAAAAAAAGTTAGTGTGGGGCGAGAGAAAATTATAGTCAGAAGATAAACAGACTAAACTCCTTCTCTGTTTTCCTTGCTTTTTGGTTTTCTTACTTAAAGAAAAGCTTGCAGGGCCTTTGCTGCTGATAAATTTTTAATGTTCTCTTAGGAGAGTGCAGGGAAAGAATAAAAGATTCACACCAACTTTCAGACCAGATCTTCCCTCCACTCTCTGCATTTGTTTCCAAGATGAATACCACTTGGCTGCCTTAGATAAGGTGGGGTTTTGTGTGTGTGTGTGTGTTTTAACCATTATTCCTCTGTGTATAGGGAGAGTGGGACCGTTTCTCTTTTCATAATTCTGATGCTCAAGAACCCAATCATTTGGGACCATTATCTCCCTCATGCACTTGTTGAAGTTAAAAACAAAAGATATCTAATTTTCCTTTTCAAATCAGAGATCGATGTAAGCTTAATTTATAACATGAATTTCCTTTCCTACAATGGAAGAGAAGTGACGTGAGGGGCTACGAAGACGTCAGGGATGAGGAGACTCTGCAGGACCGGTAGACCTGCTCAGCCTCTGAAAATTTACTCTGTGCCTATTTGTGATAAGACAATGCATAAAGTTTTGTCAGCTAACTTCTATTATTTTAAAAATATAAAACCAGGCAAGAAGAGCTATACTAGAAGAAGGGGCAGAATCAGGTATGTCAGGGTCAAATGCTTAAGACGACCTCTAGGCTAGTTGAGACTGGCCTCTGAGCCACAACCAGCCCATATAGGGCATTTCTGCAAATTAGAAATACATTTCTTTGGGCAAAGTAGCCCCCCAGGCCCACAGTTCGGTAAGCAGATGGCTTGGCCAGAGAAGAAGGTGTCTTCTGCCAATTAGATAAGGGTGCCTCTTCCCGTGGGTGGACACAGCCCCATGCCAGGAAACAAAGTCTGGCAAACAGAACATGAACACCATCTCTCCTATCTGCACCCTCAGCAGGCTGCCCTTGTGCAGTAGACAACCTGCCCAACTCTATGCAGTGGCACTGCCAACCCCGTGCCTTTCCAATAATTATAATAATAGAAATTTCCAGTTTCCCATCAATGGAAACGAAATTTTGTTTATCTGTAAGAAGCTTTGAGGTTTATGGCAGGCACTACTAAATATCTCCCCAATATTTATTCTCCCTCTCTTCCTTGGGAATAAACCCTGACTTTATTTAAAAAAAAAAACACATTTTGCATCTAGATGTTACTATGTGTGTCCTGGCTAGTGAATTGTAAATAGAAGTGGTGTGCGGAATACGAAAGGATCATTAAAGCGAGTTTTCTGTAATATAAAGGGAGTTTTCTGTATCCACAGCTAAACCTTAGGCACACCAATACAGTGTTTTCTCTGAGTAAGAGAAATAAGATATGCTTTGTAAGTAAATTGCTATAGATATCTCAACCCCAGCAAACACTTAGAACAGTACCTGGCATATATTGGGTGCTTAAAATACATATGTTGAATGAAATAATTAACTAATGAATGTTTTAGACCAAAAGAATACCAACTAACATTTATTTGCAGCCCATGATAAAGCAGAAATGTAACATCAAGTAACAAGTAATCTAGTAACATTCTCCCATTCAGTGTTTTCAAACTTTTTAATACCATGATTCATCATAATAAAAATATTTTATAATAATATCTAATACTCCCATTACTAAGTGCAATGCACTCTGGTATTTTCTATTTTATTCTACTTTAAGAGCTAATTGTGACCTACCAAATTGACTTCATGACTTACTTATATGACAACTCAGTGTTTGAAATCTGTTTAAAAATATACACTAGACAGACTAACTTCTCTATTAGCTTTTCTGTTAACTAACCAATAAGAGACAACACTAACATTTAATTTTTTAAGTTAAAAACTAAAAATTTTTTTAAATTTTACAGGAAAGAAACAGTGGCACAAATGACCAAAACACTACTTTTATTTTGTTTGCTATTTTTGTACAACAGTTAAATACGATCACGGATGTCTTGAGAAGCCTACAACAAAGCAAGTAACGAGGCTGTCCTAGAAACCCCTCACTGAGGGCTGGTTAGCTGACCTGTCCTTCTCAGGTATCAGCTCCCACTTCCTGTTCCACTCTGGCACAGGGCAGCGTCCTCTCTCAGCACTCATCAAAGCCATCCTTTCTCCAACCTGGGGTTCATAACCTTCTACCCTGGGTGCTTCAGGTACTTGCACTAACCGATCTCTTTGCTGATCAGGGATTCACAAATGTGCTTCCCTTCTCAGCCAGGATTCTCTCCGGGTCTCCAGAAGATCTTAAAGAAGAGAAAAACATCATGGAGTAGTAGAAAATGGTCTGCAATGGGAATGAACATAAGACACTTGCATTTTAATTCTTAGCATCTGGTGACCATGGGCAAGCGAAGTAATATTCTGGTGTCCCAACTGCTTACAAATGGAAAACAAGCCTGATGTCTCAGGCCTGCATACTATGTAATCTACCACAGTGAGCTGACATGTGTCAATGAAGAAGGTTAACGATGAGATGTGAAGGCTTCTGTGAAAAGTGCCTTCCTCCACAGATTTTGGCGAGCACATAAAGAAGTGAGGATCGACAGGATAATAGAAAAGCACTTTGGAACACTTAGAGGACCTTCTAACGCAAACATAAAGCTACCACATAAACCTTGTAAACATAATCAAATGTTAAAGAATTGAAAGATCATCTGCTTCATATCCTCTATTCCTCTCACAAATATTAAGCTCACAGACTCTGAACATTTCTTTCCAAATCATGAGCCTTTGTATTCTCTGCTGTAAAATGATGATGATCCACCTTCTCTGTTACAAGTCTGTTCCAAAGCATTCTTTGATTCCACATCAGTGACATAAAACTAAGTGCTAATCTCAATTCTTTGTCTTGGTATTTCATTTTCCAGCATAACCAACACATCACTCTCTTCTAATACAGTGGTAAGAGTGCTAGCCACTTTCTTTTGACACATCTATTTAACCAACTGCATATATATTGAGTGTTTTCCAGGTGTACAATATACTAGCAGCTGAGGATACACAAAAGAAGCATAAGAAACATTTCTCCCTCAAAAAACTTACAACAATTGGCAGACAAAGCTCATTTGATGAACAAGTACTAAGCAGTGCAGTCCTATGTGAAAGTTCATTGGCAATTTGGAGATGAGAGAAGTCAGCATACGCTTCAGTGTAAGGCTTCTGCCCACAGTGGTGCTTGTATTGAGACCTAACAGATGAATGCACATTTTTTTTGTTTTGTTTTGTTTTTGTGTGTGGTTTTTTTGTTTTTTTGTTTTTGCTTTTTTTTTTAAGACAGAGTCTCACTCTGTCACCCAGGCTAGAGTGCAGTGGCACGATCCCAGCTCACTGCAACCTCTGCCACCCGGGTTCAAATGATTCTTGTACCTCAGCCTCCCGAGTAGCTGGGATTACAGGCACAAGCCACCATACCTGGCTAATTTTTGTATTTTCAGTAGAGATGGGGTTTCACCATGTAGACCAGGCTGGTCTCGAACTCCTGACCCCAAGTGATCCCCCCACCTCAGCCTCCCAAAGTGCTGGGATTACAGGCATGAGCCACCGCGCCTGGCCCAGATGAGTACACTTCGGATGAACAGGCAAGAAGCGGAAAGGATAATCCAGTAGGAACACGGGAGCAAGAACGAACTGTTCAGAGGATGATGAGGGCACTAATCAGACTTTAGGTCTGCATTTGAACATCATGAAGGGAAGGAAGGCTTATAGGCAGGATGGGGCCACATCAGGAGAGGTTTTCAAAACCGGGTTAAGGACTCTGGATTATCTTCTGCAGGGCCCGGGGACCATGATATGTTCTTGGTGATGGGAGTGACATTTAAACCACTCCCATTTGTTTTTTTTAAGCATGAGTTACTACTACCAAATTTGCTAGAACTTAGGTTGAATTTATGCAGACATGATGGAGTAAAATGAAGTCTCCAGTTCTCATGTGTCCTCCCACATGCAGGATCTCCTAGCAGCATACTTCTGGCCTCTCTCTGACTGCCCCCGTAATTCTTCTCCAGGAGAGGAGGAGTAACTTGTCATTTTGTTGAGCTTGGGATTGAGCCTGTCCCTTCCTCTCTTCTCCTGGGAGCCAGGCTTCCAGCAGAAAGTACATATTTGGGAGAGGGCACAGAGGCTCACGCCTGTAATCCCAGCACTTTGGGAGGCTGAGGCGGGCAGAGCACTTGAGGTCAGGAGTTCAAGGCTAGCCTGGCCTACATGGTGAAACTCCATCCCTACTAAAAATACAAAAATTAGCTGGGTGTGGTGGCCTGTGCCTATAGTCCCAGCTACTAGGGAGGCTGAAGCAGAATGATCACTGGAACCCAGGAGATGGAGGTTGCAGTGAGCCAAGATTGTGCCACTGCACTCCAGTCTGGGCGACGGAGTGAGACTGTCTCACAAAAAGAAAGCACATATTCGTCTTTGCTCTTCCCCACCACACGTTCTATAATGCGTCTAGGTGAGTCTGTCTGTCTAATTCTCAGGTTAAATATTGGGAATGTTTGCCTACAAGAGTAAACCCTATTCTCTGGCATCAGTTTTAGTGGTAATAAAGATGGTGTTTTAATCTTCTTCCATCTGCCTCATTTTTTGTATTTCTCAACTTGTCACAACTCAAATGGGGAGGAGAGCCCTTTATACCTCAATTAAACTATACTGACTTTTCTGAAACTGCAGTACAGATCCTCAGCTGTACAAATTCAGTTTCCACTGATTCACATAAATGCTTTATACTCTAGACCGAGTGCTTCAATGAAATGGAACTGTACTCCAGACACTGTCAACTGATGGCAAATGACAGAAGGGACACCAAGACAAACTCATGGCAACACACAGGCAATCCTAACAGAGAACCCTACACAGGAAATTGGAAATTGTAGTTGGGTTCCCACCACCCTCCTGTCACCCATTCTGGCATCTCCTCTTCTCAACTTCCCAATAATCTAACCTTTCCTGGGTGTCCAAACCCCACACCAAACCATGACACCAGGTGTGACTTATGGCCAAAGTAATCCCCAAATTGTATTTTCCCCTCTCCTCTACTAACCCCCTGTCCACACTGTGTACATAAAAATCTGTATTATAGGCCCTCTGAATTAAATAGCAGGATGTACACAAAATGAGTAATCAGTAAAATGAACTCTTCTAGAGAGTCACTGCATTTTAAAGGATTAATATGTGATGAGACTCTAAATTATAACATGTTGACTATGTGAGGATGAAAATTCTGAGTACACCCTTCCCGGATGGGTCTCTGTCAACACCCCCTTGCCATCCCCACCAAAGGCTAAGGGGACATACAGGCCATTTCCAAAGGTGAGGGGGAATTTGTTTATTATTATCATTATCATTCATTACTACCACTATTAACAGTAGTTCCAGAAATAGCCACCATTTATGAAGTACTAGCTCTGTGCCAAACATTGTGTTAGATGTTTTACATGTATTATGTTAATTCATCTTGATAGAGTAAAATGGTAGGTAGGTATTAGGATTCTCATCTTACAGCTAAGAAAAGTGAGGCTCAAAATTTTGCCCTAGAAGCACACGGCAAGTGGCAGAAGCCACATTCAAACCTAAGTCTACCTGATAATAAATTTCATGTTTTTTACACTATTTTGAGGAGAAGGCATCAAGGCAAGAATTCAAACGATTTCCTGGCATTCTTGTCCCCTGCCCTCTGAAAACACAGAAGAAATCCTTTGAAATTGAATATCTGTATCAACCATTTGGAACACGTTGTCAAAGACACTGTCTCCCCTTGTAAGAGTTCAATTGATGACGTTTTAGAGGATTTATAACCACTCCCTGCCCTTTTACCTCCCTGCCATCCTTCTGCCAACCAGTTCAGCTACATTTGTCAGAAGAAAGCTGCTCCCAGTGACAGATCAGGACTTTACTGCAGAAAACAGCTTCTGCAGAGAACTCACAGAGCACCCTACTCCTGGATACCACAGAAAGAGGTGAAATTCATTATTAAAATGATAAGAGGGGGAAAAAAGCTTTATGTGAAAGGCACCCACTTTCCTACTGTCACTGGGACAAGGGCCAACAATACAGAATCAATGCCCTCAGATGTGTACAATTACGACAATACATTAAGCTGCCACTCACAGAAGCATTAACTTCTGGTCCTCACTGCTCCTGGCAATCCCTGAAAGTACTCACATTCCTCAAACCTGGGTCATGCACTGACCCAGGAGCCATGACTGACTCCATCAGCACCTCTGAGAGATGTAAAAATGGAGTCATTTAGACACAATAATAACTTCATTACTCTAATCACAAAACAGTGCAGTTCCTGCTCCCTGGGCCCCAGGAGAATACTGGTTATCAAATACGGATCTCCAATACTCAAATAATTTAAAAGCCAGAAAATATACATCAGACTGCCAAACTTGATTTGAAATTCAAGGTTCACAAAACTTTTTTTTGTTTGTTTTGTTTTTGTTTTGTTTTGTTTGTTTTGTTTTTGAGACAGGGTCTCACACTGTGGCTCAGGCTGGAGTACAGTGGCGTGATCACCACTTACTGTAGGCTCGACGTCCCAGGCTCAAGCAATTCTCTCACGTCAGCCTCCCAAGTAGCTGGGACTACAGGTGCATGCCACTACACCTGGGTGATTTTTGTATCTTTTGTAGAGACAGGGTTTCATCATGTTGCCCAGGATGGTCTTAAACTCCTCAGCTCAAGCAATCCTCCTGCCTCGGCCTCCTAAAGTGCTGGGATTACAGGCATAAGCCAGCGTGCCTTACCTTACAAAAATTTTTTTTTTGAGATGGAGTCTTGCTCTGTCACCCAGGCTAAAGTGCAATGGCACAATCTCAGCTCACTGCAAACTCTGCCTCCTGGGTTCAAGTGATTCTCATGCCTCATCCTCCCGAGTAGTTTTGACTACAGGCGTGTGCCACCATGCCTGGCTAATTTTCATATTTTTAGTAGGGACAGGGTTTCACCATATTGGCCAGGCTGGTCTCGAACTCCTGACCTCAGGTGATCCACCCACCTCAGCCTCCCAAAGTGCTGGGATTACAAGCATGAGCCACTGCACCCAGCCTGCAAAACATTTTTAAGAATATCTTGTGGCAGTGGTTTTCAACCCGGGTTCCATGTCAGAATCACCTGGTGAGTTAGCTAAAAATACCCATGCTCATGCCCTATCCTGATCCAGTTAATTATCTCCAGGTCTACTGCCAGGCATCCCTTGTTGCTTCTGATGTGCACCAGGCTATGGACCACTATCACAAAGTCTCCTGGTCATTATGACCATCAAGCACAACTACACAACACAGGTGCTAAGGTGCCACTTAAGATATTTCAGTGATGGAGTAACAAAAGCTTTTTTTTGTAACCTAGTTTTTTGCTGAGCAGTACTTTGTACATACAAAGATGACCAATCACACTCTTCAAAGAAAACTCAAGCCCAGGAGGTTAACAGGCATTTCAGATCACAGGGCAATGTCAGTGGTGAGGCCCCTGGCCTGCACTGCCCATTCGATCATCAAGTTATCCCGCTTGACAGATACTGTCTTCTACCACCTGCCACATGAGACAAATATTTTCCAGAGCATGTAAAAAGATTTAAAATCTCCATTGAAGGAAAACAAAGGAATAATTTGAACGCTTCTAAAACTTCATTATCCATTGGATAGAATGCTGTACATTCTTGAATAAGTTAATTGCCCAAATGAGCACTAGCGGGTTTCCCAGGAATAATAGGATTTGACTAATTCCCAACTAGGACGGAAAGACCCATTACAGAAGAGCCAGTGTTTTCAATTAATGAGTACAAGAATCCAAGCACTGTTGAAAAACCAAGGTTGTAATACAGCAGTGGTTCTCAGCCCTGGTTCTATGTTAGAATCACCTGGAGAGTTATCTAAAAATACCCATGCTCATGCCTTTCCTGATCCAGTTAAATCAGTTAAATCCAGTTACCCACTTTGTGGCCTGCCTTCCACCACTAAAAAGAAGCACGGTCAGTAAGGTGTCGCATCTCTAGCACTATGAAGTACAAAGTGACCCTAACTTCATTCTATGCTGCTACTGCCACTCTCATGATAAAAAGGATTCCATGTGAGAATGTGCAGGTTCATTAAATAAAAATATTGTTCCTTCTTTTTAAAGTAAGGTCACCCAAAATTTAAGCCTAAGAGTCTCTTCTTAGATCCACTAGATGGTGCAAGCTCTCTTTTTCCAGCAGACTTACCAGGAGGAAAGGACATTAAAAAATTAATATGGGAGGCTGAGTGTGGTGGCTCATGCCTGTAAACGCAACACTTTGTGAGGCCAAGGCGGGTATATCATTTGAGGTGAGGAGTTCAAGACCAGTCTGGCCAACATGGTAAAACCTCATTTCTACTAAAAACACAAAAAGTTAGCTGGATGTGGTAGTGCACGCTTGTAATCTTAGCTACTTGGGAGGCTGAGGCAGGAGAATTGCATGAACCTGGGAGGCGGAGGTTGCAGTGAGCCAAGATTGTGCCACTGCACTCCATCCTGAGCAACAGAGCAAGACTTCATCTCAAAACAAAAACAAAAACAAAAACATATGGGTGCCCCCAAGTAGCCCATGCACTGCACAGGATCCTTGAGAGGAAGAGGAGTTGCTGTCTCAGAAATCTTTCTATTTTGCAATTAACAAAAACATAATAAAATTTTTCCTAAATTCTTCTTTGGGAGCTCAGGAGTTAAACTTAGGCCATGAAAGGAATCATGAAACCAAGATTTACTTCCAAGGGGCCTAATGGAAAGAGATGATACCGAAGCCTAGAGATCTGGAGATCTGGGCTAGGTCCAAGCTTGACATAATGTGAGCATGAGCAAGTCACTTAACCTCTCTGGTCCTCAATGCCTTTGTCTGAAAAATGAGGAGCTGGAACTAAATAATCTCTGGAATTATGTCTAGTACTAAAGTTCTACAAACGTATATAACAATCATTTTTCTATCTCCAATTTAATCTCTCCACTTACATTTGGCAAGAACCTTAAACACAAAGGACATGTTTCATGAAGTCAATCCATCCAATCTGTGAAGTTTTTAAAACTGAGATGTTATTAATTCATTTCGAGAAAAACCAATACATTATTAATTCATTTACTGAAAAACACTTATACATAGAGTACCTACTGGTGCCAAGCATTGGGCTAACACTGTGTCAGGCAAAAAGGACACAGAGACAGATGAGTGCCTCACCTTTGCTCCTGCATGAAATTGAAATGGATTCTAATTTCAGACAAACAACATGCTATCTTCAAAGAAAAAAACTGGATGGTTAAAATCTACTCGTTGTATTAAAGCATTTAACATAAATATAAATATTACACATGCTTAGTCAGAAAGTTTGATGTCTTGATAAATAACCATAGCAACGATATATTGCCAATTATTGTACCTTGATATCTCATAGGCAACTCAAATGAAAAACAGTATAGAAAAGTCTGACGCAATGATACAATTTCATTTCTACATGTAGAGAGCACATTTCAAACATCATTCTTGGAGCCATGACTCATTCTTCAGAAATATTTTTTGGTTCATTTTTCATAGAATACCTATATCTTCCTTTACATTTTTTCAGCAGTATCTGTCTCAACTCTGGTTCTCTTTTGGACTTCCACAACATTTAGGAGTTGCTTACATAGAGCACCTACTGGGTACCAAGCAACAGCCATCTCTAGCCAATCCTAAACACCACCACCCACCCCTGTGCAAGTGCCTCATTTTTTTCCCACTCCATGCCACCCCACAATGCTAGCTAAACATCAGTTCATCAACCTAACCTGACCACTACAGTTCTCGTTAGCTTTCTCTCTCATTCCCTCACGTTTGCTACATATACACACACACACAGGCTCCTACCTACTTACCATATCTACATTCACATGTTCATTTATTCAAGAGATGTCAAAATACCTATTACATACTTGGCAATGTACTATAAATGCTGCTATAACATTTGTTCAATGAACGAATGAATAAACAAACATGTATGGTTCCCTACTCTTATGATGTTTACCACCTGGTATGAGAGATACAACACAACAAATCTATAATGATCATACAAGGTAATCTTCAAGTGCCACTTGGGTGATGCCAGCAAACTCTAGAGAAGTGAAGGGTTATTGCCTATGCCTGGACTGATCAGGAAGAATCTGGGAGGTGGCATGCAATCTGGACATTGGAGGATGAGAAGATTTGGATAAATATAATTGGAAGAGAGATAAATACAGTTGGCATCTCAAGTGGAGGAAAGGCATAAGCATGGACATTTAACTAGAAGGTTGGAATCACACTCAGAGTATAGCAAATGGCCCAGAATAGCTGGAGAAGTGAGTCTATAGAGAAGGAGGTAGAAGGAGCTTTGGGATTAGCCTAGGAAAAGATTCAAATGGTTGGGTTCCACCAAGTCTACATCTCTGAGTTATTTCTCCTAATAAACCTGATTTCTACAATTCTCTACCTATTTCCTCCTGGCAATATGGCAAACTTGATAAATTACAGTGGAAAGATGATACACACAGAGCCTCTTCTTAGATCCATTAGATGGTGGTATTGTGGGGTGGCATGGAGTGGGAATAAAAGAGCTGTTTAGTCATCTAAATCTATTATTTTCTCAACAAGTATATAACAATAAAAACAAAAACAGTAAAAAGAGTTAACTCATACACATTGTTCCAGGCACCATTTTAAAGTATTAACTCTTCACAAATCACCAAAGTATTTACGCTTCACCAATCCTGTAAGGTAAAGCATTATTATTATCGCCCCTATTTTAAAAATGAAGAACAAGGCTCAGAAAGATTAAGTGTTCTCCCAAAGGCACAGAGCTAGCAAGTGGCAGAGCTGGGAAACCAATCCGGGTAGTCTGACTCCAAAATCCACATCATATTAAATCCTTCACAAAGAACTTATTTAGTAGATACCACTACATCTAGGTTCATGTCAATGAATAAATGTGCCTTCCTCTTTCCTCTCTATTTTAAGTTTACTTACTTAAGCCAGCATTTTTATTTATTTTAGGTTTTGGGGGTTTTTTGTGTGTTTTTTTGGCACAGCATTAGATACAGCATTAAAGTGATGGGATGCCTCAAGACGCTATCAAGTTGGCTACTGGCCAAGGTGATATAGATCCTATGGCCAATTAGTTCACTACTTGTTGTGCGATTATGCAAAATGAGAGGAAAGATCTGGGCTTCCATTCACATAACAATATGCCCAGGTATCAGCTGAACACATGCCACGTGCCTTACAGGAAGTCTCCTTGTCTACAAAACATTCAAAGACGCAGTGCTTAACTACGCTGGAAACTCAGCACAAGACTTCAGATAGTAATTACAGATATTCTTTAAAAAAAAAAAAAGAAGAAGCAAATATTCCAATTGCTTCTATTATATTTCCATATTCTCAGAGGCTTTCCACCATAAACATTTGTCATTTCTTTACGTTACACAGTTGCTCCACAGTATAGCTCTGGGATAAATAATGGATTCTTGCAGGCTTTTCTGTATGTAGATGAAGAGAAAGCATATTTGTATACGGATCTAAATGTCTGGGTACATCATCTTTCCACTTAATAACCTAGAAAATGGGAAGTGAAAAAAGGTAATAATGGTTATACTCAGCTGAAGAAAATCTTCCCGTCACATCTTTATTACGTAACTTCAAATTATAAGGAACACTCTTTCCCCTCCTGCCCACAGCACCAAGGCATCTGGCAGGACTGGGTCAGAGGCAGAACAGCGATATCTGATAGTATTCTGTGATATACATGACACCAGTGAGTGGCCAGTATTGCCATCCCAAGCTGATAACATTTCCATTCGAAAAAACTTTTATGGTATTGAAATCACTGTCCACATATCTTAATAGCACCACACAGCAGAGCAGGGTTGATTTCATAGTAATAAATAATGCCACTTGGCCAGCATCCTGAACAACGGGAGGTACCTCGCTCAATCAAACACTACTCACACATTAGAGACCGAAACACATTCTTGGAACACGTAATACTTAAGAACCCAACAATCTCCTTTCACTACTTGCCTTTAGATACTACTACTAAGTCTTATTTTTTTTTTTTTTTTTTTTTTTTTGAGATGGAGTCTCACTCTGTCGCCCAGGCTGGAGTGCAGTGGCGCGATCTTGGCTCACTGCAAGCTCCGCCTCCCGGGTTCACGCCATTCTCCTGCCTCAGCCTCCCGAGTAGCTGGGACTACAGGCGCCCGCCACCACGCCCGGCTAATTTTTTTGTATTTTTAGTAGAGACGGGGTTTCACCGTGGTCTCGATCTCCTGACCTTGTGATCCGCCTGCCTCGGCCTCCCAAAGTGCTGGGATTACAGGCGTGAGCCACCGCGCCCGGCCCTAAGTCTTAAGTTATATGAAATATTTTGAGGTTCCTTATCTCCACTTTAATACCTTGCTCATATGGAAAAGTCTTCACCAAAGTGCTTTTATCTACCTTCTCATCTGATGTTCACTATAGTCTTGGGAGGCTGACAGGGTGGGGATTACCATAGAAGACAAAACTGAATCCTTAACTGGGTTAAGACCCTTGAGAGCACACATAAGTAGAACCCCTGTCTTCTGAATCCTAGTCCAGCGAAACAGCATAAATAGCAAAAGTGCTGGCACAAGGGCATAGATCAGTGCTCCTCCAAGTGTGATCACCGGGGCACCTGGGCGCCAGCTCATATGCAAATTCCTGGGCCTCAACCCTACCTATTAAAGCAGAATCTCCGAAACCCAGGAGTTTGCAATGAAGAAGTTCTCCAGTAACTATCTGCACATTCAAGTTTGAGAACATGTGACACTGAGAATTAGAATAAATAGGAAAACAATTATATAAGCAACTGAGTTGACACCACATTCTGAGAGAAATAAAAGAAGAGAAAATCAAAAGGGGTCAGGCGTGGTGGCTCATGCCTGTAATCCCAGCACTTTAGGAGGCCGAGGTGGGTGGATCACCTGAGGTCAGGAGTTTGGGACCAGCCTGGCCAACATGGTGAAACTCCGTCTTCACTAAAAATACAAAAATTAACTGAGCACCGTGGCACATGCTTGTAATGCCAGCTACTCAGGAGGCTGAGGCAGGAGAATCACTTGAATCTGGGAGGCAGAGGTTGCAGTGAGCCGAGATCATGCCACTGCGCTACAGCCTGTGTGACAGAGTGGGACACGGTCTCAAAAAAAAAAAGGAAAAATCAAAAGTGATGCTGGCTGTGAAATAATATAAAAGTATGTTAAGGAGCAACAAGCGTATTATCTAAAATCAAAACACTATAGTGACCAAAACTGGTATAAAATTTATTGGCTAGTAACACACAGTGTCATGTGAAAGATGTCTCATTTTAGAGATTCAGCTGGTTACATAAATAAGTAATAATAGGTAGTATGTATTTAGCACTAAGTGCCAGAGACAAAGATAAGCACTTTAAATCTTACTTAGTTTTCACACTAAGTAAGCACTTTCATAATCTTACTTAGTTTTCACAAAAGCCCAATAAGGTAGGTATTATTATCTATAGATTATACATATACACAGATGAGAATACCTGCCACAGGCACATAAAGTAGCAAAGAACTAGACTCAAACCAAGGTCTTGCTAACCTCAAAACCCATTTCTTGAACTGCCAAGCTAGGCAGCTTCCCAAAATTGTATCAGTTGAATGTAATGCATTAATTGAATATATTAGATGGTACACACTAACTTTTAGTTTTCAATTCATCAAGAATTTCCAAGTCAAAGCCTCTTACATTTGTTGCTAAAATTTTCTAGATCTACTTAATAGCTGGCTCTTACTGGATAGAGAAATTATTAATTTAATCTGTCTAAAACTGGTCTGCTTAATATGATTTTTTCAATCCAGATTTAATAGTGCTACCATCATTCCACGTTACCTAGTTGCAGGCCCACAACAGGACTGGGCCTTTTAATTACCTCATTCAACTGCATTTACTGACTGATTATCCTGATGTTTACATCTGGCCCTCTGCTTCCACGGTACTCTCCTGTTTAAGTCCAGGGGAACTGAGTAGACAGAATGATTGCTTGGGCTCCACCACTCCCATCCCAGCTGAGCCAGGCTCCTTAATTATGGCTCCTTTGGTTACAACTGGATCTCGGACAGCATCTGATAATGTAAGTGTGAGATGGCACCAGGGGCATTGAGCTTTCCTGCCAAGTTTAAGAATCCTCAGCTTCCCCAATTGCTGGGTGGCTCTAAAGGGAATACCTGTCTGTCCCAGAACCAGCTGGAGCCTGCCTGTAAAGCTGTGGAAACAACAGCAGCAACTTCTACGAAGAGCCACCTCATTTCTGCAGGACATTGTTGGACTCCCCCTAACTTTATACCAGACCAGCAATCTGTGGGCTGAGGTGGGCACACAGGTATGCTTTCACCGCAGTGGAGAACAGAATCTAAGTCACTCATTTACTCCAGGCATGGAAAGAAACAGGCAAAGTTCCACATGAACAAATATAGCTCAAGATTATTACAGGAAGAGGAATAAGCAGCTAGCAAAAATAGAACAAGACAATGTTCAGGAGCCTTCAGTGATTAAAAACCATGGGTCAATAAGGTTGACAATGTTTTGTGGGGTTTTCTGCAAATTATTGAAATATATAAGTAGAAATATGAAATGCAGAGATCAAAAAAAGTATTCCTCTATATCTTTTAGTATGGTTCACCCCAGAGATGTTGCCTCGTTTGGGGCTCAACTAAGTCAAGGGAAGCTACAAAAGATTTAACAAAGCACCACCAAATTTAAAAAACAGAATTTCAAAATTCCAAAGCCAAGGTGGCATCTTACATTCCGTGCTTTTGATTCCTTCTTCCCATTTCCCACTGAAAGGAATGACATGATCAGTGAAATTCCACAGCATTCTAGGAAACCAGGCATAAAACTTCAAGATGTTTTTCCTCAGGAAGTGGCACAGATGACAAGTGACAAAGAGCACAGACTGCTGAAGCAACCAAAAGTCCAACAGGAAGTCTGCCAGAGAACAAGAGGACTTGTGTCTACCCTTCTCCTACTCCAGAACCCCCACTACTGTCTCCCAGACTAGAGAGGCATGAGGAAGAACGGACAGGAGAAATGAAGCTAAATCATGGTTGAATGGCAGGCTGTCCTGCCAACTCCTCACTATGACATAAGCGATCAGTGTATTCCTCCTGCAAACTCAGCACCAAATTATAGCCCATTAATATTTTATAATGGTGATAATAATTTGAAGATGGTACTTAATTGCTCTTAAAATCATCAGTCACTATTTTCACTGGGCATAAAAGTCCAAAATATGCCTAGCCAGTAAGAGCCAAATTGGGATCCACCGGAGTTCCAGCCTGCCCACCCACACACACACTAATAGCAAGTGGGCAACTCACAAGTGTGGCTGTTCTCAGCCTCTCAAAATTTCCATCTTTACTTCTCTAGTCCCCAAAAAACTTCCATCCATCAACCTAAGTCAATAAGCCATGAATTATTGAGCTTGCAGGATGCAGATCATGAATATGTATGTGCGTGTTTGGAAGACAAGATTGTAAAACAAATGGGCTCCACCGCGGCTTATATGAACCCAGTACACATGCCTTTAAGGAAATGGCTGAAATTATTCTACCCAAGTATATTGTTCAAGCATGGTTTCAGCACACAAGAGATGGTGGAAAAATCAGTTTTTCTGGTAGATTTTTTGCTTCTGTCTTTCCAAGTGCACTTGTATGGAATAATCTGTAGAATGAAACACAGCTGGCTGCTCCTGGCAAAAACCAAAGGTGCAGGCTTTCCTTGAGGTCACAGTTATCATTGCTAATGCCTGTGAGCTGCCCGCAGAAAGGATGGTATGTAATTATCTTCCCTTCCATCCACCTCTTACTTCAGCACATTCACCTCAAGGTCTCTACCTCTATCCACCAGAGATAGTCCCAAACTTTTGCCATAATTTCCTAACAATCTCTTTTCAAAAAGGAGCAAAACAACCCACTAAACAAAAGACTACCCTACCCTAGTTCACAAGACATTTGACAGAAATAATATGACTGAGCCTGAGGTGCTACTTATACAACCTTTTCCCATCCAAGCAACCTACCAGTCCCCTATTTCTAATCCTGCCAGATCCAGGACAAGCACTGAAGCCATCTTTGGCTGCAACTGCCAACTTTCTATGGGTCTCCCACCAGCCCAGGACCCTGAAACCACACATCTGGATGGAGATTTTCCCAAGCTAATGCCAAAACCAATTAGACTGCTTCACTTGTTTTTGTCTGCTACAAACCTCATTTCCTGTTCCACATCAGTTTTTATATGATACTTGCTCTTAAACACAGAACCCACCAAAAACTCATTTTTATTTATTATTATTATTATTTTGAGATGGAGTCTCGCTCTGTCACCCAGGTTGGAGTACAGTGGCATGATCTTGGCTCACCGCAACCTTCGCCTCCTGGGTTCAAGCAATTCTCCTGCCTCAGCCTCCTGAGTAGCTGGGTCCACAGGCGCCCACCACCATGCCCAGCTAATTTTTGTATCTTTAGTAGAGACGGGGTTTCACTGTGTTGGCCAAGCTGGTCTCCAACTCCTGACCTCAGGTGATGTGCCCTCCTCAGCCTCCCAAAGTGTTTACAGGCGTGAGCCACCACGCCCGGCCCAAAAACTCATTTTTAAATTGGTAAAGCCAAATTGAAAGTAATGAATATGAGTTCATGACAAAACTGCTATTTTGAGCTGGTAGTTCATGTGGTGTCCAACAGATGTCACTGTGTTTCCCTCATACACTGAAAATATCTCCTAGCACCCCTGTGAGTTATTTGAAAAGCCCCAGGGCTCCTTGGTGCACTCTCTGGGAATGACAGATGCAGGCCCTTCCAGGGGTTTCCGGAAAGAGCAGGGAAGCAGGGTCAAATGCAAAATCACCTAACAATAGAAAGGAGCACGTGCTCGGAATAACAGGGGCATTGAGAGCTGCCAACTCTAGGGAACAGAGAAGCCTAGAACCTCCAACGTCAGGGATTTAGGCTAGTCCTTGAAGCAAGTAAGACTCCACCACAGAGGAGGAAGGAAGAGAATGTTCCAAGCAGAGAAAACGGACTAAGTATACGAGAGAGGCCTTGAACCAAGAATGAGGATGGCACGGAGTCAGGGCTGTGACACAACGCATAGACTAAGAACATTGTAGGAAGTGGAGCCACTCAAGGTTTTAGAGGAAGGATGATGTGTTTAGAAAATTTAATCCAGCAGTTATGTGTGAGATAATCTGAAGAAAGAAGTTGCAGTAAAGAGACCGTAAGTGAAAACTAACCCCAGTCAAGATATGCGGAGATGAAGACCCACAGTGACACTACTGGGAGAAGAAACAAAAAAACAGACTCAAGAACCTAGCAGGAAAAGGTTGGCACTATATTTGGGAAGATTAAGAGAAAAAATTCAAGGATGATTAAGGCTTCTATGCCAGGTAAGAGGGAAAAATGGTATTATTCACAAAAAGAAGGTATGCAGAGGATGAATTAAGCTAGTCTCGGGAGAAAGACATTATGAGTTTGCCTCCTGACATTTTAACTTTGAGGAAGTAACAGGTCATTGAGATGAAGAGATCTAGCCAGTGGTCAGAATACTCAGCCCCAGCAGCTTTTTAGGCCATCTGTGCAGAGTGAAGATAGCAATCATGAGGGTCAATCAGTGGAAAAACAGTCCCTGAGGCATGCCCACATTTAGGAAAAGACAACATCCAGTCAGCAGAGCAGACTGAGTTCTCCTAAGGAGAACCAAGAGAGTTCAGAGTTCCAGGGAGTCAGAAGCCCCAGGGGTTGTTAATAAAGCAATTCTTTACAATCCCTTTGTGTTTTTTGTTTTTGTTTTTTTTTTTTTTTTTTTTTTTTTTTTTTTTTTTTTTTTTTTGAGACGGAGTCTTGCTCTGTCACCCAGGCTGGAGTGCAGTGGCGCGATTTCGGCTCGCTGCAACCTCTGCCTCCCAGGTTCAAACAATTCTCCTGCCTCCCAGGTTCAAACAAGCCTTCTGAGTAGCTGGGACTATAGGTGTCTGCCACCACACCTGGCTAATTTTTTGTATTTTTTCAGTAGAAACAAGGTTTCACCATATTGGCCAGGCTGGTCTCTAACTCCTGACCTTGTGATCTGCCCACCTCAGCCTCCCAAAGTGCTGGAATTACAGGCGTGAGCCACTGCACCCAGCCACAATCCCAATATTTTTAAGCAAATGCTAAGTGCATTTATTAGCCTGGTGAGGAAAAAGCTGGGCGCAGTTCTTAAGGGAGAAGCAGTCGTCTCCTTTAGGTAGTGTGGAAAGGTTTTATAGCTAGGGACCAAGACAATCCCTTCTGTCTTAAATCTTGAATCGCCTATGTCTGTCTTTTTCTCCACCCCTTTCCCTTCTCTTGAATCCCCTGCCTTACTGTTTTCTTCTGTTCATCACCACACTACCCAGAATGCCAGTCCACACTAGTGGCCTTATTTTGTCACCACCAGATGGTTCTTGAGACCCTTATCTGACTCCCTCTACACTGCTTACTATGGATATCAATGTTCACCTGCCTTACAAATCACATTAGGGTCTTTTCTCAGTCCTATGGTGCCTGACTTCTTTTGGACATCACAGCTCTCCTGGTGTACTTTCATCCAAACACACTCCTCCACGCCCTCCCTACCTGCTTACCTTCAAGGTTCAGCACAATGTCACTCTCTCCCTCCCCCACCCACCCTGGCTACTTTCTCTGTCACAGCACTTAGTTTTTCTTGCTTAAATGAACATGTCAGTCTCCTGGGTCCCAGATTATAAACTCCATGGAAATGACAGTGTTTTTCAGCCACCTTCATTTCTCCATGGAGTCTGGCAGAATACTTTGCACCTGGTGCACACTGACTAAATGGTCTTTGAACAAACAATATTATCCTTTTACTGCCAATGAGATGGCAGAATCTGTCCTGCAATAGTTATAATACCTTCGCATATAACAGTATATGATTTTTCAGAATGCACTTATATTTGATTTTCATACCCTATACGGAGGAAAGAGGGGTACTACTGTCCTCATTGTAGAGCTGAGGAAATGTGATATGGTTTGCCCAAATCTCATCTGGAATTGTAGCTCCCACAATTCTCACGTGTTGTGGGAAGGACCCAGTGGGAGGCAAATGAATCATGGGGGCGGGTCTTTCCCATGCTGTTCTGGTGACACTGAATAAGTCTCATGAGATCTGATGGTTTTATAAACAGGAGTTTGCCTGCACAAGCTCTCTCTCTATGCCTGCCGCCGTCCATGTAAGATGTAACTTGCTCCTCCTTGCCTTCCACCATGATTGTGAGGCCTCCCCACCCATGTAAAATTGTGAGCCCATTAAACTTCTTTTTCTTCCCAGTCTCAGGTATGTCTTTATCAGCAGCATGAAAATGGACTAATACAAAATGTGACTCAAGGATGTTGGAAGCTTTGCACAAGTTCACACAGCAGTAGTAAATAAAAGAGCCAAGACTAGAACCGAGACCTCTGAGTCACAGTCTAGTGCTCTTCCACTGCACACCTTGACTCTGCTTAAATACGTGTAATAATAAGCCTGATTTGGTGATGGCTACCTGTGCTTCAGATATTCCTTCATTTATTCATATCTAGTATGTTGTTAGCATTTCTACCTGTCACCCTGGAGTCCAACTGATTTTAGGTTCCAGAGGACAAGGTTCAATAAACAGAATGAGGCAGTGACTATAAGCTATAAAAAGTGGATTCACTAATGTGTTTCTAGAAAATTTTAAGCTGTAATTTACTTATGCATTAAACCCAAACACACTCTACAGGAACCATTTCCACCTGCCAATTACTGCTCTAAGATGCTGATACTGGTAAATGAGCATGCTGATTGCTTCCAACGGCCCCTCTAAATCTACTCTCCACCTTTTCCACCTTGCCCTGTGCCCCAGTAGACCTGTATAGACCTTTCTCCCATGGTTCCCTTCCATATGCTTTCTACTTGGGTTCACCCAATGGGGTTTTAGCAGAAGACTGGAAGGAAGAAGGAGAAGGAAGCTTGGCTATTTATTCCCCTGACTCCCCTCTGAAGGGTTGTCTCAGGCAGGTTGTAACCCATGACTGAAGTTCATGGCTCTTATCAGGTGGGCCTCTCCACATATGTTTCTTTGACCCTTTACAGCACATTCAGACTTAAGGGTGGCAACTGTGGTAAACCTGCCCAGAATATGGCCACACATTATTTAATACTGCTACTATAAAGAGGTAGGGTCTATGTCCTCTCCCCTTAAAAGCGGGTGGTCTCTGTGCGACTATGAACAATGAAATATGGCATAAGTGATACTCTTCCAGGTTCCAAACCCCAGCCTTAGGAGACTAGCAGCTTCTATCTCTTGCCTCTTTGGCACACTTACTCTTGGAGCCCTTGGAGTTCAACCAGTACAGGAATCCAACTACCAGAGGCTGCCATGCTGTGAAGATGCCCAAGCAGCCCTGTGGAGAGGCTGTGTGAAAGGAGGGAAGAAGAGAGAGTGAGATCTAGTCAGCCCCAAGCTGTTCGGGCCCCAGACACCACAGAGCAGTGATGAACTGTCCCCACCACGTCCTGACTGCACTCCTGAACCAGAGAATCGTGATTTATACTAACAACCAACAGCTGTTTTAAGTCACTAAGTTTGAGAATAGTTTATTACACAGAGCTAGATCACTGAAACACCACACTGTTGTAACTAGTCCACTTATTAAGTTCCCCTCACTACCCAGTCTGAATGCCATCTACTCCTTTTGGGGCCTTGACTAAATGCGTGACATATGACAAACATTAGGGCTAATAATCATATTCTAGACTTCTTCTGAAGAAATGGCAGAACTGTACTTCCTCCTGAGGTCAGATGTGGCCTGGTGACTTGCTTTGCTTTAGACAATGAAATGTCAATAGAAACGATATGTGTTACTTCCAGATAAATCTTCAAGAGCCAGTGGGTCATTCACAAGGTTCTCTTCTCCCTGACATCAACTTGAGACCAGTGATATCAGTTCTGGATAGTGGAGGCTCCATCAAATTGGATCCCTGAGTGAGGATAACATGGAGAAAAGCTAGCTACAAATTACTCATCCCACAATCAAAGATGCAGTGATGATGCAATGCAAAGATGCAGGGTGAACAAGAGACAAATATTTGTTATTTCAGCCCCTGAGACTTCAGTGTTGTCTGTGACTACAGCATAATCATCATGACTGCTACTATAAGCTCCTCTGTCAAGCTAATCCTGACCGAAATGCCCCCATGCTTTAGGGGTCCATTTGAACTCCTGAATATTCTGTACACCAGGAAAGAGGTCTCTAAATTAAGCAAATATATACAACCATCTTGTACACATCTATAACCAGAAAAACCATGGAAATCCATCAACCGTTGTAGTGGCCTGGGAAATGCACCTCGCAGACTTCCAACTACAGGAAGCATTACTGAGCTGGGGCCCCTGCTGCTAAACTCTGGAATGTTCTCCACATTTGTCTGAGGCTACACTTCCTGCAGGTTATTCCCAGCCAGTGACTGGGAGCACTAGAGTATAGTAAACATACTAAGGCAGGCCTGTTCCTGAGAGATGCAGGCCTCTAATAACCTTTCTCAGACTGTTCAACAGTCTAGGACACTTCCAGCCAGTCTTCTCTGCCTCTCTCATCACTTGGGGTCAGATTGGTGTTGCAATCTGAAAACTCTCCCAGCCTTCCCCCATCTTGCTCCTATTTTCTCTCACACAGGCATTTCCCCAAATAAAATCCTGGCACATTTAATCCTATCTTGGCATCTGCTTCTCTGAGAACCCAGACTAGTAGAACTATACCAATGAATATTCAGCCTTGAAAATTTAGCTTTGACGAATTAAACATACAGAGACAACAAAACCAGCTCTTGTTGAATAAGGGCTGTCCCATTAATCTGAAGTATAAATAACCAGTTTTGTACAAAATGATATCCGTATCTATAGCTGGATCTAACTCCTATATTACCTATGTTAACATAGTATCATTTTATTTAATATGACTTTTACAAAGTATGATTTTAACCTTAAATTAAAAATTTATCCTTTCCCATATGTCCAAAATAGGTTTCCAATCCCTTATCCCAAACCCTGGAGATGATGTGTATTTTGGAATGCAAAACTTTAAGAAAAGTAATGTACATCTGCCATATTCGACAGAACATCCCCCAGGGGGGAGGGGGACAGTACCTTATAATCAAATATATTACTGCTTTTTCTACAAAACATACAAAAATTAACACAAGTGAGTTAAAAGTAAATAGCCTCGAGGTGGTTCAAGTAGGGTTCAATACCAAATGAGTTCATCAAAGGTTAGGTTGTGAATCAAGTGAATTATAAGAAAACTGAGTTTCCAGAGCTTTTGAAGTTTGTGAATAAGGAACTGTGAACCTATTCACACTATAGAAAACTATGCAGCCCTAGCAAGATCAAGCAGAAGGCAGGTGATTTCTGCACTTCCCATTGAGATACCCAGTTCATCTCACTGGGGCTGGTTAGACAGTGAGTGCAGCCTACCGAGGGTGAGCCAAAGCAGGGTGGGGCATTGACTCCCTCCCCTAGCCAAGGGAAACCGTGAGGGACTGTGCTGTGAGGAATGGTGCATTCCAGCCCAGATACTACACATTTCCCACAGTCCACAACCCGCAGACCAGGAGATTCCCTCAGGTGACTACACTACCAAGGCCCTGGATTTCTAGCACAAAACTGGCCGGCCATTTGGGCAGACACAGAGCTAGCTGCAGAAGTTGTTGTTGTTTGTTGTTTTTTTTTTCATACCCCAGTGGTGCCTGGAAGGCCAGTAAGACAGAACTGTTCACTCCCCTAAAAGGGGAGCTGAAGCCAGGGAGCCAAGTGATCTAGCTCAGTAGATCCCACCCCCACACAGGCCAGCAAGCTAAGATCCACTGGCTTGAAATTCTCACTGCCAGCACAGCAGTCTGAAGTCGACCTGGGATACACGAGCTTGGTGAGGGGAGGGGCATCTGCCATTATTGAGGTTTAAGTAGGCAGTTTTCCCCTCACAGTATAAACAAAGTCACCTGGAAGTTCAAACTGGGTGGAGCCCACTGCAGCTCAGCAAGCCGCTGTAGCCAGACTGCCTCTCTAGATTCCACCTCTCTGGGCAGGACATCTCTGAAAGAAAGGCAGCAGCTCCAGTCAAAGGCTTAGAGATAAAACTCCCATCTCCCTGGGACAAAACACCTGGCGGAAGGGGCGGCTATGGGCACAGCCTCAGCAGACTTAAATGTTCCTGCCTGCCAGCTCTGAAGACAGCAGCAGATCTCCCAGCACAGTGCTCGAGCTCTGCCAAGGGACAGACTGCCTCCTCAAGTGAGTCCCTGACCCCTGTGCCTCCTGACAGGGAGACACCTCCCAGCAGGGGTCGACAGACACCTCATATAGGAGAGCTCCAGCTGGCATTTGGTGGGTGACCCTCGGGATGAAGCTTCCAGAGGAAGGAATGGCAGCTGTTCCTTTGCTGTTCTGCAGCCTCCACTAGTGACACCCAGGCAAACAGGGTCTGGAGTGGACCTCCAGCAAACTCCAGCAGACCTGCAGCAGAAGGGCCTGACTGTTAGAAGGAAAACTAACAAACAGAAAGGAATGGCAACAACATTAACAAAAAGGACGTCCACTCAAAAACCCCATCCGAAGGTCACCAACATCAAAGACCAAAGGTAGGTAAAACCACAAAGATGAAGAAAAATCAGCACAAAAAGGCTGAAAATCCAAAAACCAGAACACCTCTTCTCCTCCAAAGGATCACAACTCCTCGCCAGCAAGGGAACAAAACTGGACGGAGAATGAGTTTGACAAATTGACAGAAGTAGGCTTCAGAAGGCGGGTAATAACAAACTCCTCTGAGCTAAAGAAGTGTGTTCTAACCCAATGCAAGCAAGGTAAGAACCTTGAAAAAAAGTTAGAGGAATTGCTACCTAGAATAACCAGTTTAGAAAAGAATGTAAATGACCTGATGGAGCTGAAAAACACAGCACAAGCACTTTGTGAAGCATATACAAGTATCAACAGCCGCATCAATCAAGTGGAAGAAAGGAGATCAGAGAGTGAAGATCAACTTAATGAAATAAAGTGTGAAGACAAGATTAGAGAAAAAAAAGAATGAAAAGGAAAAAACAAAGCCTCCAAGAAATATAGGACTATGTGAAAAGACCAAACCTATGTTTAATTGGTATACCTGGAAGTGATGGGGAGAATGAAACCAAGTTGGAAAACACTCTTCAGGATATTATCCAGGTGAACATCCCCAGCCTAGCAAGACAGGCCAACATTCAAATTCAGAAAATACAGAGAACACCACAAAGATACACTTCAAGAAGAGCAACCCCAAGACACATAATCGTCAGACTCACCAAGGTTGAAATGAAGGAAAAAATGTTAAGGGCAGCCAGAGAGAAAGGTCAAGCTACCCACAAAGGGAAGCCCATCAGACTAACAGTGGATAGCTCTGCAGAAACCTTACAAGCCACAAGAGAGTGGGTGCCAACATTCAACATTCTTAAAGAAGAGAATTTTCAAGCCAGAATTTCATATCCAGCCAAACTAAGTTTCCTAAGCGAAGGAGAAATAAAATCCTTTACAGACAAGCAAATGCTGAGAGATTTTGTCACCACCAGGCCTGCCTTACAAGAGCTCCTGAAGGAAGCACTAGATATGAAAAAGAAAAACCAAAACCAGCCACTGCAAAAACATACCAAATTGTAAAGACCATCGACACGATGAAGAAACTGCATCAACTGATGGGCAAAATAACCAGCTAGCATCATAATGACAGGATCAAATTCACACATAACATATATTAACCTTAAATGTAAACAGGCTAAATGCCCCCAATTAAAAGACACAGACTTGCAAATTGGATAAAGAATTAAGACTTACCAGTGTACTGTATTCAGGAGATCCATCTCATGTACAAAGACACACATAGGCTCAAAATAAAGGGATGGAGGAATATTTACCAAGCAAATGGAAGCAAAAAAAAGGAGGGTTGCAGTCTTAGTCTCTGATAAAACATACTTTAAACAAACAAAGATCAAAAGAGACAAAGAAGGGCCTTACATAATGGTAAAGGGATCAATGCAACAAGAAGAGCTAACTATCCTAAATATATATGCACCCAATACAGGAGCACCCAGATTCACAAAACAAGGTCTTATACACCTACAAAGAGACTTAGACTCCCACACAATAATAGTGGGAGACGTTAACATCCCACTGTCAATATTAGACAGATCAATGAAACAGAAAATTAACTAGGATATTCAGGACTTCAACTCAGCTCTGGACCAAGCACCTAATAGACATCTACAGAACTCTCCACCCCAAATCAACAGAATATACATTCTTCTCAGCACCACACTTATTCTAAAATTGACCACATAATTGGAAGTAAAACACTCCTCAGCAAATGCAAAAGAATGGAAATCATAACAAACAGTCCCTCAGATCAACCACAGTGCAATCAAATTAGAACTCACGATTAAGAAACTCACTCAAAACCACACAACTACATGGAAACTGAACAACCTGCTCCTGAATGACTACTGGGTAAATAATGAAATTAAGGCAGAAATAAATACTTTGAAACCAATGGGAACAAAGACACAACATACCAGAATCTCTGGGACACCGCTAAAGCAGTTTGTAAAGGGAAATTTATAGTACTAAATGCCCACAGGAGAAGGTGGGAAAGATCTAAAATTGACACCCTAACATCACAATTAAAAGAACTAGAGAAGCAAGAGCAAACAAATTCAAAAGCTAGCGGAAGACGAGAAACACCTAAGATCAGAACAGAACTGAAGGAGATAGAGACATGAAAAACTCTTCAAAAAATCAATGAATCCAGGAGCTCGTTTTTTGAAAAGGTTAACAAAATAGATAGACTGTTAGCCAGACTAACAAAGAAGAAAAGAGAGAAGAATCAAATAGACACAACAAAAAATGACAAAGGGGATATCACCACTGATCCCACAGAAATACAAACTACCATCAGAGAATACTATAAACACCTCTACGCAAATAAACTAGAAAATCTAAAAGAAAGGGATAAATTCCTGGACGCATACACCCTCCCAAGACAAACCAGGAAGAAGTGGAATCCCTGAACAGACCAATAAGAAGTTAACTAATGCCTACCAACCAAAAAAAGGCCCAGGACCAGACAGATTAACAGCCAAATTCTACCAGAGGTACAAAGATGAGCTGGTACCATTCCTTCTGAAACTATTCCAAACAATAGAAAAAGAGGGACTCCTCCCTAACTAATTTTATGAAGCCAGCATCATCCTGATACCAAAACTTGGCAGAGACACAACAAAAAAAGAAAATTTCAGGCCAATGTCCCTGATGAACATCGATGTGAAAATCCTCAAGAAAATACTGGCAAACTGAATCTAGCAGCATATCAAAGTTTATCCACGACAATCAAGTCAGCTTCATCCCTGTGATGCAAGGCTGGTTCAACATATGCAAATCAATAAACCTAATCCATCGCATAAACAGAACCAATGACAAAAACCACATGATTATCTCAATAGATGCAGAAAAGGCCTTCGATAAAATTCAACACCCCTTTACGCTAAAAACTCTCAATAAACTAAGTACTGATGGAATGTATCTAAAAATAGTAAGAGCTACTTATGACAAACCCACAGCCAATATCATACTGAATAGGCAAAAGCTGGAAGCATTCTATTTGAAAACTGGCACAAGACAGGGATGCCCTCTCTCACCACTTCTATTCAACATAATAGTGGAAGTTCTGGCCAGGGCAACCAGGCAAGAGAAGGAAATAAAGGGTATTCAAACAGGAAGAGAAGAAGTCAAATTGTCTCTGTTTGCAGATGACATGATTGTATATTTAGAAAACTCCATCGTCTCAGCCAAAAATCTCCTTAAACTGAAAACAACTTCAGCAAAGTCTCAGGATACAAAATTAATGTGCAAAATCACAAGCATTCCTATACATCAATAATAGAGAGCCAAATCATGAGTGAACTCCCACTCACAACTGCTACAAAGAAAATAAAATACCTAGGAATACAAGTTACAAGGGATGTGAAGGACCTCTTCAAGGAGAACTATAAACCACTGCTCAAGGAAATAAGAGAGGACACAAACAAATGGAAAAACATTCTATGCTCATGGATAGGAAGACTCAATATCGTGAAAATGGCCGTACTGCCCAAAGTAATTTATAGATTCAATGCTATCCCCATCAAGCTACCATTGATTTTCTTCACAGAATTAGAAAAAAACTACTTTAAATTTCATATGGAACCAAAAAAAGAGCTTGTATAGCCAAGACAATCCTAAGCAAAAAGAACAAAGGTGGAGGCATCACACTACCTGACTTCAAACTATACTACAAGGCTATAGTAACAAAAACAGCACGGTACTGGTACCAAAACAGATATATAGACCAGTGGAACATAACAGAGACCTCAGAAATAATGCTACACATCTACAACCATCTGATCTTCAACAAACCTGACTAAAACAAGCAATGGGGAAAGGATTTCCTATGTAATAAATGGTGCTGAGAAAACTGGCTAGCCATATGCAGAAAACTGAAACTGGACCCCTTCCTTCACCTTATACAAAAATTAACTCAAGATGGATTAAAGACTTAAATGTAAGACCTAAAACCATAAAAACCCTAGAAGAAAACCTAGTCAATACCATTCATGACATAGGCATGGGCAAAGACTTCATGACTAAAACATCAAAAGCAATGGCAACAAAAGCCAAAATTGACAAATGGGATCTAATTAAACTAAAGAGCTTCTGCACAGCAAAAGAAACTAGCATCAAAGTGAACACACAACCTACAGAATGGGAGAAAACTTTTGCAATCTATCCATTTGACAAAGGGCTAATATCCAGAATCTACAAGGAACTTAAACAAATTTACAAGAAAAAACCCCATCAAAAAATGAGCAAAGGATATGAACAGACACTTCTCAAAAGAAGACATTTATGCAGCCAACAAACATATTTTAAAAAGCTCATCATCACTGGTCATTAGATAAATGCAAATCCAAACCACAATGAGATACCATCTCATGCCAGTTAGAATGGCAATCATTAAAAAGTCAGGAAACAACAGATGCTGGAGAGGATGTGGAGAAATAGTAGCACTTTTACACTGTTGGCGGGAGTGTAAATTAGTTCAACCACTGTGGAAGATGGTGCAGCAATTCCTCAAGGATCTAGAACCAGAAATACCATTTGACACAGCAATACCATTACTGGGTATATACCCAAAAGATTATAAATCATTCTACTATAAAGACACATGCACACTAACAATATATATTATATATATTTCAGCACTACTAACAATAGCAAAGACTTGGTACCAACCCAAATGCCCATCAATGATGGACTAGATAAAGAAAATGTGGCACATATACACCATGGAATACACCATGGAATATGCAGCCATAAAAAAGAATGAGTTCATGTTCTTTGCGGAGACATGGATGAAACTGGAAACCATCATTCTCAGCAAACTAACACAGGAACTGAAAACCAAACACCGCATGTTCTCACTCATAAGTGGGAGTCGAACAACAAGAACACATGGACACAGAAAGGGGAACATCACACACCGGGGCCTGTCAGGGGGTGGGGGCCTAGGGGAGGGATAGCATTAGGAGAAATACCCAATGTAGATGACGAGTTGATGGGTGCAGCAAACCACATGGCATGTGTATACATATGTAACAAACCTGCACGTTCTGCATGTGTATCCCAGAACTTAAAGTATAATAAAAATAAAATAAAAATAAATACACAATTAAAAAAAAATAATGCTCATGTCAAGGCAGTGGACATGGAGTATAGAAAACACAGACAGGAGTCCCTTCCAGTAGACCTGAGCCCAGACTTCTTGGCATCATTCCCCATATTAAAGGGGGAAACATAGGATATAGGATATGACTGCTCTCACTGGGAACCCCTCAAGAAACATCCAGTTCTAGACTTCTTTGTTCATGTGCTTCTGATTTCCTGCCCTGCCACTCGTGAAATGGCTCCTTTCTTCATCAACCACATAGGGAGCCAAGAGCCACAGGAGAGGCTGTTCACCTTCCCTGGCCTGCTCCCTCCCTAACCCTGTTCATTCTAAATGATAAAAAAGCAAACAAACAAAAAACAGATGGAGAACAGGGAGAAAAATTAATTAAGAAGGAAAAAATCCATCTTTGTTTCCCTAGTTGCTATATAGCCCTGAGAGAAATTGTCTGCAATGGATACAAGTTAAGAAATCGGAATTAGGGGTTGGAAATTCAAACCTAATACAGTAACATTCACTTTTCATTTTACATAGTCAGCATTGACTTTTTTATTTTTACAATAAGCATGTATTAACTTTATGGTTTTAAAACTCTCATATTTTAATTATGGGCACAACTGAGGATATTACATAATACATATAAAGTGCTAGATCAAATGTTAGCTATTATTCTCTTACAAACCACTATCTGGGAAGGTACTTTGACATGCGTTCCATTGGTGTGTTGTTTCTTCAGCCTCCTAAGTCTAAGGTACCGTGTTCAGCACTGGAGATATCCCAGTGAACAAAACACATGTGATAATATGCCATACATAAAAGTGTGCATACCACTGTGGAGAAGACATTAAGCAAGTAATAGCACACGTAATGATTTAACTCCACTTGTGCTAAGTGCTATGAAGAAGAAGTGTGGGGTGACCAGTAAGATCCTCGTAACAGCTCTCTGAGGTGGTTTTCATCCTCAATTATGGATAAAGAGCTATCAGTAATGTTTGTAACACTAAAGTGTGCTAATTATAATAACATAAAATTTCCTGAACAAATAGTAATTATAATAATTATCACTATTATAATAATGACAGGAAATTATTTTATGTCAATAGGTCAATGAGGAAAAGGATGGAAACAAATGAAGAAAAAAGTCTAACTGTGTGAGAGTATATATGGATAATTACTGCCAGAGAATTTCTATAGCACTCTTGTGTTCCTCCAAAGAGGAAAATTCTTCCATGCAGAGGTTTAGAGATCTTCAATGCAAGATACCCATTCCATCCCTGGAACAATGAAATACTGACAAACACAAAGTTAACCTAGAAACAAATACAAGTTCTGTATTTTCCAAAGTTAATCCCTTATTTTCCAAGAGAGATCTAATTTCACAGACTTGGTTCTTTTGTGGCCATAAACTACTAAAATAACATGGAAACCTCAGTATTTTTATGTTTAAACCACATCAAAGATGACCTCTCGAACCTAGAAATAACATAAAAATCTAAGTCAAACCAAGTACTCTGTTTGGCTTGGAAAACATGGTCACTATGCTGGAGAGGCACTAAATAGTAAGAGATGAACATCTTCTGTCAAGATCTGCTCTAAACCAGAAACCCCATCAGCTTGGATGGCAAGGTTTCAACATTGCCATAATCAAGTATTTTTGGCTTCTGTAAAATAAAAGCCTGTAGAAATTGAACTTCAGGATGCAGAATGGTGGGCATTCCATCAAAACAACATATGATCAAGTTGCTCTTTGCTTCTGTCCCTGCCAGAGGTGTGATTCCAAAATCTTGACAAAGATTCCCTGAACTAAATACTGCACAAGTCTCTGTATTTAGTGAAGGAAAAATGAAAAATCAGAATTCTAGGCCCAGCGGTGTCGCCTGACAGCTCACAATGGAAAATATATCAGTTGATTTATCATACAAAATCAGAGAGTCATAAGAAAATCAGAGTGGTGCTAATGAGACAGCCAACCTTTGATGGGACCTTAACTTTATTTAGTGAAGGAAAAATGACAGCTTCACTTTAATTTTTGCTGTCACAAAACTGTTACAATAAAAAATTATGTTCTATTAAGTAGACAGCACATCTATGGCACTTGTGCTACTACTGCTCCTCTCCATGCCCACGGCATACCTTGCATTCTCTATGACAGACTCAGCCTTGGAGGACAGCTTGACAGTTCCAAGTAGCCACCACCCACAAAGCGAAGCAGGCACAGAGTCGGAGTCTATCTGCCAACGTTCCTTTGGGCTCACTATCCTACTTGACACTCACAATACTGTGTTCTATGACACCAGACAGAACCCATCAGTTTAAGCTGTGGCCATTTTAAGACCTGTGTTTGATATTGTTAAGAAATAGAGATAGAAGAAAAATAAGGCTAAAGTCACCATCAAATCAGTTACACTGTGTTTACCCTCCTCAGTGTCCATCACTTGTATTATAGAGACAGAAGATTACATGAGCCAATCACTGACCTTATGGAGAGCAGGAGCCAAGACTGGTACCAAAAATCCATTGTAAATGTAATTGACAAGCTGATTTCGAATCAAGGGGTGAGCCACCTAAGACAGATGCCGATAGTCAAGAAAAAGGCAAAGAGTTCAATCTTCAGTTCTTAAAACAAAACAATTCTGTGTACATCCTGAACTCAAAAAGGAAATCCAAATTTTGGCCATTTATTCTGTGATTAAAGAACAAATCAGACCTCATACTGTCATGTAAGGCCTTCAAATAGCTTATTCCAGCATAAACAGCTTGGTTAAAATTCACAGAAGTTGAACTTTCAAACATAATATTGGTAATTTTAAACTGTGTGTTTGGAAAAAACACAATAAACAGACTGAGTACGTATAAGGATTCATAAATTAAAGTTAACAAACTGGAAAGTTTAATTTTTGCCCCTTACTTTCTTCTAAATCACATCTCAACCTGTAACTAATTTTAAAAACTAAGCATAACTGTCAAAGCGAACAATTAAATACATTTATTTTGCTGGCAGAAAACATTTTCTCATTTTAAATATGTATTTCCTGATAGTCACTTATATTAAAGAGAAAGGCATTTAAAAATATTTTCAGAAAAATAGATAATATTCAAAAGCAGAAAACATTATCAGAGGTACAATACTTCTCATATTTGATTTCCAAAATATATTTAGTGTGGATAACCCTCTACTAATATCTTTTATAAGTAACCTTTTCAGTAGTCTTCCCCAAACAAAAAATCTTAAAAGTATATGGTTTCAATGTCAAAATACAGTATGAAATATATAATTTCCCTGTTCTTACCATGCTTATTAGCTTTATTTCTCTTTCTTAAAAAAGATGACAATGAAAAAGAGGAAGAAAGTCAAACAACAAAGTAAAAAGCAATTTCTAGGAAAGTGAGGCTAGATCTTTAAATTACTGATAATCTCTCTGTGTGTATATATTTTTGGGGAAGAACTAATAGTAGTTCCATCTTTTTTATTTCCACAAACTGCAAGAAAATGTTGATAGACTCAATATTAAAGGAAAAAATAAGATGTAATCCATTTTTCTTATATATAAATAAAACTTCCTTTGACTTAGCAATAAAAATGAGATGGAACTAAAATAATTTACTTGTATTTTCTTCCAGAGGCTATTTCTTTATTTGGTAAATAAACAGATTATAACTAACATTTTTCATCCTACAATCACTATAAAGAAAACTTGATTTCTTAATAAATCTAACATTAAGGTAATATTTATGCTATATGGAACAAAACATTTTTATGAAAACTTACCACATCTTTAAATATATATAAAATCTGATTTTTATTGAAAACAGTAACAAGAAATCTAAAGGTAAAAATCTAATCAAGAAGCCAAATACACAAGAGTTCAGTGGTTGTTTTTTTTCCCCCCCCAAACAGGCCAATTTCAAAGCAAATTTAATTTGTGTTTCAATGAAAATGCTTAACTTCTTCTAAATTCAATTGGGATAACAATATTCTTTATGTAGTATGCACCATTAAGCAAAATAAAGTGTTCTCCTTTATAAATTCCCAAGAAGACCTTGATGTAGAAGTGGTATAATCTGGAGTACTTAGAAACCTAAAAATATCTATTTAATGAGTAAGGCATTGAACTTATTTTTTGATGGCTAAGTAGATAATCAAAACAGAATTAACACTTTTTATAAAGAAGATAAAGAAAATCTACTCATTTCTTTTTCTCAGTTAAAACTTACAGAAACCTACAAACTAACATTTTCACTCATTCAAGGACATTCACTTGGCTTAAAGTAAAGCACCAATATTCCATAAACATTTATTAACATTTTAAAAAGTGAATGCTTTTAAATTAATCCTTTGCAATGCTTGTGCTCTGAATGAAGCTATAGCAAAGGGATCCTTCATCGTGCTCTGGTACCTGTATGACTGCATTGCAAAACTCCAGGGAGTTCATGAACTGGACAAGAGAAGGAAGTAGAAGCCAGTCATCTTTCAGAAGGCAGTGCCATTCCTCGCCTTTCTCTTCTAGCTTTGTAGGCAGGGAAGAGTAGAGACCACTGAGCCCAGTTGCAAGTACCTGTATTCAGAAATAAAAACAAAATAAATGCTTTTCCAAAGTTCTCAACCTGCAATTAACAGCTCACAGGTGATGCCAATGCTGCTGTTTCCAAAACTATATCTTTAAGTAGCAAGGTATTAAAGGTATAAGAGCCCATCAGCCAGCTAAAAACGATGCAAACAGGTGGAGATAGTAGGGAAGAACAACTCTGGCAGAAGGACAGCAATACCAGAACTATCTGGCTAATATACACACAGTTGGTATGGGTTGCTCATCTCTCATGTGCCAGGCACTATGCTGGCCTTGGTGCAGGGGAAGTACACACAAAGATGAATGAAACATTATTCTGGCCTCAAGAAATTCAGGAGAGGAACAAATTCATAAACAACATCCTATAGTACAACACATCAAGGGCAAATACAGAGAAGGCACATACCCCAGCCTAGAGAATCCCCTGTTTTGAGGTGGTCCAGGACAGAAAGTCACATACATTGGAACCATGAGCTTTATGAGAAAGATTCCATGCAATTCCTTGCATGCTTGAGGTCATGACTGACAGCTGCACGTTTGTAGTTTAGAAAGCACTTCCACATATATTTTCTCATTTGATCTTCACAAACAATAGCAAGGAGAAAGAATTGGGGGACAGCAATCAGCTAGTTAGATGTAATGACAAGATTCAAGCAGAGATAAAGTGAGTCTACATGGAGGCATCAGCACTAGGAAAAGAGAGGAGGAAATAAAATTTGAGTATCACATGGAAGGTGGATATGAGGGTGATCTAATCATGACATCTATCAGTCTGGCATTAATCCAATACTCTTAGGGCTTGCTTCCTCCCTTACTGTTCTGTTCCTTAATTTAAACTGACAGCCTTTGGGCTTGGTAAGTGGGATACCTCAAAACTGTCAACTTACCCAACTTGGTCACCAAGAAAATGGTGATGCCTTTAATAGACACAGAAATGTAAGAAGATAACACACTTAATGCTGAGTGCTTGTTGATTTTACTTTGTGGAATATCAAACCAGGGAAGCAATGAATTTCATAGTACTGGAGGCCTCCCAGCTGGGAAGTGATACTGAATTAAGCAGCAACTTGGAGATCCTGACTTGCTAGATACGTATAGGATGGCCAGGGATGGCACAGAATGAATGCAAAGGAGTCAGCTATGGGGCCAGGGGTGGTGGCTCATGCCTGTAATCCCAGCACTTTGCAGGGCTGAGGTGGGTGGATCACTTGAACCAGGAGTTTGAGACCAGTCCGACCAACAAGGCGAAACCCAGTTTTTACTAAAAATACAAAATTAGCTGGGCATGGTGGCATGAGTCTGTAATCTCAGCTACTCAGGAGACTGAGGTAAGAGAGAATCACTTGTGCCTGGGAGGCGGAGGTTGCAGTGAGCTGAGACTGGACCACTGTACTCCAGCCTGGCCCACTGTACTCCAGCCTGGCCGACAGAGCTGGAGTGCCTTAAAAGAAAAAGAAAAAAAAAAAAAAAAAAAAAAAAAAAGGCCAGCTACAAAAGTCTTTGCTCTAGCACAAACCCTGAGGTGACAATGGCCTCGAATGAGATGGAAACATTCAAGAAAATATAATGAGGCAGGCCCAGAAAAGAAATAGTGACATACTCATTGATCTCACTGTCTAATGAGAGATTAACAGGCAATTAAAACAGTGTTAGAAATGCTCAGAATACATAATAGAAAATATATAGTGCTGTGGGTGTACAAAAGACTTAACTCAGATTTGGAGGGTTGGCAGCAGGAAATATTCTCAGAAGAAGTGATGTCTAAGCTGATGAAGAGTAAGTAGAAGTTAGCCAGAAAAAGAGTAGGGGGAAGAATATTCCAAGCAGAGAAAACAGCATATACAAAAGCTCAAAGGAGAAAGCAAAGATGGTATTCTCCAGGAACTAAGAGAAGCGCAGTATTGTTAGAGTGCAGAATTACAGGTAGAAAGAGGCTGGCAAGGTGAACGGGAATCAGATCCTGCAGGGTTTTATAGGACAACATGAGGAGCGTGTGAGGCATCCAAATGGAGAGCCCAGTATTCAGATATGTGGGGCTGATGCTTAAAAGAGAGCTCTGGGCTAGAGATGGAGCCGTCAACATGTAGATAGGACCTCAAGCCATATGAACCAGAGAGAGAAGGAAAGGGAGATTTAGACAGATGAGATATGACAAAATAATCCACAGTGCCTGGCATCACAAACAGGAAGTCAGGAGGAGGGGTGGGCTTAGGTATGTTAAACTTGGAAAAAAATTATCTGTAGACCTATTGTTGCCTCCCTTTTCCCCTTGTCCTGTTCTCACAGCACTCTCTGTGTGCCTTTGTGTAGCAATCATCTTTCTTGCATGTATTAGTGTATTGCCTACCTCTCCATCTCTCCTGACTTGTTCTGGAGAACAAGACTTGTTCATTCCAGTCCACACTGGAGGTATGGATGATTTGTCCAGTCAGGTATGTTGAGTTTCAGATGCTAGGAGTCCTTCCCATGAATAACATACGCAACTCAACAACAGAGTACAGGTCGGGGAGGTCTTAACATGGAGAGACCATATGAAGTCATGGGAGGATCTAGGAGGGGTGGGGGAGATGGTATAGGAACCCCCAGTAGAGTATAAAGGACAGGGAGACAAATAGATGAACCATTTCAGTACTAGAGAAATCAAAAAATTATATACATTTCTCTGTTCTATTTCCTGGTTCCTGGCAACCTTTAATCACTCATTCATTTACTCACTCCTTAAAAAAAGAAATACCAAACACTTACTTCAGGCCAGGTACTACATTAAGAAAATACAACTGTAAACAAGACAGTACATTTACCTCTTTTTAAAAAATCAGGGCATCTGTGGTCCCAAAGGAGAATGTCCCCTATTCAAAGTGAACATACCCATACAAACACTTTCATTCCAGTTTTGAATGTGACCCAAATGAGTTGCTTCTTAGAAATCAGAAATCTCCGGCAAAAGAGAACAGAGACCAAAAGTTCTCCTCGAAGAGAAATCTAATCTTGATGCCACATTTTTTAAAATCAATTACATTTGCTAACTCCTGCTAAATTAACCACAGAACAAAGGCTTTAATTCTGCATACTCCTGATCTCTTAACCACTTTGAGGCTTTGAAGATGAATTCATAAAGACAGGCTTAATTTGTCTGACTAAAAAGCTGGGAATAACTATTCAGTATATCAATATAATTACAGCAACATTAATTTTCAAATTACATACATCAGTGACAGTAATTAAAAATAACACATATGTAATATTCACTTTTTAAAATGAGTATTCTGAAAAGGCATGGCTGAGATGTGAACAGAAGCCTGCCCATCCAGAAGGATAGTCCCTGTACAGAAGGATACTCTGCATGCACAAGGATACTCCCAGAAGACAGAAAGACGTTGTCCGTACAGAAGTGACAGCTGAACAGGAAGTCCTGTCATGTTCCTGCCACTACAAAAAGTTTCTCTGCTATCTCCTTCAGAATGGCAAAGAAACAGAGGAGAAAATATTCTGCAGAATAAAGAGTATTATACAGTCTTAGGAAAAGATTCTAAATCTTTATGGTATTTATATCCTCCCTTCCTAGGCTGTGCTCAGAGTTCAGATTCATTCACCCAGACTGCACATATTTCTAGAACACAGACTGTGGGCCAGACATACGCAAGATTGGTCCTGGGGAAAGATTAGTGAACAAGGCAGACCGGGAGAGATGGAGAATATGGCTGATAAACCAATAAATGCAAGAAAGATAATTACTACTTAAGGGGATATAGAGTGCTGTGGGAACAGGACAAGGAAAAGGAAAGATACCAACAGGTCTGTAGCTAACTTTTCTAGGTTAAGAGATGAATAGAACATTCTATTTACTTTTAAATTTCATTTTTTAACTTAGAATTAAATTACAAAAGTTTAAACATAAATGTATTCAACAGCTCATTAAAAATAAAATTCCCATCCAGTATTTTAGACTTTTATTGATCCTTGGATTCCCATTCACACACACACACAAAAATTGCAAAATATTCTATTTATTCCCAACACATTAAGCATTAACCCATTTTTCACTTATTTTTCACTTATGTGCACTTATTTTTCACTTATTTTCCCTCAAGAATCTCTTTAAAAGAAACAAATCACATGTAAAACCACAAGGATAACAATAGACAAAAAAGCAAACAACTTCCCTGGCAGCAGTATAGCAACGCAGTTGCTGAGACCAAGGATTTTAGTATCAGACAAACGTGGTTTTGAACCAGAGTCTGCCACTGACAGGCAGTTATTAAAGTTCTCTAAATTTCCGTTTCTTCACTGAGTTGTTGCCAGGATTAAAGAAAATAATGCATGTACCAAGATTTGCATAATGTTTTACACATAGAAACGTTTCCAATGAAGGAAAGAAAGATGACATACAAAAAAAAAGAAAAAAAGGAAGAAGACATGTACAGAGCAGTGAACAAGTAATGTTTAACTTTAAACATCTAATGATATCTGGTTAATTTTAGCAAACACAAAGATTTTTGGCAGATGGCTTTAGTCTGAAGCTCGCAGCAAAACACCTGGTGGGGACTATTTGATACAACTTGCCAAAATAAAAAGCCTCATAAATTTTGGATATGGGATAAATAACATTCTACCTGCGGCTGTGTACCTAAAGGTCGCTTGCTTTAATTTGCATTACTTGATTTACGTATACACCGTTTTCTACATTTGCCAGTATATAACAGTGGCATGGGCTTAACAGTCAATATTTGTTTTTTTTTTAAAAAAGTGACAGGGTCATTTAGTCCCCTTTTGTTGGCACCAAATTGTTCCCTAGAGTATCTTCATTCTCCTTCTTTTCCTGGGAAAGCACATCTTGAGTTATGAGGCAGCAGAACCAGCAAGCTCTTCCTATCAACTATAACAGTAAAGGTTTACAAAAGGGGTCCAATTTCCTGAAAGAGTCATTACTTTTCCAACAGCCTGATGCTAACACGCTTTGACAATCATACTAATTAGAGAAATCTTTTTGTCAACTGTGGTCCTTAGCTGGATGGTTAATAGAGTATGCTTTTATCTTCAACATAAAGAGGCCTTTTTTTTTTAATCACGTTGTCAGATGTAATTATAGAAAACTGGGTACAAATGAGATTATGGGATCTATCCTAAGGGGCAACTTAACACAATGAAGCTCGTGTTCCATTCTAGCAAACAAGGTCAGCTGGAGATGTTGTTTTCACTCCAACTTTAATGATCTGTACAGTGTTTTAAAATACATTTTTATAAAAGCAACACTCAACTAAAATCTGCTTATGACACAGTTAAATAGAAATCTAAACATTAAAAATGGTCCATTCTTGTCATAATATATTTAAATTTTTTAATTATGAAATATCAAAAATACACAAAGCATAATAGAAACCCATCACCAAGACTTAACAGATTTTAATATTCTGCAAAAATTTCTTCAGAATACTCTGATTTTTTCAAACAATAAAAATTAGAAATAGAACTACACCCCACTCCAATCTCATTACCATCCCTTCTCCTTCCTTCACCCCCAGAAAGTCACAGTCTTGAACTTCGCATATATTATTATCCTTGCGGTTGTTTTGTACTTTTACTGTATACACATGTATCCAAAAAACAGCATACACTAAGATTCTGCGTTTTAAAATTTTATGTAAACTCTAGGCGGCACAGTGGCTCATGCCTGTAATCCCAGCATTTTGGGAGGCCGGGCGGGCAGATCACTTGAGGTCAGGAGTTCGAGACCAGCCTGGTCAACACGGTGAAACTCTGTCTCTACTAAAAATACAAAAAATTACCCAGGCATGGTGGCACACGCCTGTAGTCCCAGCTATTCGGGAGGCTGAGGCATGAGAATCACTTGAACCCGGGAGGCAGGGTTGCAGTGAGCCGAGATCACGCCACCACACTCCAGCCTGGGTGACAGAGCGAGACTCTGTTTCAATAAATAAATAAATAACTCAATATGTTTTTTGATTTACTGCTGTTCATACACATAGTTACATGACAGTACACTATTCATACACTTTGAATGCTGAAAAGTATTCCACTGATGTATGAATAAACCAGTTTATCTTTCACTTCACGTACTTCTATTTTTCTGTTGTTCAAATCACTGTTTTATTGAACATCTTTGTATATGTATCCTTGTAAATAAGTGCCAGATTTCTCCAGGCCAGATATCTAGAAGGGAATTTGCAGGATCACACGGTATGCAAATATTCAGGTTTACCAAACATTGCCATACTGCTTTCCTGAGTTACCATGCCAATTTATATTCTCAAAAGTTCTTTTTTTTTGTTTTGTTTTCACACTCTTGACAACACAGTTACTACTTAATACTTACTACTCTGATAAGTATTAACTGGGGTCTCATTGCATCACCAATAGTGGAATAACTTAACATAGGCCCCTTGCTGTAATGCAAAAAGTATATAGCATCACTTGTAAAGTATCCTTGCCAAAAATATTTAACCTAAATTTAACTGGGCGTGTAGATCTAAGTCCAATTTGTAGGAAATGCAGGGTTAGGGACAAGTCAAACTACACAAGAAACAATCAAACTCAGAATGTGGGGATGTTTTATAAGACAATGGCTTGGTCTCTTAAAAAGTCAATGTCATGGGGAAGAAAAGTGGCAGGTTGTTATTATATTAATGGAGACTAAAGAGACCTGATAGCTAGATGTATATCTTTTATTGGACTCTACAAAGGGGGAGAAAAAAGCTATGAAAGTAATTTGGGGCATAATGGGAGAACTGGATACTAGATCGTATTAAGGAATTATTGTATAATGTTCTTAGGTATAATAACAGTATTGTGGTTATGTGGGAGAATGTCCTCATTCATAGGAAATACAGACTAAAGTATCTAACATCTGTAACTTAATTTCAAATGGTACAACAAAAACAAATAAAAGCATAAAATACCAAAGAATGGCAAAATATTAACAACTTTGAATCTAGGTGGTGTGCATACACTGTTCATCTTAGTGTTTTAAATTTTCTGTATTTTACTTTTTCTTACAATAAAAAGTTTTTAAAACATAAATTGCATCAACTTTATAGATTAATCTGCAGGAATGTCTCATCTGTACAGTATCTACAGGCTGTAGAGCTTTCCATTTATTTAGATCTTTTATGCCCTTTATAATTTTCTCCACAAAGGCCTTTCATGTATTTGTTAGATTTATTTCAAGATACCTTATGATTATGTTGCTCTTGTAAATGGTATTTTCTAAATTGCCTTTTGCATATTGATCAAGTGAACCACCTGAATATTTTGATTTGTTACAATATCTGCTCTCCTTTAACAGCAGAATTACACAACTGAATTAAACAATTCAAATAAGCTAAAACCCAAACCTCGTATAGCTCCCTCTCAAAACTGCTATTAAGAGGTTTTCTTTAGAACAGTTTAAGGTTCACAACAAAACTGAGAGGAAGGTACAGAGATATCCCACATACACGCTGCCCCAACACATGCACAGCCTCCCTGATTATCAATATCCTCTACCAGAGGGCTACATTTGTTACAACTGATGAACTCACAGTGACGTAGTAGAGTCACCCCCAAAACCATAGTTTACATAAGCGCTCACTCAGTGTTTTACATTCTATGGGTTTGGACAAATGTATATTGACATGTACCCACCATTCTAGTATCATACAAAGTAATTTCACTGCCATAAAAGTCCCGTGTGCTTTGATTATTCATCCCTCACCCTGCTCCAATGCTCAGGGGAAGAAAATAGTCTTTTTATTGTCTCCATAGTTTTGCCTTTTCCAGAATGTCATATAGTTGGAATCATACAGTAGGCACCCTTTTCAGATTGGCTTCTTTCACTTAGTAATAAGCATTTCAGGTTCTTCCATATCTATCCATGGCTTACCAGCTCATTTCTTTTTAGCTGAAAAATATTCCATTATCTGCATATACCCCCACTTTATTTATCTATTCACCTGCTAAAAGACATCTTGTTTGCTTCCAAGTTTTTGCAAATTATAAATAAGGCTTCTATAAACATCCATGTGCAGGTTTTTGGGTGGACATAAGTTTTCAACTCCTTTAGGTAAATATCAAGGAGTGCAATAGATGGACCACACAGCAAGAGTATGTTTAGTTTTGTAAGAAACTGCCAAACTGTCTTCCAAAGTAGCTGTACCATTGTGCATTCCCATCAGCAATGAATGAGAGTTTCTACTCCTCCACATCTTGCCAGCATTTGGTGTTGTCAGCATGACCCCTACACACTAACTGACTGTTGAACTCCCACTCCACCACCCCATGTTCCTATGACAACAAAATACACTAAAACTAGCGGTCATTTTCTTGCTGAGAAACAAATTAATTTGTGAAACCAGCAGTGGAGGTCTTATCACATGCCATGATTCCTAGGAGCAAAATCAACCTGAAAAGCTAAGGAATGAGAAAGCACAGGTTTTACCAATTTCTCAGGATATGCTCCTATGCTCCTAGAACAATTAAAATCATTCTTAATGCAGTAAAAAATTAACCAAAAACGGTAACACATCTAGCTTCCTCTGTTGGCTTATGATGAGCTGATGCTGCTCAGACAAATAGCATCTCAACTTAGACTCCTCTGCTCCCTCCAAAAGATTTCCTCTAAACATCTTTCCATAGGAGGTGCCAACTACAACTTACTGGGAGAAAAAAGGGAGTAAGATAGTATTCATCATTAGCAACAAAAGAGAAAAAAGGGAGTGAGTGGAAAACGTGCCAAGGAGAGAGACTTACTGGACAAAAGTAGGTGTTCTCCACGATGTGATGGGCTACCATGCTGTTCTCAGCAGAGAGAGACATGATGAATAACAATGCATCCCGAGCTTGCTGGCCCACTGCCCCCTCTCGGTGAATGAAGGGAATCAGAAGGGAGAAGATGAGGAAGTTGGCAGCGCCTTGGTCTTCACTAGTGTGGAAGAAGAGTTCTAAAATGGATGGATCTTTGGCAAGAATGGAACAGAGCTGATTGAGTAGGACAACCAGCTTCTCCTCCACAGTGGGGGTGGTTGTTCCTGAACAAGAGCTCAATAACATCATCAGAGGCTTCAGAATGGGTTTGTGGTGCAGCAGAGGCTGGTGCGACTGGGTGACCAACATCTCATACATCTTTAGCTGCTCAATTTTAGTCTCGTCAGTAAATTCCCTTCTCAAGCTCCAAAGGAAAAGTTTCTCCATGATGTTCTCAGAGACCACAAATTCCAGAATCGGCCCCATTGCAGCATCCTTGGCTTGCTCTTCAATCAACAAGAAGAGCATGTGTTCTACATAATTCTGCACAGCACTGGCCTCATCTGGAGGGATAGACCCATATTTTGCCTGGGTGTTCTTCAAGGGGTCGTGCTTCTCCAAGATTTTCACAACCTGTAACCAAGTCAAACATTTGTCATCTATCTGATGTTTATCATAATTACAAAAACACATCACCACTGATTTTACCAAATCTTCACCAAAAGTGCAGGAGCCACTGCCCACAACAAGATATGTGTAGCATTGTGTGTGTGTGTGTCTTCCTCTCAAACACTAAAATGAAGGAGTTAAACTATAGAAAGAAGATGTCTGAAGATGTTTACTTCCACAGTTATAAATTTCAACAATCTAAATATCAAAGAAAATACTATGGTTACATCAATTAAGCTACATGCATTCTTTGGATTATTCATTATGAACATAATTGAGGAAAATGAGAAATTGTAAGTGATATGTTAGATGAAAAAAGCAAGCTATTTATAGATGTTAGATGCATAATAATCAATTATGTCAAAGATGTATGTGAAAAATATGCAAAAAGACTCATTTTTATGTTCAAAGTCATGACAAATTCTTAAATTTTTTTCTAGATTGTAAATGTATAACATTGCTTTTTAATTTTAAAATACATTAAATAAGCACAAGGAAACCATGCTACCCATGTTCTCCTACAAACAGAATTGCTCTGGAGATCTCAGCAGAGGAACACAGCTACTCATATGCCCTTGGCAGAACAATATCCTCCCTTCCCTACTTGGATGGATGCCCTCTTCAACCAAACATGCAGCAACAGAAAAGATTAAAGGAAACTGATAAACGAGCGACATACAACTAGTAGAATCAACCCTAACATGTGGCATATACTGAAACTGAAAAATAAAGGGCTTGAATGTTGTGTTTCTTTAAGCTTAAAAATTCTGAGACAACCAATTACAAAACAAACCCCTAAAGTTTGGAGTGATTAAAAAGTTTTGGAAATAGAGCTGATAATTAAGCACTTTGGGAGGTCAAGATAGGAGGATCACTGGAGCCTAGGACTTCAAGACCAGGCTGGGCAAAATAGTGAGACCCTGTCTCTACAAAATAACTGTAAAAATTAGCTGGGTGTGGTGGTGCATGCCTTGAGACTCTGAGGTAGAAGGATCTTTTGAGTCCCAGGAGGTTGAGGCTGCAGTAAGCCTTGATCACGCCATTGCACTCCAGCCTCAAACAAAACAAAAATCAAAATGGGTTAAGGTGGCCTATTTTGTTATATATACTTTACCACAAAAAACTCAATTAACAATTTAAATAAAAATCCCTAAACAGGTCACCTCACAGCCCCGGTCAGCTTCTCTCCTTTCCCACTGCTAGCATTTGAAGGTTTCTCACTTTCTGTGCCAACAGATACTTCCACTTTGCATCCTGGAAACTAAAACAATTTTTTATCTCAACTTCCATTTAACTTTATGACTTAGAATTTCTGGTATAATACTCATTCCATTTACTCCTTTGAAAATATACACATATGATAATTTTTAAACATCCAAACATTTATCAATGACTTTATCTTTGTCCCTTTTTGCCTTTCTGAATTGCATGGAATCTATGTGTCTTTTGCAGTACCCTCCGGGTCCAGTTCTATGATGTGCTGTTACATGTTCTGTATGAGTACTTAGGTTATGGAATTTTTGCAAGTCATTGGGGAAGCTGGCAAAGGCATAATGCTATGTCAGCATGCATGAGCAATGAAGGAAATTTATTTCTCAGGGAAATGTCTGTCTCTCCCTTGTCAGAAATGGAAAAAAAATCTTTATAGACCAGGCAAGTCCACCCTTACAGAATAAAAGAATTTCCACAGAATCTATAATCTCCATTGACTTCCATTATAAAGTTGATAATGCTGTGTCACAAAGGCAAAAAATCACTCCAACACCCTTGAGTTGACATTTTTAATAAAAAAAAGGAAGGCCTTTGGCTAGCCCCTACCCAGTGAGTACCTGGCCCACTGACTAGTGGCCACAGGACAGCCACTAGACATCCTCTTCTCCTTTGCTGCATGCCTGACTCCAAAGTACACCCACTATCCTACAACCTCCACCAAGCCCTTCAGGATTCCTTGCACCTGGTCACCGTCCTAGCAGCAGAAACACCGGGACCTGGCTCTCCCCCATCCCTTTGTTCTGGGCCCTACCAACAACTCAATAGAATGCAATCACAGTACCACACTGGTCCAAAGGGACCCTCTACCTCCACACCACACATTGTCCAGCCCCAAAAGTCCCTAACTTCAAGCCTCCACATTCTGAAGAACAAAAGACATGCCTTATCAGTTCTATAATTTCAAAGTCCATATATTGAGTTTACTTATGAGAACTATCTTTACAGCTAGACCTCAGGATAAAAATGTAATTACACTTTTCATGTGTGCCCAGACTGTCTAAACTATCTAAAACTGGGGCTGTGCTTTATACATTGATAGTGGAGTAGCAAATTAGCTCAATCTTTCTGGAAAACAATCTGGCAGTATGTAATAGAAGCTATAAAATTGTTCCTGCCTTTTGACTTGTTAATCTGACTTTGGGGAAAATGCCCCAAGGAAACAACCCAAAAATAATCTTTTAAAACATGTTCAACTTTCCTATAATGAAAAAAATACTATTGACTCAAATGGTCAAGAATAAGAGAATTACAATCAAAATATATTATATCACCATACAATATAAAAAAATTGTATGAGCCATCAAAAAAAAAAACACTAAGTAAATTCATTTTCTATCATTAAAATGTAAGCTAAAAAGCAAATACATTGCCAAGTAGATACATGATTAAAAGTGAGTCTAAAAAGATATAAATGAGATTTTAAGGTTATTTATTCTTTCCTGTAAGTTTATCTAATTTCATAATACAAATAAAAACAAAGGTAGACAAAGTAATCATGTACTAATGTCCAAAAAAGACCAAACCATTGAGTTAAAAACAATTAACAATTAGAGATCTCTTAAGTCTCAGCAATTTCTAAGCAATATAAATTTATACATATGCATATGTATATTTTATATAAACTATATATGTGCATGCAAATATGTAAGACACAGCAAAAGTCTTTATTTACATAACCATAAATTGTATTTTTCTCATTAATTAACCTTCATTTATATTATTTATTCCAATTCATTCCTTTACAGACCTCCTTTTCTTGCTATGAAAAACCTTAAAAAGAGAACTAAGATTTTTATACAGAATGCAAACTGTTTAGCAGCTTTTAAACTGAAGCATCTTTACTCTCTTAAAGTAGTTCCCTTATACTGTCTTCAGATGGAGCAGACACATTGAAGACCCAGACCTAACCCACTGGTTTTACTGCCTGGAAGATGGGTGTGTTGTAACCAACATATGTGAGTCATGAAACACACAATGCTCAGCAAAGTGCTGATTATGCTTGTGTTGCCACATGTCCTTAACCTCTCTCCTTAGGACCTTCCCAGGGTACCTCCTTTTGCTTTCCAGGCAGACACACCCATGACCTGCTTTTACTAGCGGGCTCTGGTGGCCCAATCTTGGGACCGGTTCCTATATTGGCAGGGAATGCCTAAGAAGCTTCTTGACTAGAGCACAATTTGTACTGAAATGCCAAAGAACTTCTATCCCAAGTCCCAACTTTCTCACTCCAATGGTGTCATAGTTCTTTCAGTTTCTATAAACTGATCTCTGATAAGACCTGGACTTTTCCTTATTTTTTCCTTTTGTGCCCTCTTTTCGTATCACTCCCATCAATTTCTGTGTCCCTGATTTCTGCTTGCTGCCAGTTCCACCCACACACCAACTTTTACCTTCCGGTGCTATGGATGCCACGATTTCACGCTGCTCACAGTGGCTCCCCCAGGCCTGGTCTACTCCTGATTACCAGCTGTCTTATACTCCCGACCTTGCCTCATTTCCCACACCTGGCTTCTTCTCAGCTCTCTAGACTCAGTCTCAAGGATTCAGCTCAGAGGAAGAAAAAACACAATTAATGGGGCCGGAGGGATCTCAGTAGGTAAAAGAATGAAAGCAAGCAAAATATACTTTGCAAATATTCCCAAATTATAAAACAAATTTACTTTGTGAGGCTGAAAATACCATTTTAAAAAACTAATCAACACCTTATAAAGCCCACTCATTAATTAAGTAAACCAGCTGAGATCAGAAATAGCAACTTAAACGTTTTGCGGATCATAGCTAGATGTTTGTTAATCTACAAACTTTAAGAAACACAGACGTGTGTGCCCGTGTGTATGTGTATGTGTGTGGGTGCACCATTAGCCTTCATCACATACAGATCCTAAATGTAAAGTATCACAATTCCAAAAAGAAAGAAACACATAAAAATCAACATATGAACAATGCTGGTAAAAATATCAAATTCATAGAGCTAAATTTAACCTAATTTCAAAGCCATTTGACTTATAAATGTGAGAATTACTGGGGCTAAATAAGATTAAAAAATAGCATGTTTCTTTCATTAAGTAGTATCAGATACTCCTATCCTTATCCCTTATGATGGCCCCTGTGAGCCAGTGATAATTGGCCTGAATTTCAAACGGGCACAAATTCTAAACAGCAAGTGCAAATGCTGTCAAAATGAAAGCTCTACATAAATCACATAATTGTACCTCAGCTACAAATGATTACCCTTCAGGATAAACACAAGTGTTTCTCTCTCAGGAGACTAGCTTTGATTCCAGTTAATATTGTTCTCTGTCTTACATACATGCATGTATCAGTAAGTGATTACTTATGCTACCAAAGTTAGAGCCCAGTTATTTTAAGAAAGTCTTATGTGTAAAACCCACACTTCCAAATCCTTTGGAATGCTAAAATAAGGTGGCATTGTGGAAAAAACCAAGTTACTATGCAATATTTTCCAACACACTGAAGGGCAAGATTTAGCTGTCTAAAGCCAAATTCCACTTAATCAAATAACGTATCAAATAACGACACAAAAGTTTCCATGCAGCCCTTGTTCATGACTTAACAGCTGTGTCTTTCAGTATTAAGTGTTCCTTATGCATCTATTTCCACAGGGAGACCTCTACCAAGTCACTTCTTTTTACATTAAGATAACAGCTTTATAATACGTATTCACTTAACACCAGGTTTTTAATGTCAGCTCCAGTCCTGAGCTCCAGAAGCTTGCCTAAATCTTGGATAAAACAGTTATGGAAAAGCCTTATGAGTAATGATCTAAATAATGATATTTCAAAGAACACTAATTTCAACCACAGCAAAAATCAAACTTACCACCAAGCACACAGTAGGAGAGTTGCTGACATTTCAACATGCTCAATCATTTTATTTTTATTTTATTTTTATTTTTATTTTTTGAGATGGAGTCTCTCTCAGTCACCCAGGTTGGAGTGCAATGGTGCAATCTCAGCTCACTGCAACCTCCGCCTCCTGGGTTCAAGCAAGTCTCCTGCCTCAGCCTCCCAAGTAGCTGGGATTACAGGCATGTGCCACCACACCTGGCTAACTTTTGTATTTTAGTAGAGATAGTGTTTCACCGTGTTGGCCAGGCTGGTCTCAGACTCCTGCCCACCTCGGCTTCCCAAAGTGCTGGGACTACAGGCATGAGCCACCGCACCCAGCCATGTTCAACCACTTTAGAGTCTGATAGAAGTGCAAGTTAATGCCTCAGTCCTCTAACTTAAGAAGTATACCTTTGGTTCACTTTACCTTCTACCATCAAGGCTAGAGCTACCTGTAAGCCTTGGAAGGGAGACAGAACTTTTTGAAATGTTAACAAACATCAATTTACTAAGATATTTAGAAAATTAATCAGAGTGGCCGGGCGCGGTGGCTCAAGCCTGTAATCCCAGCACTTTGGGAGGCCGAGGCGGGCGGATCACAAGGTCAGGAGATCGAGACCACAGTGAAACCCCGTCTCTACTAAAAATACAAAAAATTAGCCGGGCGCGGTGGCGGGCGCCTGTAGTCCCAGCTACTCAGGAGGCTGAGGCAGGAGAATGGCGGGAACCCGGGAGGCGGAGCTTGCAGTGAGCCGAGATCGAGCCACTGCACTCCAGCCTGGGCAACAGCGTGAGACTCCGTCTCAAAAAAAAAAAAAAAAAAAAGAAAATTAATCAGAGTTCTCTAATACTTCCCAACTGTTCATCTCTCAAAGGCTTTACTTAATTTTTCTCTGTCATTTAGTCTACTACAAGGCACAGAGCGAAAGAATGGAGATAAGCAGAGCAAGGGAATGAGACTCAAATACAGTACATGTGTCAAATCCATGCATGGATGCTCTAGACTTTAGATTTGGGCTACTTGGAGCTCTACACAAGATACCATACCTCAAGTATATTATCTATTTTTGACTATTGTGGGAATACATTTGACTTAATTAACCAATCTACATGGTTCTGTGTTTTCCCATCCCTACCCCTCTCCAAGATGAAAAATGTTACTAAACCCACTGACTTTTCCTCATCCATCACTATTACTCTATTTGAGCTCTGACATTTTCTTAGCCTAAACATTTTTTAAACAGCTTATTTTTAGAGGCTGAAGGTAGACAGAAGTCATTCTGGGCTATTAATTAACTAGAGGCAAAGACAGAAATGTGCATTTCCAATTGATTTTTTTTAACCCACCTCCTCTGCTCTGGCTCTAAGAGCAGAGACCTTTTGAAATTCAATGCTTGAAAGGAGCAGAGAGAAAAGGAATAGAACAAGGTCCATGAAGCTTCAGAAAGTACAACTGTGCCATCAAAAATAACTAGTGTAGGGAATTTAATTCACATGGCAGTCTAGTTGAATAGTTTATTGCCTGGTGGGCTAATAATGCTTCTTACTGTTTCTGTCTTCTCTTCCATTCAGATAAAAACAAAGACACAAAGGCAAGAGATAAAAACAACAGTCTACTAGATTATAAACTGTTCTTACAGACTACTATAAAACACATACACACACTCTTCCAGATCATTTAACGCAAGTCCAAAGATCTTGCTGGTGGCAAATTATACAATGTTTTAAAATTAGTGTACATTGAAAGCTGTTTCCTAAGTTGCCTAGGTCTTTTAAACTTGTATTTTATTCTGACTGCCTTTCAGTTCAATCGTTTATTGAACATCTACTATATGTCACAGTCTGTTCTGGGCAATGGGAATATCAGTTACAAATGGCCTCTGATCTTGAGGAGCTTGTAATGAGTTTGTGAAGAAGATAGTGCATATGCAATTTTAATAAAAAGTGGTTGGGCTACATGCAGTGGCACATATCTGCAGTCCCAGCTATTTGGGAGAGTGAGGAAGCAGGATCTCTTGAGCCAGGAGTTCAAGGCTGTAGCATGCCATGATTGCACCTGTGAATAGCCACTGCACTCCAGTGCAACATAGCTAGACTCTCTCTCTAAAAATATAAATAATTAAATTATAAGGTGATTGGTGTAAGAGTGATAGAATACTCAGGTTAATGCTTGAACATGGGGTGGGAGCATGAAAGAGGGCAGGGAAGGTTTCCTAGAGCAAATGATGCCTCAAATGAGGCCTGTAGAAGGACAGGCATTTAACCAGTGGGAGGAATATTTCAGGCAGAAAGAAGAATGAGTGCCTAAGGCACAGAGGGATGAAATAGCATGATGGATACTGCCAGGAGACGGGGTGGCTAGGAACCCCAAGCAACTTTGCATTTTTGGTGATTAAATGAGAGGCAGAGAGTAACAGAAGCCAGGACATAACAAATTATGTGTGCCATCCTGGCCTGTAGGTGGCCAGATGCCACTGAAAGGTTCAACTAGAGGAATGAACCAGACAGATCTGGATTTGAGATTCATCACTCTGGCAACTTATGGGACAAGATGGCATCTCAGAAGGTGAGAGGAAGTCAGGGAGTACTTTCTATAGCCCAGACTCTTCAGTGTCACTATTAGGAATGCAACCATTCCTGAAAGTATACTCTAGAATGATTCTGGGATGCCATGAGATCACTGGACCCAGAAACAGTTTGGAACCTCAAGTGCACCACTGGGCCATTTAAGGTCTCTCCGCTGGCAACTCCCCTGAATCACAGACTGATTGGATGACGGCTGGTTGTATAACTAGCTGCCTCTGACAGGCTCTAAGGTGTAAGTGGGCAAGCAGATCTCCTCCATCAGTGTTTGCTCTTTAACTCAAGCTCTGGAATAGAAGCTATTAACAAATAGCAGAACAGAACCTGTCAAATACAAGTTAATTATGTTGAATTTGTACTTAAGTCTCCTAACGAATAGAACTCGGGATACCACAGGCTTTTGTTGCCTTCATTTTTTCCTTTCTTTTTTTTTTATTTATTTTTATTTTTTTAAGACGTCTTGCTCTGTCGCCCAGGCTGGAGTTCAGTGGCGCAATTTCAGCTCACTGCAACCTCCACCTCCTGGGTTCAAGCGATTCTCCTGCCTTAGACTCCCGAGTAGCTGGGATTACAGGCACGCACCACCACGCCCGGCTAAGTTTTTTATTTTTAGTAGAGATGGGGTTTCACCATGTTGGCCAGGTTGGTCTCAAACTCCTGACCTCGTGATCTGCCCGCCTCAGCCTCCCAAAGTGCTGGGAACACAGATGTGAGCCACAGCACCCGGCCAACACTTTTTCCTAATTTGACATTTAAAAAAGCATTACACTGGGCAGGTAATGGGGCATCTAGGCAAATAAAATGCTTTCCAGCTTTGACTATGTCTCATTCCCTACCAGCCTTACAGATTTTTCTTGCGTCGCCTCAGGGGAACCCAGGGGCTGTAGTCACAGTAGGCCTAGGAGCTTATATCAGACTTGAGCTCTTTTCCCAATCCTCTGCAACTGCTCTTCACCCACCCCAGCCCAACAACTCACAGCCAAGAGCTAATGCATGAAACTCTAAAACAATATGTAAGTATCATTCATTCCCACCAACTGAAGATCTCATTCCTTATCTTACTCTTCGTCCCATATCTCTGCCTGGCTATGATTTTTTTGCCTTCCCCTCCTTTATATTTACCATCCAAAAAAGCTAAAATTGAGCATTTGTTCCCAGTATCCATTCTCTGAAATATTCTTTTCCTATCTGTCATCAAAACCTTCCTTTTCCATAGCCAACCTAGCAAAATCTTACTTTCTCCATTCCTAGGTCATTTCCAGCCATAATAGCCCCTTCTCTTGACTTAATTCATGTAATAATGATTATCTATTTTATAATAATGTATCTTGCATTGTCATCTGAATCAGCTTATACATTTTTTAAAGCCCAGACCAAGGCTTATACATTCTCAAGTCCCACCTGTGATGCCTACAGTGACATGCCTGGAGTGTGGGCTCAGTAAATCTCCATTGAACAATTACACTTTGACACTCACGTAAATTTCTTCAACCAGTATTTTCATTCACAAAGATAACAGAAAGGCCCTCAAGGGCCTCTATAGGCAGCAACTGAGAGCATTTTCCGAATTTATTTAAAAGGAAACGTTAAGCCTAAAAAAGGTTAAAAACACCTGCCCAAAGGTAAAGAAATGGCTGAGTCAACAATAAGACCATGAGTGTCCCAACTTTATAAAAGAAAATATTTAACAACTAAACAGCATCCCCTTTGACAAAGTTATCCTTACCTTCAACTCAAGACTTGTCTGCACTGAGAGTACTATGTATCTGTACTGTGCTTCAGAGAACCCAAAATGTCCAAAAATAATGAAGTCATTTGTATTGTTATGGAAATGAATAATACGATTCTGGGACCAATAGTCTTTCAATAATGTGACACATTGTACTGACACATTCCTCACATTTGGAGAAAGCCTGCCGGGGACAGAATCTGACAGGGCAGATGACCCACCTACATATGATCAAGAAGCTGATGATGTATCATGTCTTTGGAAAGTGGCACAGAATACTAAATGGATCATGTCACAGTTACCCCAGGAGAAATGATTATAAGCCAAGGTATTATACACAAACAAATAAACAAATGGGGCTGGGAGTGAAGACTAAGTAGTAGGATAGACTTCTTCAGCCTAATGAAATGACTGGAGCTGAAAATGTTCTCAATTAAAAACATATGATTGTGCACTAATAGATTTTTTAAATGAGCACAAGTAACTAAATAAATTAGTAATCATACAGGTACTAATATACAAATATATAATGTACATTTTAAACACAAAACAGAAATTTGTAAAAGGTAAAGATAGAAACAGACCTTCTAAAATATTCTTCCTACACCCAATGGACTACTGGGCTCATTCCTTAGGATTCACCACCTCGCTTTGAAGATACTGCTTTAAAATATTTATAAAAGTGCAAAGCCAAAGGTTATTACTCTAATTATCTCGAAAACTCCTAAATTACTTTCTTCCCTTAACTAAAGAATATGTGCCCTAATGTCCATAGCAAATTCATTAAAATTCTAACGGCAAAAAGTCAGAGAATGCACAAAAAATCGGAGAAGGTTTATACTGGATAGTAACAAGAAGCTACAAAGTATAAACGGCTCAGAAACAGAATTGATTTTGCTCGTTTTTGATCTAAACTGTGTCCCCTATAATTGTTGCGATTTACAGGCTCAGTGCTTTGACCCGTGTGCTGTTTCCAGCCACAGGAAGGTACTGGGTAGTCATTTAAAAACTGTCACATAAATAGCCACTTACCAGCTCACCTGGGGAGTGCAATGTTGGGCAAGTAGTAAAGAATGCCAATTTTATTTATTTTACTACTTATAAACTCCCTAAGGGGCAGGATAGTAAATTTTCTGAACATTCAACCCTTAATTATCCACACAGCAGATCAGAGAAGTCAAAGTAAATAATAAAAAAAAAAATTTGTAATCACTTTGTAATGAAGACATATATTCAGGTATACTCAGGGATTTTTCATTAAGTTACACAGGGACCACCAGCCGCAAAACAGTAGAGCACAGAGATCAAACACATGAGCTTTGGAGTCAAGAGACCAAAGCCTAAGTAACGGGCTTAGTAACTTACTAGCTGCATAACCTCAAGCAAGTTATTTAACCTCGGTAATTTTCTGTTCCCTCTTCTGTAAAATGAGGAAGCTAACATTAGCTACCTTACAGGTTTGTAGAGAAGATTAAATGACATAATGCATTTGAAGTACTCAACAGAGTACTTGGTAAATGTTTAATAAATGTGTATTTTAGTATTATTAGAGCTTAAGAACTGGATGGAAATCAGCAGGGAAGAGAGAAAGAGAGAGGATGTAATTATGGTCAAGTATATTGCAAAGCGATATAAAAGTCACTTTAAGGAACAACTGCTGTTCTTCTAAAAATATCCAAGGAACATGCATGTACCCTAATTGCTTTTGTGAAAACCTCGGTTTTTGACCAGATACCTATTCTAGGAAAGCAAGATGAAAAAGTTACTTTTCTTCCTACCTGAAAGAGTTTCCCTCCCTATGTTTCTAGAAATCTAGTTACCTATCACAGAGGTACCTATCACCTGATTCAGTGTGATGGAGGCCCCTGGGGTTACCGAGACCAGCAAAAAAAGTGGAATTCATACATTACCTGTGCCCAGTGGTTTTTAAATACAATCATGCATGTTTCTGGGTCAACTCCCTGTAGGCTCACAGCCTGCTGGAGTTTGCTTCCTGTCGAAACCGATGACATCATAAGACTTCATAAATCAATACTTCTAAGTCATATTTAATTTTCATTAAAATTTGGTAGCAGTCACTAACTTTCAGGTTTGAGAAATGGAACTTCTTCACATTTCATTGTCACCTTCCAAAACCTGTAATGACAATAACAAAAAAATGAATTTTATTATGTTCATAAATTAAATAGGACACTGACTATTAAATTTAAGTCAAAGCTTAGACATTCTTAAAGTCCAACACAGAAAAAAATCTACAAAACAGATACACTCAATCTAAAGGCTCTCCTATTTTCTCCTACTTTGCTACTAAAAATACAAAATAATAATGCTACCTAAGCTACATGAATAAATGAAACAATTATTGGGTTTCTTCTCTCCACTACAACCAGCCACAACCCCCAAAATTACTATTCTAAATCACTCAAGTTCAAGTCTAGTTTCTAGAATCAAGCAAGAAACTATTAGGTTGGTACAAAAGTAATTACAGTTTTTGCCATTACTTTCAAGGGCAAAAATCGCGATTATTTTTGCACCAACCTATTATGATACCAATGTTTGCAGAGCTTAAAAACACCCAGTAACAGGAAAACCATGAGTTAATAGCAAGAGAAATAAATGGCTTGATGCAACTTGGGGGAGGTATTATAAAACAGCACCCAGATTCCTGGGTCTAATTTGATTGAATATTTTTTTAAATCAATGGCTGCCAGAATTGAAAGGATTCTCAATCATTTGTGGCTATAAACTAGGTTAAAGTTTCTAGCTTTTCTGAAAAATAATAGAATTCCAAGTAACCTTGACAAATCAGAGATAGAAATGATCCATCAAAAACAAGATAGTGTTTATTAGGTGTGAGTGCAAGGCAGCACACTTAGAAATGAAAAGTGAAACACGGAAAAAAATACAAAGAAATCCTGACTACAAGAGAGTAAGTAGGGGAAAAAAGAAATTGAGGTCATAGAGTGTATGGTGAATATGATCCATTTGTGTGGCACTGACGAAAGCAGTAAGACAGTGGTATTGTCTCACCAGTTTGATCAGCCCATAAAAGGACTAGGTATAATTGAAAATACTATTTTTTTAGTGTACAGATTGGGAAGAGTTCAGAAAAAAGTAATTACAATTACCAGAACCCTGGAAAACAAAAACTGTAATAAAAGTTTGTAGACTCGTAATGCCAAAAGAAAACAGGGGGTAGCCATTTTCAACAGAGTAATATGAAAGGTATTACAAGGAGAACACCAATCAGCTGTTCCTCCCTGTAAACAGTAAGATGGGAGAAAGTAGGCTTCAGAGGAGACTTAGGGGTTAAGTTCCTTGTGGGGAATAGAATTAAACACTGGAAAATAGTTAAGAAGTATTTAAAACGAGCACTTCTGTTAATAGGAGGGCAACTATTCATCATGACAAGGTCTTAGAAAGAATTTTTAGGACATAAGAACAGAACACTTGCAAGCATAGTTCTGAGGAAAGAAACATTTTTGAAAAAGAATGGAGGAGAGTTAAGGTATACAGAAAGGACGGCCTGTTAAAAGAAGTACACAAATCATATACTCAAGGAAAACTGCCTGTGTGTTTCTTCTATAGCTTTATTTTATTAAAATTGAATTCCCCAAACTAAAATTCCAAATAATACAAACTTGTTTTCAATGGACATTGTCCACCGCCAACCATGGCTCTTTGCTACTATTGGGTCGATCTAGTGTTTCAAAAATCAGGAGTGGCTACCCCATATATGCAGGGAATGCATTCTCCCGTCCCCACAGTGCCTGCCACTCCCTGTGATCTTACTGCCAGAACCTTCACCTCATTCAGGTTACCTCACTAGCCCTTATAAACATTTACATTTACAGCCTTGTTTTAAATGATAAGAGATAAAACAAGATTCTGAATCAACTTCCTCATTATTCTACACATTACATTTCTGTGAAAATGTCAAGGCCTTTTATTTAGGTTACATAGTGATAATAATGAAGAAAATCAAAGTTTTGATTTATCCCAGAGATCGAAAAACTACAAGACTCAAGTCATTCCAGCTCCAGAATTCAAAGATTCTTCTTCAGAGGTATGAAAGGAACATACATCATGCCAATTGCTTCTAAGTCAAAAACAGAAACATATGCTAAGATCCTTCAAGTTAGTTTTCAGAAGGAATTTACATGCAATCTTCTCAGAAATGGCGAGAATGCAGTAGAGACGGGACAAATAGCCAATGCTATGAGCTTACTAGTTAGTTTGCTGTTGTTGGTGGTGGTGGTTGGTGGTGGTGGTGGTGGTTGCTGTTGTTGTTGTTTTATTAGAGACAGAGTCTCAATTCATCACCCAGCCTGGAGTGTAGAAGCCATCATATCTCACTGCAGCCTTGAACTCCTGGGCACAAGCAATCCTCCCACCTCAGCCTCCTAAATAGCTGGGACTACAGGCATGTGCCACCACACCCGTCCAATTTTTTTTCATTTTTTGTACAGACAGGGTCTCCCTATGTTGCCCAGGCTGGTCTCGAACTCCTGAGCTCAAGCAATTCTCCCGTTTTGGCTTCCCAAAGGGCTAGGATTACAGGCATGGGCCACCATGCCCAGCACAAGTTAATTTTGATAGAAACAGAATATAAATCTCTGTATTCCCAGTCCAGTGCTCTTTCTAGGAAACTATATTCTCCTTTCTAAGGGCTATAATCGCTGGCCCTATTCTCTAAGGGAACTTGCAACATTTCTAAGAAAAGTGCATCTCATTTCATTTATTCTTATCCAACTATACTTTTGAAACAGATGCCTAAAGAATTAAAATGTATCATGAATGAAGAAACTACAATATAAAGAAAACTTGGGAGAGAAAGAAGGAATGAGGCAAGTCAAACAAGCTAAGTTTGAGAAGGAAACAAGTATGCCAGAAGATCCTACAAATGAAAAATACTACCTAGCACACCCAGAGAACAACAAAAAGTTGGATATTTTCATTCTCTCTCTCTCTCTCTGTCTTATTCCATATTAGAGTACTAAAACACTGGCATGTCACCAGGGCAATACATTAATAAAACAGAAAGAGATGGCTCCATATTTATGAGAGATGCATAAGGACATATTTCCTCAAGCACTAAGGTGTTCAACACACTGCATTTTCCTGTTACTGGTGTTTTTTTTCTTTTTTGCAGCCACTCTAAGCTTTTTATTAAACTCTCAAATCACAGCTAAACCTCCCAAGAGAAGAACAAAGGACAGAACAAAGCCAAGGTAAGTAGGTAAAGGGGCTGCAGTTACTAAATGTGAGTCTGTCAGGAATATGGCATCATCAGACGTTTCTCCTTTCTTTCCCTCTACACTCTTCAGTCTAAGCTACGTGATGCCGAAAATGTTTGAAGCAAACCTTGCCACTCTTGGCACACATGCAGTCTGTTCTTCCCGTAAAGTCACACATGCACATTGACTCAAGTTTCATGCCTGAGAGAGAGCTCTACAAACCATTTAGATGCCAAGGAGTGATTTTTTTTTATCTTTCTTCAAAAAAACCACCAACACAAAAAAAATACTCAAAGTGGGTGCCTGTAGGTGTGTGGTGTGGTTGAGTTTTTTGGTTGGGGGAATGGGCAAGAAAGAGATGAGATGTCAAAATATATATACAACAGCTTGATATTTCAGCATAAATTCTACACTGCAAAGACAGAACTGACTATAGACATTATTGAGTGGCCATATTTATATCTCATTAATATTATATATAAAAATACTTTCCATCAATAAGGAAAGAAAAATTCTATTAAATATTGTTAGAGACAGGGATAACTGGCCAAAGAATTGTATGAATTTTATTTGCTGTTTTTCAAAAATATATATTTTTATTTGACTATGAAAAAAGCAAAACATATGCTTCCACCTTACAGAATAATAAAATATATAATTATAAAAGCTCAGATTCTAGCCATCTAAATCACATCTCTTTTCCAATGTAAAAATTTCATTCCCAGACATCTTACCCAACTTCAGACTCTTTGGAAAGCTACAATAATTAGAAAAGCTAAAAATATGTCAAAATCGCATTTTTTCCTGAACTATCAATAACTATATTTTGATATATCCCTTTCTTACTATCAGACTAAACTTAAACTATAAATATTTTGGCATTTAAATATTATCTCATACCATCCTTCAATTCTTTTATCTATTTAAATAAATATCCTCTAATGATGAATTTTTTAAAATTCTTAAGGGAAATAAATAGGATAGCCACCTTAAGGGGAGACAGAGCCAAAGGAACATTTTTATTCAAGGAAAAGTGATTATATTTGCAGGCCTAATGGGAATGAACCAATGAACATGCATAATTTGAAGATATAAGGAAAAGAATTTTGATGGAGCAAAAGGAGCAGAAGAAAGATGAGATCAAGAACACAGGTAGGAGAGTGCTAGAGATAAAAGGGAGGCAAAGCCAAGCCTTTCGTGGTGAGTTTCCAAACCAAAACCACTACCTTATACTTGATGGAAAGCACAGCTGGCTCCCTTTCTACCCCTCCTTCTTCATCCCTTCTGATATCACTCTGATGGGTTTGTGGAAATGGCTAGAGAATTTAGGTAGATTTAAAGTAGGGAACAAAGGATAATGGCTAAGAGTTGTTGACTCAGTCCAAGCCTGAAAGTCTAAAAATTTAAAGTCCCAACCTGGGAATCTGAGCTTCGAGCTAGGAGGTAGGTTCCCAAAACTCTAGTTCTAGCTCTAACCAGCTGTGAAACCTTGAGTGAAAAATGGGACTCTTCTTTTGGAATGTCACTTAGGTAAGCAGTTAGAACTAAAGTAAGATTTCTTAGGTCTCTTACAGTTTGAGTCATTATTTTATGTACTTTATCACAACTGTTATACCAACTGGAGAGGGGTAATCAGATAATCATTAAAGAAGGATGATGGCCTTTGTACAAAAATCTTCATAAGAATTCTAGTTGCAGATGGGATTCTATCTGTATTCTTTTTTACCATTAAGGCATATTTCACTTAAGGAACTTACAGCACAGGAAGCAGCCACAGTAAATATAATTCCATGGTTGAGGTTTTGTTTGTTTATTTCCTGAGCAACTGCCAATAGAAAAATTCATTGTTTGAGAATGTACTTTGGAATGCCCTGAATTGGCTGCTACTAAATACATAAAAAATATATAAAAAGTCTATTACTGTAAATGTGCTTATCATATAAAATTCCATCTAAGGATGAAGACTCATCAAATATTGGGAACACCTTAAGAGAGGTGAACCTTGTGCCCTCAATTATAACTAATAGCAGTATTGAGGAGGGTGTTTCATTTTGGGTCAAACTACCTCAGACAACCTCTTCTTGGAGGCTCATAAAATCCTATTAAACCTAAATCCTCCTGTGCTCTAATCTTCTGGCCCAGTTCTCTTTTCTCTCTCACCGCAATATCACAGGGCAATGCTGGACTGTGAAAAATAAAGCAAGCATCTAATAGCCCCCTATTCTTCTGGACCTTGTGCTTAACCCTCCCTCAACTTGCCATAGTTTAACTCTAGTTCATTCACTGTACAACGTCCATCATTTCAGTAAATCAGAATCTTATTTCATTCCACCAGCTTCTAGGTCACCAGTTAACACACAAAATGCACGCAAAGAAAATTCTCTCAATACACACATTCCAAATGGTTTCCAGCTTTGGAAAATACATGCTTCAAAATAGTAACAAGATGCCTAAAACTCAATAATCCCATGAAACAATCCTACCTCATTTTACACCTTAGTTTCACAAGAACAGGCTACCAACTATGTCATACCCATGTGCCATGCAACTGACTGATGAGCAGAATAAATGTGAAAAGAAAAATTAAAATTAATATTCAAATTCCTATCTGAAATTTGTTTTTGGACTTAATTTTAAAGCTATTTAAGAAACTAAGTAGATCAATTATACCTCGATAAAGATCAAAACTTTAAAAAAAATTTTTAAAGAAGAAATTAAACCCCTACAGGAAAGGATTTAGAATGTAAAAATTATGTATTTTGAAATTGATAGCAAGTATTGAGACATCAGCTCATTGGTGATTGAACAGAAAAGTTTCTTATAAACGTAGGGTGATTTGTTGGAACCTAAAAATTGGATCATTCTTGGGGAAAGTCTCCCCAACAACCCAACTGATCACTGTACTCTTGATAGTATAAACCATCCTTTTACATCACTATTTTGTTGAAAGCTACTAAAAAACACCTTGTTTAAGATTTCTGCCACAAAACCCCAAAAGTTGACTAAGGTAAATGCAGAAAAAAATGATCTGACAACTTCTATAGGGTAGAACTTAAAGGAGAGACTTGAAGTAGATGCTCTGAATCTTTCTAAGAAGAACCCTCTCACTTCATAAAGTTCTTTCCAAAAATGTTCCTGGAAAAAAAAAAGAAATGTAAGTTTTTGTCTTGGTCATGTTCTCTGGAAAAGTAGGTACCTTTGACGAGTGATGCTGTTCAGTCTAATACCTGTATCTACAGTTTTATCAATCCGAATTAGTTCCCCACCCAGTGCTTTAAATCCCTTCATGTGAACATGTGCAGCTTTGCAACCTGTAGTGTTACCCAGATGATGTGATGCTTACCTTTTGAAACATGAAAAACATCCTTTCAAAAAGGTTCTTCATCCACACATGACATAAAAGTACTAAGTGTAATTAGTGAAATAACAGTAAAATTCCATATACATCCATGAATCTTATAAACTGTGGGCATATTTTTCTGAAGAGAGGTAGCCGCAGTTTTCAGCCAATTCTAAAAAGGGTCCATGAGGTGCCCCACTTCAAAAAAGTTTAAAACCCACTTTAAAGATGCATTCATGGTAAAACCATTGAGAATCGAGTCCCAAAACATGCTAATAGTCAGTTCACATTCTAATGGTATTACTGAAGATGTAGTTGTGGAATTTTGTGACTTCTGTGATAACAAAAAGTTCTGCTATGAATAGAGCAGAAATAAAAAGAACTCATCTCATGAAAGTCACACAGATATCATGGAGTCTGACTCAGACTATCAAGTCAGACCCAGACACATTCTCTTAGCCACCAGTACCTCTCTAACTATAGCTACTAATTACACTAGTACCTTGCAGCATTGTTTAAATGGTAAATGACTGAAAAGACCCTACATATCCATCAATACTGGTTTGGTTATATAAACGATGGTACTTCTGTGTAATGGAATACTATGTTACAATTAACAAAAAAGACACAGCTCTTAATGTACTGATAGGAGAAGGTTGCCAAAATGTAAACAGAACAGCAAATACAGTATGCCACCATTTGTGTAAGAAGAAAAGCAATGTATTAGCCCATCTGATTGTAAAAGCATAGAAGATTTCTGAAAAGATACACAAGAACTCTAAGGTGGCTGAGTCAGCACAGGGCACTGGGGGCTAGGGGACAGCTGAAGGAGAGAGACTCACTTTTCAAACTGTACCTTCTTTGACTTTTGAATTTTGCACCATATTTATCTACTACTTAGCAAAAACATTTTTTATTTAACAAAATAAAAGCAAAAGAACAACTTAAATAAAAGGAAAAGTACTTGCTCTATCATAAGCATAGCAATGACAACAGATTTGAAGACTCTTCTGAGTCTCAATATGAAAGGAAAGTACCTGCAAAATGAGTACAGCCTGATGGGTATGAGTAGGGATAAAAGAGTAGCTTAATATAATATGCTATTTGACTCCATCATAATGACTACCAAATGTCTGAAAGAGATTTAACAGAAAACACATAAAGGAAAACCAACTACATCTGTACCTAGAAGACTTGCTAACTTCCAATGGAATAAATATATACAAAAATAACATATCAGGAAAATGTAAATAATTCAGAAGAGTTGTAGTCTTATTTTTAGAAGCACTTTTTAAGTGGTTGTCTTAATATTATTGTTGCACGATACTCAGTGAATTAAATGTATGCAATTTACCTTCAGTCTAAGAGATTCCTAACTCTAGGAATTTGTAAAATTAATCTTCTGCCCAAGTTTTTGTCAGTCTAGATCAGTGGTTCCCCAAATGTGGTCTGAGGGACCCTGGGGTTCCCCAAAACCCTTTCAGGGAGCCTCAGTGATTCTCAACAATTTTTTCTAGGACCTCTTTTTAAGGAACAACAAAATCGGTCAAACTAAATGTAGCTCACTACAAAGTTTCTCATATCCAGAAAAGCTTCCTGCATTCAGCTTACTGTAACTTCACTTGAGCAGTTTGACCACTATTCACCACAACTTTTTTTCTTTTTTTTTTTTCTTTTTTTTTGACAGGGTCTCGCCCTGTCATCAGGCTGGAGTACAGTGACACGATCTTGGTTCACTGCAACTCCCACCTCCTGGGTTCAAGCGATTCTCATGCCTCAGCCTCCTGAGTAGCTGGGAATACAGGCGTGCACCACCACACTTGGCTAATTTTTGTACGTTTAGCAGCAACACGGTTTCACTATGTTGGCCAAGCTGGTCTCGAACTCGTAAGCTCTAGTGATCTTTCCACCTCAGCCTCCCAAAGTGCTCGGATTACAGGCATGTGCCACTGCGCCTGACTACACCACAACTCTTAAATTGGCTTTTCTTATGAGATTGTTCTTCTACTCGTAAAAAACCTATTCTCTCAGATTAAGATTTATTCTGAAAACTAAATATCGTTACGCACCTGTAAACAAGTTTCTTAAACTTCCTCTTTAAAATATTGCACTCACTAACGGCAGATCTAACTGCTTTGAAGCTTTCGTTTTGTCCCAAGCATCATTTGGTGAAATTTTGATGAGATTGTTTACCCCTGAATAAAGCAGTACTGTATCTCACTCAACAAAGAGTACATTCTCAATGTCTCTCCCTTGTACCTAGAGCAACATACACTGTAGCACACACACACATACACGTGTAAGTCTAGTTCAGCATACAGATGTAAATAATAAGCAATAGCTGTTGCCTTTTCAGAGACCCTACAATAGAAAAAGCCCCGTGTCACCTTCAATTAGCAAAGGGTAATGGAGGCTCTAATATCTGCTTGGAGGTCCAGAATTTAGGCTTACCATGCTGTACTTCCAAGAAATAAAAGTAAAAGCTGAAACAACTTATACTGAGCAACTCCTCTGCCACAGCAAAGATGGCTTATTGACTAGATGGCCGCCACCCCTCCAAGCAGAGAGGCTGTCTCTATGGAGAAGAATGCATTAATTTATCCATAAGCCTCCAGAAGCAAGTGGGTAGATCACAACTCTCCCATATTCTGCTTCAATTCATCTACACTTGCCTCTAGAGTGACTGGCATACACTTGAATGGTTTCAGGCTAACTATGCTTCTTTAATTAAAAGTCTTCTCCACTAAATTAGCATGTGTATATCAATGTCTTTTGTACAGGGAGAAAAAAGAGAAAGTAAAAGCAAGAAAAGAAAAATCAAAGGCTATTCTAAATTAAGTTTTGCTTCAGATAGATTTTGCATTTGGCACTACTTCTCCCTAGAGTTGGTGCTTCAGGTAGAAAACAATGAGCAAGAATAGACAAGGTCCCTACTTCCCCCTTGAAAGCATCCTGCACTTTGGAGTTAATTGACTTCTAAAATCAAAGGAGTTGTGAAGAGCAACTAGGTAGCAAAAGAGGAACCTAGATAGTTCCTTTTTTGTAAAAATAATTTTATATGTTATTAACACATTTATTCACAATAATTCACTTCCATTTTCTGCATTAGGGAATTACCAAAAATTGATTATCTGACTCAATACTATTAGAGTGAAATTGCAATATCTGAGGACTAGGTTCTGATGTTACTGAATATGGCAAAATATTAAAATACCAAAAATTACCACCAAACATCCCTTAGTAAGGCATCTGTTGGAAACCAACACATTTTTTTTTCTCATTAAGTTGGAGAATCAGCTGAATATCCAACAATGCAGTAGGCATTTGGGGTCAGGTTGTTCAAAAAATAATGTATGTCTTCAAATGCAAGAACTACTTTCAGCACAGAGAGACACCCACACTATGAGAGGCTGGTGGAAAGAGCAGGTATACATCTATAATTCCTGAAGAATAAACTCAAAATTATCCTAACCTTGTAAGTGATTGTCCTCCCTCTCTCCACCTCTCCCTTTCAATCTCTGGTTTTAAGTGGCAGATAATGCCAAGAACATATACAATAAATGAAATGACTACACAAAACTGGAGAACCCTGGAGGGGCTTCACAAACGTTACTAATTATACACTGAAATCTACACAGAGTTCCAAGTAAATTATATTTCCTGCTTTCATAGAAAAGGAATGTAATACAGGTAAGCCATCCAACAACTCAAGTAAAATTAAAGACAGATTTTTCCATTAAGTAAACATGTCTGTGTTTCTAAAATGTTTTGAAAACCCACAAATATAGCATACAAACACTGCTAATTAGAATTCAATAATAAACATCATCCTCTGTAGAAAGAATTTTCAAAAGTGAGGGAAAGGATGATGACAGAATAGAAACCAAACAAATACAAGCATCTGGATTTTAGTGGACCTGATCATACTAATATTAATAATTATAGAATGAACTGGTAAGGAAATTAGCAGCAGTAACTTCCAGCTTTCCCATATAAGTTGCTCCTTTCTAGCTTCTTTCTATGAGAAATGTAAAGAGAACTTTCAGCTTTAAAAATCTGACCATATTTAGTTCTGAAGGCTCCCAAAATATGCATATTATAATTAAAGTACACTTAAAATATAAGAGTATTTACCTTAGCACCAGAGAATCGTTCACATTTATGCATTGTTTATTGAGAGAATAAAATTATTCTCTCCAAAAAGTTGCCACAACCTTTTCTATTATTTGTTCTGAGAATGTAAACCTTAGAGTAAGAAAAAATAAAAAGAACGCTATGGTGCTTGAATTAAATATTTTATATGATTATATCACAATGACATCTTCTTTAGTCTAACATAATCAGTATTCTATATTTGTTGCTTGCACAAAACCATAATTACTCGCTGATTTGATCAAAATTACTAGCTGACTTGAGCAATTCAGTCAGCCAGTCAGCCTTCGGGGTAATTAGTCAAATCAACAGTCTATCAAAGTGACTAATATATCTCTGAATCATGGATTAAACTATCTACAACATCAAGGCAATTCTTAGATTTGTTCCAAAACCTCAGTTCATCTTGTTTAACTCCATAGGTTATTTTTCTCGTAATTTAATTTACTCTGTACACAGTTGAGAGTTTTTCCTCCCCTTCAAGGAAGAAAATGAAAGTGACAATAAAAACCTTTTAAGAACTTTTTTATTTCAAAAAAGTAAAATAAAAAAGTACAGAATTCAATGAAATCAGATACTCTTGTTTCAAAAAATAGGAGGAGGAGAAGAGTTGTTTTTGTTATTGTGTAAGCGGGGGCACAGTCAAGGAGAAAGAGACAAAAATGGATTCTTACCAATCAAACCACTTCACAGTGCCTCAAATTCCATTAAAGGCCACAATTCTGTTGATTTGATGCCAGATGCCTCTAAATGTTCTTACTCAAGAAAAGTATGTTTTTTGAAAGAACAAGGAAAGCAATACATTTAAAGGCTAGAGAAAATTTTCTTCCATTTACTTGGGTCAGTGAAACATCCATCATACAGAGACGCAAACACCTTACAGAATAAAAGATCAGAGGAGTTACACTAGTAGAAGATCAAAGAGCCAGTGCCTCTGGGGGAATCAAACAAGTAACTGCCTGAACAGAGCCCCCTATGATTTCTCAAGTAAATCTAGCTTATGTGATTGGGGAGGAGAACCACAAAGCAGAACATGCTGTCCCAAAAAAGTGATTAAAAAATAATTAATTCCAGTTTGACTCTCTCTCTCTGGAGAAAGAATCTTTTCAAAGTCATTAAGTGGAATAACTATATAATGGAAGTTTTAAAAAAGCAAAAATGTTTGAATTATCTACACACACTAACTACAACAAGGCATATGAAATTATTATATTCAGTCTAATAGCAAACCAGAAGAAATGAAAGCATATTTAGTAAATGGTTGCAAAAGTATAAAAAGAAACTGGATGCTTTTAACAGATGCCCTCAGATTTAATTCCACCTGCGTGGGCTAAAAGGGAGCACTCGTCCATCCCTGTCACATGTGCAAGTAAAAGAACAAGTTGTCATTAAAACTGAAGGGTGTAAAATTTCACAGTAGAAATAGAACATGTCCAGAAATTTTCAGCATCCCAAAACCTTTGGCTACCAACATCAAAAACACTACGCTGAACAAAGTGCCTACTAAGTACCTGCCTTAAACCTGCCTATTAGTATCTTTCTCCTCTAAAACTTTTATTTTAACTACATCTCCCTATGGTTATGTAGTTTCTGCTTTGTGCTGTGATTATTTCAGAATCAGTCTGGTCTCCTTGAAGGTAGGGATCACATTTTTATGTTATTCATGTATTGATTTAGTAAGCATTTAATCCAAGAGCCCAAGATGTGCAGTGTGGGGATATGAATAAAATCTAGTCCCAGGCGTCACGGATAAGCAGCTTACTATGGAGAGGTGTTTGCATCAGCAGGTAACAGTAACAGCCACCAGTGAGAAAAGCCACTGCTTATTGGGCACTTACTCTGTGCCAGGCACCACACTAAATTGTCTGTTCAATTCTTACAACCACCCACTGAGGTAGGGCGTCATCCCCATTTACAGATGAAGAAACTGAAGCCTAGAGAAAAGTGACTGGTCACATGGGTAGTAAGAAGCAAAGTCAGAGCACTGGGAGGACTGGATGGGAGCCAGGAGTCAATGGTCAGCTGTGATCAGAAGAGGGGCTTAGGAATGGCTTTACCAGGAAGGAACTCCTGCATAAATACCTTGTTTGCATAGGAATAGATCCGAGGGTGATACAAGGAAGCAATTCACTTAAGCAAATAACAAGAGTGCTGATAAAAACATGATGTGATTTCCTCCAATTCAGTCTCTAATGAAAGCTCTACATTTGTTTTTTGTTTGTTTGTTTGCTTGGCCATAAGGTCAACAGAACAGTGTCTTGAAACTTTCACCTATCACAAATCCAACTTTTAGAGATATTAAAAGATTGCAAATAGGCAAAACAATGACTTGAAGAAGGTGTAACAACTGGTTTACTAGTCATTGCTACCACCACAATGTATCACTCAGTCTAGAAACTTGGCATTTCAGCCACTACAGATATTCCATTTCCCTGGTTAAGTCAAGTCTAGCTACACAAATCGAGTCCAACTGGTTAGTAATTCTAATACATGTTAGAAATATAAACAAAACTGATTATCCTACCAGGAAAAAGAAAAAAGCACTAAATATTAATCACTTAAAGTATCTCAATTAATTACTTTATTCTAAAGGAAAGGATACGTTAACTGTATTGAGAGATAAACTACCCAAAATGTGGACTAAAAAATGTTTGTTTCTTCCCTTTCACATGGCAGATACTGATCAATAATACAAGGAATAGCCCATAAATTCAGCTGTATATATTCCCTGTTTTAATACAATTTAAATTAGCAAATTAAGATGTAATTATATGTGATTTTCTTGTAATTGTTTATGAACTACAAAACCATGTGATATTATAAATAAAAATTCAAGTCATTCATCACATTGATCTTCATATTAAATCTCCCACTGTGGATCAGATTCTGCAATTTGACTCCTGGTTTTATAAAATTTCTGCAGATCATATTCATCTTCTCCATGTCACATAGTCCCAGATTTTTCCTCAAATAATTATAATACAAAGCACATTCCTGTATGTGCAATTTAAAGATCTGTGGCTTAGCCAGGTTTGGAATTTAACACTAGAACAAATCACACCATGAATCAAATAAATTGTGTAAGAAAGGTGGTTCTATTTTTACAGAGTTATGTACCAAACCTCCTTAACATAAACACACACACACCCGGGAGAAATGGATCTGTTAATGGATTACATCTTTTTGTTTTTGTTTTCGTTTTTTGTTTTTGTTTTTTTTAATTATACTTTAAGTTCTAGGGTACATGTGCACAACGTGCAGGTCTGTTACATATGTATACATGCGCCGTGATGCTTTGCTGCACCCATTAACTCATCATTTACATTAGCTATTTCTCCTAATGCTATCCCTCCCCCACCCCTCCACCCCATGACAGGCCCCAGTGTGTGATGTTCGCCACCCTGTGTCCAAGTGTTCTCATTGTTCAATTCCCACCTATGAGTGAGAACATGCAGTGTTTGGTTTTCTGTCCTTGTGACAGTTTGCTCAGAATGATGGTTTCCAGCTTCATCTATGTCCCTGCAAAGGACATGAACTCATCCTTTTTTATGGCTGCATAGTATTCCATGGTATATATGTGCCACATTTTCTTTTTTCTCACAGTGAGTGGCCAGGATATCAAGCTTCATTTATTGTAACTACAGGGTGGAAGTACATTCATGACTTCAGATTTTGAACTGCAGTAAATACTTTTTTTTTTAATTAAGAGCTGATATATGGGATTTAGGCCAAGTTCATAGGTAAGTTATGATTTCAAAATATCTCATTTCATCATTGCTTTATTCTCCAATAGCCAAATGAAGAGAGAAACGTCATGGAAGAGGCAAAAAAAGGCTTTCAGCCCTCAAGCTCTACAGCTCAACAGGTCAGCCGAGTACTTCATGTGATAAATTTGGCTGAGATGGTTCACTTTTAAACATCATCTCCCACTTCCTAATTCTGATCATCCTTCTCTTGGGGGAAAACTTTAAATTCCTGAGTAAATTTCCTTGTCTTCATAAATATCTTCACTTGGGGTTTCAGGAACTTGATGGGAAACCTGCTTCTCCTACTCCAGTTATTGTGGCCTCCCACACAGCCAACAAAGAAGAAAAGGTAGGTCAGACATCATACTCAAACCTCCCTCTACCCCATCCTCCTCCCCATCAATATTTGGAGAATACATAGGCCTCTCTGGTTTACGAGACAGAATCAAGTTTCAGAGCAGCGGCTTTGAAATGGGAAGATGTTTTTTTTTACTATTAAGAAAATTTTAGTTCTCACTTTGGATCATGAACCCACAGATAACTTCCCTTTAACAGTACTGTAAAACTTAATTACCCTCTTTTGTTTGCAGAGTTTACTCGAACTAGAAGTAGATTTGGATAATTTGGAATTAGAAGATATTGACATAACAGATATCAATCTGGATGAAGATATTTTGGATGATTGACTGTAATGCTTTCCATTTACCTGACTAAACAGATCATTATTATATATAGGTATTGATTGCTACCCTGACCACAGTGCTTTGGACTATGAGAAATTTCTTAGATTTTTATATGTAAATACTGTGGACCACTGGGAACATAATGCCCATATCATCTTAAGAAGAGTTTATGTGCAGCATTTAAATCACTGTGTTTTCCTTGTTAACTAAAACAGACATGGGCTTTGATTTTTTTCATACTATTAGACCGTATCTCCTAAAACCTTCTGAATTAATGGAAGATACTTCTGTTTCCTTTCTCAACAATGAAAATAGGCTTCTAGTTTTAGAAGGCTGAGCTGAAACTACACCTTGCCTAGGGATCAGCCCCACTCTCTTTTCTTTGCATAACTAAATCTGCATTTTCAAATGCTGTCAATCACATTTTTCTTAGAGCTGAACATCCATGCTGTAATTCTCTAAACTCTTTTTCTTGACCTCATTGCATCATTCCACAGGTCTTGCTCCAATTTTATCTAGCAGCTACCCATTTCTGGAGTCAGGATGTGAAAATGTGAAACCTCTGTTCCTCTGACCTCATTAAGCTGGGGTCTGTCTAAATTACCGTTTACCTTATTTGGTAACACACACAAAAAAACCATACTTTTTAACTCTACGCTCATCTAACATGATTCAAGAAATTCATAACCAGGCACTCAAATATCCTTGTAGCCTAGAAAAGTGAATAGGGTAACAATTTTTGCTTTGTAGGGAGAACTACAAATTGATACCTTTTAATCTGGTCATTTTTTAACGTTTAGCTCAATATTAACAGAGAAATGTAGTCAGTATTTAGTAAAATAAATGTATTTTGAAAATATTTTTAGGAAGCTGCAGAATGGCGACTGAGTGCTTCTTGATAAGTTTGCAGTGTTAGTTCTACATAGGCTCCCTTCTGTGCTTCTGTTTTTGCAAAGACCTTGATTAAATTTATTCCCTCAGCAGCCTGATCCTTGTCCTCTCAAGCCGACTGGCCGTCTGGATGGAGTATGTGATACAGCTGGACCAAGCTGGTTGCGTCATCGATTAAATCTCTCTGAATCTGGTCAATCAGCAAACCATCAATCTTTTTATTATTTACAAAATACCACACCATTCCACCAAAGTATCTTGTTGAACGTAAAAGGTCATATTTTCCGTGTTTATCTGTATCTTCCATAGGTCTTGTGATGAACCTGGATATACTCAGCGGAATCTGGCTCAAACTGGGCAAAGCAGAGATTGAGGACATCAGCATGCCTGTCCTTGCTATACATAGTCCTAAGATTTTCTTCCTTGAAAATAATTGGTGTCAAAACTTTACGACCTTCTTTTGGGAAATAAACTTGCATCATCCAGTCCCGTTCTTCCCAAGAGGCTTTGCGTAGTGTGCCACTTGGTTCTCTAATGACAATAAAACGCTCCCGGTGTGGTATGCTATATGATATATCAGTAAACATATATTTGGTTGTTTCTGTTCCTTCCAAAATCGTATCTCCAGCTAACACATCATTTATTGGTACTCGCTCTTCTAGAACCGGTGGCATTTTTAATCGTACTTTAGCTGCCTCAACTACCTGTTTTGTAGCCTCTTCCAATTGTGCCTGAGTTATTAGCTTATAGGTTGGTGGCTTCAGTTCTTGTACAGCTGGTTTAAAAGTCTTCTGCAAGTTCAAGCCTGTCATTTTCATGAGTATGCTTTGAACTTCTTCATCCATAAATGTAGGTTTCTTGGTCTCTGGGCTACCAGATTCTGTGGCCTCGGAGCTGACCGGCAGCGTGGCAGCCCCACCTCGAAAGAGCAAGGTAGCGGTTGGAGCAGGCCACCATGCCAGGGCTGGATTCAAGCCCAGAAACAGACCCTTTCCACACCTGCAGAACCCCTCAGGAGGCTCCACAGCGACACAGTGGTTCTGAGGGGCGCCATGATTATCAGTGCCACATTTTCTTAATCCAGTCTATCATTGATGGACATTTGGGTTGGTTCCAAGTCTTTGCTCTTGCGAATAGTGCCACAATAAACATACGGGTGCATGTGTCTTTATAGTAGCATGATTTATAATCCTTTGGGTATATAGCCAGTAATGGGATCGCTGGGTCAAATGGTATTTCTAGTTCTAGAAACTTGAGGAATCGCCACACTGTCTTTCACAATGGTTGAACCAGTTTACACTCCCACCAACGGTGTAAAAGCATTCATACAGCCAACAGACACATGAAAAAATGCTCATCATCACTGGCCATCAGAGAAATGCAAATCAAAACCACAATGAGATACCATCTCACACCAGTTAGAATGGCGATCATTAAAAAGTCAGGAAACAACAGGTGCTGGAGAGGATGTGGAGAAATAGGAACACTTTTACACTGTTGGTGGGATTGTCAACTAGTTCAACCATTATGGAAAACAGTATGGCGATTCCTCAAGGATCTAGAACTAGATGTACCATATGACCCAGCCATCCCATTACTGGGTATATACCCAAAGGATTATAAATCATGCTGCTATAAAGACACATGCACACGTATGTTTATTGCGGCACTATTCACAATAGCAAAGACTTGGAATCAACCCAAATGTCCATCAGTGACAGACTGGATTAAGAAAAGGTGGCACATATACACCATGGAATACTATGCAGCCATAAAAAAGGATGAGTTTGTGTCCTTTGTAGGGACATGGATACAGCTGGAAACCATCATTCTCAGCAAACTATCACAAGAACAGAAAACCAAACACCGCATGTTCTCACTCATAAGTGGGAACTGAACAATGAGATCACTTGGACTCAGGAAGGGGAACATCACACACCAGGGCCTATCATGGGGAGGGGGGAGGGGGGAGGGATTGCACTGGGAGTTATACCTGATGTAAATGATGAGTTGATGGGTGCTGACGAGTTGATGGGTGCAGCACACCAACATGGCACAAGTATACATATGTAACAAACCTGCACATTATGCACATGTACCCTAGAACTTAAAAGTATAATAATAATAAAAAATAAAAAAAATAAAAAAATAAAAGCATTCCTATTACTCCACATCCTCTCCAGCATCTGTTGTTTCCTGACTTTTTAATGATTGCCATTCTAACTAGTGTGAGATGGTATCTCACTGTGGTTTTGATTTCCATTTCTGATGACCAGTGATGATGAGTACTTTTTCATGTGTCTGTTGGCTGCATAAATGTCTTCTTTTGAAAAGTATCTGTTCATATCCTTTGCCCACTTTTTGATGGGGTTGTTTGATTTTTTCTTGTAAATTTGTTTAAGTTCTTTGTAGATTCTGGATATTAGCCCTTTGTCAGATGAGTAGATTGCAAAAATTTTCTTCCATTCTGTAGGTTGCCTGTTCACGCTGATGGTAGTTTCTTTTGCTGTGCAGAAGCTCTTTAGTTTAATTAGATCCCATTTGTCTATTTTGGCTTTTGTTGCCATTGCTTTTGGCGTTTTAGCCATGAAGTCCTTGCCCATGCCTATGTCCTAAATGGTATTGCCTAGGTTTTCTTCTAGGGTTTTTATGGTTTTAGGTCTAACATTTCAGTCTTTAATCCATCTTGAATTAATTTTTGTATAAGGCGTAACGAAGGGATCCAGTTTCAGCTTTCTACATATGGCTAGCCAGTTTTCCCAGCACCATTTATTAAATAGGGAATCCTTTCCCATTTCTTGTGTCTCTCAGGTTTGTCAAAGATCAGATGGCTGTAGATATGTGGTGTTATTTCTGAGGCCTCTGTTCTGTTCCATTGGTCTATATGTCTGTTTTGGTACCAGTCCCATGCTGTTTTGGTTACTGTAGCCTTGTAGTATAGTTTGAAGTCACGTAGCATGATGCCTCCAGCTTTGTTCTTTTTGCTTAGGATAGTCTTGGCAATGCAGGCTCTTTTTTGGTTCCATATGAACTTTAAAGTAGTTTTTTCCTATTCTGTGAAGAAAGTCATTGGTATCTTGATGGGGATGGCATTGAATCTTAGTTATACTTGCACAATTACCTATCTACCTTAACACTATGTTCATCACACAGAGATTATCTGATGACCTTTTGTCCACTTCCCCTACCCTTTTACTAAATTTCAAGCATTAATAGCACTGTAATGGATGCTCTCAGGTCCCCCTAAATCCCTCCAGGACCAAAAAATTTATTCTCCCAGCTGCTAAGAGTGCTGTTGGCTGTCAGCCCTCTCCAGAAGTTTCCCTCTGCCAAAGAGGGCTGCTTTGCCCATGATTGAGCCCTCCCCCTTAAGGGCAGTTCATATCCATGACTAAAGGAGGATGTTGCCCCCAACCCCAACTCAGGACAATCCTGAGGGGGTCAACCCAGTTTCAGAGTTTCCTGTAGGGTCAGCCTAGGCCTTAGAAAGGACTTGATGGCAGTCCATCATCATCCTCTGCACAGTCCTGCTTCTCTCCCCCACAGGTGCTGATTCAGAGAATGTACCCTAACAAACTCCTGCACGTAAATCTCCACCTCAGAGTCTCTGCATCCCAGGATGTCAAGCAACTAGAACCATCAGTATCCATCAACTAAGAAACTACATATCTGAGGTTATTAAAGACACTTAGAGAGAGGGAAAATATTAGTTTTTTAAATTCAGAAATCTTGTAAATGGTACAAGCCTTCAAAAACCAGTAAAGAATATTACTTTGCTAGACAAACTAATGAAAACACACCAAAGCTGCTTCAGTAAGTTCAATCAATATTTTCTAATATTCCACCTTTAATAGTTCTAAATGACCCAAAACCAATCTTAAGAATGAACACAAAAACTAGCTTTTACTCTACGTACTTACATTACCATTTTAAAACTATTTACCCTTCATGTGAGGCTACTAGATAATTTGGCTAATTTAAAAATACACACATAGGTTTTCAGGGGGAGGTGGGGATGGCTAATGGGTACAAAAAATAGAAAGAATGAATAAGACCTACTCTTCGATAGCATAGCAGGGTGATTACAGTCAATAATAACTTAATTATGCATTTTAAAATCAGAGTACAATTGGATTGTTTGTAACATGAAGGATGAATGCTTGAGGGATGGATACCCCATTATCTATTATGTGATTATTTTATATTGCATGCCTGTATCAAAACAGCTCATGTGTCCCATAAATGCATACACCTACTATGTACCCACAAAAATTAAAAATAAAAAACTTAAAAATATAAACAGGCAAACAAATAAATACCAACAACCTGGAGAACAAGAAAAATAATCCTGTCACTCACTTGTTCTTTCAAAAACAAACCCTATTTAAAGATTTTTCAAGTCTAAATCTTCTGATTCCAAAAGTAGAGAGTAAGGGAGAAAAGAGAAGGAAGGAGAGATTTTCCCCTTTACTTTAACACATACTCATCTCTCTTTCAAAGACTACAGGCTAGTCTTTTTTAAGCCACATTAAAAAAAGAACATGTGTCCCATACTACATTTTTTTTTTAAGGAAACTTACCAGAAAGGGATCCCGATCCAGACCCCAAAAGAGGGCTCTTGGATCTCGTGCAAGAATTCAAGGTGAGTCCATAGAGTAAAGTGAAAGTAAGTTTATTAAAAAAGTAAAGGAATAAAGAATGGCTACTCCATAGGCAGAGCAGCCCTGAGGGTGGCTGATTGACCATTTTTATGCTTATTTTTTGATTATATACTAAACAAAAGGTGGATTATTCATGAGTTTCCTGGGAAAGGCATAGGCAATTCCCAGAGCTGAGGGTTCCTCCCCTTTTCAGACCATATAGGGTAACTTTTTTTTTTTTTTTTTTTTCTTTTTGAGACAGAGTCTCGCTCTGTCACCCAAGCTGGAGTACAGTGGTATGATCTTGGCTCACTGCAATCTCCACCTCCCAAGTTCAAGCAATTCTCCAGCCTCAGCCTCCCAATGTTAAATATAGTGAACCCCAAGTTTCTCTTCAAAGAATCAGTATGTCAGTATGTTCAGCTCTCTTATTCTTTGATTCTCCATTTTAAAGTTTAGCTTCCTGGTTCTCTCGCCCACTTCCTTCTAGTTTCAGTAAATACTTTCCCACCAGTCCAAATCAGTAGTTCACATCTGTTCCCCTGGTCACCTGCTCTGTCCTAACTCATCCCGATCACCTGCTCGGACCTAAGTCACCTTTAGTTACCTGTTCCTAACCGTCCTTCCTGCCAAACTATTCACCCCACCACTCTGGCTCATGCCCCTGCCCTCTTTAAAATAGCCAATCATAATTACTTTAGACTGTGCAGTCCAACCCTAGCCAATAGGGGAACGACACAGCAGTATGGAATACCTGCATCAGGAATAAGAACTCCTGCCCCTCCCCTGTCCAGGTGTGCTCTCACCATTGTTCCATCTGCGAGGGGCACCCTTTCTGCAGAAAGTAAAAGTTGCCCTGCTGAGAAAATTAAATTTATGTTCGAGTGCTATTTCTTTATGGCACTGGGGAACAAGCACTTTGCATTTCTAATACCAAGTAGTTGGGATTACGGGTATGCACCACCACACCTGGCTAATTTTTGCATTTTTAGTAGAGACAGGGTGGTGCCATGTTGGCCAGGCTGGTCTCGAACTCCAGACCTCAGGTGATCTATCTGGCTCAGCCTCCCAAAGTGCTCAGATTACAGGCATGAGCCACTGTGCCCGGCCATATAGGGTAACTTTCTGACATTGCCATGTCATTTGCAAACTGTCATGGTGCTGATGGGACTGTAGCAGTGAGGACAATCAGAGGTCACTTTCATTGCCATCTTGGTTTTGGTGGGGTTTTAGCTGGCTTTTTCACCTCAAACTGTTTTATCAGCAAGGTCTTTATAACCTATAACTTGTGCTGACCTCCTATCTTATCCTGTGACTTAGAATGCCTAACTTACTAGAAATGCAGCCCAGCAGGTCTCAGCCTTATTTTACCCAGCCCCTATTCAAAATGGAGTCACTCTGGTTCAAAGGCCTCTGATAAAACTGTTTCCATGGAACTAGCTCACTTATTAAATATTACTCTGATATTTCCAAAGCAGTTATCTATTTTGGTGTAGCACAAAGAACACTAGACCAGGGGTATGAATTCCTGGGTCCCAGTGCTGGTGCTGGCATGAACTTGTGGCATCTAGTTATAAGAGTCCACTAGATTATTAATTAAAGGCATTGAATGGTTAGTTATGGAAACCCAGATTCAAGCACAAGTTCTAGCACTTACTAGCCATGTAACCTTCAGCAGGACATTAAACCACTCTAAGCTTAATGCCTCATCTGTAAAATAGAGGTGATGATAATGGTGCCTACCTCATGGGACTGCAGGGGAGATTAAATGTGACACTGTGGGTAAGTGCTCAGTACAATCTTTTTTTTTTTTTTTTTTTCTTTTGAAAGGGAGTCTCGCTCTGTGGCCCAAGCTGGAGTGCATTGGTGTGATTTAGGCTCACGGCAACCTCTACCTTCCAGGTTCAAGTGATTCTCCTGCCTAAGCCTCCTGAGTAGCTGGGATTACAAGCACCCGCCACCATGCCCGGCTAATTTTTATGTTTTTAGTAGAGACGGGGTTTCACCATGTTGGCCAGGCTGGTCTCGAACTCCTGAACTCAGGTGATCCACCCGCCTCAGCCTCCAAAAGTGCTGAGATTACATGCATGAGCCACTGCGCCCAGCCCAGCACTGAGCCTTTCTCACTGCAAGTACTGATAAAAGTGAGCCATTACTATGAGCTATTTTTCCATCTGTGCCTACCAGAATCCAAGAGCTTTGGAGAGGAGCGGTGCTTCACATATTTTTTAAAATGGTGAATATTAAAACTCTCTAAGGTGTCAATTCACTGCGTTTTATCAAATTTATATTCTGAATTTCCACAGAAGGTTTTGTTGGGGGGAAGAAAAGAGTGTTTAAGAAAGTTCTTCCCTTACCCATTACAACTTTTCAACATGCCTTTCAAGCTGTTATTGTTCTTTGGGGAGGAGTACAACAGGTTATAATTGAGATTATGGGATTTAAGATTAAAAAAAAAAAAGAAACTTCTAAGAACATTAGACTAGATGATCTTATAGCTTAAGCCTTACCTTTCTGTGAGCCTATGGCCTCTCTGCAGGGTGGCTTTTCTCTTGCAGCAACCATTTACACACTAAAATAGAGAAGTGTGTCTTGACTGTTTCAGACATACCTTCTTTCTAACATATCACCAGCACTGTATCTGCAGGTACTTCTGCCACTGCTCACACATACAGTAACAATTGATGGCCTACAGTCCTTTATGACAACTCTTCAGGGGACAAGATACAGCCAATCAAGGGTACCACTGCACAAAAGCATGTCACACTATTCTCTCCTGGTTTCCGAGTAGCAGTAATCCACTCTAATCAGAACTGCCAACCTAGAGAAAAAACTGCCGTGCAGTTTTCAAACTAAGGAACAAGTAGCAAGGCAGGGGGTGGCGGGTGCTGCTGGAACTGATGAAGTGGGGACCAAAGAGAATGTCTTTGTGATTGGAACTTGAGAACTTCAATCTATCCCTACCTGTTAGGCCAGCCCAACTGAAGAAACAAAATTTAGGCTCTAAAGTAGCAGAAAACATTTTTTGAGATAAAGACTCTGTTATTAAACCTAAATATTCTCATGGTTCTCCTTCTTTAACACGTTGCATGTGTACATCCACATTAACAGTCAAGTCAAATACTGAATCCCCACTTTCCCATTTCCAGATCCAATCATGGTAGGCATATTCTTCAGTCCTGGGTAACTGAGATTTCTCACTCCTCAGGTCTCAGCCTGGATGTCTCCACTTCTAGGAAGAATTCCCAGAAGAACTTGCCTTTTTGTTCCTCAAGACTACAAACTCCGTGAAAGCAAGGTCTACATTTTGTTCACTGCTACATCCCCAATGCCTTACACAATAAGTATCACATAATAGTCTGTATCAGTCAGAGTTCTCCAGACAGACAGATAGACAAGAGCGTACGTACTAGGGGAACTAGCTCACGCAATTATGGAGGCCAAGAAGTCCCACAGGAACCCATCTGCAAACTGGAGACACTGGATGCCAGTAGTGTGGCTCAGTCCAAGTCCGAAAGCCTCACAACCAGGAAAGCCAATGTTAATTCTTAGCCTAAGGCCAAAGGCCTGAGAACCTGAGAGTGGGGTAGTGGGGGCTGCTGGTATAAATACTGGAGTCCAAAGGCTGGAGAGCCTGGAGTTTGATGCCAAAGGGCAGGAAAAGAAGAGTGTCTCAGCTTCAGGAGAGAGAGAGAGAGAGAGAGGAGAGAGAGAGAGAGAGAGAGAGGAAATCACCTTTTATCTGCCTTTTCTGTCTATCTGGGCCTCCAGGCAGATTGGATGTTCCATATCCACACTCAGGGCGGATCTACCCCACTGGTCTGTCCACCTACCCACACACTGATCTCCTCTGGGAACACCGCACAGACACACCCAGAAGTGACACTTCACTAACTATCTAGATATCTCTTAATCCAGTCAAGTTGACACTTATAATTAACCATCACTTAGGCCCTTAAGAAATATTTGTTGAGTGAATAAAGTTTCTCATCCAAAAGCATAATAAACAGCATAACAGCATTCAGGCATTCACCTTTCCCTGAAGGTGAGACATTTTTCAAAGCAGGTTTCTTTTTCAATTTTTTTAATAGGGAAATTTTAATTCAAAATAATTCTTATAATCAACTAGTTACATCCTCTGTTCTTTGTTAAGGGCAGGAGGAGCGATATAGGTAGGTTATTCTGAAAACTAAGAAGGATAAGGAAATATCTTGCCTTGGAAATGTTAGTCAATCTTATTAGCAATGTGGGTGGGTATGAATTTAACTTGTATGTTCTGCCTCGAAACTACTAACCTTTCTATGGCTTAATTACCACAATATCAAAAAAAGATTAAACTGTAAAAAGTCATTGCCTTTACTTTTCATTCCACATTATCAATACATAGAAATATTAATGCATGCTACCCAGACCTTTCTGGGAAACCAACTGGTCTTTGGGGAAATGCAAAAATAGTGAGGGCAGTGAGGATTTCCACACTTCTTGTTTTTAGACAGAGTCCAAATGTGTTGGCCAGGCTGGAGTGCAGTGGCACGATCACAGCTCACTACAGCTTTGCCCTCCAGGGCTCAAGTGGTCCTCCCACCTCAGCATCTCCAAGTAGCTTTACAGTTGCACACTACCACACCTGGCTAATTTTGTATTTTTTATAGATACGGCGTCTCCCTATGTTACCCAGGCTGGTCTCAAACTCCTGGGCTCAACCTCCCAACTTCCACACCTCTGAACCTGCAGAGCAGGGCTGTATTAAGATGACAGCTCAGAGAACTGGTTCCAGGTGCAAGATTAAGTCAAGCTGAGCCAGCTTCCATTGATTTCCTTTTCTCAATACCATGGTAGTAGAGGGGAAAGGCCACACAGCCAGACATTGCAACTACCACTTAAACCCATAAGCCCTAAGAATCCTATTTCCAAGTACAAAGCACTAAACAGCATCACAGGGTCTAAGGTCTCAGTCTGTGAGGGACAGGCCATATTTCAGGTCCCCATCTTCACATTCCCTCCATTTGATCTTAAACACTGGCACCTGGGAAGCTCTAAGCAGGAAAAGGAGAAATTAAATAATGACAAAGTTGGACTGTTTGGTGAGGTTAATCAGAATCCCTGTATCTTAGACCCAAAGTGTTGAAAACATTGATTTTTTTGATATATGGTCATAAGCTGCACCTCCAGTTTGGGCAGCTATGTCTCACTGTAAGTGAGGCCAGACCGGGGTGAATGGGTTAAGGTAAGTGAAAAACAATGTGGCATAGTGAAAACAATCAGAGCTTGAAAAGTAGAAACATAATACTTACTCTGCTCCCAACCAGCTATACAAACTTGGACAGTTACTTCACCACTCCGTGTCTCACTTTATCTTCAAAATATGGAGCTTTAGTAAATGATTTTGTCCCATCTCCTCCAGTTTCTAAATCTTAGAATTCTACAAATCCCACCACATCACTATTGGAAATTAACTAAATGAGTACTCATGGAGTACCATGTGCTTATTACCTAAGCACTTTGGTTCAGTGCAATTTGAGCCATGACACTTGCCCTAGATCATCTATCACATTAGTAAAGACGCATCAAAATTTTCACAATGGGTGCCTTGAAACACCCTAGAGTTTTCCACTACCGAAGAAGTAATAAATAGATACAATCTGTTGAAAGGCAATTTTGCAAACATACCAGAAGTCTTTTTGAAGCCACAATCTTTGATCCATTTAGTTGTAGAAATGTTTGTAGTTATAAAAAATTGGAAGGAAACAATATGTCCACTACAGACTAAATAACAAATTAAATTGTTTGTATTCATTATAATGGTGACTTAGAATATTTAACAACAGGCAAATGCTCACACTATAATATTATGCAAAAAATGCAAGATGCAAAATTATATACATGGCATGACCATAATTATGTATAGTGTGTATATGTATAATGCCCTATATTATGAAAGATATATGTATGATATTTACAAATAAGTTTAGGAACACAGATAATCTGTGAATAGTAGTTATCTCCAGGTGTATTGTATTTTATTCTTTGGTGTCTCCATATTCCAAATTCTCTATTATAGCATGCAATAATTATAATTAAAGAATTTTTTCATATATATACAGGACTGCAGGATACAAAACAATGAAGGCTTTAGCTTTTTTATGCCTATTAAATGCATTAGGAGTTCAGGGAGCCATCACTATGGGCTGAGGGGGAGCTAAGCATAGAGTTTTGGAGGGGGTTCACTTGACAGGATGTTTATCACACAAGGAGAATTTAGGTTTATAGTACAGTGCTTGAGAGCACAGACTCTAGAGCTGGATTTCCTAGGTTCAAATCTTAGCACTGCCACACCTGCTGGATGAGGTTAGGCAAGTCACTCCAACTCTGTGCCTCAGTTTTCTCATCTATAAATTGGGGTAACTTGGCCGGGCGCGGTGGCTCAAGCCTGTAATCCCAGCACTTTGGGAGGCTGAGATGGGCAGATCACGAGGTCAGGAGATCGAGACCATCCTGGCTAACATGGTGAAACCCCATCTCTACTAAAAAATACAAAAAACTAGCCAGGCGAGGTGGTGGGCGCCTGTAGTCCCAGCTACTCGGGAGGCTGAGGCAGGAGAATGGTGTAAACCCGGGAGGCAGAGCTTGCAGTGAGCAGAGATCCGGCCACTGCACTCCAGCCTGGGTGATACAGCGAGACTCCATCTCAAAAAAAAAAAAAAAATGGGGTACCAGTTCTTTCCTCATGGAGTTATTGTAAGAGCTAAACAAATTCATATAGGAAAGAGTTTCAGGACAGTGCCTATCTGACACATAGTAGCAATACATAAGTGCTAGCATAATTATTAGAAGGGCATTTTAGGCAACATAATAACAACAGTAGTTCACCCTTTTGCTAAATTCTTAGTATGTGTCAGATACATTACACAACTCACACCTCAGAAGTATATGAAGGATGGACTAGCATTATGCCCAATTTATAGATGAGAAATCTAAGGCACAGAGAGGTTGGCTTCCTAAGATAAGTGGCTGAACTAGCATTTGATCGCAAGCAAATCTGCTCCAGTGCCCATGCTCTTAACCATGGTGCCATGCTGTAGGGAGCGGAAAACAATACTGCCCCTGGGCAGACAAATGCCTTTTGAGGAGCAGGAACTGCCACTGACAGAGTGCATGGAATCGAGTAATGACAGCCAGGCAAGGGAGTCAGGGCCTAGTTCATGAGGCAAATGGGAGCTCATAAAGAATTCTGAGCAAAGTCACTATAGAACAAAAGAGGGATGTAAGGAAATCAGTCTGGCAGATAAACATGGGATAAGTTGGCATGAGGCAAAAGAGGCCGTTGAGAGAGAGAGAAAATACTGCAGGCAAAGCAGGTAGTACGGTGATGAGGGACTAAGCCAGGTGATAGCAAAGAGTTGGACAAATCAAAACCACTTTGAAAGGAAAATTAAGAGAGCTTACAAATACTTAAAACTGGGAATAAAAAAAGAGGGGGGATGTGGAGGGGACAAGTCACATCTCACCAAGGACTGAACAAAAACATGTTTCCTTGTATTTTGATTTCCTTAAATGTTGTTTTGTGCAATTACTTATTTTTAAAGCATTGTTTAAAAACCTAACCAAGAGCAGAACAAAACAAAGCACCACACACACAATACTGTGTTGTAGAAAAAACTGGGTTCTTGTCACACAACCAGGAAAAGTTAGCCACACATATACTTTGAAGGGTGAAGGGGAACAGAATTTATTGGGCAAAAAAGAAAAAAAAGAAAACCTCTCAACAAAGTGAGATAGGTTCCTTTTCACAGGAAAGGAGAGGCCAGGCTTCCCCCCCACCCCCACTCCCTCCCCCCCCCGACCAAATGCAAATGGTGTGAACTTCCCAAGGCTCCACCCCATCCTTCCAGTGCACAGGCCAGTCAGAGATTCTCCGGGGATACCTTTTTACTTGGCTGTCTCAATTGTACTCAGTATAAGCAAAGCTTGGTGACTGAAAAGGCATACGCTAGTAAGTGACAAAAGTAATTAGCAAGGAATCATGGAGCATAAACATCTATTGTGTAAAGGAGCAACTTTTTACAAAATCAAGATAAAAGAACCCACTGATGGCTACTACCAACAGAGCCCAGGTCTGATAACATCTCCCAGCATAAAGGCAAGCTGATTTACCCCTTGTTTTACAGAGGCAGCCAGAGCTTGCCAACAAAAATATGTGATTGATCTAATTAGCTCACTGAACTGAGGAAAACAGTGTGCCAAAATCATGTGTACTCACAGATTACTCCTTCCAGGACAAAGCAGTATTGCATAAAAGCCTATCCTTCAACCTAAACGTTCACACTCATTAAAAGGGATGAAACCCAGCAGTACTCAGCATGCAGGAGCTTAATGAATATTATTGGATGGTGATGACACAGACATGAGTCTCAAAAGAATGAGCTCTTTTGATGGAAAAGAAAGAAACATAAAGGACTGTAAAAATGTATATGCAGTGGCTAAACTCCAATTACTAGCTTAGGCCAGGCAATTTTACTACGTTATGCCTGCATTAACATTCCCACTCTCAACTTAATGCTTTATTAACCTAACTAATAATGTCCCTCTTCACTCAGGGTTATTAGCAAATATAAGTCTGTTGAGATTGGCAAACCAACTCATTCATTCAACAAATATTCCTGGGTACTTACCATCACAGGTAACAAATAATGATCTCTAACTAGTCTTTTTGTTACTAATGCGAGAGAGGATCTAAAAACCAGTGTAGCATATCTTTAAAAAATCCTCAGTGGGAAGAGATGAACACCCTAGAGAAAAGTAACAACACTAGCTTCATCAAGTAGTCTGCTGATGACTCACTGGTTAGCTTTAGTGGGTACGTACATACTTAAAAAGCACAAGAATATTATTCTACTGTGTCTCACTCATGGACTGGAGCCAAAGTCAAGATAAGGAAAATTTTTATGTAGTTGTTTATCCAAATTGTCTTGTCTGTTCTACCTTCAACATCACTGCGTGGGGGGAACATTGGGCCGGGAAGCCAAAGACGTTCATGCTTCTGGAGCCCTGAGATATCTGGGAATAACCTAAGCAGCAAAGCGGCCTGCCTGACTCAGGAAAGCAAAACACACCCAGAAAATACAACGGGAGCAGAGCAAAGATTTGGCCACATAAGCTGACTGTTAATATTTTTTATTTTCTAAACTTATTTTTACCGCTAGGATCTTATATAAAAAAACTATCCGTTCATGTCTGACATGTCTGAAGTCAGGATAGTTTATTACACCCAATTTTACTGCTGTAGAGTATTCTGAACACCTCTGGGCCTAAAACCGAATCACTTTATATTGAATAAGCACCATTTAATGAGAAATTTTTCACAGGAAGATAAAATGTCGATTTTACCGTTCTATGAGATGTATACTTACTTATATTTAAGTATTTGAAAAGCTAAAACTAGGTAGAACTAAGGTATAAAATGAAAGGATCAAACTTAAAAAAAAATTTTAAGGTATTTCTGGATACTCTGCTTTTGAAAGTACTGTTTTCTCTAACAAGAGATCCTCTTCCTAAGTTGGCTGCAGGCTAGTCTTGGTCAGCTACTCTATTTTATTAGCAATACAGCTCTGTGGGATGGAACTACAGAAATCCTATTGAAATTGGGATGATGGCTTGTAGCTTAAGAGAAAATACCATTTAAGGTACATAATGAGTTTTTTAAAATGACACATATGTTCCTACTTTAAATATTTAATTATGAAACTTAAAAAAGCAAATTTATTTGCCAACATTTTCACATAGGCCAAGGCTATTTCTTTAAGTACAGGTCTACTGATTGAAGTTCAAAGTTGTCTTTCTTACATAAACCTAACTTCCCATTTAGGTTACTTGAAGTTGAGAAAAACGTCAGTATGAATCAACTCAGCGTAGAATCTTTCCATATTTTAAACATCTTTCCCAATCATTTAGAGTTCTCTCTTCCACATCCAATTTGACACCAATATCTTATGGCAATTTGCCTTTAGTCTTTCCAAAGAATTCAACTTCATCAAAATAAACAATTTCCTTTTCACACACATATTTCATCAGTATACATGTTATTTAATGAAACTATATAATTACCATAAAAATGTACACAACTCAACACTGGGAGGAAAAGTTTGGAACCTTGAGCACACACCAGAAATAGCCTACCAGAAAGGGCACTCAGCAGGGAGTAGGCATGAGTCAATATACTTTCCAGAGAGAATGGAAAGCACTGGTAAACCGGGGAATCACATAGATTGGTTAAGAGAACGTCCAGTGTATTTTTTTTTTTTTTTTTTTTTTTGAGACAGAGTCTCCCTCTGTTGCCCAGGCTGGAGTGCAATGGTGCGATCTCAGCTCACTGCAACCTCCACCTCCCAGGTTCAACCTTTTCTCCCACCCCAGCCTTCCTAGTAGCTGGGATTACAGGCACCCACCATCATGCCCGGCTAATTTTTTATTTTCACCGTGTTGGCCAGGCCAGTCTTGAACTCCCGACCTCAGATAATCCACCCACCTTGGCCTCCCAAAGTGCTGGGATTACAGGCGTGAGCCACTGCACCTGGCCACATCTACCGTACTATAAAAAGAAGTCAGTTGTATTCTCAAAAGCTAGCCTCTAACTTAAAACAGTAACTTTAATCAAGGTTATTCTTGCTTAAAGAAAGTATCAGTTAAGTCTCTCAGAGAGGGAATATCTGTGGCTTTCTGCCATATCCTTTGTGGGAGAAGTGCTACAGAGCCATTGTTTTTGAAAAAGGAAGCATATACTGCTATCTATATAGCCTAAGGTCATCCCCAGAGTTTAATTTGCAATATTTACACTGGACAATAATCCCTAATAGGCTGGTAGAAAAAATATTGGCCTTGAGCAGCACACTTACAAGAAAATTGACAAAGAGATTTGCAAATTTATATTCTCCCTTCCAACCTCACCTAAAGACACTGCTCCATACCTATGTAAAACCATTACAAATTGGCAGCCAGAATACTGAATCCAGCCCACAGGTTTATGTTTTATTTCATTTGGAGACCTTTGAATATAACATTCATGCTCTAGTTCGTCATAGAACCGGTCATATTCTATGGTCTCACATCTGCCTGACCCCAGTGTGCATGCCACTGAGCCAGCCAGATACACAGTTCCGCCATAACTTGACTCTGCATAGAAAGTTTGTTTAGCTTCCGGCAACACCAGAAGTGTTCTTAGAGAGGAGGTATGCGCTTTGGTAGAAGTACCCAACCACATCTCTAAAGAAAGACTAGAGAGCTCACTTACCATGGAGAAACAGTAATGGCTCAAGGTAACTATTCAAAAACTTTAGCATTCCTAAGAACCATGTGGGAATCTTTCTGAAATGCAATTCCTAGGGCCCTATCCCTTCAGATTCTGATTCGGAAGGTCTGGGAATGGAAATCCAGGAATCTGCATTTTAAAAAGCACTTCAGGTGACAGGATACATGCAAGAGGTGAAATAATAAAAATGTTAACAGCTATGAGCAGTTACCAGGCCCTATACCAAGCCCTTTACATGTAACAACTTAATCCTGGAACAACGCTATGAGATAGCTACTACTATTATTATCTTCATTTTACAACTGAAGAAGCTGATGAAAGAAGAGATTAAGAAACATGCCTGTGCTTATACAACTAGTAAGGGGAAGAGCCAGGATGAAAAACCAGGCCATCAGGTCAAAGAGTTCACCCTCAACCATCTCTTTATACTCCACTACTACTACGGTCGAAGGGAATGTGCTCAACATGAAATACAAACCCCTCAAAGTTTGCTGCTTCAGACTCAGTCAAAGCCATTTATCCTTCACCCATGAATCCCCACTGTCACATTCACCACCATCCTTCCTGGTCAGGATGAAGAGTTCTTTTACATGTTACAATTACAGAAATTGTGGAAGAATTGGCAAAAGAGGCTCTGACTGGGATGAATGCCAAGACTCAGATGCCCCCATTCTGAAGCAGGATTGCAACATTTCAGAAAAGCTCTGACAGCCTGAAAGAAAAGAGAGCTATGCCATTCTCCAACTAAAGATATGAGAAAGGAAAAAACAATAGTCTAGTTGTTAACAAAGCAAAGGATATTCCAACCCAATTCCTAACACAGTTACCTCAAGCTGCAAAATTATGACCAATGATAGAGGGTCTCTAAGGGATGAGTCAAAAGTTCATACCAGCTAGGAAAAGAGTTCTTAGACTTGACACCAAAAGCACAACCCGTAAAAGGAAAAACTGATGAAAATCATCAAAATTTAAAACTTTTGCTCTATGAAAGCGCACGTGAAGAAGATGAAAAGGTAAACTACAGACTGGCAGAAAATATCTGCAAACCATATACTTGAAAAAGGACTAGTGTCTAAAATATTAAACTCTCAAAACTCAACAGTAAAAAAATAGAAAAGGGGCAAAAGACATGAACAGACATTATTCTGAGGAAATACAGAAGGCAAATAAGTACATGAAAAATGTTCAACATTACTAGCTATTAGGGAAATGCAAATTAAAACCACAAAGATATATTACTGCATATCTATCAGAATGGCTTAAATTAAAAATAGTGAAAATAGTAAACATCAGAAAAGATGCAGAGATACTAGATCACTTGCTGGTAAGAATATAAAATGGTATAGTCACTCTGGAAAACATCTGGCAGTTTCTTAACCAAACATGGGCCGGGGACAATGGCTCACACCTATGATCCCAGCACTTTGGGAGGCTGAGGAGGGAAGATCACATAAGCCCAGGAGTTCAAGGCCAGCCTGGGCAAAATGGTGAAACTCTTTCTCTACCAAAAAAATAAAAATAAAAATAATTAGCTGGGTATAATGGTGACCACCTGTAGTCCCAGCTATTCAGGAGGCTGAAGTGGGAGGATCACTTCAGACTGGGAAGTCAAAGCTGCAGTGAGCCGTGTTCATGCCACTGTACTCCAGCCTGGGTGACAGAGTAAGACACTGTCAAAAAACAACAAAAAAATAAAAAAGCAAACATGTAACTACTGTTCAACCCAGCAACTGACCTGCTGGGCATTAACCCCAGAGAAATGAAAACTTACGTTAACACAAAAACCCATACACAAATGTTCATAGTAGTTTTATTTCTAAGAGCCAAAAACCAGAATCAGCTCAGATGTTCTTTAATAGGTAACTGGTTAAACAAACTGTGGTACATCCATACCATGAAATATCACTCAGCAATAAAGAGTAATGAACTATTGATACCAACAACAGCTTGAATGACTCTCCAGGAAATTATGCTAAGTGAAAAAAGCCAATCTCAAATAGTTTCATGCTGTATGATTCCACCTATATAACATTTTTTAACGAGAAAATTTTAGAAATGGAGGATAGATTTGTGGTTGCTAGGGATGATGTATGGGAAGATGCGGGGGTGAGGGCAGGAGGGAAGTGGTGTGATTGTAAGAGGGCAACAGAAGGGATCCACATGGTGCTGGAACTATTCAGTATGTTGACTTTGGTGGTAGATACACAAACCTACATAGATGGCAAACTTTATAGAATGTAATGCGGGCACACACAAAGAGTACAAGTAAAACTAAGGAAGATGTGTGAACTGTATCAATGTCAATAGCCTGGTTATGATACTATACTATAGTTTTGTAAAATGTTACCATTGGGGGAAACTGGGCAAAGTGTAGGAAGGATCTCTCTGTATAATTATTACAACAGCACGTGAATCTACAATTATCTCAATAAAAATTTTTATTGGGGGAAAAAAATTCACGTTCTTAAGTGTGAACTCAGACAGTACATTCTTTCACTGGGAATATACAATGGCCCACTCTTTCCAGAAAGCATTTCGCAATGCTACCAAAAGTGAGAAACTCACATAACCTTTTATCCAACAATTCCATTTTTAGGGTACTAATTGTTATGAATAAATTATAATATGTTGAAAATTAAGGGACAAAAGCATTTATTTCAGTAATGGCTTTTATACTTAAAGACTAGAAACAACTAAATGTGGTACATACACCCTACAAAGTTCTACCTAGTCATCAAAATAATCTTTTGGAATTAAACAGTGAACCTGGAATGATGGTCAAGATATATTCAGTTGTTCCACAAATACTTATTCAATTCCTTCTACAGACCAGGCACTGTTCTTGCACTAGGAACTTTAACAAATGCCAAATAAGGTATGATCCCAATGTTTCATTGAACTGTACAGTCTGAATGACTGTTAGTAAGTAAAAAGGTGAGAAAGGATTAAACACATATTTCTGTGCGTGTAGCTACAAATACACACATAAATATGGACACATATACATATGAACATACATATACACATAGATATGTACATACAGTGTAAATTCCAGAAGGACATAACTGGAAATGTCAATAATGTTTCCTCCTGAAAGGTGGGATTGTGTGTGTTTAGTTTTGTTTATCTGTATATTCTAAATTTCTATAATTAATAAGTATAATTAGATTTTTTTTAATTATTGGAGGAAAAAAGGCTGGTCCCCAGAGAGTGCCATTTTATGACATATTTGGCATTAAATAGGTTTATTTAACCAATCTGCTCATGGCTAGATATTTAGTTTCCTTTTAGGTTTTCAGTGTCATAAACACTGTGCAAGGAACTTCTTTTTTTTTCTTTGAGACAGGGTCTTGCTCTGTTGCCCAGGCTGGAGTACAGTGGCGAAATCACAGTCACTGCAGCCTTGACTTCTGGGGCTCAAGCAATCCTCTCCACTTGAGCCTTCCCCATAGCTGGGACTACAGGTGTGCACCGCCACACCCAGCTATTTTTTTACTTTTTGTAGAGATATCGTCTCCTTACTTTGCCCAGGCTGGTCTTGAACTCCTGGGCTCAAGTGATCCTCCTGCCTCAGCCTCCCAAAGTGCTAGAATTACAGGTGCGAGCCACTACGTCCAGCCTAGAAACATTCTCTTAACTATGCATTTGAACATAGCCATGATTTTGTCCTTCAATTAGAATCCCAGAAGTGGAAACATCAGCTCAAAGAGTATGAATATCTGAAGGCTTTTGATGTGAACAGGCTCCTCGTAAGTTGTATGCTTTATACTCCAATAACTAGTGATCCATTTTCTCCAGGCTCACTCATGCTGCTAATCAACAATGAGGATTAACTTGTTCTTGGATTCTCTAGACTTTCCCTTTTGGGGGAAAAATTATTTTAACAGCAGATAAATACACTATAATTAGTTGGTTGTCAGTTAAATTTGAAAATATAATTTGTCAATTTTACTTTCATTGCAGAATTTTGACAGACCCGTGAAGATAAACAAAAAATCATCTCTGTAGAACTCTATATTTAATTCAATGATCTTTACTTAGATAATCGTTGTGGATTCATATCTGACATCTCTAAATCATTAGCTTACAGAGATCAGCCTCCCCAACAAGAACTCCCAAGCTAAGGACAGAGGTGGCCTTTTTATAGTAACTACCTCATAGGAGCAATATGGGGAAAGGTGACACAATAGAAGCTCCATGTGCCTCCATGGACATATTAAATGGTTCCCAGATGTTGTTTACTATTAGTGTTTCTATTATAAGTAACAAACCTTTAACATAACATAGTGAGAACTTAAATAGCAGCTATTTCAATCCTCTTTTCATTTTACAGATGAGAAAACTGGAGTTTGCAAAGGTGGGCCTAGAATTCAGGTTTCCTTAATGCCAGTCTAATACTCTTTATCTAACATAATTTTGTCTTTTGGTAGGTGTTCTATGGACAGACTGAAAGCTAGAGACACCTTAATTCTCAGAATTACACTTAATCAGAGCAATCTGCAATTTGAGATTTAAGTCTACATGCTCAAAATATACTTCGTTTACAGATATCCGCCTGGTTAATAATAATTCTCTAAAGCAGATATTTTAAGTTGCAGGCTAAAAGTAAATGGGTTTATATCTGCCTTAGAAGATGATGAATGATTGATTACAAATCTCTACTCTGATACAGGGTTTCTGATTGCATTAGACACAGGGCCTGAAGACTAATTAAAAATGTTCATATATTCATCACCGTTGATTGTGCATAATCCACTGCTGAAAGTACCAGTGCAGCACCTTCTCTAAAATGACAGAGGAAACAGATGAATTTCCACTCAGAACTCCCAGAGGCTATCTGTCTTGATTTCAGGGTAAGTGGGCTTTCCCTAATAACCTAAATCACAAACAGAATGACAGTTTAAAAACCCTAGACCAAATTTTACTATTCTATCTGAGTAGGGGCTGGCTAGGCCTGGTCACATGTTATGTGATCAATAAATAATTACAGATGGATTGGTAAACAGATCTACAGGCATACTCTACAAATTTTCAAAACTAATTTTTCTAGATGCCTACATAATTGGAAGTCACAATTATGCGTTACAATGAGCCAAAGGAAATATATCGTGTTTGTTTGTTTGTTTGTTTTGAGACAGGGCCTCGCTCTGCTTCCTAGGCTGGAGTGCAGTGGCATGATCACAACTCACTGCAGCCTCAACCTCCTGGACTCAAGCAATCCTCCTGCCTAGGCGCTCCCCAACCCCCACCACCACCCCAGTAGCTGGGACCACAGGCATGCACCACCATGCCCAGTTAATTTTTTAAAATTTTTGTAAAGACAGGGTCTTGCCACGTCAACCAGGCTGGGGAAATAAATCCTATATACCACCAAAAACACTCCTTAAACTTACTCCCTTATATACATGCTCCAGCCCTAGAGTGGGTAGCTAGTACAGATCTCTCTCCACTCCTAAAGGGCTACAATTATTATCTGACAGTCAAGTGTTGCACTCACCTGCAAAAACACCAACAAGGTTGATATGGTTTGGCTGTGCCCCCAAACTTCAACTTGAATTGTATCTCCCAGAATTCCCACGTGTTGTGGGAGGGACCTGGGGGAGGTAAATGAATCATGGGGGCCAGGCTTTCCCATGCTATTCTCGTGACAGTGAATAAGTCTCACAATATCTGGTGGGTTTATCAGGGGTTTCCACTTTTGCTTCTTCATTTTCTCTTGCTGCTGCCATGTAAGAATTCCCTTTCGCCTCCCGCCACGATTCTGAGGCCTCCCCAGCCATGTGGAACTCTAAGTCCAATTAAACCTCTTTTTCTTCACAGTCTCGGTATGTCTTCTCCTATTATCTGTTCTCATATTATCTGTGTTCTCCTATTCCTCAGGAAATGTCTGTCCTCTCCCTGACTCCACTGCCATCCCAGAAAGCACACCCCCCTCCCACACCAGGTTCCTCTTTGATCTGATTCAGGAGTTAGAATCCTTACCCAGCTTTAGGACATAAGGATGGCACTCACTGTGTTGCCTGAAAGTGCCCCAGTACTAAAGGAGCATATACTAATCTTCCTCCAGGAGGCTCTTGTGGCACCTCTGGGTGTCTGTAATGAGAGTGGCCATGAGGGTAGAAAAAGAAAGAGTATCTTGTCCATGAAAACTGCACAACAAGTGTGTGTTTGGAGGACGGGCTTAAAACTCAAAATCCTGTTGAATGAAGATACTTGAGGTACTAGCTTTTGACCCACTTAATGTACAAAGGATCTGACAAATGAAAATAGATTAGAAATTACATAATCTATATTAATAGCAAGAAAAAGATTTATGAAATTCAACACAGCAACTATAAACCTAAGGTGGAAAGGGGAAAAAATAATGAAGACTCTGAGCTTGAAAATCATCCCAGTTTAGCAATGACAAAACCAAAAAAAAGATATAGACCAAACAATAGCAGAGTTGTCATGTAGCTACTCAACTTCTGCTTTTAAAAAATCATCAAATAGCAGCATTGAAATATACGATGCCACATATCCACATCCTCTACATTTCTTCCATATAAAATGCTAGTGAGCAAAATTTACCTTTTTTATTTTGTAACTTTCTTTTACATTCCTTATATATTCCTGTATTGATTTTTTTAAATTCTTGCCTTCTTTACCTCATTTTCTTCTTCACATACTTCTTTTTGGGCTCTGGAGATCCAGATTCTGACCTAGGCTCTGTCCTTGTAGATGCCAATATAATTTACATAAGTACCAGTGGGCATGCATTGCACATCAATTTATTCAATAAATTCTACTCTGTACCAGAACCAGTGCTGGATACAAGGAAGACAACGGTGAACAAGTCAAACATGGTTCCTCTCTTTATAGAGCTTAGATATGAAATCAACAATCTCTTTCAGTTCTCAAAGAACTCTTCTTCTCCCTCCCTCATGGAATGAACTTCATCTGTTTCATTTCCATTATTAATCACTTTTAACACTCCCATAACAGTCTGTCTCATATGAAATGCTACTTTCTAAGAGAGATTCAGCCAGACTGGTTCATAAGGCAAAAGAAAGAGAGAGAGAGAGACAGAGAGAAGGAAGGAAGGAAGGAAGGAAGGAAGGAAGGAAGGAAGGAAGGAAGGAAGGAAGGAAGGAAGGAAGGAAGGAAGGAAGGAAGGAAGGAAGGAAGGAAGGAAGGAAGGAAGGAAGGAAGGAAGGAAGGAAGGAAAAAGAGAGGGAGGGAGGGAGGGAGGAAGGAAGGGAGGAAGGGAGGAAGGGAGGGAGGGAGGGAGGGAAAGAAAATGCAATAGAGGGATTCTACAAAAATCAAGGCCTTGAAAAAATATGCACAGTACTGTAGTTTTAGATGAACACAGAATGTGAGCAAACGTTATAGGAAAAACTGGGCAGGGGAGAAGAGGAGAAACCACAGAAGGCCCCACCGCCTCAACAAGTGGAACCTGATCCAATGAAAGTGTGGTCACTGGGTCATTCAGTCCTGATTGCTTAATGAAAGTGTGCAAATCAGCAGATATTATGCCTGAGCGTTCCAAATGTCCCTAATTATGACCAAGCAGATGAAGGCCTTAAAAATCACACTTCACCCTATTTGAAAGGGTTGCTGGCACATCATTAATTAAAATACCTCAGCTCCCAAATACATTAGAAGCATGATAATTATCTTCATACAAAATTTGCTTTAAAACACTTGAAATGCTTCAAATCCTAGGCTGACAACAGAATATAAACAAAAAGACCATGCATTAAGGCTCCTGTCCATTACTATGTTGCTGCAAACAAAAGTTAACAGCTCCCCCCTTTGGGAATAAGAAGCGTTGACAGCCCTGAGAAAGAAATGCAGCAATTATCTTGATTATTATTATTATAATAATAGCACCACATAACCTTTCTTGAGATATTACCATATGCCATGCACTATGCTAAGTGTTTTTGTACATGGCCCAAGCTCAGAGAGACTGAGTAATTTGCCAAAGGTCACCCAGCCAGAATGTTTCAGCGCAGAGAATTAAATTCAAGTCTGTCTGGCTGCTCCAAAATCTATACTGTTTGTTAGTCACTACAACGCCACCAAAGAGGCAATGTCAAAAGAGGGGAGGAGGCAGAAAGGAGATGGAGCCAACAATTGCAAACGTTTTCCCGGAGTTCATTTACAAGATTAAAAATGGTCAAAACCACAGAAGTTGAATGTTGAACCACTAGAGAAGCCCAAACAGAATTCCAAAGATTCCCTAAACAGGGTACCAGAAAACTTGCCTTCTGTTCCAAGACTGGTAAAATTTGAACAAAGAGGCTGGGCGTGGTGGCTCACACCTACAATCCCAGCACTTTGGGAAGCCGAGGTGGGCGGATCACAAGGTCATGAGATCATGAATCGAGACCATCCTGGCTAACATGGTGAAACTCAGCCTCTACTAAAAATACAAAAAAAAAAAAAAATTAGCCGGGCGAGGTGGCGGGCTCCTGTAGTCCCAGCTACTCGGGAGGCTGAGGCAGGAGAATGGCGTGAACTCAGGGGGCGGAGCTTGCAGTGAGCTGAGATAGGGCCACTGTACTCCAGCCTGGGAGACACAGCAAGACTCCGTCTCAAAAAAAAAAAAAAATTTGAACAAAGAGAAATGGTAAGTCTGTAGCACAAGGAAAGAGTGATTCATCAGGAAGGTACCTATCTGAGGAGAGGCAGTGGAGCCACATGGGTACCCACTTTCATCCAGTTACCCAACCAATATGTATTGTATGCCTACCGTGTGCCAGGGGCCCACCTACTTCCCTGGTCTCAGGCTTCCATGTGCTAAAGGGTAACCATAAAACCCTAAAGGAGGAAAAGATCCTGTGCACAGAACCTGTGAAGGGGAAATGAGCAGGACTGACAGGATATACTTCAGGAATGCTCGGTTCCAGTGTTCTCCAACTCGGGAGGAGACTTCTCAGTTGAAGAACCACCCCCACTCCAATCCCGAATTCAGCTGTACTATAGTGAGAACAGTATTGACTCCAAAGCACTGAGTTCTAACGACTTATTTTCAATAAATGAAAACTCAGAATCTTTCTTAGAAGGCATTTTCCTAAAGATGAAAACAGGAAGCTACTCTGGTTGTGTGACACTAGGGAAAACAGTTCTGAAATCTTACAGTCTCTCCAAGAATAAGAAAGGGCCAGCACTGTTCGTGAAGTTTCAATATGGCCCCACCTCATCTTTGAAAGACTCACATGTCATGGCCTAGTGGAGTCAAATAAATTTTCAAATCCCAGTTCCGCTACCTACCAAGTCTGTAACTTTTTTTTTTTTTTTTTTTTTGAGACAGAGTCTGGCTCTGTCACCCAGGCTGGAGTGCAGTGGCCGGATCTCAGCTCACTGCAAGCTCCGCCTCCCGAGCTTACACCATTCTCCTACCTCAGCCTCCAGAGTAGCTAGGACTACAGGCGCCCGCCACGTCGCCCGGCTAGTTTTTTGTATTTTTTTTTTTTTTTAGTAGAGACGGGGTTTCAACGTGTTAGCCAGGATGATCTCGATCTCCTGACCTCATGATCCGCCCATCTCGGCCTCCCAAAGTGCTGGGATTACAGGCTTGAGCCACCGCGTTTAAGCAAAGTACTTAACCTCTTTTGGCTCTAATTTCCTCAGTTTCAAAATGGGGATAACCTCCATCCTCCTGGCATCTTATGGGCATGAGTGTACTCTTCACCCCAGCTGTGATGCATTCCCTGCCCACAGCCCCCACAAAGGGCACTGGTTATATTGCCAAGCACTGCTTGGGGGCAGCCTTAGACAATGATTTTCTGTACCAAAATATACACACACCATCGACCTGCTAGTCACAGGGCATAGAAGCTGACAGAACAAGGGATGGGAATCTGATTTAGAAGCAACCAATCCCTATGCTGGCCTTTAACCTATGATGTGCTCTAATGTCAGAGATAATCATCAATTAGTTCAGCCTTTCAAATTATCCTGGGGATTTGAAGTAGGAGGTAAAGCTAGATGGCAGCAGGCAACAAAGCGGGTAAATCCTGTGACACAAGGGCAACTTAGAGAGTAGCGGGCTACAAAAACAGCGGACTCCCAGAATGACAGTCCACAATCCCTCAGCCTTTTGATTCCAGCCTCTTAGGTGACTAGCTCTCCTTAGCCCTTGCCCTTCCTGAAGCCTGGCTATTCCTTTTCCCTAGGATCTAACAGTAAGCTTCCTACTACCTGAGGTCACAGGAGGGTATCTGTATTCTCTGCAACCAGAGATAAAGCAGGTGGGGAGCCTACACCCACCTGTGAAAGAGGCCACAAGGAGGCAGAAAACCATTCACCAAGCTGCGCTGTTGGACTTCACTGAACAGATTGGGAGGGAGAAATGGCACGACCCATCTAACTGAGGAGGGCTCAAGATGCCTCTCACAGAGGCAGGCTACCAGAGGAAGCAGCCAGACGGCAGGTGGAGGGTAGAACACTCCAGTTACGATAAGTATAGGATAACTTCAAGAAGTTCCATGAAGTCAAACACCAAATAAAGTCCAGAAGCTCTCATACTTTTGCACAATTTGTGGCCTCAGCTGAGGGGGTTGGGGGAGCATTACTCTAACACTTAAGACTGAAACAAAGCCAAATGTTGCTGGTTTTCTCCTTGAGATAAGGTTTCGTTGAGGAATGAAAAAACAAAGACTATTGAACACCCTCCAAACAAAAACCAAACGACAACAGTGAAAAAAACCTAAAAGCAAAGTTTCCCTCTGCTCCCCCATCCAAATACGTAATTTAAAAAATGATAGTCAAAATAACAAGCGGTATCAACCCTGCAGGAGCCATTACGTGAAGCCTTACCCAGTGCCACCTCCTCCTGGCCTGGCCTCCAATCCTACGCCAGCTTTTCTGGAGCACCTGTGGGGTCCCTTTCCATGTATCATTTATTTTATTACCTAGCTTCCAATTAAAATTTGTTCCACTTCATGTTTTCTGGTTTAAATATATGAGTTCTATATTTCAACAGAATGGACAATGGGTTTCAGCAGATACCCTTGATGTACATTTCAAGCTATTTACTTCAGTGCCTTTCTCAAATTTGCATATAACAGAAAATTTGTTTACCATAGATTTTAAAGAGGCAGTAGAGGAGCACTACTGCATAAATCAAAGCTGGGAGAGAAATGGGGGTACTCTAACAGGCCAAGGCATAATTTATCCAGATTTATTTTTCGTCAGACCACTACTCAATGGGGCATGAAAATTATTGTTCCTATTAGCTTTTCCTTCAGTCACCAAAAGAACAAGCAGTTGCTGTATTGACAAAGTATTCACTTCTCACAGAGGTGGGAAGAAGCAGAAAAAATCAGATCTGAAGCCACTGGCCTGGGTCCATTCAATAAGCTATGAGAAATACCTGAGATAACGCTTGGGCTTCTGTTTAGAGCTACACGGTTTTTATTCTACTCTCTCACTGTACAAAATTCAATATCTTCCTGGCGTTGAGTGGCAATAGCCCAAGGTGATAAGCAGTGAATCACAACCAACTTCATTGAGTGGTTTTTTGCAGCCTATAAATAAAATCAGAATCTCTGAAGCTAGTAAACATTGTGAGGTCTGAATATCTCAAGGTTATTCACTTCTGAACCTCTCTGGAAAGAGTATAAACATAATCAAAAGAAATATGGTTTATGATTCACAGAATTTCTTCTTGCACAAAAATTCAACTTTTAATTATCAGAGCATTATACTAAAGCATTGCAGACCTTTAACTTCTCAGCCCCTGTGTTACCAATAATAATAATAATAAAGTCAATTTTCCAGCAGTTAAAAAGTACAGAGGTAAGCGGCAAAACATTAGCTTCAGGAAAACACTACACATCTAAATTGTTTCTAATATGATGAAATTGATTAAATGGAAAGAATAAATGTAATTCCCCATTATGCCACAATGAAATTTCAAAGTTATTCAACAAATGCAAACACTTCTTTAGAAATCTGGGTAACTTGAAGTGAGGATTTTCAATTTGTTGGGGGCATCTGCCAAGACCCACTTCTCTGCCCCCCAATACTTCCAATTCAAGGATGAGATCTGGCACTGCCATTTTGGTATTAGATGAGCCTGGCTGCTCCACCTCCCACCTTTGCTGGGCAAAAATTGGGCTGAGCCAATCCGATTTTTGCTCCCAGGAATTGAAAATACAATCGGAAAATGCTAAATGTGTTTCTCCAGTTGCTTCAATAACTGAGACATAAACTCAGAAGCTATAGTGCAGCCTGCTTCAGCCATGTGGAGTGAAAGCCAGTTTAGTGAGAGAAAGAAAGAAAACAGAATAGAGTGCTGAGCTGGCATTCTAATTCCCGATGTGAGTCCTTCCTTAGGCCCAGTTGAGCCTGAGTTCCATAACCTATCAGAATTCTTTCAGTAAATTTCCCTTTTTGTTTAATTTAGAAGATTTCTCTTAATTTCAATCTATTTTAAACAGGGCCGCAGTCACATACGCAGGGGATGAGAGGTAAGCAATGCTAGAACGATCTTTCTGCAAGTGAAAATAAAATAAGATAATCATCAAAATTCAGAGCCAGAAAGCCCTTTGATCAAAAGAGATGGAGCTGACACACCATTTGAGAATTTGATTCTTATTTCTGTCATGTATTTATTATAGTATCTTAGTTCAAAACCAAAGAGCCTCAAGTTTCTACATGTCGAATAGGCAACACTTCCCTTCCAAAGGCATTTCCTGCTGTCCTCCTGCCCCCAACCATACTGATACTCAGCAAGTGTCTCTTGCATCTTCCCTCAACTGTTAATTTGCTCATGTTTAGCTTCTTCTCAGAAGCCTACAATGGTTTCCAACAGCTTGATGTGTCAAATTAAAACTCCTGATAAAGTGCTGCACCCTTTAGTTCCGCATTGTCTAACCACTGTTGTAACCCATTATGCCTAAGTCAGTCCTAGCATCAGCCCTCTTGTTCACCATCCATGGCTACAAGATTCCCACTTTAAGTTGAGAGCATGGCAGCTGCTGATGCCTCCTCTCAGAAATGGCCCATCAAGAGTAAAGGTGAGGAATCTTGGAGTCTAGACACTTGGATACCAGTCCTGATTCTTTTATTAACCTGTCATCATTTAATTTCTACAGGCCTGACTTCTCTATAAAATGAAGATGCTGAGGTTTGACCACTGGATTTCAGCTTTTTTCCTGCCCCAAATCATCTAAAAGGGATGGCAAGGACACATTAAGTAACAACTTTTTTCTTTTTTGAGACAGTCTCACTCTGTCACCCAGGATGGAGTGCAATGGCACGATCTTGGCTCACTGCAACCTCCACCTCCCAGGTTGAAGTGATTCTCCTTCCTCAGCCTCTTGAGTAGCTGGGATTACAGGTGTGCGCCACCATGCCCAGCTAATTTTTTGTATTTTTAGTAGAGACGGGGTTTCACTGTGCCAGCCAGGATGGTCTCGATCTCCTGACCTTGTGATCTGCCTGCCTCAGCCTCCCAAAGTGCTGGGATTACAGGCATGAGCCACCACGCCTGGCCAATAATAACATTTTTTAAAAACAGAACAAAATATGTCACATCAACTGAGTAAAAAAACAGCCAGAAAGACATTGCTGTTGGCTTTGATGGCATCACAGCAGAGGTAAAACTTGGCTAAACTATGAAGGATAAGAAGGACATGGATCAATGGAAGGGCTGTGCTTATGTCAATTAAGCTTTCATTTACTTTTGTGCTGGTTGTTCACAAATAGTATTAATAAATCATTGGAAGAAACATATATTAAGAGACTGGACTGGAAAGGAAGAAACTGTTCTAAACACTTACCAAACACATACCGAGAAGGCTCTTGATAAGGCTAAGGATAGGGCTAAAGGAGAAACTGAAAGACAAATGGACATAATCGACGGCAGTCTAGCCTCTGAGGGCAAGGACCATATCTGCTTTGCTCACACTGTGCTCCCAACCCCTAAGAGCACCTGGCAACAAATTAGTTGAAAGAATACAAAAACATGGCTCCTACCTTTAAAAATCTATGATTGTTATTTAAAAAAAAAAAAAAAAGGAGAAGAAGAAAAAACAGAGAACAAAAGAGAATATGTTGTCCCTTCCCTTCTGGATCCCTAATAAACACAGCATCAATTTCACTTATGGGGAGCCCTCCAGGGGATAATACAGGGAGGAATGTAAACTTCACACAATAACCATTTTATACAATAAATGAACAAACCCCACTGTGTCGGCAAGTAAACAAATCTGTCACTTGACTCATTCTCTGTGCTTACCATTAGCTGAGAATGAGCCTTTTAATAGAAAAGAATAAGTCACTCCACAATGGTAAGCCCAAAAAAAACCCTGAAATATATATTAATTTACTTGAAAATGCCACCTCTTCTTAAGTTGATTTTCTCCTGCAACCGCCTCAACCACAGGCAATTATGTCACATGTGCCAGATCCATGTGGTCCAAATGACAAACAGCCCCCCTAACCAAATGTATTACCATAGCAACAAAGGGACTGCATTTGCCGTTCTCTACCTGCCAGGGCCTGATCAATTATTTAACATGCCTATACTACAGTGACACTGTATAAATGATCATGTTCATTAGCAGCAAGAGTCAGCTCTCAGAAAATCACAAACCCCTGACAGTTAAATTGGTCACAAAACCAAACACACTCTCCTTGACGGTGATGTTAAAGATCACAGCGTAAAGGGATGGAAGGAGAACAAACTGTTCTTAGTTTTAAGCTTCCACTTTAGAACTGCATTAGCATTCACTCTCCTAAGCTCTTATTGTGAAAAAAGGAAGAAAGAATGAAAGAAAAAAGACACACAAATTGATTTTATACAAGTAACACACATTATCAAAAGTTGTTGAAAATAATATGATTAGATAAGAAGATTGGAGAGCCAAAGGATAAAATTTGTCTTAAGCTTGTTTGATGGTTTTGGGTTTTGTTTTTCTTCTGTTCCACTTCTGGGTTATTTCTCATTAGAAGAATAGGCTGGGAAGTGAAAAATTGGATACCGAAGGGAATTTACAGTAGGCAGCAGCCAGCAGTGACTGTCCTCTCTCCCAACCTGGTTAAACCTCCACCGACTTTCCACAGGGAGATTCCTGAACAGAGAACAACTGAGGATGTCCATTTGGTTCTGTGAGAAAGGAGATATCATTTCATCAAGAATTAACCAAAGACTGAGTTCAGTCCAGTACTCTGGCAATTTACCACACAAAACTTTAAAACCAATACAACTAAAACAAACAATTCTATTTCAAACAATTTAACGAGCTGAATCCAGGTAGGGATTAAAGTGTGTTAGAATGGCCCCTATACCCTGTATTCACAGTGATCCAGAAACTGGATCAGCACTGAAGGCTGGAATCAGCACTGGGGCTAGAAGGAAAGGCAAATAAATGGCTTTTTTACTCACTTCATTGTGTTCTTTCATGGAGGAAAGAGAGAAAATGGAGACAGCCCGCCTAAAGATTCTCATTGATTTATAATAGATCATAGTGTGATAGTGAAAGTTTCAGACAGATAAGTGTTTTTATTTTGCTAAAAATAACCAACATCAGCCAGGCATGGTAGCTCACACCTGTAATCCCAGCACTTTGGGAGGTCGAAGTGGGAGGGTCACTTGAGCCTAGGAGTTTGAGACCACCCTGGGCAACATGGGGAGACCCCATCTCCACAAAAAATTTTAAAAATTAGCCGGGTGTAGTGGCACATGTGTATGGTCCCAGCTACTTGGGAGGCTGAGGTGGGAGGATCACTTGAACCTGGGAGGCCAAGGCTGCAGTGAGCTGTGGTCATGCCACTGCACTCCAGTCTGTGTGACAGAGCAAGACCCTGTCTCAAATAAATAAATAAATACACACATACATACATACATACAAACTGACATGGCCAGAAAGGAAGCCTCTAATTTACTGACAAATTAGAAGGCAGATATAAAAGTCTGAATAACCCATTCTTATACAAGGTTCCTATGACACTGTTCTAGGTATAGTCCTTGGTCTTTGTGCTCTACCACAATCTAGCTTCCCACAAGCCACAGCTATCAGACGCTGACTAGACCACAAAGATGACTAAATAATTTATGAAAAGTGTAGTTTTCCAGTACAGTAGTCCTTTCATTACAGATATTAATTGTTATTATGGTAAATGCAAGAAAATCTCTTAAAAGGTAATGATATACAATTATTTCACTGTTCATATGGACAAGAATATGAAAAAAATTATTAAATATTCATCCAAAATGACTGTTTCTCCCTTAAAATCCATCTTCCCCAAGAAAAGAATCACAAATACTTAAAATAAAATCTAGGGTGGCCTATATATCACAAATTGCTCCTCTAAGTGGATAAATCATCACATAAAAAAGCTAAGCATTTACAAACACTTCCTGCGTTGGTATAATTTTATCTATACACACATAAAATAAAAACACGCACCTCAGGGATCATTTACACAACTAAATGTCTTTCTGATTACCACACAATAAAGCTCAAGACAGATAACCTCTAACATCTGACAATACATAGGACATGAGTTATGACCACTGTTCTATTTCCATAATTGAGTGAGTACCTTTAAACAATTGGCCAAATATCTGACTCCCATTTTCAATCATGCGACAGGCATGCAAATACATGTTTACAATATATTATGGAATCCATGGAGAACACTAAGTTCTAAGAAAGTCTTTTTGAAGTTTTTGTTCTTTATACTTCTCTACTCTAATAATTTTAGTTGCCAGTATAATAGCAACAATCCATGAATGACATTTAGAAACAAAGTGAATTTTCTTCTGCCAGCTGACAAGGACTTCACAGCTGCTGGTCACAGCACTCACTCTACCTTCTTGTCAATAGTAGGCACTCTCATTTGTCAATGAACTAAAAATTGGAATATATTATGTAAAGCTAAAAGTAATCTTATACTTGTACATATTTGTCTTGAATTTTGTTTATAAATTATTTCTACCACTTGCACTCAAGTAAAGATTAAACAACAGAAGTAATATACATCACAGTACAGTTTTTAATAACAGAAAATTATAAACTTAAAAATGTCCAACAATGGCAAAGTGATCCATATGATTTATGGAACATTTATACAATATACCACTACTAAAAATGGTACAAGACCAAAGTAATCAAAGGAGATCAAAAGAACAGAAAGAGTCACAGAAACAGACTCCCACATATACAATCAGGATTTTCAATAAAGGCACCAACACAACACAATGAGGAAAGAAAAATCTTCTCAACAAATGGAGCTGGAATAACTGGATATCCATATGGAGTGATATTAATCTTGAATTCTGGCTAACATCACTCAAAAAAACTGACTTGAGATATAATATAGATAAAAACGTAAAAGCTAAAACCATAATGCTCTCAGAGGAAAACACAAGAGAATATCATCTTGACATGTGGGAAGAGGCCACAGAAAGCAATAATATATGAAAAATAGTAAAGTTTACTTTATCAAAATTAAAAACTTCTCATTAAAGACATGGTTAGGAAAGAAAGTAGGCAAGTCACAAAATGGGAATAAAGATCCGCAAAACATACCTCTGACAAAGAACTGGTATCTGAATTTAGAACTCTAACAGCTCAACCCAATTTAATAAATAGAAAAAAGATTTAACTAGACACTTCACAAAAGAAGATATACAAATGACCACTAAGTGCTGGAAATAGGCTCAATATTATTATTGGTGGTAGTGGTACACTACCCACCAACCAGAATGACCAAAGTTTAAAAACTGACAACCCGAGGATATGGAGCAACAGAATTCTCGTACATTATGAGTGGGAATGTAAAATAAAACAACCACTTTGAAAACAGGCCTGCCAGTTTCTTACAAAGGTAAATATAAATCTCCTCTATGATCAAGCCATTCCACTCCTGGGCATTTACCCAAAAGAAACATATATAGAAATAAAAACACACATATATGAATGTGGATGTGTATATATATACATATATTCACACATACACTTACTATACACACACACATATATCCACAAAAGACTTGTAGAAAAATGTTCATAGCAGCTTTTTTCTTAATAGCTAAAAGACTCAGATGTCTAACAATAAAATAAGGAAACTGATTCATACAATGAAATACTACTCAGCAATAAAAAACAAGCTACTAAAACATAACAACCTGAATGAATCTCAAAAACATTATGATGAGTGAAAGAACCACAACATAAAGAAGTACATATTGTATGATTTCAATTACATAAAATCATAGAACAAGCAAAACTAACCTATGATGGAAAAAATTAGAACAGCGGTTGTCTTTGGAAGGGTGGGAGGCAGGGATTGACTGGGAAGGGTCAGAAGGGAAACTTCCAGGGTGATGATGATGTTATATACTCTATATTATGACAGACTTTGGGCTACACAGGTGTATGTGTTTACTAAAATTCAGCAAATATATAATTAAGATGTATGCATTTCATTTGAGTACAAATTTGGTATCAAAAGAAAAACTAAATAAATATTGAGTTAATATTAATGACACCTATGCTGAAGCACTTAGAGGATATTTGCTGAAATCTGCAACTTACTTTGAAAGGTATCAAAAAATTAAGATGCAGCTAGGTGCAGTGGCTCAAGCCTTTGGGAGGATAAAGTGGGAGAACTGGAGGCCAGGAGTTCGAGACCTAGAGACCAGCCTGGACAGCATATTGATGTTTTGCAGATTGCCAATTTTTTGTCATAATAAAAAAAGTTTTAAAAAATTAGCTGGGCATGGTGGCTTATGCCTGTAGTCCCAGGTATTCGGGAGGCTAAGGTAGGAGGATCACTTGAGCTCAGGAGTTCAAGGTGGCAGTGAGCCATGATTGCACCACTGCATTCAAACAAAAGAAAGGGGAAGGGAGGGGAGGGGAAGACAGGGCAGAGGAGGGAAGGGGAGGAGAGGGGAGGGGCGAGAAAAGGAGGAGAAGAGAGGAGAGGGGGAGGGGAAGGGAGGAGGGGAGGGGAGGGGAGGAGAGGGGAGGGGAGGGGAGGGGAGGAGAGGGGAGGAGAGGGGAGGAGAGGTGATAGGAGGGAAAGGGAGGGGAGGGGAGAAGAGGGAAGAGGAGGAGGGAGGGAGGGAAGGGAAGGAAGGAAGGAAGGAAGGAAGGAAGGAAGGAAGGAAGGAAGGAAGGAAGGAAGGAAGGAAGGGAGGGAGGGAGGGAGGGAGGGAGGGAGGGAGGGAGGGAGGGAGGGAGGGAGGGAAATGGATAGTTATGTGATAAAGCAAGTATAGAACAATGTTAATGGTAGAATTTGGATGATGGGTTAGGTCTTTCTTTACTATAAAATTCCTTCAACTTTGCTCTATGTTTGAAATTTTTCATGATAAAATATTGAAAAACATAGTATGAGAAGAATATCTGCTGAAATCTAAAGAGTATATGAAAACATATACAGTCATATGTTGCTTAACAATGGGATACATTCTGAGACATGCATCCTTAAATGATTTTGTCATTGTGAAAACATCATAGAGTATACTTTCATAAACCTAGATAGTACAGCACAATACACACCTAGGCTATGTGGGAGAGCCTATTGCTCCTAGGCTACAAACCTGGACAGCATGGTAGTAATGAATACTGCAGGCAACTGTAACAAAATGGTAAATATTTGTGTATCTAAATCTATCTAAACGTGGAAAAGGTACAATCACAGTATAAAAAATAAAAAATGGTACACTTGCTTAGGGCACTTATCATGAATGGAGCTTGCAGGACTGAAGTTGCTCTGGGTGAGTCAGTGAGTAGTAAGTGAATGTGAAGGCCTAGGACATGACTGTACACTGCTGTAGACTTTATAAACACTGTACACCTAGGGTATACTAAATGTATTCTTAAAATATTTTCTTTCTTCAATAATAAATTAACCTTAGCTTACTATAACATTTTCACTGTATAAACTTTTTAATTTTTTTAACTTTTTGACTCTCTGTATTAACACCTCACTTAAAACACAGATTGTACAGATGTACAAAAATATTTTCTTTATTTATATCCTTATTCTATAAGCTTTTTTGGATTTTTAATTTTTTTATTTATTTTAGTTTTAAAACTTTTTTGTTAAAAGCTAAGACACAAACACACACATTAGCCTAGGCCTTCACATGGTCAGAATCATCAGAACATCACTAGAAGGTAGGAATTTTTCAGATCCATTATAATCTTAGGGGACCACAGTTCTACATTCCGTCTATCATTGACCAAGGCATCATTATGCAGTGCATGAATATATATATGGCAGGATATAAAACAGCATCTACAAAATAATCACATTTAAGTTTTATAAAGGTAAAAATATGCACAAAAAAGTGCTGGGAAGACAACCAAAATCACCATATTGGTGCATTTAATGAATATTTGAACTCTACCCTATGGAGGAATAATATATTACGCATTTGTAAAATACCAAAGGACTGATAGTCCCCTGAATTTACCTAGGCCATCTTAATTACAATTTTAGATTGAATAACACATACTATTTCACAGTCTCCGAAGAGCTCTCTGTCCAGTTGGAGCAGCCTAATGGGGATTTGTCATATCAGGCTAGGTGTCAGGGTCTCCTTCCATGTTTTTCCAGAGCAGCCTGTAAGTACCTCTACCACAGCATTTCCATATTGTTTTGCAATTGTATATTTCCCCAAAAGATCATAAAGTCTTTAAAGGCAAGAGCTACATCTTGAAATTCAACTTAGTATCTCTAGAGATAAGTATGGTATCTGTCACATATGGGACAGTCAATAAATGCTAAATGAATACAAAAATCAATTAAAAAAAAAAAAAAAAGTCTTTTCAAGAGTCCCAGCAAAGACTCTCAATTCAAAAATGTCTCCTCCATCCAGATTCTACTATAGCTGACATTTGATCCTAGAAACTGTTACCTTTAGATTCCTTACTGCTGTTACCAGAAAAACATTTTTAAATGTGAAAGTGAGAAGATAAAACATTAGGTCACTAAAACCCACTGCTAGATTGCTAGGTCCTTGAAGGCAAGGGAAAGCAACCATGTCAATGTTGAATCCTGACTACAGTAAGATCCCTAGGACAAATGAGGTTCAAAAAATGCACTCAGTAGAAATCACACATCAAACTGATAACAGGTTAAGTAAGAGGTTAACATTAAGGGAAGCTCGGTGAAAGGTCTACAAGAACTCTCCATACTATTTTTGCAACTTTTCTGTAAATATAAAATTATTTCAAAATAAAAAAATCTCTTTTAAAATGCTGATAGGGCCAGGCATGGTGGCTCATGCTTATAAATTCCAGCACTTTGGGAGGCCACGGTGGGAGGACAGCTTGAGGCCAGGAGTTTGAGACCAGCCTGGGCAACATAGTAAGACCCCCATCTCTACAAAAAATTAAAAAAAAAAATTAGTGGGCACAGTGGCATGCACCTGTGGTACCAGCTACTCAGGAAGCTGAGGTGGAAGGATCACCTGAGCCTAGGAGCTCGAGGCTGCAGTGAGCCATGATTGCACCACTGCACTCCAGCCTGGATGACAGAGTGAGACCATGACTCCAAAAAAAGAAAAAAAAAAAAAATGCTGGCAGGGAGGGTCCCAGGCCATATGTAAAGCGAGAGAGCTGAAAGCAGCAGAAAGTTTGCAGGCACATGGAAAAGGAAAGGCCAGAGTAGGGACAGCAATCTCTCCTTCCAGTTTCCAACGCTGTCCAGGACCTGCCATGTTTTAAAGACACTTTAGATTACAGGAAAATTATTGGGCCTCCCAAAATGTTCCTGCCCAACAAAGAAAGATAAATCATTCCTTGACCAAGCTGATGTTTCCAATCCAGATCATAAAATTCCAGAGAGATATATAGTGGGGGAAAATTAATTTCTTTAAATGTATATATACCTACACACACATGCATATGCACACACACACACACACACACACACAAATATAGGGACGGTATTTTTAACGTACTTCCAGCAGTTCAATGGGAAAGGAATGTGGAATGAACAAAGGAGGTGCCTGAGGTGCAATGTACCTGAATGCTAGCCTTCTATTGGCCATCATTATTCCCTGCCGCAACCACTATTTACTTGTGTGTCAGCTGAGAATGACAACAGAGGTACATTTCACACAAAAATGAGCTCACAAATGGTGCCCTCAGTCTCCAAGGGCAGAAGTCATATCTGCTAATGTAGTCTGTACCATCCCTGGCTCACTGACCCATGAAGGTAAAGAACTTGGCCAGGCGAGGTGACTCACGCCTGTAATCCCAGCATTTTGGGAGGCCAAGGCAGGCGGATCACGAGGTCAGGAGATCGAGACCATCCTGGCTAATGTGATGAAACCCGTCTCTACTAAAAATAAAAAAAAAAAAAAAAAAAAAATTAACCAGGCGTGGTGGCAGGTGCCTGTAGTCCCAGCTACTTGGGAGGCTTAGGCAGGAGAATGGCGTGAACCCGGAAGGTGGAGGTTGCAGTGAGCCGAGATTGCGCCAGTGCACTCAAACCTGGGCAACAGAGAGAGATTCCGTCTCAGAAAAAAACAAAAACAAACAAAAACAAACAAACAAAAAAACACTTAATAAATGCTTCCAGTAATGCCAGTGACTGAGTCAGTTTGCTTCCCAGCTCATTTACTCTCCTCGAGCAATATTTATTTAGTATTCATTTGTACATGGGAAGCCCCATCCTAGCGCTGTAGTGCTATTTATATTCTTCCTTAAGAATGTCTAACACCTGCTCAAAGAGAGGAATTTCATCCAAACCCAAAAGGAGGAAAAACTGTTGTTTTAAGGTTTCCTAGATTTTTTTAGTGGGGGACAGAAGTTTTAAGAGGAGTGTTCTTTCAACATGGTGGGTATTTTTTAGGGAGCGTTGGCTGGCGAGAAAGAGAGTATATAAGAGCTGACTGGCAGGGAAATGGCCTTTTCCAATCTTTGAGCAGGCTGTTTGCTCTGCTCTGTCTCTAACAGGGTCAAGCCAATCCCAAGAAACCAGAATTACCTGGTTCCAGGATTCAGTGGGTTCCAAATCCAAGTTACCTGTTTTTGGTAAGCCCGTGATTCTAAGCCTTCCAAGAGTAAAAGTGTCAAACCTTGATTCTGAGAGCCTTTCTATGCAAGTATACTGCTGAATTTTTTGGTTTAAACAATGGTTAGGGATGGAGGGTGTGCTACTGTTCACCTACAGGGCGAGAAGAAGGCAGCCTGTTCTTTCTCACCAGTCATCATTTACCTATAGCTTCAGCCTGCGGCCACCTACAGCCACGTATTCCTAGCTCCTGTGCTCTGACGGGAAACTTGTAGATGGGCCAGAGAGACTAACAATTCCAGAACCAACAATTCCAGAACCAGCAACCAAAGGAGACAACCCTGGCCAGTGGTCAGATCTCAGTACACCCAACGTTACTAGGCTGCACACGAAGGCAGGTCCCACGAATCTTTCTCCCCAAATTATTGCGCCTGCTTTGTTCTTTTCCAGATCTTAAGTTCCAAAAGAGGTTGTTTTCCATGTGTAAATATTGCATCTCTCTGAGATATTCTAAGATTAAATAAAAATCGAGTTATTCAAAAGCACAGAGCCATGTAAAATTCTGCAATCCTGTTACAATAAGTCCTACTTTATCTACTTAGTTCCATCTCTGTGCCTCTTCCAAACCTTTCATAAACCTCCTGGGTAAGGCCTGCCTGATTTCTTGGTCTTCCTGTACCACCTCCTCCAGTCTTTACCTCAAAATATCCTCTTCAGTTTCCATTCTATATTCCATCTTCCTCAGAATCCTTCAGATTCAAAACACCTCAGGAAAGAGACTCTAAGTTCAGTACTACTCCTGCTTCCAGGATCAGCAACATTTACCTCCCCTGTTTAAATAATATATCACACAATCTCGCTGGTAAGCACTAGCCTTTACCATTCTTTTCAGTTCATGATCCCTTCTATCTCTGTAAATATCTCCATCTCTCTCTCAGAGGACAGAACTGTGGTTCTCAGCGTGTTTAAATCAAGAGGAGGTGGGGGATGAGGAGAGCAGTGGGGGTTTTTCTATGGGTCATTACAATTTTGAAAATAAATATGGACAACAGCATAGACGCCGTTGTTCACTTAATAGCCAAGAAAGCATATCCTACAACATACAATATGCATCTAAGATCACCTTGCACACTACTTGACAATGTATAATGATATGAAAATTAAAATCCACTAGATAATCCTTAACTATCAAATACTAATAAATACACATATTAAATGGAAGGAGGGAAAAAAATAATCTAGGTTAAAAATAATAGATAACATATTCTAACTTTTTACATTTTTTTCTTATTTTCTCATTTTTTCCTCACTCATTCCTTATTGTAATCCTAGCACTTTGGGAGGCCAAGGCAGGAGGATTGTTTGAGCCCAGGGGTTTGAGACTAGCCTGGGCAACACAGCGAGACCCCATCACTACAGAAAATTTAAAAATTAGCCAGGTGTGGTGGTGCAAGCCTGTGGTCCCTGATACTTGGGAGGCTGAGCTGGGAGGATCACTTGAGCCCGGGAGATCAAGGCTGCAGTGAGCTGTGGTCATGCCACTGCACTCCGACCTGGGTGACAGAGTGAGATCCTGTCTCAAAAAAAACCGTGGGGGGGCAGAGAAAAGGCTTTCACAGCATAAATAGAGGTAATGGAATGAATCACTTAATGAAGCAGTGCTATTCTGGGTAGGAAATCTCAACTAGAAACAAGTACCTCGTGTTCAAGATCATGGAAGTCTCATTTTTGCCTTACGTGCTAATGGAATGTCATATTTGATTTATTTTTTGTTGAAATGGGAAGATCTGTCCTCTGTCGCAGGAAGCAACGTTGTTTGTAAATACATTTTTAAAATAATTACAATTCTAAATCTCTTCCCATATTACATAAGTGGTTTCATATTTTTATGTTAATTCAGCACTCTTTGAAGGTATGTGATATAGTTTAGATATGTGTCCCCTCCGTCTCATGCTGAAATTTGATTCCCAATATTGGAGGTGGGGCCTGGTGGGAGGTGCTCAGATCATGAGGGTGGATCCCTGATGAAGGGCTTAGTGCCATTTTCTTAGGAGTGAATAACTTCTCACTCTTAGTTCCCACAAGAGCTGATTGTTAAAAAGAGCCTGGTACTCCCTCCCCTCTCTCTCTTGCTTCTGCTCTCTTACCATGTGACCTCCACATATACCAGCTTTCCTTCATCTTTCACAATGAGTAGAGGTTTCCCAAGGCCCTCATCAGAAGCAGATGCTGGTGCCATGCTTCTTCTACAGCCTACAGAACCATGAGCCAAATCAACCTCATTTCTTTATAAATAACCCAGCCTCAGGTATTTCTTTATAGCAACATAAATAGACTAAGACAGTATACTGCAATATACTTTTTTTTTTAATTTAGTGAAAATACTTCCTTAACAAAGTTCATAGAAAACTCAGTGTAGCCTTGCAGTCATTGTAAATATTTTATTAACTATCTTGTTCCAAAAACAGTCCTTCTCTACCTACTCACCACTGAAGTCAATTTCTTTCCCCGATTTAGGCCAGGCACAGTGGCTCACACCTGTAATACTAGCACTTTGAGAGGCCAAGACAGGGGGAATGTTAGAGGCCAGCCTGGGCAATGCAGTGAGACACCCACCTCTACAAAAACGAAAAAATTAGCCATGCATGGTGGTATGTGCTGTAGACCCAGCTACTCAGGTGGCTGAGGTGAGAGGATTACTTGAGCTCAGGAGTTCGAAGCTCCAGTGAGCCTTGATCATGCCACTGTACTCCAGCTTGGGCAACAGAGCGAGACCCTATCTCAAGAAAAAAAATTCCATTATCCCATTTCCCACAACATCATTCAACAACAAAAAAAAGAAGGGTAAACTGGCTGTTGGAATGTAACCAGTAGTTATAGATGGACAGCAAATCTTTTGTGTAATCTTCCTCGAATTTTAAAAAAATTTTCACTATGTTGCCAAGGCTGGTCTTGAACTCTGGTCTCAAGTGATCCTTTCTTCTCAGTCTCCTGAGTAGGTGAGACTATAGGCTCACACCATGCCCACTTGAATGTTATTTATTAAAACTAAGCTTTTGATAAAGACTCAACAGCAGATAATTAAAGATTTTTCTCTTTCTGTGAACATTCAAGATTCAATTATTCAAAATTACCGATCAAGAATATATTCATATGCTTCACAGTAGTCATCTGAGTGGCAGATTGCTGTCCCCTTCCAAAAAATTTTAAGAAGTCTAGCAATGACAGCGGAATAAATGGCCACTTCACCTTTGCATGGAAGGAGTTGATGGTAGACTTTAATAGGTAACGATTATGGGTGTCCTGAATGTTTTTCTCTCATTGCCATTTGGTAATAGCAGCCCCTTCCATTTGGGGACTCCTTTCTTATTTCATGCAGTTTTTTAAGGATAATAATCATGTTTATCTATAGCCTCCCCAATTCCTATCTTCCATTCCTCATCACAAAGGTAGGTAATGTGACCCACGCCTAGCTAATCAGAGACCCCCATTTTCCAGGCTACAGTGATGTGTTCAGGGAGAAGCAAATGATCTCATTAGACAAGTGAGACCCCTCCTAGAACTTTTGTGATACAGTCTAATGGGTAAGACATTTACATTTTTAGGATAGAAGTACAGGACAATTGATAGCCTGGAGCTTTTTTCCTGTGTCACATGGAGTACATACATACAGTAGAAGAAAGGGAAGCAAGGAGACACAGAGACAAATAGAGACTGCATGGGTGGGTAATGGGCAAGAGCAAATGAATTTTTCTGATAGGAGAGTCCTGACAGTTTTCTTCTATTTTATGAGTTAAAATTTCTTCCCAGGCTGGGCACAGTGACTCCTGCCTATAATCCTAGCACGCTGGGAGGACGAGGCGAGTGGATTACCTGCGGTCAGGAGTTTGAGACCAGCCTGACCAACAGGGTGAAACCCCATCTCTCCTAAAAATACAAAAATTAGGTGTGGTGACACACGCCTGTAATCCCAGCTACCCAGGAGGCTGAGGCAAGAGAATCACTGGAATCCGGGAGGCAGAGGTTGCAGTGAGCCAAGATCGCACCACTGCACTCCTGCCTAGGTAACAGAGTGAGGCTCTGTCTCAAAATAAAATAAATTTTTTTCCCAGCTAGATGAGCTAATAAATATCTTGTTTTGCTTAAACAGGTTTGAGTTAGGTTTCTATCATGTATAATGTCAAACATCCTGATTAATATACTGTCTGAGGAAGTATCCAGGGATACAGTCCTAATTTTCTTTTCTATTCACTTAAATACCTGGCTTAATAAACCACTGAGAGCCCAGTGTTCCATGCTGAAGGGGATACTCATGTTAAGTCTAACCCAGAATTTTTCCAAAGCTGGTATTACTAAATCATGGCCAGAGGAAAAAAAATCACAGTGTGGAAGTGATCAGTAGCCAACTGTACAGGCATTGTAGCTTGTTCCTGATAAATGTTTGAGGATAAGTCAGTTGCAAACATTTTCCCTGAGAGATGCTATTCCCATTAAATGTAGGGAGATATATACTTTAAAATGTAATTGAGGAGAATCATTAGACTAAAGGGAATAGGTTTAGAACAGTTGATCTCAAGTTACTGTTGGTAAGGCTAATTTGGTAAGGAAGTTTTCTCTTTGGGTTATTGTTTGTACAAATATGACCATATAACGAGTTGGAGAACATTTATCTTTAGGTTTTGTACAGTTAGGATTCATGCACCCAGGGGACATTCCTATTGTTCTGCATTCAAAGTCAATCTGAGTGGAATTCTGATTCCTAAGGATGGGAACAGAGTTGATGGAGGATCTAAGAACAAAGAATTTGAGGTTAAGATCTGCCCACAGGCAGTCTATGCTATAAAGTCTGGTGTTGTTACAATAAAGTAGGCCTTTGGAACCTAGTATGTCCTAATACACTTGGGGAGAAGCAATGAACTAAATGGAACCTGAAAGGAATAAGCATGCCAGAAGAATTCAGTATTTTTTTCATTTGTGGGATTGTAACCAAGTATCCCCATTTTTCTAAGAGAAAGAGAATGAGTTGGGGCTTTTTAAAAATTTTTTTCTCTTCTTTTCTCTTTCCTTCTTTCCCCCTGTTCCCTACTTCCTACTTGGCTCTTTAGAAATGCAGTGAGAACCTCTATCTTCCCTTCACCAGATACTTTCTACAGAGCAAGCTTATCTAACTGTGTGCTTGGAAGCTCCAGAGCCAGAAACCTCTCCCACCAGGAGACAGCCTCAAGAGATGACAGTCAATTTACAACCTAAAGTATGCCCACTACACAACTCATTCCTACCTGGAGAATATCCTGAGACAAAGACCACTTTAAAAACTAGTTCTGCCCATGATGGTGCCAGCTCAACCATCTGGTAGATAAGGTATCAAAGTGAGTCACACAGACCCTCACCTGTTCACTCCCTCCCCTGTATGCCATTCATGCCAAGTTCTCCCTTTAAAAGCCCCTGCTTTCTGCTCCAAAAGCAAAGCAGTATCCATAAGGCAGGAGCCTGTACTTCTTCCCCTAACCTACCTTTGGAATAAAAAGTCACTTTCTTGATACTAGACCTCACTCTTGTTAATTAGACTCTGCAAGTGATGAGCAACTGAACCTGTAATTTGGTTACAAAATTTCAGTGAAACTTTTATTTGTTTCCTCAAAGACAAATAAGGCGCAAATGTGGAGAAACACAATGGGCCCATTCCAATTTCAGAAGAAGAATATGAAGTTAATGTAGTAAACCAGATGTTTCAGTATTTAACAGTCATTACATTTCTTTACCTGTATTGAAAATATGGGCCAACATCAACCATGTAAGGACCACACGAAGACAGACAAATGACACCTCTCTAGCACTCTCTGGTCTGCACCCAACAGTGTGTTTTTAGTTGTCCTCGCCTGCTATGAATTGAACACAAAATTGTATATTGTTCAAGAACATTAATAATAAACTGAATGGCCACAGATGAAACTCTCCTTCTGTACTCAATGTCTAACACATTGCCCCTTTCTCCTTCTCTTCTCCTTTTAGGATTCCCATAATGCATGTTTTAGGTTTGATGGTATCCCATAGGTCCCTTAAGCTCTGCTCATTTTTCTTCATTCTTTTTGCTTTCTACTCCTCAGACTGAGTGGTTCCTGTTGCCCTATCTGAAAGTTTCCTAATTCTTTCTTCCACCTGCTCAAATCTTCTTTTGAATCCCTCTACTGAATTTTTCACTTCAGCTCTTATATCTTTCAGTTTCTGAATTTCTGTGGTTGCACTTTATAATTTCTATTTTTTTACTGATATTACCTATTTGGTCATGCATTGTTCTCCTGATTTCCTTTAGTTCTTTTTTTGTTTTGCTTTGTTTTTTGTTGGTTTGTTTGTTTTGAGATGGGGTCTTGTTCTATCACTCAGGCTAGAGCACAGTGGCACAATCACAGCTCACTACAGGCTTGATCTTCTAGGCTCAAACAATCCTCCCACCTCAGCCTCCCCAGTAGTTGAGACTACCTAGCTAATTTTTTTTTTTTTTTTTGTAAAGACAAATTTTCCCTATGTTGCGCAGACTGGTCTCAAATTCCTGGGCTCAAGTGATCCTCCCACATTGACCTACCAAAGTGCTGGGATTACAGGCATGAGCCATTGTGCCTGTCCCCTTTAGTTCTTTATCCATGGTTTCTTTCAGCTCTCTCATCATACACAATTTAAACTCTTCGCCTAATAAGTCTAATATTTGGACTTTCTCATAGATGGTTTCTATCCATTTCTGGTTTTCCTATGAATGGCCATACTTTTGTGTTTCTTTGTAGGTTTTATAGTTTTTGTTGAGAACCAGGTTTTCTAATAAAGGTTTAGTATCCAGAATATATTTAAAAAAAAAAAAAAAACTCTTACAACTTAACAACAAAATGACCAACAATTCAATTCAAAAATAAGCAAAGGACCTTGAATAGACATTTCCCCACAGTAGATATACAAATGACCAATGTAAAAAAACATGAAAAAGTGTTCAAAATTTTTGATTATCAAAGAAATACAAATGAAAACCATAACACTTTATACCCACTACAATGGCCATAATTTAAAAATTAAAATTTTAAATTTAAGAAAACAGAAAATAACAAGTGTTAGTGAGGATATGGAGAAATAGAAACACTTGTACATTGGTGTTTCTATTAAATAATGTATTAAATATTAAAATAGTGTAGCCATCATGAAAAAGTTTGGTGGTTCCTCAAAAAGCTAAATACAGTATTACCACATAACCTAGCAATTCCAGTCCTAGCTATATATCTGAAAGAACTGGACAGGTACTCAAGCAAATACTTGTTTGTGAACGTTCATAACAGCATGATTGACAACCAAAAAGTTGTTGATCCAAATGTCCATCAACAGATGAATGGATAAACAAATTATTATATATAAACTCAGAATCTAACTTCAACCTCAGTGAGGCTTAGCCCCCTCAGGATACCTGCTGTTACATCGATGTGAGGTTTCAATTTGTGTCTCCCTTTATTCGATCCAGCTGTTCCTACAAAGCTTAGATACAAATTTATGATCCATAGCCAGAAACAGGGCAGACCTTGTTAAAGCATTTCCATGGGTTTTAGCTTATTATATTCCCTTATTTTCACCTTGACAGTTTTATCTTTCTTATCTTACCTTTCTCTTCACTACCTCAATTTTGAGGGAGGACAAGATGGAATATAAATAGCAGGAAACTAAAAGTGAATGTCATATTACCAATCTATATGGGAGTAAGCAACCTGCCTATAGATGTAACAGCAGCCCACCTCTGTGCAATGGTGAGATAATCCACCATTAGGGTAATAATACTTAACATAAATTCTTTAACTTTCCTCATATAGTAGCAGCTTGCTTTCAATCAACGATATTAAATTATGGCACTTATCAGAATTCTTAATCTAAAATGATATACTATCCAGTTCCTTTCTTAGACCAAGGGAATTATTATTATTATTATTTTTTTATTATACTTTAAGTTCTAGGGTACATGTGCATAACATGCAGGTTTGTTACATATGTATACTTGTGCCATGTTGGTGTGCTGCACCCATCAACTCGTCAGCACCCATCAACTTGTCATTTACATCAGGTATAACTCCCAATGCAATCCCTCCCCCCTCCCCTTCCCCCCTCCCCGTGATAGGCCCCGGTGTGTGATGTTCCCCTTCCTGAGTCCAAGTGATCTCATTGTTCAGTTCCCACCTATGAGTGAGAACACGCAGTGTTTGGTTTTCTGTTCTTGTGATAGTTTGCTGAGAATGATGGTTTCCAGCTGCATCCATGTCCCTACAAAGGACATGAACTCATCCTTTTTTATGGCCGCATAGTATTCCATGGTGTATATGTGCCACATTTTCTTAATCCAGTCTGTCACTGATGGACATTTGGGTTGATTCCAAGTCTTTGCTATTGTGAATAGCGCCGCAATAAACATACGTGTGCATGTGTCTTTATAGCAGCATGATTTATAATCCTTTGGGTATACACCCAGTAATGAGATGGCTGGGTCATATGGTACTTCTAGTTCTAGATCCCTGAGGAATCGCCATACTGTTTTCCATAATGGTTGAACTAGTTTACAATCCCACCAACAGTGTAAAAGTGTTCCTATTTCTCCACAGCCTCTCCAGCACCTGTTGTTTCCTGACTTTTTAATGATCGCCATTCTAACTCGTGTGAGATGGTATCTCATTGTGGTTTTGATTTGCATTTCTCTGATGGCCAGTGATGATGAGCATTTTTTCATGTGTCTGTTGGCTGTATGAATGTCCTCTTTTGAGAAATGTCTGTTCATATCCTTTGCCCACTTTTTGATGGGGTTGTTTGTTTTTTTCCTTGTAAATTTCTTTGAGTTCTTTGTAGGTTCTGGATATTAGCCCTTTGTCTGATGAGTAGATTGCAGAAATTTTCTCCCATTCTGTAGGTTGCCTGTTCACTCTGATGGTAGTTTCTTTTGCTGTGCAGAAGCTCTTTAGTTTAATGAGATCCCATTTGTCAATTTTGGCTTTTGTTGCCATTGCTTTTGGTGTTTTAGACATGAAGTCCTTGCCCATGCCTATGTCCTGAATGGTATTACCTAGGTTTTCTTCTAGGGTTTTTATGGTATTAGGTCTAACATTTCAGTCTTTAATACATCTTGAATTAATTTTTGTATAAGGAGTAAGGAAAGGATCCAGTTTCAGCTTTCTATTTATGGCTAGCCAAATTTCCCAGCACCATTTATTAAATAGGGAATCCTTTCCCCATTTCTTGTTTTTCTCAGGTTTATCAAAGATCAGATGGCTGTAGATGTGTGGTATTATTTCTGAGGACTCTGCTCTGTTCCATTGGTCTATATGTCTGTTTTGGTACCAGTACCATGCTGTTTTGGTTACTGTAGCCTTGTGGTATAGTTTGAAATCAGGTAGCGTGATGCCTCCAGCTTTGTTCTTTTGACTTAGGATTGTCTTGGAGATGCGGGCTCTTTTTTGGTTCCATATGAACTTTAAAGCAGTATTTTCCAATTCCGTGAAGAAAGTCATTGGTAGCTTGATGGGGATGGCATTGAATCTATAAATTACCTTGGGCAGTATGGCCATTTTCACGATATTGATTCTTCCTATCCATGAGCATGGTATGTTCTTCCATTTGTTTATGTCCTCTTTTATTTCACTGAGCAGTGGTTTGTAGTTCTCCTTGAAGAGGTCCTTTACATCCCTTGTAAGTTGGATTCCTAGGTATTTTATTCTCTTTGAAGCAATTGTGAATGGAAGTTCATTCATGATTTGGCTCTCTGTTTGTCTGTTACTGGTGTATAAGAATGCTTGTAATTTTTGCACATTAATTTTGTATCCTGAGACTTTGCTGAAGTTGCTTATCAGCTTAAGGAGATTTTGGGCTGAGACGATGGGGTTTTCTAAATATACAATCATGTCATCTGCAAACAGGGACAATTTGACTTTTTCTTTTCCTAACTGAATACCCTTTATTTCTTTCTCTTGCCTGATTACCCTAGCCAGAACTTCCAACACTATGTTGAATAGGAGTGGTGAGAGAGGGCATCCCTGTCTTGTGCCAGTTTTCAAAGGGAATTTTTCCAGTTTTTGCCCATTCAGTATGATATTGGCTGTGGGTTTGTCAAAAATGGCTCTTATGATTTTGAGATACGTTCCATCAATACCAAATTTATTGAGAGTTTTTAGCATGAAGGGCTGTTGAATTTTGTCAAAGGCCTTTTCTGCATCTATTGAGATAATCATGTGGTTTTTGTCTTTGGTTCTGTTTATATGCTGGATTACGTTTATTGATTTGCATATGTTGAACCAGCCTTGCATCCCAGGGATGAAGCCAACTTGATCATGGTGGATAAGCTTTTTGATGTGCTGCTGGATCCGGTTTGCCAGTATTTTATTGAGGATTTTTGCATCGATGTTCATCAGGGATATTGGTCTAAAATTCCCTTTTTTTGTTGTGTCTCTGCCAGGCTTTGGTATCAGGATGATGTTGGCCTCATAAAATGAGTTAGGGAAGATTCCTTCTTTTTCTATTGATTGGAATAGTTTCAGAAGGAATGGTCCAGCTCCTCCTTGTACCTCTGGTAGAATTCAGTTGTGAATCCATCTGGTCCTGGACTTTTTTTAGTTGGTAGGCTATTAATTATTGCCTCAATTTCAGAGCCTGTTGTTGGTCTATTCAGGGATTCAACTTCTTCCGACCAGGGGAATTATTAATACTTGACAGGACTAGCCTTCTAATACAACTGTTTTCTCCATCTTAACATATAATTTTATCCTTGTAATAATAGTTTAATTGTATTTTTGTGTTTTATTGTCAGCTTCAAATCTATTTTGAAAATAAGCAAAGTTAACCAAAGAATGTGAGAATAACTCAACAGCCAATGCTTAATTCCTGGTGTTGAACTTCTGACCTCAGGCAATCCACCTGCCTCAGTCTCCTAAAGTACTGAGATTACCGGTGTGAGCCACTGCGCCTGGCCACGTATAGCATTTTTTAAAAATCAAGTAAGAAAAAAGTGTGCACAAGCGCATCAAGTTATATTCTTACCCCAATTTAGGAAGCACTAATCTAATAAACAGCAACAATGATGCCCTGAGTGACCAGACAGCCAAGAGCAGGGGTTACCAAAATCAAAGCAATATAATCTTGGAATGGCTTCATATTCACACTAGTATTAGTGGCAACAGAGTGGAGGTCTTAGCCTAAGTAAACACCTTGATGATGTACAGGCACTACCGGGACCTAACACAAGCTCCCCACAAAAGACAAAGATTCAGATCCTACAGACAGTGGCAGGCCACTACATCTCTGAGTACCACCTAAGTACTTGACAACACTGCCATCCTATGCTTTTATAGAAAATGCATTTATTTTCCACTAAGCGTTCTGGCATCCAACTTTACTGGAACCTGTTTACACAGCTACTAATTTATTCAAAAAAGAGAAAATACACACACAAAATTTCACTACCCACAGGATATGTCACAGTTAATGGTAATTAATCAAACGGTTTCCCCTCATATAGAAAACTAGCCACAGAAATAACCATATCAAGGATCAATGGAGCATCTGTTTCATCCTTTAATAAAATCAACAGGCAGAATGCTGCTCACATTTTCTGGTGTGTTTAAAGAAAAACATTTTTAGAGAACGGAGCTGTATTTTTATTTAAAAAAGAAAAAAGAAATCCATAATCTCTTTCCTAACTTCATTTACTACCTCAATTAATTTCTTTTACATATGAACACAAACATATTAACACAGATGCACTTGATTATAAACATACATTAAAAAATAGGTCATTTTGAAGATAAATGTGAAGATAGAGTTTTAGGAATTTCTGTTGGTATTTTGGGAAAGCAAATTTCATTTGAGAGTTCTGTATGTCTGTTTCTATACATCCAAATAGTATAAGTATGTTTATTTAAAATGTCTAATCTTCTGAACTTATGTCTACCTAACAAAGTGATGGAAAATTGCCCCCTCCATATATGGCAAGCTTATTTTATAAAATAACCTAAATGTGGGTATTTATATTGCCTTTACTACTGCTGATATCACCAAAATTCAAACAGAGTATTTTGTTATCTATGCCCAATCTAAATCCCACAGGGAGCTTCACTCCTATGCTTTTCAGCAAATCAATATTCGTACAGTGAAACCTGAATTTAAACGAGTGCCATTTTAACCAACACAGCAGTACTTTTCAGTGCATCGGCAATTTTTGTCAGCTAAAAATACTTTAAACATAAAAGTATATGCTGGTGTGTCCGTGGTGAGTAACCTATCTGAAAAATATATAATTTAACACCTCCAACAATTTCATTTATCTTTCTGATTTAAGGTATTTCAAAGAATTAAGATTAGGCTTTTTTCCTGGAAATGTCTGAACATATTTCCTGGAATGATCTAAAAATACCTATGGCTAGATTAGGGCCTTAACTCTAAGACCACAATGAATACTATTAATAGTACCTTAGGCTTCAAAAGCAGTTACAATGTGGCCTGCGCTGCTTAAATTACTTGACATATAAATAAATATAGTCCTCACAACAACCCTATGAGGTATGTATACTATTACTTTCCCTACTTTATCACTGAAGAAACTGAGGCAGGGAGAAGATAAGTAACTTGCCCCAAGTGACAAGGGGCAGGGGTCAGGATTCAAACCCAGGCAGGCTGTCCAAAGTCCTTTTTTGTTTGTTTGTTTTTTGTTTTGAGAATGGTTGACCTCAATACAATCCAAGAATAAAAAAGATAATTCTCTTTATGAACTTAATAACAAACAATAAATTAGTAGATTCTACCTAGCTACTTAAGAGACAGTTGCCTTCTTTTATTGAGTTGCCAGGATACCTAAATGGTGTTTTTGAGGCCCAGAAAATTAAAGAGTGGCCATAAAGTCCCCTATTCTGCTAAGTACAAATCTCCTTCCTTTCTCTGCCCAAAGTTTAAAATTTCCGCATGTCCTCTGAACATTTTCTGTGTTGCCAATTACATGTCATCAAAACAGTCTCTAATAAAGGCCTGATAGTGGCCATAATATCCATACACAAATATTCTACTTGACAATAGTCAAAGACCTATAAACAGTAGCAGGGTCTGCTCTAATGACTTCCAATTATTAAAATGAAAGACTTCCAAAAGAAAATGAGAAAAAAGTAGAATCTATGTGGAGAATGGAGGGGGACTCATATGATTTGGTTCTGTCACCACCCAAATCTTATCTTGAATTGTAGTTCCCATAATCTCCATGCGTCATGGGAGGGACCGGGTGAAAGGTAATTTCATCACGGGAGGTGGTTACCCTCATGCTGTTCTCATGATAGTGAGTGAGTTTTCGTGAGATCTGATGGCTTTATAAAAGGCTTTTCCCCCTTTTGCACTCCTCCTTCCTGCCATCATGTGAAAAAGGATGTGTTTGTTTCCCCTTCCATGACAATTGTAAGTTTCCTGAGGCCTCCCCAGCCATGCTGAACTGTAAGTTAATTAAACCTCTTTCCTTTAAAAATTACCCAGCCTCAGGTATGCCTTTATTAGCAGCATGAGAATGGACTAATACAGGGATGCAGACATGAGTTCAACTGGCATGCACAAGGACTTTGTGACCAGTGTGTAACTATGCTTACTTCGCGAAATCATATTTCAGAACCTGGTCAGGAATAACATGGTCAAGAAAAGTTCAAGATGTACAACAACTGGAATCATCAGGTGCAGTGGTTCAGATAACCAGGCTGAATTTGTACTAGGCAGATCTAGATTCACATAAAAATAAGAGAAATTAAGAACAATAGGTAGGCCACAGAATCCACTTTTTTGCCCAGAGAAGAAAGCTTAGTTAATTTCAAAGCCACATAGACAGAATAGGCTTCAGGGCTCCAATTCTTAGGAAATAAGTAGGCAAAAAAAGAAGTTCTGGGACTCAGGTATATAAGAAGGGTGAATCAAGTCACAGCTTTGAAATTTTTCCTTTGTCTTTAGCTTTCTCTTGACTCTCACCCGCTAATGAAGATCTCTAACCTCCCAAATTTCTAGCCCAAAATACAGATACACATTTTTAGACCCAATGTGCTCTCTTGTTCTCTTCAACCACACCTGTAAATGAGAACCAGGGCAGATATAATCACTTCTATTCATTGCTTAATAACTGTTTAAATCTGTTTTAACAAGCTCATACATTTGCCTTTCTGTATTTTACCTTAAATTGAAGACTGCAAGGCTTCATCTTTTAATGAAGATACCAACAGGCAGAAAAACAATGAGGAGGAAGGGAGGTTGATGATGAAATCCCCCTAGACAGAGAATCAACTGTATTTCTTTTTTTTTTCTTTTTTGAGACAGAGTCTCGCTCTGTCACCCAGGCTGGAGTACAGTGGCCACAGAGTAAATATTTTAAGCTTTGCAAGATACATACATTCAATAGGCCTATTCTCGGTCTTTTCTTCCCAACTATTTAAAAATGTAAAAACTATTCTTAGCTAGTGGTCCATAAAAAACAGGTGACTGGCCAGATTTGGTTCACAAGCCATAGTTTGGGGAAATCTACATTAGACTAATTCCCACTCTTCAAATAGATATAGATGGCATATAGATAATGTCATAGTTAGCAAAATATGGATTTATTTAAAAGTATGATTAGAGTTTAAGTAACTTTCTATCAATATTATTTTCTCAGTTAAGAGATAACAGAATTAGAGGCAGAATCCTGTAGCATTCCAAAGTATGTTTTTACATTCTAAAGGCTTGCTCATTCTCAAACAGACTAAGGAAAACCACTCTAAAATGTTTACATGAATCTGCCTTTCTCCCGCTAAACACAATCTAAACCTTGCATTCCCATCCCCAGGTCCCAACATTCCCAGCTATATATTGTTGCTTTCAGGGTTTGTTTTTATTGTTTCTTTTTTAACTGACACTATTTTGGTTTATGTTGAACATGTTTTTCATACTTCCTCTCTTTATCTAGCATTCTGGAATACAGCCCTATAATTAATCTATTCCCGGCCAAGTGCAGTGGTTCATGCCTGTAATCCCAGGGAGGCCAAAGTGGGCAGACAGCTTAAGCTCAGGAGTTCAAAACCAGACTGGACAACATGGTGAGACTTCATCTCTACCAAAAATACAAAAAAAAAAAAAAAAAAAAAGCTGGATGTGGTGGTATGCTCCTGTGGTCCCAGCTACTAGGGTGACTGAGATGGGAAAATCAATCACTTGAGCCTGGGGAATGGAGAATGCAGTGAGCTGAGATTGTGCCACTGCACCCTAGCCTGAGTGATAGAATGAGATGCTATCTCAAATAAATAAATAAATAAATAAATAAATAAAATTAATCTATTCCTGATATAGGGTCTGTGAATATGAAATAGGGCAGTGGGACACTTTATCTTTGTTAAGGGTCAACTACATGAGAGAATTTGTGCACAATGTGCCACAATCTTCTCAGCTTTTTCCTTCAAAAACAAATATATATTCATATCAGGATTGCCCTGGAAATGGTGATGCTAAAAACAGCCACAGGACTACAAAAGGTATACCACAATCCAGCTACCAAATATGAGTATTTAAGCTTTTAAGCTTTGTGGTGCTTTTGTTTTTAACAGCTACAACAAATGCCACAGAAAGAAAGAAAAATATATATATAAAATATATATAATCTTTTGCTTATTTAATTTACTAGATTCCATTAGGTGAGATCTAAATTACTAGAATAAAAAGGAGGAAATGTCTCTAAACAAATGCAGGAAAACATGTCCAATATGTAAATCCCAAATCCTATAGGATACATCTGCCATGGGCTTATTCTTCCTTGATTAAAACATCAATATTAAAATTTCAGCTTTGATGTTCAGACTCTAAATAGCAAAGCAGCAGCTGATCATCAAAACAGTAGATATATTCTTTATTTTTAGCAGAATTTATTTTTAAATCATAAAACAATATATAATCATTGTAAGAAAAGAATATATAGGCCAGGCACAGTGGCTCATGCCTGTAATCCCAGCACTTTGGGTGGCCAACGCAGGTGGATCACCTGAGGGCAAGAGTTCAACACCAGCCTGGCCAACATGGCAAAACCCTGTCTCTACTAAAAATACAAAAATTAGTCAGGCATGGTGGCACATGCCCGTAATCCCTGGTACTTGGCAAGCTGAAGCAGGATAATCACTGGAAGCCGGGAGGTGGAGGTTGCAGTAAGCCGAGATCACACCACTGCACTCCAGCATGGGTAACAAGAGAGAAACTCCATCTCAAAAAAAAAGAATATATAGCAAGAAAAAAGATAATAAAAATCACTCATACCACCAACACGAGAGACAAACCATTTTTAAAACTTTAATATTTTTCTTTCCAGTTTTTTGTCTTTTCTTTATTTTTTTTTCTTTTTCTCGAAACAGAGTCTCACTCTGTCACCCAGGCTGGAGTGCAGTGGTGCAATCTTGGCTCACTGCAACCTCTGCCTCCCAAGTTCAAGCAATTCTTGTGCCTCAGCCTCCCGAGCAGCTGGGACTACAGGTGCATGCTGCCACATCCAGCTAATTTTTTATTTTTAGTACAGATGGGGTTTCGCCATGTTGGCCAGGCCGGTCTCAAACTCCTAACCTCAGATGATCTGCCCGCCTTCGCCTCCCAAAGTTCTGGGATTACAGGCATGAGCCACCGCACTTAGTCCCTTTCCAGTCTTTTTTCTATACTTTCTAATAATTTGATCAATTTTATAAAATCAGGAGCAATTTTATAAAATCAGGAGAGAGGAAGTCAAACTATCTCTGTTTGCACACAATATGATTCTATACCTAAGGAATCCCATAGTCTCTGCCCAAAAGCTCCTAAATCTGATAAACAACTTCAGCAAAGTTTCAGGATACAAAATTAATGTACAAAAAACAGTACCATTTCCACACACCAACAACATCCAAGCTGAAAGCCAAAGCAAGAATACAATGCCATGCACAATAGCCACAAAAAGAAAAATACCTAGGAATACAACTAACCAGGGAGGTGAAAGATCTCTACAATGAGAAGTCCAAAATCATCATTGTAAATTTCTCAGAGAAATCAGAGATGACACAAACAAATGGAAAAACATTCCATGCTCATGGAGAGGAAGAACAAATATTGTTAAAATGGTCATACTGTCCAAAGCAATTTACAGATTCAATGCTATTTCTGTCAAACTACCAATGACATTCTTCACAACATTAGAAAATAGTATTTCAAAATTCATATGAACCCCAAAAAAGCCCAAATGGCCAAGGAAATTCTAAGCAAAAAGAACAAAGTTGGAGCATCATGTTACCAGACTTTATACTACAAGGCTATAATAACCAAAACAGCAAGGTACTAGTACAAAAACAGACCATAGACCAATGGAACAGAATAGAGAGCCTAGAAATAAAGTCATACATCTACAACCATCTGATCTTCAACAAAGTTGACAAAAACAAGCAATGAGGAAAGGACTCCCTATTCAATAAATGGTGCTGGCATAACTGGCTAGCCATATGCAGAAGATTGAAGCTGGACTTCTTCTTTACACCATATACAAAAATCATCTCAAGGTGAATTAAAGACCTAAATGTAAAACCTAAAACTATAAAAACCCTGGAAGATAACCCAGGAAATACCATTCTGGATGTATGCCCTGGCAAACATTTCATGACAAAGGCACCAAAAGCGATTGCAAACTGCACATCAAAAGAAACTATCAACAGAGTAAATAGACAAGCTACAGAATGGAAGAAAATATTTTCGCAAACTATGCTTCGAACAAAGATCTAATATCTGGACTCTATAAGGAGCTTTTTGGATGAGTTTTTAGGGTTTTCTAAGTATTCGATTCTGTCATCAGTAAACAGTGACAATTTGACTTCCTCTTTACCAATTTGGATGCCCTTTATTTCTTTGTCTTGTCTGATTGCTCTGGTTAAGACTTCCAGTACTATGTTGAATAGAAGTGATGAAAGTGGGCTTCCTTGTCTTGTTTCGGTTCTCAGGGGGAATGCTTTCAACTTTTCCCCATTCAGTATAATGTTGACTGTGGGTTTGCTATAGATGGCTTTTATTACCTTAAGGTATGTCCCTTCAATGTTGATTTTGCTAAGGGTTTTAATCATAAAGTGATGCTGAATTTTGTCAAATGCATTTTCTGCATGTATTGAGATGATCATACAAATTTTGTTTTCAATTGTTTATGTGGTATATAAAAAAGAAAACTACAGACCTTTGTTAATGCCTATGTTGATTTCCTTGTTGACCCAAAGATCATTTATTGATTTGCATATGTTAAACCAATCCTGCATCCCTGGTATGAAATCCACTTGATCATGGTGCATTTATCTTTTTGATATGCTATTGGATTCAGTTAGCTAGTATTTTGTTAAGGATTTTTGCATCTATGTTAATCAGGAATATTAGTCTGTAGTTTTCTTTTTTTTTTGTTATGTCCTTTCCTGGTTTTGGTATTAGAGAATACTGGCTTCCCAGAATGATTTAGGGAGGATTCCCTCTTTCTCTGTTGGAATCATTTCAGTAGGATTGGTAGCAATTCTTCTTTGAACGTCTAATAGAATTCAGCTGTAAATCCATCTGTTCCTGGACTTTTTTTATTGGCAATTTTTTAATTACTGTTTCAATCTCACTAATTGTTATTGGTCTGTTCAGAGTTTCTATTTCTTCCTGGTTTAACATAGGAGGTTGTATATATCCAGGAATTTATCCATTTCCCCTAGGTTTTCTAGTCTGTAGCCATAAGGGTGTTCATAGTAGCCTTGAATAATCTCTTGTATATCTGTAGTATCAGTTGTAATATCTCCCATTTCATTTCAGATTAAGCTTATTTGGATCTTCTCTCTTCTTTTTCTTGGTTAAACTAATCTATCAATTTTGTTTATCTTTTTAAAGAACCAAGTTTTGTTTCATTTATCTTTTGCCTTTTCATGTTTGCTTCAGTTTCATTTAGTTCTACTCCAATCTTTATTTCATTTCTTCTGCTGGGTTTGGGTTTGGTTTGTTCTTGTTTCTCCAGTTCCTTGAAGTGACCTTAGACTGCTTATTTGTGCTCTTTCACACTTTTTGATGTAGACATTTAGTTGCTATGAACTTTCCTCTTAGCATCGCTTTTGCTGTATCCCAGAGGTTTTGATCAGTTATCACTATATTATCATTCAGTTCAAAGAATTTGTTAATGTCTATGTTGATTTCATTGTTGACCCAAAGATCATTCAGGAGCAGATTATTTCATTTCCATGTTGAGGGGTCCTGTTGGAATTAATTTCCAATTTTATTCCACTGTGGTCTGAGAGAGAGGTACTTGATATAATTTAAATTTTCTTTTTTTTTTTTTTTTTTTTTTTTTTTGAGATGGAATCTTGCTCTGTCACCCAGACTGGAGTGCAATGGCATGATCTCAACTCACTGCAACCTCTGCCACCCAGGTTCAAGCAATTCTCCTGTCTCAACCTCCCAAGTAGCTGGGACTACAGGCACACACCACAACACCCAGCTAATTTTTGTATTTTTAGTACAGACGGGGTTTCACCATATTGATGGGGCTGTTATTGAACTCCTGACCTCAGGTGATCTACCCGCCTTGGCCTCCCATAGTGCTGGGATTATAGGAATCTAATTCCAAAGTGGCTGGGATAATGCAACCGTGCCCAGCTCAATTTTCTTAAATTTATTGAGACTTATTTTGTGGCCTATCTTATAGTCTATCTTGGAGAATGTTCCATGGGTTGATGAAAAGAATGTATATTCTGCAGTTGTTGGGTGGAATGTTCTGTAAATATCTGTTAAGTCCATTCGTTCTAGGGTATAGTTTAAGACCACTGGTTTTCCGTTGACTTTCTGTCTTGACGACCTGTCTAGTGCTATCAGTGGAGTACTGAAGTCCCTCACTATTATTGTGGTGCCATCTATCTCATTTCTTAGGTCTAGTAGTAATTGTACATTTAGGAGCTCCAGTGTTAGGTGCATATATATTTAGAATTATGATATTTTCCTGCTGGACTAATTCTTCTATCATAATATAATGTTCCTCTTTGTCCTTTTTAACTGTTGTTGCTTTAAAGTCGGTTTTGGCTGATATAAGAATAGCTACTCCTGCTTGCTTTTGATTTCTATGTTTCCATTTGCATGGAATATCTTTTTCTACCTCTTTACCTTAAGTTTATGTGAGTCCTATGTGTTAGGTGAGTCTCTTGAAGACAGCAGATACTTGGTTGGTGGATTTTTATCCATTCTGCCATTCTGTATCTTTTAAGTGGAGCATTTAGGCCATTTACATTCAATGCTAGTATTGAGATATGAGGTACTGCTCTATTCATCATGCTAGTTGTTGCTTCAATACCTTGTGTTTTTTTCATTGTGTTATTGTTTTATAGGCCCTGTAAGATTTATGCTTTAAGGAGGTTCTATTTTGGTGTATGTTGAGGTTTTGCATCAAGATTTAGAACTCCTCTTAGCATTTCTTGTAGTACTGGCTTGGTAGTGGCAAGTTCTCTCAGCATTTCTCTGAAAAAGAGTTTATCCTTCATTTATGAAGCTTAGTTTCACTGGATACAAAATTCTTGGATGATGATTATTCTGTTTAAGGAAACTAAAGACAGGACCCCAATCCCTTCTGGCTTGTAGGGTTTCTGCTGAGAAATCTGTCATTAATCTGATAGGTTTTCCTTTATAGGTCACCTGATGTTTTTGCATCACAGCTCTTAAGATTCTTCCCTTTGTCTTGACTTTAGATAACCTGATGACTATGTGCCTAGGTCATGATCTTTTTGCAATGAATTTCCCAGATGTTCTTTGAGCTTCTTATATTTGGATGTCTAGATCTCTAGCAAGACTAGGGAAGTTTTCCTTGATTATTCCCTCAAATAAGTTTTCCAAAGTTTTAGATTTTTCTTCTTCCTTAGGAATACCAATTATTATGTTTGGTCGTTTAACATAATCTCAAATTTCTTGGAGGCTTTGTTCATTTTTTTAATTCTTTTTTTCTTAGTCTTTGTCAGATGGTTAATTCAAAGCCTTGTCTTCAAGTTCTGGTTCTTTCTACTTGTTCAATTCTATTGTTGAAACTTTCCAGTGTATTTTGCATTTCTCTAAGTGTGTCTTTCATTTCCAGAAGTTGTGATTATCTTTTGTTTACAATATCTATTTCTCTGGAGACTTTTTCATCCATATCCTGCATTGTTTTTTAAATTTCTTTAAGTTGGTTTTCACCTTTCTCTGGTGCCTCCTTGAGTAGCTTAATAATCAACCTTCTGAATTCTTTATCTAGCAATTCAGAGATTTTTTCTTGGTTTGGATTCATTGCTGGGTAGCTTGTGATCTTTTGGGGATCACATTCTGTCATATTACCAGAATTCCTTTTCTGGTTCCTTATTATTTTGGGAGACTGCTTCAGTGGAAAGATCTGGAACTCAAGAGCTGCTGTTCAGATTTTTTTTGGTCCCACAGGGTGGTCCCTTGACATGGTGCTCTCCCCCTTCCCCTAGATTTGGGGCTTCCTAAGAGACAGATTGCAGTGATTGTTATTGCCTTTCTGGGTATAGCCACCCAGTAGGCCTATTAGGCTCTGGCTGGTGCTGAGGAATGTCTGCAAAGAGTCCTGTGATGTGATCCGTCTTCAGGTATCCTAGGCATGGACACCAGCACCTATTCTGGTAGAAGTGGGAGGGGAGTAAAGTGGACTCTGTGGGAGTCCTTGGTTTTAGTTTTGTTTAGTGCACTGTTTTTCTCAAATGTTGGTTATGCTAGCTGTGAAGCTGTCACATAGACAGACTCAGGACCTCTGGTTAGCCAGGGTATTGCAGGTGGTGGAATCAGCTGTTGTTTTCTCCTTCTTTCGAGCAGGGTTCTGTTATGAGTTGCTATAATAACTTGAGGTGGTTGGTCTCCTGCCAGGAGGTGGTGCTTTCAAGAGAGCACTTGCTACAGTAGTAGAAGGGGGATATAACCTTGCCCTACATAGGCAAGGATAAGTGCTCTGCTTTCTCAGGCGATGGGCAGGGCCATAGAACTCCCAAGAGTTTATGTCTTTTGTCTTTGGCTACTAGGATGGGTAGAGGAAAAACATCAGGTGGAGACAGGGTTAGGTGGGTCTGAACTCAGACTCTCCTTGGGTAGGATTTGCTGCAGCCACTGAGGGGGATGGAGGGTAGTTTTCAGGCCAATAGAGCTATGTTCCCAGGAAGATTATGCCTGCCTCTGCTGCACCATACAGGTCATCAGGGAGGCAGGGAAAGTCAGCAATGACAGGTATCCAGCTCCCAGCAAGGCCAGTCTCGCTCCTGCCATGCCTGGATAACAGCACTGAGTTTATATCCAGCAGCTGGCAAGCAGGGCTGAGATCTTGCCCCAGGCTACAAGCCTCCCTGCTGAGAAAGCCAGCAGGGCTCTCAGGCCTTGCCCCTCCCCACCTGCCTGCACCTTTGGCTACAGCTTCCGCACTCGTATCTGCACTTCCTGTTCACTCCCCAACCCTAGATTCTAATCAGGAAAATTCGTGCTTAGTCAAAATTATTACAAAGTTCAGCTAGGAGTTTCCTTTACTCTGTGGCCCCTCCCCAATTCCGCTGGCTGCCTTCCCTTCCCCAAAGACACCTGTGAGATAAGGCCAGGAATGGCTTCCCTGGACTCTAGCTGAGGACCTGGAGTGCCTACAAGGCTCTTCCCACTACTTCTTCTACTTTTATATTTCACTCAGCTCCCTAAATCCGTCTCAGCTCTAGGTAAGGTTAAATCTCCTATGACCTGGATTTTCAGGATTTTCAGGTTCCCAGTGGGATGTGGGTGCAGAGGCAGACTTTTCCTCCTCTCACATGGTGGGAACTCACGTAGCGTTTGCAGCGGTAAGCTGCTTCTTTCAAAGGGTCTGTGAATTCTTTCAGTTTTCCTGATGTGTTCCTGTGGTGGTTCTTGGAGCAAAAGTTCACAATGTGAGTCTCCATATGCTGTTCTGTGTGTCTCAGTGGGAGCTGCCTGTTAATCCTGTCTCCTATCTGGCATTTTCCCACTCTCTCTCCACCAGCTAGAGTTATTTTACAAAGGTAGGAAGCATGTAGAATTGGTAGAAGTCAGTTGGCTCATTTAAATATTCATTGTTCTTTCATATAATCAATATTCAATACTTATGTTGGGTGATAGACACACAGAAATAAATAAGATGCAGCTCATGGTCTAAAAGAGGTAACTGAACAAACAACTAAAACAGTTTGATGAGTCAGATGAAAGGAAAATAATGGAATACTATGGCAGCATTTGCAATCCCATTACTGGGTATATACCCAAAGGAATAAGTTGTTCTGCCAAAAAGACACATGCACTCACATGCTAATCACAGCACTATTCACAATAGTAAAGACATAGAGTCACCCTAGGTGCTCATTAACAGTAGACTGGATAAAGAAAATGTAGTACATGTACACGATGGAATATTATGCAGCCACTAGGAAAGAATGAAATCACATCCTTTGCAACAACATGGATGCAGCTGGAGGTCATTATCCTAAGAGAATTAATGCAGGAACAGAAAACCAAATACCACATGTTCTCATTTATAAGTGGGAGCTAAATATTGTGTACACAGGGACAAAAAGATGGGAACAACAGACACTGGAGACTATTAGAGTGGAGAGAGAGGGAGGGGGGAAAGAGCTGAAAAATTACCTATTGGGTACTATGCTCACTACATAGGTGACAGGACCATTTATACTCCAAACCTTAGCATCGCACAATATACCCATATAACAAACCTGTACATATGGATAAAAGAGAAGCATTGTCCACAATGAATGACTGATTGTGGAGGAGCTACACTGGTGAATGCAGAGGAGTGTCATGATCAGAATACACTGGCCATAATATAAAGAAATGAATGGAAAGAAAACACCAATTATAGTGGTTGAGAAGAGAGATGATGAAGGCCTGGACCAGAACCCTTACAATGGAACGTGGAGAAGTGGAAGTGTGGTTTTAAGAGAGATTTAGTAGGTGAACTCAAGAGTCCCAAGCAGATATGCAGAGGGAAGAGAATGAAGTAAAGGATAATCCTAGATTTCTGGCTTGAGCTACTGAAAAAGAAAGGCAGCAAAGCACAGTAATTAGGACTACACGCTCTAGAAACAGACAGCCTGGTTTGAATTCCATCTCCACTAATTAATACTTTTGTGACCTTGAGATAATTTCTTAAACTCTATGTGGTTCGGTTTCCTTATCTATACGATGAGAAAAACAATAGAATGTATCTCAAAGGATTTTGTAAGGAATTACATGGAAGATCTTAGAATAGTGCCTGGCACACAGGAAACACATGATAAATGTTAGCTGCATTTGGTTGATGGTCGATGGTGATGCCATTCACCAATACAGGGAATATGAAAGAAGGCATGGATTTCAGGTGTGAAGAACAATGAGTTCAATCCCAGACATGGTAACCTGACCTGACTGTGGGACATCCAGGAGGCAGCTGCTATGGGGCTAAAGCTTAGGAGAGAGTTGTGGGAGTCGGATGCTACTTGATAAGGTGGATGCTAAGGTGATGTCTGAGCAAGTTCCTAGCCAACATGAAAAAGCAGGCCCTGAGGGAAGAACATGTGAGTGAGATGTGGAAAGAAGAAAAAGCTTGGAAATTTCCTAAATCCAAGGGATGAGCAGGGGAAAGAAAGACTGAAAAGAAGAGGAAGACTCACGAACGATTCTTCTAATAAAGTACCATAAAAACTAAAGAAAAAAACAAAAATATGAATGACATTGAGATGAGGAAAATATACCATCATCCATAGGGAACAGGCTTAGAGATAAGAAATAAAGGGCAAGAACAAAAGATACATCTCAATAAAAAGTGGCATTCCCTAGAATAGTGTTTTAAAGTTTACTATTTGAAAGAATTACCTAGAAGAACTGCATAATGAAATCCCCAAGTTTATAAGGGCCAAAGGCTCTTTTCCTTATCAAGAAGGAGAAGCCTCAGAAAATTGTTATATAGTAGGCAAGAAAATATTTTTCTTTCTTTTTTTTTTTTTTAAATGGAGTTTCGTTCTTGTTGCCTAGGCTGGAGTGCAGTGGCACGGTCTCGGCTCACTGCAACCTCTACCTCCCAGGTTCAAGTGATTCTCCTGCCTCAGCCTCCCGAGTAGCTTGGTGTAAATTACAGGTGCCCGACACCACGCCCGGCTAATGTTTGTGTTTTTAGTAAAGATGGGGTTTCACCATGTTGGTCAGGCTGGTCTCAAACTCCTGACCTAAAGTGATCCACCTGCCTCGGTCTCCCAAAGTGCTGGGATTACAGACGTGAGCCACCGCAACCGGCAAGAAAATATTTTTCAAGGAAAGAAATCAGAACATAATCTGGCTTCAGCCAAAAATAATCCAGAATGCATTTTGCAAATAAATTTCTGGCCCCAAGTTTTCAGTAACTAAACCCAAAGAGCCATTTTAAATCACATCAATTTTGGGCTTAAAGAAAGTGACAGACATCCATTTAATCCAGATCATAGATACGAGAACTACTTTGGAGAGTTTGTTAAAATGCACATAAACTGAGTTATCCAAGACCTACTGAATCAAAATCTCTTGGTATGCAGTCAGGAAGAATTCTCTGCTTCTTGAAATGTCTAAAACAAGGTTACCAGATGATTCGTGTGTGCACAGTTTGAGAACTCCTAATGTATCTGCTCAGGAGACCAACGACAAGAAAAAATAAATGGCTTGCACAATAGCACATATCAGAATCACCTAGAGCAGGGGTCCCCAACCTCCGAGACTCAGACTGGTACCAGTCTGTGGCCTGTTAAGTACCAAGCCTCCAAGCAGGAGGTGAGCAGTGGCTGAGCATTACTTCCTGAGCTCCACCTCCTGTTAGATTAGCAGTGGCATTAGATTCTCATAGGAGCGCAAACCTTATCGTGAAATGAACATGTGAGGGATCTAGGTTGCACGTTCCTTATGAGAATCTAACTAACACCTGATGATCTGACGTGGAACAGTTTCATTCTCAAGCCACCCCTCCCCATCATCCATGGAAAAATTGTCTTTCACAAAACCAGTCCCTGGTGCCAAAAGGTTGGAGACTGCTGACCTAGAGGGCTTGTTAAATATAAATTTCAGCCAGGCACAGTGGCCCACGCCTGTAATCCCAACATTTTGGGAGGCTAAGGCAGGCAGATTGCTTGAACCCAGGAGTTCAAGAAGGTGGGGCAACATGGTGAAACCCATCTCTACAAAAAATGCAAAAATTAGCCAGGCATGGTGGCAGGTGCCTGTCATCCCAGCTACTCAGGAAGCTGAGGTGGGAGGATCGATTGAGCCCGGGCAGCCAAAGCTTCAGTGAGCCAAGAACGTGCCACTGCACTCTAGTCTGGGCAACCAGAGTGAGGCACTGTCTCAAAAAAACAAAAACCAAAAACCAAAAAACAAAACTCTGAGCTCCACCCTCTGAGCTTCTGATTCAGTCCAAGAATTTACATTTCCAACAAGTTCCCAGGTGAAGTTTGCACTGTTCATCTGGGGACCACACTTTGAGAACCTCTAGTCTAGACTAGAGTTGTTAGACTTTTCTCTGAGTACATCAGTTCAGTGTGGCACTACATACTTAAAGACCAAGACAAGGGTATTTCAGAAAGGATGTTAAAAATGAAACGGAAAACATGACCAAACATAAATTATACATATTTATTTTAAGCCATTCTGGTCAATTAGAACAGAAAAAAAAAAAAAAGCTGGAAAAGATCCAAACTATGCTAGAAAGAAATTATAAGGGTCATAGAATATGTGAAGAGACCAAAATGGATGAATTAATTAAAAAGACTAAATTTACAAAAGAAGGCAGAGATAGATTATAATCTAAAAATTGATAAAATTATGAAAAGATATGTGCAAAATGAACAAATTTCAGATTTACAGCGTTATGCAGGTGGTTTGATTATTTGACCCAAACACGTCACTTATGGGGTATCTTTTTATGTTATTTACTAAAACAGTTTTGGGGCTAGATTTTTTTTTTAATTTATTTATTATTATTATACTTTAAGTTGTAGGGTACATGTGCATAACGTGCAGGTTTGTTACATATGTATACTTGTGCCATGTTGGTGTGCTGCACCCATCAACTCATCATTTACATCAGGTATAACTCCCAATGCAATCCCTCCCCCCTCCCCCCTCCCCATGATAGGCCCCTGTGTGTGATGTTCCCCTTCCTGAGTCCAAGTGATCTTATTGTTCCGTTCCCACCTATGAGTGAGAACATGCGGTGTTTGGTTTTCTGTTCTTGTGATAGTTTGCTAAGAATGATGGTTTCCAGCTGCATCCATGTCCCTACAAAGGACGCAAACTCATCCTTTTTGATGGCTGCATAGTATTCCATGGTGTATATGTGCCACATTTTCTTAATCCAATCTGTCACTGATGGACATTTGGGTTGATTCCAAGTCTTTGCTATTGTGAATAGTGCCGCAATAAACATACGTGTGCATGTGTCTTTATAGCAGCATGATTTATAATCCTTTGGGTATACACCCAGTAATGAGATGGCTGGGTCATATGGTACTTCTAGTTCTAGATCCTTGAGGAATCGCCATACTGTTTTCCATAATGGTTGAACTAGTTTACAATCCCACCAACAGTGTAAAAGTGTTCCTATTTCTCCACAGCCTCTCCAGCACCTGTTGTTTCCTGACTTTTTAATGATCGCCATTCTAACTCGTGTGAGATGGTATCTCATTGTGGTTTTGATTTGCATTTCTCTGATGGCCAGTGATGATGAGCATTTTTTCATGTGTCTGTTGGCTGTATGAATGTCTTCTTTTGAGAAATGTCTGTTCATATCCTTTGCCCACTTTTTGATGGGGTTGTTTGTTTTTTTCTTGTAAATTTGTTTGAGTTCTTTGTAGGTTCTGGATATTAGCCCTTTGTCAGATGAGTAGATACCTGACTTCAAACTATACTACAAGGCTACAGTAACCAAAACAGCATGGTACTGGTACCAAAACAGAGATATAGACCAATGGAACAGAACAGAGTCCTCAGAAATAATACCACACATCTACAGCCATGTGATCTTTGATAAACCTGAGAGAAACAAGAAATGGGGAAAGGATTCCCTATTTAATAAATGGTGCTGGGAAAATTGGCTAGCCATAAGTAGAAAGCTGAAACTGGATCCTTTCCTTACTCCTTATACGAAAATTAATTCAAGATGGATTAGAGACTTAAATGTTAGACCTAATACCATAAAAATCCTAGAGGAAAACCTAGGTAGTACCATTCAGGACATAGGCATGGGCAAAGGCTTCATGTCTAAAACACCAAAAGCAACGGCAGCAAAAGCCAAAATTGACAAATGAGATCTCATTAAATTAAAGAGCTTCTGCACAGCAAAAGAAACTACCATCAGACTGAACAGGCAACCTACAGAATGGGGCTAGATTTTTATTCAAAGCCACTTTTGAAAATGGTTTCCCACTGGCTCCCCACACAAAGCCAGGGAAGCCACAGAGAAACATTCCTCACTCACCATCCCAATTCTGCATGACTCAGACATTCTCGGCATTAAATTAGAAAGGACAGCCTTCTAATGCTGCCATAACTGCTATTCTTTTCTCATGTAGACAACTTTTAACCCTGAAATAGCATATTCAAATATACAATTCTCTCAACAGCTCAGAATATCTGTAATTCCCTCTATCCACCTGCTATTTGTCTCACTGTTCTGAGAACACATCCAAATTTCATAACAGATGAATTCTACTGACAGCCTCTCCTCAGGACTATCATACACATTTTGCATCATACTGTCTTCAAGCTTCCAGAGTCCATCTTCAAACACATCTTCCACTTGGGTGGTTCTTGTTATGCTACCTTTAGTATCCAGCATCATTTCCTCAGAAGAAATCAATACACCCAACTGTTAGATCCTTTCATTATCCAAGTCAGTCCTACAACCACCTAAGCTACTCCCTCTACCTTCTTAGTATCCTTGCCAGGTCTTCCCGTTTACATATATTTGCTTTTGTACTCTTCACATCCCACTCCCAAAGTCTCCTGCACAACTCAAAATAACCTCACATCTAAGGCAACAATATTTGGTTTCTGACCTTTTCCAAACCAGTATAAATATCATTCTATCACTCATGCTGCTTTCTAGAAGAGGCAAGAACATGTTCCAAACACCTTCTGCTGTACAGACAGGTGAATGGTTGTAAATTATTCCCAGGATTCATGAGTGGCTAATTTTTTATCATAAGACTGTTAATTCTGCTTAGGACCTTGAAATTAAAGCTCCCTTAAACATCAGAGGATCTCTCATTGGTTGGAGTTAACTGGGAAAAAGCCCTGTAACAGGGGATACACACACACATTCCGACCTTAAGACCAAAACTCAGAGTTCATCAGAGTCAAATCCCAAATTTAAAAAGTCATTACCCAATGAATGACTAACATAAAACTTAAACATAGGCTCAATGCCTATTAACAATTATTAAATCTTAGTCTAAAATGAGCTCCAAATTTATGCAATACCACTTTGTTCCTGAAATATCTTAATTAGAAACAGAACTTCATGAGAATTCCTACACGGACATAAAATAGCTATTTATGATTATCAGCTTTTCTTTTCCTTATCTTAAACTGTCTCTAAAATGATAGACTTGGAAGAGTAGGGGGAAGGGAAGGTTAGGGAGAGATTTCTTAAAGGACACAAAACTATAGCTAGATAGTTAACTAGTCATTCTACCATGGTATAGAACAGGATAACTTATTCCTCTTATCTACCTCTAATTTTGGATCTGTTAACAAATCTTTCCCTAAGCCTCCCTTCCCCACACTCTTCCCAGAAAAGCACACAATCATAAATAGCTGTTTTGTGTCTACACAATAACTTGCACTAAATTTTTTAAAATACAATGATCCTAGGTAGGGGTCTGATTTTACTGGACCAGAATGTCAATCTCTGTTGACATTCACTTGCAATAATGCAGATTCCCAAGTCCTGCCCCTACCATTCTGATTCTGATTTTGACACACTAGTTTCAGGCCTACTAATATGAAATTTTTAATGTGCATTTTAAACAAGCACTCTAGTAACACTTTGGGAAATATTGCAAAACACCCCCCCACCCCCACAAGAAGATCATTTATAAGAGGCAAATTATAAAGCCTTAGAGGTATATCTAGTAAGGAAGTTTCTGATTAACATAGGAATTCTTCTACGGTACTAACAGATTGACTTACTGATTTTAATAAGAAAGAATATCAACATTTATACAGTCAAATAAATCGTATATGCCTCTGTAAATTATGAAGCCTGATCAATTATTTTAACAATACTACCATTGCTTGAAACTCAGAGTCACTTCTTAAAATTTATTTTCAATACAGTGTATGAGTCTTCAAATTACAAATTACAAAAAGGAAAATTGGTTTCCTTATGTTATTGCTCCTTCTTGGTTTTGATCAAAATTAGAGAACCCCAGGTATGATCATCACCCAAGCTCTAAATGAGTTTAGACTATTTTCTAAGTATATCCTTACAAGGTTGATATCTGCCACTAGAGAAAACAAGATGCTTAGAAGAATGCTACCAGAGGGTCAAGATGCAGTTCTTAAGAAAAGATTTTTTTAATGCTTTGCATAGAGGATAGAGTATAGCCTCTCCCTAAGACATTTTAAACAAGACAATGTTCACTTGGATGTGTAAGTTCAAGTAGACTTGCTTTAAAAAAAAAAAAAAAAAAGTATAACATATTACTGAGCACTACTGAACACATGTCAATAATAATGAGAAAAGAAGACATTACCTGGGGCTGCTGTCTTCAATAACCTACTGCTGGGTTGTATTTGCTCACTTCACTCTTCAGAGGAGCAGAAAGATTTCTCTAACATTTAGCTCTGCTGGAAACCCCTAGAAGAAGACTTTAAAAATCTGTGAAGAGGAATAAAAATAATAATTAATAAACTGCAAAATCCAATCTGAGTATCTCTACTTTTTCTCTGCTCCCGTTTACCACTACATGTTGTACACTGAGTGGGTTCTCCCAGTGTGCATTTGTCTTCACCATAAAAAAATAAATAAATAAGCAAAAAGCAAATATTTATTTAGAAATCTGAATGCTAGCCAAAAATGAGAAACTCCTGCTGGGTAACAGAAAATAGAAAAGGATTCTTCCATCTTATAAGATATGTCAAACAATTATGTGCTTCTTTTAGGAGTGAAAAAAAGTGTGAAAGTAAATCCACATCCATGGGTCAACAGCATCATATTAAGATAATAATGATAGCATAATATAAAATAGCAAAGAAAGGAGCACAAAAAACTTTTTATAAACAATTTCAAAAAATGTACAATATTCCCAAATATTTCCGAGTAACTCTGACCTCTCTAGATACTGACACTCTGACCTCTCTAGATACTGACAATTCAAAGTTCAGGTTTTTGCCACCCAATGGGCAAAGTCTACTTTGGTCTTAGACACACATCTCCTATCATCAGGTCTAACTGGCAAGATCAGATGTGTCACTTAATGCCTATCCTACAACCAGAAAAACATGAGCTTGAAGAGAAGTAAGCTGGGAAATTATCCTACCTGGGAGAAACACAGAACAAAACCTAGAGGTGTCCAAGAGAGCAATAAGAACATCTAGAGAGTCTAACCCTTAGCAGTTAGCCAGAATCTAACATAAATACTAAACAAAACCACAAAGCCACTATTCGGCATCACAATAAGTGGAAGCCAGAGAAAATGTCCAAGAGAGTACATTTTTTAAGGAAATCATAAATACTATACTTAAATTTAAAACACAGAAACAGGCTGCTATGCCTACGGAGTAGCCATTCTTTTATTCCTTTACTTTCCTAATAAACTTGCCTTCACTTTACTCTATGGATTTGCCCCCAATTTTTTCTTGCGTAGGTACAAGAAGCCTCTCTTAGGGTTTTAAAAAAATAAAAAATAAACATGGAAACAATTTAAATGCCAATAACTGAGGAAGTCAGTTTGTCACAAACTGTACATTTGCCACAACCACATAATTTACTTAATCACAATTCTGTCGGCCATTAAAAACTTTTTATTCCATAATATGTATATATAAATATACTTCAAAACATCAGGCTGTACATAATACATACAATTTTAGGTCAATTTTTTAAAGTAATTTTTAAATAAAAAAGAAATATGTTATGAGTTATAATAAAATGGGAAAATGTAGTTTATAATACAAAGTGGAAAGAAAAAGCAGAGTACAATGTTGTAATTACATATGATCACAACTACTTATGCAAAAGAAAAAAATAAGATGCAATCTCTTCTGATATACTTACAAATAATAGGTAAAATAGTTCCTATCTTTAGATGGGTTGAGGGGAGCAATTAAAGTCAGAGCCCTGTACAACAAATATGTCTTTTTGAAATCTCTATACAGCCATGATTTCTCAAGCCCCAAAGGGTAAGCCACTCATTCACATAATTTTTCTGTAATAGTCCAATATAATAAAAGATGGCCCTAGAAGTCTTTACAAAAGGTGTTGTGTATGTGTGTTTAACCTATGTGTGTATGTGTGTCAAAGGCTTAGAATGTACCTTTTCTTATAACAAATATTTTGTGAAAAGAAAAAAATGGGGGTAGGAGGACACAATGTGACCTAAATCTTCAAAACTAGACACAGGAGTAACAGTGGCCAGGCATGAGAAGAGTGGAGTATGAAAAGTAAAGGATAACGTTCTGCATGCAAAAAACAAATTCTTCATATTCAAATTTCCTCAATACCCTCAAATCAGCCTTCTTCGCTCTAATCAATTAATCATTTATTAACCAGCTGGGAACTACTAGTTCCTCATAACAAAATCTCAGGCCATTTAATCGCAAGGGGTTTTACAAGTAACAGAATTCTCCTTTTTCCATACCCCACATGAACAGTTTTATCATCACGTGCTGGAGAGATACAGGCTCTTTTACCTCCTCTTAAGAATTACAGATTGCTGCCAGATGCTCTTCAGGTGATTTCAAGGCTTTTTCATCTTGCAACTTGTGAATTATGAAAGGGCATCCCTAATTCATGAGAAATACTTCTCCCATCTCAGTGTCCATTATCATATATCCTCCCCTTACACTCTACAATTTTAGGCACTCGCACACATATGCTTTTACTTAGGTAATAAGGCATTGCTGGGTATCAGTTAAGGGCTTTACTAAGAACCACTCTTATATTTTACCATCATGATTCCGCCAGCAGCAACGCTTCATGACTTCAAAGGAAGCCAAGTCCTTTGACAGTAATGCACAGAATGACATGGAAAGCAAGGTTAAATGGAACTCAAGTAAATTGAAAGAATTCTCTTAAAATTCACGGTTCTTGATAATTCTCTTGGTTGTCATCTCATTTAAAAACAAAATATGTCTCCTGCTAAAAAGGGGAGAAGTTGGCAGTTAACAATTCAGTCATACTCAAATCTCTCCCCAGGCAAATGCTTGCCTTCTAACAAAACATTCTACCTCCACATAATAAAATCAAATTCAGGCTCACAGTCCTTCTGTGTAATAGCTATATCACATCCCTAATTTCAACAGAGGAACAAAATTTAAAGCTCATTTCCAAATGGCATAAATTCAGTGAATTTAGACCTCTACTATGTCAAGTTCAGAAATATGCTAATAGGCAGAGAGTACACAAAAGCACAGCAAAACCACCAAATGAACACTTTGTTGGGGTGGTGAGAATTAATATCCACATCATGGATTTCTCCATACACTAGAGAAACAAATGGGGGTGGGGTGCACATTTATACAGGAGGTGTGGATTATCCATAGCATTGTATTAATTGATCTGTAATATAATCAAACGCTTTCCTGGAGGATAATTAACCAACCAACCAATGAAGAGAGAAGTTTCAAACAATTCAACAAGTTTTCAAATACATGAAGCTGACTATGAGCTAATTATTGAATAATTTCATTCTCAAAAAGGATTGAACTGGGACAGGTAACACATTACATTCACATGTGGAAACTCCCATAGTAGAACAAAATATTCTACACAGGTCTACAAACTTCACTGATTCCATTAAGCACGCTAATAATAACTTAAAGTCTTAAAATGAATGAACCCATACTGATCACTTAAATGCAATCCCTGAGTTTTACAGAGGATAAAACTGAAGCACAGAGATGATGAGTGACCTGTTCAAAATTAAGTTGTGGTAAAAGATGAAGACAGAGGTAGAAGCCATGTCTTCTAAGCCTCACAGTAATACTGTCTTCTCCACATTAAGCTCACAATTCCTCAACAATGTATGTATCCATTAAGTTGATTTCATTCCTCCTCTCAACAGTAAACCTTCTAAAGCTTTAGGAAAAGTTGAACCAAATGAAGCTTCAATCTTCAATTTCCATTCAATCAATCCCTAAGATTTCACATTAATTACATACAATTCATTTTTACCCAAGAAACTCAGTGTAATTTGGGTGACTTTGGGAGGGTCTCAACTACAAAACAAATTCATGAATTGGTGCACACCACAAGGGAAGGAAAAAAAGCAGGCAGAGACCACAAGTATCTTAGAAATACACCAAGAATACTGACTTATTAAAATGAATAATGAAGGTGAATGAAACCAAATTCTAGTATTAAAGCGATGTTTCCCGATGTGACAACTACTCATAAGGTGGTTTTTTTAAGTAGTCATTGTTTAAGGTTCTGTAGTTAAATAAATTTGGGAAAATGCCACATTCTAAATGTTCTTCTTGAATATTTACAAAGCACAGTATGTGTATGAAGGCTCTAAGAAGGCCTTGTAGAAAATAAGTTTGCTTAGTTTTGTTCAGCCCAATATTATTTGACATCTTTGGTTTGCAGAGCTAGTATTGACAACCTCCAAGAAATATACTTCAGGAAGTATATACAGCATTCTTGGTGAAAAACCCAAGTCTGACACTCATTAAGCAGTATTTATAATGAGATGACCTCCCTCTTCCAGACTCAGCTGTTAAAAATCAACTTGTGAGGCAAAGGAACTTTGTTTTTACAATGAAAATCGCCACCACCACTAGCATGTAATAAGTGCTAAGAGCAAGGCATGTGCTACGTGCAGATTTTTTTTGAAATGAGGCTAGGCATGTCTTCAGCCACCAAGTTAGCTTTCCCAGAAATTGCACCTTTTCATAGATAAACAAAACATCTTGTATAAACCATTTTTACACAAATAAACATATTACACTATTTTATACATTGGCAATGTTTCCAAATTGGTACATAAAGAGAATCACTGGTGTGAATTTTTATGACCGCACATTTTCAAGTGTACAGCAGTAACATAATGTATTGATTCAGTATCCCATTATGAGCATTAGGGTGTTCCCAACCTTTAGCCATTATAAACACTACTACAATGAGTACCTTTGTACATAATTTTCTCATGCATGTAATAAGTATATACAGTATATGCAGAATACATTCATAGTTTGTATGAATGTTTGTATGTCTAGGACTGTGTTTTTATATCTAGGATAATTTTCTAAAATTGAAATTCCTGGACAAAGCAATATGAAATTTTTCATATTATAGATTTTGCCAATTGCCCACTAAATAGACTAATGTTTTGCACCTATATGCTCTACAGAACAGGTTATAAGACTGTAATCTTTGTCCATCTAACAGTGATAAATGGTACCATGGTGTAGTTGTAATGTGCATATCTATGATAATGGGTGAAGTTAAGCATCTTTCCATATATTTAAAAGCCACTGTTATTTCCCTTCCTTTAGACTATCTGTATCCTTAGTCCACTTTTCTTCTGGGTTGTTGGACTTTTTCTTATGGATTTTTAGGAGCTTTTTTTTTTTTGAGACGGAGTCTTGCTCTGTCACCCAGGCTAGAGTGCAGTGGCCGGATCTCAGCTCACTGCAAGCTCCGCATCCCGGGTTCACGCCATTCTCCTGCCTCAGCCTCCCGAGTAGCTGGGACTACAGGCGCCTGCCACCTCGACCGGCTAAGTTTTTGTATTTTTAGTAGAGACGGAGTTTCACTGTGTTAGCCAGGATGGTCTCGATCTCCTGACCTAGTGATCCGCCCGTCTCGGCCTCCCAAAGTGCTGGGATTACAGGCTTGAGCCACCGCGCCCGGCTTTAGGAGCTTTTTATTAAGAAAATTAGTCCCTTCAAGATTTGAGAAGCAAATATTTTCCCCAATTTTCTTGTTCCTTGAAGTATGCAGAAGCTATTCAGGTTTTTTAAAAAATGTAATCAAATATATCAATCTCTTCTTTTATGGCTTCTCAGTTTTCTGTCTTACTTAGAAGGGCCATATGTACGTACTCCAAGATTATAAAATAATTTTCCCATGTTATTTTACAATCTAGTCTATACTTTAAATTTGTTTATCATAGATTGATTTTTGGCTTAATATTTGAGATACTGCTGCAAATAGTACCTTTTCCCCCAGACAGCTACCTGGTTATTCCTCAGTTATGGAACTGAGCAACTTTACCCAACTAATTTGAAATACCACCTTTATCATATGCTAAATATGGTATCTGGCAATACCAATGTTTCAATTATTGTAGACTTACTAAGCTAGATTTTATTCTCTTTTTCAGAATTGTCCTATTTGTGATTGTTTACTTTTCCAAATGACCATAGAACCAAGTTGCTTAGGGCCCCCAAAAAATCTGTTGTTATTTTTACAGGAATTACCTTAAAATACAGATTCACAGAGCATTGGCATCTTCGCATCCAAAAATATGATGGGACCTTTCCATGTTTTCATATCTTTTTTTCACACTTCAGGAGCATTTTTAAATGCCTTCACATATTATTTTCTTAAGTTTATTCTTAGGTGTTTCATCCTTTTTATGCTAATGGCCTTTTTCCCAATATATCTTCTAACTGGTTGTTAGCATATATGGAGGTTATGAATGTTGACACATGACTTTGGCATCCAGGCACATTTATAGATTATCATATTCTTCATAATTAGTTTTTCATTTTATTCTCTTGGATATTCAGGTCACATATTCCCATTATTTGCAAACAACATTCATTTACCTCCTTTCTGATTTTTATACCTTGATAACTTCATTTTTTTCTCTCATCCAGCAGCACTGGTTTATGATTCCAAATACCATTAACAATTAGTGAAAACAGTATTCTTATTTTGGGTTCTGATGTTTATGGAAATGCTCTCAAATTTCCTATTTAGGCTCAGATGGTTTTGGGTTGAGATGAACATACTTTGCTTTGCTAAGGGTATTTTCCTATTATATTTTGAAGGGTTTTTATAAAATCAATAATAGGGCCAGGTGCAATGGCTCCAACTGTAATCCCAGCTCTTTTGGAGGCTGAGGTGAGAGGATTTCTTAAGGCCAGTAGTTCAAGACCAGCCTGGGCAACATAGCAAGACTTTGTCTCTACCAAAAAAATGAAATAAAAGAATTAGCCAGGCATGGTGGTGCACACCTGTAATGTCAGCTTCCCAGTTACTCAGGAGGCTGAGGTGGGAGGATTGTTTGAGCCCAGGAGTTTGAGGCTGCAGTGAGCCATGATCATGCCACTGTGCTCCAGCCTGGGCAAAAGAGTGAGACCCTGTCTCAAAAAAAAAAAAAAAAAAAAAAAACGGCCGGACACGGTGGCTCACGCCTGTCATCCCAGTACTTTGGGAGGCCAAGGCAGGTGAATCACGAGGTCAAAAGATCGAGACCATCCTGGCCAACATGGTGAAACCCCGTTTCTACTAAAAATACAAAAATTAGCCAGGCGTGATGGTGGGCACCTGTAGTCCCAGCTACTTGGGAGGCTGAGGCAGGAGAATTGCTTGAACCAGGAAGCGGAGGTTGCAGTGAGCCAAGACTGTGCCATTGCACTCCAGCCTGGTGACAAAGCGAGACTCTGTCTCAAAAAAAAAAAAAAAAAAAAAAAAATCAATAATAGAGATTGAATTTTACCAAATGCCTTTTCTATAAAAAATAATCAGATGACTTTTTTCTATTTATATTTAGTAATATGATGAACCTTTCTTGCATGCCCAAAATAAACCTCAACTGTTACAGTGTTCTATTCTTTTAATATGTATAAAGTACATGTTAAGCATGTTATTTCCTAAGCAGTCCTACAAGCTGGGCACTATTACCATCCTGCTCTGCCCCTCCTTCACCCTACTTCAGCCACTTCAGCTACACTGGCCTCTCCTCACTGCCCCTCTGACACACCAAGCTTGTTCTCACCTCAGGAATGTGCAACTCCTGCCAGACTTGCTATTCCCTGGAGCCTCTAACCCCAGATATCCTCATACATCATCCTCCTCTTCATTTGTGTCTCTGCTTACATATGACCTATTTATGGAAGCCTTTCCTGTCTACCCCACATGAAACAGAAATCGCTTTCCAATCTTACCTCTACCCCTGATGCTGTTTCATTTTGTCTGTAGCAACTGTCATCATCTCATATATATTCACATGTGGAAAATACACGAAATGTTTAATTTCTTTTAATTTACATTCCATTTCCCCATGAATTGAAGCTCCATGACAGCGGAGATTATTCTCTTCTTTGCCCATTGCTTGCTTCCCAGCACCAAGAGTGGGCCTGGCACGTGGGAAGAACTTACTGTTTATTGAATGGATGAACAAATGAATGAATGGATACTTATTTTATACGTAAGAAAACTGAAGCTTACAGAAATTAAGTAACTAAAATCACACAGAAGCACAGCTGAGACTAAAACCCAAGTCTAACTTTCAATTCCTGACCCTTAACCATTAAAACAAATGACAGGTGACTTTAGCCCACTGAAAATGCTCATATAATCTTACAAATTCTAAAGTACAAGTTAATGACACCATTGTTGAAAGCCTGAGGAAACTTGTATAGACAGCCCCTGTACAAGGTAAGCAAAAGAATCAGAGGATGGCCTCCAAAGAATTCCTTGGACATTATGGGAATTACATTGTTAGCTTTCCTACTGACACCCATGAGCCTCACAGCAAGCATCATGAAGCTGTGACCTTCATCCGCACATGCCCTTGTATATCCAAAAGATAAAACTGGACGCTTTGGGGCCGAATGGCCGATAAACACGTGTTTATTACTGGCATGGGCAGACACACATACTAAAAGTACCATTTCCCAGGGGACTAGCCATATTATGATGGGTACAGACACTAAGGATTTAGCTTTGAAAACACCATTTGCTCTTCCAAAGCCGAAGAATCTTCTGTGATTTCAACAGGCAAGTTACAATCAGGTATTGTTAATGTTCTTTTCCTCCTCTATCACTGGGATACTTTCTTTCCTTCAGACAACGTCAGGCTAAAAACAAAATTTCACAAGTCTCCATTTCTCACGCTAAACAGTACAGTATCTTTTTTTTTTTTTTTTTTTTTTTTTTTTATAATTTAATCAAACCCTAAATTTTAGAACTGTGGGGTTGATCCAACATTGCAATGTGTCACATTTAATTCCATCAATGTAAAGCATAATGAGCAAAGATTGAGGTAGTGAGGCATAATTAAATGTTTTGAACCTGTGAATTTCAAAAGCAAGGCCCATTTGTGTTCTTTCTAAATAGTAAATAAAATCATTTTCCAACATTTTACTATCAAATTATAGTAATTTTTCCACCAGTACACACTTGAGGGAAGCCACAAAAGGACTTTTCCAACAGTTCATTCTGTTATTGCTCATAACCTTCTAAATACTTCTCCTCATTGGCTTCTATTCAAAGGTAAATGGAAAGCAGTAAAATTTATGGAAAATATATTCAACTGCTTAAAATACATCAACCAAAAAAAAAAGATTTTAAAGCTGTATTATGAGTTGTGAAACTGCATTGCCTTCACTTACCTTTCAGTTTCATTGGTAGGTAACAAAACTGACAGACTGGTCAAGTTCCAAAACATCCCCTACACAGAGCCTGACTCTTCCATCTCAAATTCTCACCTTGGTCAAGGCCAGAGTAAACACCTGTCCTTCACATTTTTACACAACATCACTTTGTATGCTGCAAATACAAGCTTTCATACCAGGGAGGAAGCAAATTCCAGGACACTGGAAAGACTTCTACTCTCTTAAACCAGTCTGTTGATTGTTCCCTTGACTTTCTCAACTGTCAAGATGGTGAAAGGAGGAAAAGGATCTTTCTGTGAAACTGTAAAGTATAACCAGATACGTTTGCCCTTTAAGCTTTTCACACAGAGAGGTAAAATAAAACTCAAGTCTAAGTTTTAAAATTTAGCTATGAAAATTATATTCTAGCACTAGACAAAATATTGCAAGATTTTAATAAAATAAGATTATTAAAATCAATTTTTACATTTCATGGTCCAAGGAGAGACATCAAAGAATGTTTAAGTAACATTTTAAAGATACTATACTTTATAAAGTTAAGAGGAAAAATGACAATTGCACCAGTTCAGAAATGCCTTAGAGTAGGGAAATGAAGCAGCATTAACTATTAATAAAGCTAGAGTCCTAAAATAAATTTTTTTAAAAAGATTAGCATTGAGAAAAAACTCACCTTAATAAAACTCAGCTTAATAAGGGAAAGTAGTTTATTCATCTTGCATAATACCATTTCATTTTATTTAGTCCTTTCTCTAAGGATTCTAGAGATCTTTATGAACATTATCCAGCTAATCCTTCATTTACCAGTATAAAAGAAAAAGACATTGACTGCTATTACATTTACAAACATGCAAGAGATAACAGCAACAACAACAACAAAAAACAGAGAGAGGGAGATAAAATTTCAGGAAACTTCAAAGCAAATAAGACAGTAAGTAGACCCTTTCCTGGCATGGGTTTTTTGGAAGGGAGAAAAGTGAAATGTACAATAAAAACAAATATGTGCAATATTAAGACTGGCTTAAGTAAGCAAGCAGATTTGGAGTTTATTGTGCAATGGTCTTGCCACAGACTTGCAGGAAAAAATAGCTTGGTATAAACCCAGTCTACATTTCAACATTCAAAAATAGCTTTTTTATACCAAGTCCTAAATGTGCTACATGTTTTATAATCCCAACAAATACACTAACTTCAGGAATCACCACTTACATTTCTGCCTTTTGAATGTTGGAAGCAAGAACAGAGTGGCTGACAAAATTCTAACTTTCATATGATATCCCTAACAGAGTAAACATTAAGACAATGAAGTAGTTGCTACAAAAAAAAAAAAGCAAGGCAAGAGGAAAAGATTCCACTATTTTCAGAGGCAGGCTCAGAGAGGAAAGTGTAATAAACATCCTTGGCAATCACAGGGCACCTTGCAACATGTTTCTATTAATATTTGTTTACATGTTTTTATCCCCACAGGAGGCTGTGATCTCCTTGAAGGCAAGGACTTGGCTTTATAGCACCCAGCCTATCAGCCATCAAAGTCAAAAAAATGGGCCAAGTGTTGAGTCAATAAACTTTTCTTAAATTCTCTTGACCAAAAATACTCATAGTGTTTGTATTATGTGAATTTTATCTCACACTTTTTTAAAGTACCAAAAAAAAAAAAAAAAATCATGGTCTGAATACATGTTAAAAGCCAACTAACAGGAAAAGAGCTGTTTTACATTATTAGGGCAAAGCTATTTTGAAATCAGATCATAAGTAACCAGACTCTAATTTAATGGTAATATGTTTTTCAATAAACAATAAGCCCTCTAATCACATATGTATTTCTTAACCCTACATATGTCCAGTGTCCGTCCAGACAAAGGAATATACAACTGCAAAATACCCTCAAGTTATGGCTTCTCACAATTTGCAATTGCAAAAATGTGGAACCAACCCAAATGCCCATCCATCAAGGAGAAGATAAAGAAACTGTGGTATATATACCATGGAATACTACACAGCCTTAAAAAGGAATGAATGAATGGCATTCACAGCAATCTGGATGAGACTGGAGAATATTATTCTAAGTGAAGTAACCCAGGAATGGAAAAACAAACATTGTATGTTCTCAATCACAAGTAGGAGCTAAACTATGAGGATGCAAAGGCATAAGAATGATACAGTGGACTTTGGGGACTAGAGGGGAATGGGTGGGAAGAGGGTAAGGGATAAAAGACTACAAATTGGGTGCAGTGTATACTGTTCAGGTGATGGATGCACCAAAATCTCACAAATCACCACTAAAGAACGTACTCATGTAACCAAACACCACCTGTTCCCCAATAACGTACAGAAATTTAAAAAAAAAAAAAAAGAAATCTCCCATGTGTTTACCATATTGTGTAAGCACTCATTTGGGCTAATAAACGTTTCTAAAAAGATCTTAGATAAAAAATTACAAAACATAGGCAACAAATAAAAATTAGAATATAAATTTTCTTTTAAAAGTTATGGCTTCTAGGTCTGCTGATTGGCATGCTGTTGAAATTATAATTTACCTTCCTCATTTAGGTGTAAACAGATTCCATAATACTAGGTTCCACCACAGGAAGAAGAGATTCAGAGTGCTGCTTTGGTGGGGGTTTTTTTTCTTATTGGAAAAAATACGGTAAAGTTTAAAAAAAAAAAAAAAAAAAAAAAAAAAAGGAACAATTCCAAGAGAGTTCCAGAGTTAAAAGGAACTTTGAGGAAATCTAGGGAACTGCTTTGCTTCAGGCTCCCTCCTCTCCTCGTATCTTGAATCTATTATGCTTCCAAGAAATGTAAAGACCACCACACAGGTTGGAGGACTGATTGGTAAATGGCTCTGGAGTTCCTGAACCAAGCACTTGTCCCTCATTTATATGCATTTGTTGATCCCCAGATAAGGAATCCCCAGATAAGATTCCCTCAGATTGAAACAGCAAAGAACCTCATTGAAGTAAAAATGTGATCTTTGGTATTGTGCCCCAATTTTGAAAGGTCAAGTCCACGCCAGCCAGTATTGTAGGCAATTAGCTAACATCACGCCTACTGTCTCTGCCCCACAAATTAAAATCCTGGAGCAAAAATACAATAAGGCCACAGGCCAAAGAAAGGAAAATGAAAACTTCAGTAGAAGGATGCAAAGGGCAAAGATATTATTATTGATTACCCAGTCTAAACTCATAATACTGACATCAATGACTAGAAGAATACAGAGCTTTCACATGATCTGTCAGATTTCACTAGATAGACTGCAGGATGTCAGGGCAGGAACCCTCTTTTCTTTATTCTTATTGTATTACACAAACCCTAAAATTAATATCGATATTTTGTATGTCCCCAAGAAACTGTCTGAATGACATTAATATGCATATTCCTCATAAAAAGATGAAGTCATTTGTTCAGAGTTCATTGTCACAATCAATCCTCTAACTTGGCAGCAGAAAGAAAAATCACCCACACTCCACTAATACCTTTTTTACTGACCCGATAGCAGGGAACTGAAATAAATGACCGACATCTATTCAGTGACCCCACTGAAGTAAAAGAGGAATTCAAGTCTGAACAAGAATATTTATAAGAAGTTTTCTAAGCACAAATATTCCTTTTGGAAAATGCTCTGGCCCCAAGCCTCAACACAAACGTCTTTCCTATGACAGCCTGTCTTAACACACAGCATCTGTTTATCGACTAAATCATAGATATAACACATTTGCAAAGTAAAAATAAATTAAATATCTATACACACAGCTTTCTTTTCTACACTATTAATCAAAAAGCACAAGTGCAATATGCTGAGGCACTAACCTCTGGCTTAAAGACAAACGGAATTACCCTATTGCTCTACCACACATTGTTTAAAAATGCAGAGCACAAATCTTGAGTTAATTTGTCACTTGGAAAAATCACTGTGCTTTTATGATGAGAATTCATTTATGAGAAGCTCTTAGCACAGTTTTCCCCTTAACCTTCTCAATTTATCTTACATTTGCTACTCTTCCACAGCAAACTTTTATGTGCAATTTTAAGGCTGTGTAGTGTAAGTTACAAGGGCACTAGTCTTTGAAACCCAAAGAACAATCTAATGAAAATGAGGTGATGCCACCAGCTGGCAATGATTTGCCGTCTCCTGACCCGACATCCTGAAATACATGATTGAACAGGATTTTGAAAGATATCTGTGGAAGACAAAAGAAGAGGGGTTTTATTTGACTGTGAAATGGGGAAATTATACCTGTATCTAACTTTTGTTTTAAAAAAAATTAAGGAAAAGCAAAAAAGAAATCCACAATTTTAAAATGATCCATTTCCTTTAGAGATAATAATGATTTAATGTGCCAGTAAACAGTCTTTTAGACATAATGAACTTTTGAGACTTTTCTAGGCATCATTCAAGCATATTTGGAAGCAATCAGAGCATGAGCATAGTGGGAGTGTCCAAAGCTTTTACGTGATGGGTAAACCTAGTTTTTAGTGATGTCATCACCTGTAAGCCTCAGTGTCATCACCTGTAAAAATAGGGCTAATATCCTCCTGCTCTATATATCTCACAATATCAAATTTTAAAAAGAAGCTATACTTGAAATTACTGGATAAGATGGAAAGCACTATCCAAATGCATTACTATTGCTGACCGTAACAAGCATGCACTGTTCTCAAACACCAAAAACAGAAAACAAGATTGCACAAGTATAGAACCAGTCTTACTCGACTTAATGTACACAGTAACGCCTGAGTAGACAAGATAGGCTAAAATAGGATTGTGAAATTTAAGCCAAAAGGTTAAATTTCCAGTTCAAATGGCTGCAAATCTTGTGAACACTTCTTAAAGCTATTATCCAAAAGCAACTAAAGCAATGGTAAATCAGCTTTTTTGAGGGAAGAGAGTGAAAGGCAATAGAGCCTTTTCAGAATCTCATGAAGACTATTGACCTTCCACTTACAGTATAACCACATATTCAACCAAAGCTTATTTTTCTGCTCTCAGGGGTGATTCTTGGGATCCCAGGCTAGGAATCCCTTACTGCAGGATACTGAATAACTGTCTAGTGAATCACAAAGACACAGAGAACAGAAACAGGTTTATAATGATAACAAAGTACCCCAGATAAGATGATCATGATTACATAGGTGCTGCCCTTAGGAAACCCTCCATCAGACCTTCACAGTAGACATGCAGCTGAAAGGTCTACAATTCCCAAGTTACCTTAGCAGTATTCAGACAAACGAGGACCTGGTAAGTTAAGCAGAAAATCACTTCCTTTGATAAATGACCAGGCCTCCAACTAAGGTAACATCTAAAAATTAGTGTACATACACATCCAGTGGCTACTTTAGAATTTCTACAGAAACGATGAGTGGGGTGGCAATCTAATTGGAAGTCCAACCTAGGGTATTAGTTTTGAAGCTAAAGTTGCCTGAGAGTTCACGTAAGAGTGAAAAAAATACTGAGTTTCCATAGCAAAGCAAGAAGAATGCTAATAGAAAGGGGATGCAGGGTTAAGGCACCCCAGGCCAGCCTTTGGCATTGCCACTGGATTCACTGACACCAGTGGTTCTCAAACTGTAACATGCAACAGAATCACCCAAAGGGTTTACTAAATATAAATTGCTTGGGCTCCACCCTCAAAATTTCTGATTCAGGAAATCTAGTCACAAATTTGTATTCTTTTTTTTGAGACGGAGTCTTGCTCTGTCACTCAGGCTGGAGTGCAGGGGCACGATCTCAGCTCACTGAAAGCTCTGCTTCCCGGGTTCACGCCATTCTCCTGCCTCAGACTCCTGAGTAGCTGGGACTACAGGCACCCGCCACCACATCAAGCTAATTTTTTTTGTATTGTTAGCACAGACGGAGTTTCACCGTGTTAGCCAGGATGGTCTCGATCTCCTGACCTTGTGATCTGCCCACCCTGGCCTCCCAAAGTGCTGGGATTACAGGCGTGAGCCACTGTGCCCAGCCTCTTTTTTTTTTTTTTTTTTTTTTTTTTTTTAACATTCTGGGATACATGTGTAGAATGTGAGGGTTTGTTACATAGGTATACATGTGCCATGGTGGTTTGCTGCACCTATCAACCCATCATCCTGGTTTGAAGCCCCACATGCATTAGTTATCTGTCCTAGTGCTCTCCCTCCCCTTGCCCTCCACCCCCTGACAGGTCCTGGGTGTGTGTTGTTCCCCTCCCTGTGTCCATATGTTCTCATTGTTCAACTCCCACTTATGAGTGAGAACATGTGGTGTTTGATTTTCTGTTCCTGTGTTAGCTTGCTGAGGATGATGGCTTCCAGCTTCATCCATGTCCCTGCAAAGGACATGATCTCATTCTTTTTTACGGTTGCATAGTATTCCATGGTGTATATGTACTACATTTTCTTTTCTTTATCTAGTCCATCATTGATGGGCATTTGGGTTGCTTCCATGTCTTTGCTATTTTTAACAGTGCTACAGTAAACATACGTGTGCATGTATCTTTATAGTAGAGTGATTTATAATCCTTTGAGTACATACCCAGTAATGGGATTGCTGGGTCAAATGGTATTTCTGGTTCTAGATCCTTGAAGAAATGCCACACTGTCTTCCACAATGGTTGAACTAATTTACATTCCCATTAACAGTGTAAAAGTGTTCCTATTTCTCCACAGACTCACCAGCAACTGTTGTTTCTTGACTTTTTAATAATCACCATTCTGACTGGCATGAATAGATGGTATCTCATTGTGGTTTTGATTTGCATTTCTCTAACGATCAGTGATGTTGAGCTTTCTTCGTATGCTTCTTGGCCACATAAATGTCTTCTTTTGAGAAGTTTCTGTTCATATCCTTTGCCCACTTTTTTATAGGGTTGTTTTTTCTTGTAAATTTGTCTAAGTTCCCTTTAGATTCTGAATATTAGACCTTTGTCAGATGGGTAGACTGCAAAAATTTTCTCCCATTCTGTAGGCTGCCTGTTCATTCTGATGCTAGTTTCTTTTGCTTTGCAGAAGCTCTTTAATTACATTCCATTTCTCAATTTTGGCTTTTGTTGCAATTGCTTTTGGTGTTTTCGTCGTGAAGTCTGCCCAGGCCTATGTCCTGAATGGTATTGCCTAGTTTTTCTTCTAGGGTTTTTATGGTTTTGGGTTTTACATTTAAGTCTTTAATCCATTTTGAGTTAATTATTTTTATAAAGCATAAGGAAGGGGTCCAATTTCAGTTTTCTGCATATGGCTAGCCAGTTTTCCCAGCACCATTTATTAAATAGGGAATCTTTTCCCCATTTCTTGTTTTAGTCAGGTTTGTCAAAGATCAGATGGTTGTAGATGTGTGGCGTTATTTCTGAGGTCTCTGTTCTGTTCCATTGGTCTATATGTCTGTTTTGGTACCAGTACCATGCTGTTTTGGTTACTGTAGCCTTGTAGTTTACTTTGAGGTCAGGTAGTGTGATGCCTCCAGGTTTGTTCTTTTTGCTTAGAACTGTCTTGGCTATATGAGGTTGCTCTTGGTTCCATATGAAATTTAAAGCAGTTTTTTCTAATTCTGTGAGGAAAGTCAAGGGTAGTTTGATGGGAATAGCACTGAATCTATAAATTACTTTGGGCAGTATGGTCATTTTCACAATATTGATTCTTCCTATCCATGAGCACGGAACGTTTTTCCATTTGTTTCTGTCCTCTCTTATTTCCTTGAGCAGTGGTTTGTAGTTCTCCTTGAAGAGTTCCTTCACGTCCCTTGTAAGTTGTATTCCTAGGTATTTTATTCTCTTTGTAGCAATTGTGAATGGGAGTTCACTCATGATTTGGCTCTCTTCTTGTCTATTTTTGGTGTCTACAAATGCTTGTGATTTTTGCATATTGATTTTGTATCCTGAAACTTTGCTGAAGTTGCTTATCAGCTTAAGGAGTTTTTGGGCTGAGACGATGGGATCTTCTAAATATAGATCATGTCATCTGCAAACAGAGGCAATTTGACTTCCTCTCTCCCTATGTGAAGACCCTTTATTTCTTTCTCTTACCTAATTGCCATGGCCAGAACTTCCAATACAATGTTGAATAGGAGTAGCGAGAAAGGCCATCCTTGTCTTGAGCCAGTTTTCAAAGGGAATGCTTCCAGCTTTTGCCCATTCAGTATAATATTGGATGGGTTTGTCATAGATAGCTCTTATTATTTTGAGATATGTTCCATCAATACTTAGTTTATTGAGAGTTTTTAACATGAAGGGATGTTGAATTTTATCAAAGGATTTTCTGCATCTATTGTGATAATCATGTGGTTTTCGTCATTGGTTCTGTTTATGTGATGGGTTACTTTTATTGATTTGTGTTTGTTGATCCAGCTTTGCATCCCAAGGATGAAGCCTACTTGATTGTGGTGGATAAGCTTTTTGATGTGCTGATGGATTTGGTGTGCCAGTATTTTATTGAGGATTTTTGCATGGATATTGATCAGTGAAATTAATCTGAAGTTTTCTCTTTTTATTGTGTCTCTGCCAGGTTTTGGTATCAGGATCATGCTGGCCTCATAAAATGAGTTATGGAAGAGTCCCTCCTTTATCAATTGTTTGGAATAGTTTCAGAAGGAATGGTATCAGCTTCTCTTTGTACCTCTGGTAGAATTCAGCTATGAATCTGTCTGATCCTGGACTTTTTTTGGTTGGTAGGATATTAATTACCGATTCAATTTCAGAACTTGTTATCAGTCTATTCAGGGATTCGATCTCACTGGTTTAGTCTTGGGACGGTGTATGTGTTCAGTAATTTATCCATTTCTTGTAGATTTTCTAGTTTATTTGCGTAGGGGTGTTTATAGCACTCTCTGATGGTAGTGAGAGGTGACAGCGTGCTGGCAGCCCTTGCTTGCTCTCAGTGACTCCTCGGCCTCGGCGCCCACTCTGGCTGTGCTTAAGGAGCCCTTCAGCCCACCGCTGCACTGTGGGAGCCCCTCTCTGGGCTGGCCGAGGCCGAAGCCGGCTCCCTCTGCTTGCAGGGAGGTGTGGAGGGAGAGGAACGGGCGGGAACCAGGGCTGCCCACAGTGCTTACGGGCCAGCATGAGCTCCGGGTGGGTGCAGGCTTCGTGAGCCCTGCACTCAATGAGCAGCTGGCCAGCACTGCTGGCCCCGGGCAGTGAAGGGCTTAGCACCCGGGCCAACAGCTGCAAAGGGTCCACAGGGTCCCCCAGCACTGCCGGCCCGCCCATGCCACGCTTGATTTCTCACTGGGCCTCAGCCGTCTCCCCGTGGGGCAGGGCTCGGGACCTGCAGCCTGCCATGCCCAAGCCCCACCCCCTCTGTGGGCTCCCACGTGGCCCGAGCCTCCCCGACGGGTGCCACCACCTGCTCCTCAGTGCCCAGTCCCATCAACTACCCAAGGGCTGAGAAGTGCAGGCACGCAGCAGGAGACTGGTGGGCAGCTCCGCCCACAATCCCAGCGCAGGATCCAGTAGGCGAAGCCAGCTGGGTTCCTGAGTTGGGTGGGGACTTGGAGAACTTTTATGTCTAGTTGGAGGATTGTAAACACACCAATCAGCACTACGTGTCTAGGTCAAGGTTTGTAAATGCACCAGTCAGCACCCTGTGTCTAGTTCAAGGTTTGTAAATGCACCAATCAGCACTGTGTCTAGCTCAAGATTTGTAAACGCACCAATCAGCACCCTGTCAAAACGGACCAATCAGCTCTCTGTAAAACGGACCAATCAACTCTCTGTAATATGGACGAATCAGCTCTCTGTAAAATGGACCAATCAGCAGGATGTGGGTGGGGCCAGATAAGGGAACAAAAGCAGGCTGCCCCAGCCAGCAGTGGCAACCCACTTGGGTCCCCTTCCACACTGTGGAAGCTTTGTTCTTTCACTCTTCATAATAAATCTTGCTGCTGCTCACTCTTTGGGTCCCCGCTGCCTTTAGTAGCTGTAACACTCACCACGAAGGTCTGCAGCTTCACTCCTGAAGCCAGCGAGACCATGAACCTACTGGAAGGAATGAACAACTCCAGACGCCCCGCCTTTAAGAGCTGTAACACTCACCGCAAGGGTCCATGGCTTCACTCCTGAAGTCAGCGAGACCATGAACCCACCAGAAGGAAGAAACACTGGACACATCTGAACATCTGAAGGAACAAACTCCAGACTCACCATCTTTAAGAACTGTAACACTCACCACAAGGGTCCGTGGCTTCATTCTTGAAGTCAGCGAGACCAAGAACCCACCAATTCTGGACACATTTTGGTGACCCAGATGGGACTATCACCTATCACCAAGCAGTGAGACTATCGCCAAGTAGTGAGACCATCACCTATCGCCAACCAGTGAGACCATCACCTATCGCCAACCAGTGAGACTATCACCAATCGCCAGGCAGTGAGTACCATCGGACCTCTTTCACTTGCTATCCTGTCCTATTTTTCCTTAGAATTTGGGGGCTAAATACCAGGCACCTGTCAGCCAGTTAAAAACGACTAGCATGGCTGCCAAACTAAAGACATGGGTGTCAGGCTTTCTGGGAAAGGGCTCTCTAACAACCCCCGGGGGTTTGGGAGCATTGGTTTGCCTGGAACCAGCTTCCGCTTTTCCTGTACTTCTGGGCTGAGCTGAGGGTTGACAGAGAGGAAGGCCATTCAGCTCCAGGGTCCTGACAAGTTGGTTGACCCTGCAGCCATGAGCGGAACTCTCAAAGGGATGTCGCCCAAGTGAGACTCACTCATCTATCCTATCTATCCTGACCTTTGCCCCCTGGGTCCTAATGCCTGCCAGACAAACTTCCTCTCACCTCTCTTCTCCAAGGCTAGTCCTGCTTTTAAAAATCACTTCCTGTCTCTGGTGCTTTTCTAGTTTCTCCTATAAGAATGATTTCTAGTATAAACTCCAGGACTCTGTTATCTCCTTTAGGCACCTGGCCTCACCAATCAGAAAGCCCCATGGTAGGGGGGACTATCTGGAATTTTAGGATCCCTCCTCAGACTAACAGACCTAACAAAAGCTATTCCTGAAGCTAGGATATGGGGAGCCTCAGAATTATATCCTTCCTATTCATATAAGTGAGAACAAAAGGTGTCATTCTTCCAATCCTGGAGATGCCTTCCCTCCCTCAGGGTATGGCCTTCCACTTCATTTTTGGGGCATAACATCTTTATAGGACATGTGTAAAGTCCCAATATTAACAGGAGAATGCTTAGGAATCTAACAGGTTTTCAAGAATGTGTCAGTAAGGACCACTAAATCCGATTTTTCTCAGTCTTCCCTGTGGTCTAGGAGGACATGCAAGAGTACAGGTTTTCAAGAATGCATCAGTAAGGGCCACTAAATCTGACCTTCCTCAGTCCTCTTTGTGGTCTGGGAGGAAAACTAGTGTTTTTGCTGCTACGTCAGTGAGCGCAACTATTTCAATCAGCAGGGTCCAAGAACCATTGCGGGTTTTTGGGCAGGGGTTGTTTCTGCTGCTGTGTCGGTGACTGCAACCAATCTGATCAGCAGGGTCCAGGGACCATTGCGGGTTCTTGGGCAGGGGGAGAAACAAAACAAACCAAAATCGTGGGCAGTTTTGTCTTTCAGATGGGAAACACTCAGGCATCAACAGGCTCACCCTTGAAATGCATCCTAAGCCGTTGGGACCCATTTGACCTGCAAACCCTGAAAAAGAGGTGGCTCTTTTTTTTCTGCACTATGGCCTGGCCCCAATATTCTCTCTCTGATGGGGAAAAATGGCCACCTGAGGGAAGTACAAATTACAGTACTATCCTGCAGCTTGACCTTTTCTGTAAGAGGTAAGGCAAATGGAGTGAAATACCTTATGTCCAAGCTTTCTTTTCACTGAAGGAGAATACACAACTATGCAAAGATTGCAATTTACATCCCACAGGAGGACCTCTCAGCTTATCCCCACATCCTAGCCTCCCTATAGCTGCCCTTCCTATTAATGATAATCCTCCTCTAATCTCCCCTGAACAGAAGGAAATAAGCAAAGAAATCTCCAAAGGACCACAAACTCCCCCAGGCTATCAGTTATGTTCCCTTCAAGCTGTAGGGGGAGGGGAATTTGGCCCAACCCGGGTACATGTCCCTTTCTCCCTCTGTGATTTAAAGCAGATCAAGGCAGACCTGGGGAAGTTTTCAGACGATCCTGATAGGTACATAGATGTCCTACAAGGTCTAGGGCAAACCTTCGATCTCACTTGGAGAGATGTCATGCTATTGTTAGATCAAACCCCAGCCTTTAATGAAATGAATGCGGCTTTAGCTACAGCCCAAGAGTTTGGGGATACTTGGTATCTTAGTCAAGTAAATGATAAAATGACAGTCAAAGAAAGGGACAAATTCCCTACCAGTCAGCAAGCCATCCCCAGTATGGATTCCCACTGGGACCCTGACTCAGATCATGGGGCTTGGAGTCGTAAACATCTGTTGACTTGTGTTCTAGAAGGACTAAGGACAATTAGGAAAAAGCCCATGAATTATTCAATGATGTCCACCATAACTCAGGGAAAGGAAGAAAATCCTTCTGCCTTCCTCGAGCAGCTATGGGAGGCCTTAAGAAAATATACTCCCCTGTCACCTGAATCACTCAAGGGTCAGTTGATTATAAAAGATAAGTTTATTACCCAATCAGCCACAGATATCAGGAGAAAGCTCCAAAAGCAAGCCCTGGACCCTGAACAAAAGTTGGAGGCATTGTTAAACCTGGCAACCTCGGTGTTCTATAATGGGGACCAAGAGGAATAGGCCCAAAAGGAAAAGCAAAATCAGAGAAAGGCCACAGCCTTAGTCATGACCCTCAGACAAACAAACCTTGGTGGTTCAGAGAGGACAGAAAATGGAGCAGGCCAATCAGCAGTACGGCTTGTTATCAGTATGGTTTGCAAAGACACTTTAAAAAAGATTGTCCAATGAGAAACAAGCTGCCCCCTCGTCCATGTTCACTTTGCCAAGGCAATCATTGGAAGGTGCGCTGCCCCAGAGGACAAAGGTTCTCTGGGTCAGAAGCCCCCAACCAGATGATCCAGCAACAGGACTGAGGGTGCCTGGGGCAAGCGTCAGCTCTTGTCATCACCCTCACTGAGCCCCGGGTATGTTTAACCATTGAGGACCAGGATATTGACTTCCTCCTGGACACTGGCGTGGCCTTCTCAGTATTAATCTCCTGTCCTGGACGACTGTCCTCAAGGTCCATTACCATCCGAGGAATCCTGGGACAGCCTGTAACCAGGTATTTCTCCCACCTCCTCAGTTGTAATTGGGAGACTTTGCTCTTTTCATATGCCTTTCTTGTTATGCCTGAAAGTCCCACACCCTTATTAGGGAGGGATATATTAGCCAAGGCTAGAGCGATTATCTACATGAATATGGGGAACAAGTTATCCATTTGTTATCCCCTACTTGAGGAGGGATTCAACCCTGAAGTCTGGGCAGTGGAAGGACAATTTGGAAGAGCAAAAAATGCCTGCCCAGTCCCCAAATCAGGCTAAAAGACCCCACCACTTTTCCTAATCAAAGGCAATATCCCTTAAGACCTGAAGCTCATAAAGGATTACAGGATACTGTTAACCATGTAAAAGCTCAAGGTTTAGCAAGGAAATGCCCTGCAACACCCCAGTTCTAGGAGTACAAAAACCGAATGGTCAGTGGGGACTAGAGCAAGATCTTAGACTCATCAATGTAGCAGTAATTCTGCTATATCCAGTTGTACCCAAGCCCTATGACCTGTTCTCTCAAATACCAGAGGAAGTAGAATGGTTCACGGTTCTGGACCTCAAGGATGCCTTCTTCTGTATTCCCCTGCACTCTGACTCCCAGTTTCTCTTCGCCTTTGAGGATCCCACAGACCCCCACACATTCCAACTTACATGGATGGTCTTGCCCCAAGGGTTTAGGGATAGCCCTCACCTGTTTGGTCAGACACTGGCCCAAGATCTCGGCCACTTCTCAAGTCCAGGCACACTGGTCCTTCAGTATATGGATGATTTACTTTTGGCTACCAGTTTGGAAGCCTTGTGCCAGCAGGCTACTCTAGATCCCTTGAACTTTCTAGCTAATCAAGGGTTCAAGATGTCTAGGTTGAAGGCCCAGCTCTGCCTACAGCAAGTCAAACATCTAGGCCTAATCTTAGCCAGAGGAACCAGGGCCCTCAGCAAGGAACGAATACAGCCTATACTGGCTTATGCTCACCCTAAGACATTAAAACAGTTGCGAAGATTCCTTGGAATCACTGGCTTTTGCCAACTATGGATCCCCGGAAACAGCGATATAGCCAGGTCCCTCTATACTCTAATCAAGGAGACCCAGAGGGCAAATACTCATCTAGTAAAATGGGAACCAGGGGCAGAAACAGCCTTCAAAATCTTAAAGCAGGCCCTAGTACAAGTTCCAGCTTTAAGCCTTCCCACAGGAGAAAACTTATCTTTATATGTCACAGAGAGAACAGGGATAGCTCTTGGAGTCCTTACTCAGACTCGTGGGACAATCCCACAACCAGTGGCATACCTAAGTGAGGAAACTGATGTTGTAGCAAAAGGCTGGCCTCACTCTTTACGGGTAGTTGCAGCAGTGACTGTCTTAGTGTCAGAGGCTATCAAAGTAACACAAGGAAAGGATCTCACTGTCTGGACTATTCATGATGTAAATGGCATACTAGGTGCCAAAGGAAGTTTATGGCTATCAGACAACCACCTACTTAGATACCAAGCACTACTCCTTGAGGGACCAGTGCTTCAAACACATACGTGCGTGGCCCTCAACCCTGCCACTTTTCTCCCAGAGGATGGGGAACCAATCAAACATGACTACCAACAAATTATAGTCCAGACTTAATGCCGCCCGAGATGATCTCTTAGAAGTCCCCTTAGCTAATCCTGACCTTAATCTATATACTAATGTTCTTTTGTGGAGAATGGGATACAAAGGGCGGGTTATGCCATAGTGATATAACCGTACTTAAAAGTAAGCCTCTTCCCCCGGGGACCAGTGCCCAGTTAGCAGAACTAGTGGCACTTACCCGAGCCTTAGAACTGGAAAAGGGAAAAAGAATAAATGTGTATACAGATAACAAGCATCCTTATCTAATCCTATGTGCCCATGCTGCAATATGGAAAGAAAGGGAATTCCTAACCTCTGAAGGAACCCCCATTAAATACCACAAGGAAATTATGGAGTTATTGCATGCAGTGCAAAAACCCAAGGAGGTGGCAGTCTTACACTGCCAAAGCCATCAGAAAGGTGAAGGAGAAAAGTCAGAAGGAAACCATCGGGCAGATGCTGAGGCCAAAATTGCTGCCAGGCAGAACCTCCCATTAGAAATACCTACGGAAGGACCCTTGATATGGAACAACCCCCTCCAAGAGATTAAGCTCCAGTATTCCCCAACTGAAGCAGAGTGGGGACTTTCACAGGGGCATAGTTTTCTCCCCTTGGGGTGGTTGGCGACAGAAGAAGAAAAGGTACTTATACCCGAAGCCAGCCAGTGGAAAATACTTAAAACCCTCCACCAAACTTTTCATATGGGTATTGAAAACACTCATCAAATGGCCAAATCCCTATTTACAGGGCCAGATTTCCTCCAGACCATCTGACAGGTAGTCAAAGCCTGTGAGGTGTGCCAAAAGAATAATCCCTTGGTTCATCGTAAGGCCCCTTTGGGGGAACAAAAAATAGGTTACTATCCTGGAGAGGACTGGCAGTTAGACTTCACCCATACGCCTAAGTCAAAGGAATTTCAATACTTGTTGGTCTGTGTTGATACCTTTATAAATTGGATAGAAGCTTTCCCCTGCAAGACAGAGAAGGCTCAGGAAGTGATTAAAGTCCTAATTCATGAAATAATTCCTAGATTTGGGCTTCCCCAAAGCTTACAGAGCAACAATGGTCCAGCTTTTAAAGCCACGATAACTCAGGGAATTTCCAGGGTGCTAGGGATACAATATCACCTTCACTGCTCCTGGAGGCCATAATTCTCAGGGAAGGTCAGGAAGGCAAATGAAACACTCAAGAGGCACTTAAGGAAACTAACACAAAAAATTCATCTCCCATGGCCTACTCTTTTGCCCATGGTCTTGTTGAGAATCCAAAATTCTCCTCAAAAAATGGAGCTCAGTCCAAATGAAATGCTGTATGGACAATGTTTTCTCACAAATGACCTCCTACTTGATCAAGAAACGGCCAACTTGGTCAAAGATATAACTTCTGTGGCAAAATATCAACAAAACCTTAAAAACCTACCTGAAGGATGTCACAGAGAAAAGGGAACAGAGTTGTTTCAACCAGGAGATCTAGTGTTGGTCAAACCTCTCTCCCCTACCTCCCCATCTATGGACTCTTTGTGGGAAGGACCATACTCGGTAATCCTCACTACCCCCACCACTGCAGTTAAGGTGGCAGGAGTGGAATCTTGGATTCACTCACCCGAGTTAAACTTTGGACATCCCCTGAGGAACCTGCGGGACCATCAGCTCAGGAGTCCCAAGATCAGCCAGACCAGCCTCGATATACCTGCAAACTGTTGGACTTGCATCTCCTATTTAGGAAGGAAACATCCCAGACTAAAAAGGCTCCCACCACTGATCTCGAGGAAAAACCCCTTCCTCCATAAAAAGATAAGTGAAAAACTACATAATCTTTATCTTTAACAGCTCTCCTTACCCCTTTAATGGAATCCTTTTACTATTTCATTATATTATTAAGCAGCATACTAACCATACTCTTTGCAATAGGACTATATACTGTAGCTCCTGCTGGGATGAAAATCCTAATCACATCAACCTTCTTTCTATCTTCCTTCCTCTGACAGCAATTTACTCCTACCTTTAACTCAGGCTAGACAAAATGATCTCGTCTTCAGAGCACCCTCTTTACCTTCCTATTTACTCTTTGCCTATCTACCCCTCCTGCTTCCTTGGATACCTCATACAATTGCCCCTCCCTTTCCACTAGCTCCTAATTACCTCTACAAGACTCTCAACTTAACTCACTCTGTTAAACCAGTCCAATCCTTCCCTGGCAAATGACTGTTGGCTTTGTATCTCTCTATCAACCTCTGCTTATGTGGCCACTCCCATTCCCGCAAAAAACTGGGACTTTACCAACTTAACCTACCACCCTCACTATCAAGGAAAAGATCCTTTCCGACTTCTAAATATGCAATCATTAGCCAACTTTCCCATCTCTGATAGGACCAAGAATACCCTAACAGGATGTGCAATCTAACTTTTACATTCTTACATTTCCAACCTCACCTATTACACAGGCAATGAAAAGCCCATACATGGCCCTATAACTACAAATACCATCTTAACTTTCCAAGCCCCTTTATGCATCCAATGCAACCTGTTATCAGGCCTGCCCCTGGGACACCTACTGCCGCATCAATGTAATTACACCTTACAACTTCAAGCCCCAACTGATCACAGTAACTTCCAAGTCACCCAAACAGCTCCATTGACATGGCTTGTCTGCTTCTCAGGGGCCCAAAAATCACCTCCTCCTCCCTGCTTAACAAACAGTCCAGGTTTTGTAATGACAAACATACTCCCTGCATCACCATTCACCCCTGGACCCCCTGTAGCAGCACCCCCACCACGAGTGAATGCCTTCTCATCCCCTTTTTCAATCACTCTCTCAAATGGTTCCTAGTGGATACAAAATGTTTTTTTCTCTAATGGGAAAACAGAACACAGGGAGCCACTCAGTTTGCTCCCAACACCCCTTTCCAGTCACTCACTGGAGCTACCTTGGTAAGTACTCTAGAAGTATGGGAAAATGGAAACAACAAACTCACACACCTTTTTAACACACATAACCAGTTCTGTCTACCCAGCCAAGGTATATTCTTCTTATGTGGAACGTTGACCTATGTCTGCCTCCCCACTAACTGGACAGGCACCTGCACCCTAGTCTTTCTAAGTCCCAACATTAGGAAATGAGACCTTGTCAGTACCCCTCAAAGTTCAAGTCCATCAGCACAGAGCCATACAAGTAATACCCCTACTTATAGGGTCAGGAATGGCTACTGCTACCGGAACTGGAATAACCTGTTTATCTACTTCATTATCCTACTACTATACATTCTCAAAGGATTTCTCAGTTTGCAAGAGAGAATGAAATCTATCCTTGCTCTACAATCCCAAATAGACGCTTTGGCAGCAGTGACTCTCCAAAACCACTGGGCCTAGACCTCCTCACTGCTGAGAAAGGAGGACTCTGCACCTTCTTAGGGGAAGAGTGCTGTTTTTACACTAACCAGTCAGGGATAGTACGAGATGCCATCCGGCATTTACAGGAAAAGGTTTCTGAAATCAGGCAATGCCTTTCAAATTCTTATACCAACCTCTGGAGCTGGGCAACATGGCTTCTCCCCTTTCTAGGTCCCGTGGCAGCCGTCTTGCTGTTACTCGCCTTTGGACCCTGTCTTTTGAACCTGCTTGTCAAATTTGTTTCCTCTAGAATCAAGGCCATCAAGCTACAGATGGTCTTACAAATGGAACCCCAAATGAGTACAACCAACAACTTCTACCGAGGACCTCTGGACCGACCTACTGGCCCTTCCACTGGCCTAGAGAGCTCTCCTCCGGAGGACACTACAACTGCAGGGCCCCTTCATTGCCCCTATCCAGCAGGAAGTAGCTACAGCGGTCACCGGCCAAATTACCAACAGCAGTTGGGCTGTCCTGTTTAGAGGAGGGATTGAGATGCGACAGCATGCTGGCAGCCCTCGCTGGAGCCTCCTCGGCCTCGGCATCCACTCTGGCCACGCCTGAGGAGCCCTTCAGCCCACCACTGCACTGTGGGAGCCCCTCTCTGGGCTGGCCGTGGCCAAAGCCGGCTCCCTCTATTGCGGGGAGGTGTGGAGGGAGAGGCGCAGGTGGGAACTGGGGCTGTGCAGAGAGCTCATGGGCCAGCGCAAACTCCAGGTAGGCACAAGCTTGGTGGGCCCCGCGCTCGGAGCAGCCGGCCAGCGCCACCGGTCCCAGGCAGTAAGGGGCTTAGCACCTGGGCCAGCAGCTGCGGAGGGTGCACCAGGTCCCCCAGCACTGCCGGCCTGCCCTCGCCATGCTCAAATTCTCGCCATGCCTCAGTCGCCTCCCCACGGGGCAGGGCTCAGGACCTGCAGCCCGCTAGGCCCAAATCCAGCCCCTCCCATGAGCTCTCAGGCGGCCCAAGACTCCCCGATGGGTGCCGCCCCCTGCTCCGCTGTGCCCAGTCCCATCGACTGCCTAAGGGCTGAGGAGTGCGGGCGCACAGCACAGGACTGGTGAGCAGCTCCAACCATGGCCCCAGCGCAGGATCCACTAGATGCAGCCAGCTGGGCTCCTGAGTCGGGTGGGGACTTGGAGAACTTTTATGTCTAGTTGGAGGATTGTAAATGCACCAATCAGCACTCTGTGTCTAGCTCAAGGTTTGTAAATGTACCAATCAGCACCTTGTGTCTAGCTCAAGGTTTGTAAACGCACCAATCAGTGCTATGTGTCTAGCTAATCTAGTGGGGACTTGGAGAACTATTGTGTCTAGCTACAGGATTCTAAATGCATCAATGAGCACACTGTCTAGCTCAAGGTTTGTAAACGCACCAATCAGCACCCTCTCAAAATGGACCAATCAGCTCTCTGTAAAATGGACTAATCAGCAGGATGTGGATGGGGCCAGATAAGGGAATAAAAGCAGGCTGCCCGAGCCAGCAGTGGCAACCGACTCGGGTCCCCTTCCACGCTGCAGAAGTTTTGTTTTTTCACTCTTCACAATAAATCTTGCTGCCGCTCACTCTTTGGGTGTGCACCGCCTTTATTAGCTGTGACACTCACCACAAAGGACTGCAGCTTCACTCCTGAAGGAACGAACAACTCCAGACGCATCACCTTTAAGAGCTATAACACTCATCACGAGGGTCTGCAGCTTCACTCCTGAAGTTAGTGAGACCACGAACCCATCAGAAGGAAGAAACTCTGGACACATCTGAACATCTGAAGGAACAAACTCCAGACTCACCATCTTTAAGAACTGTAACATTCACCACGAGGGTCCGCGCCTTCATTCTTGAAGTCAGCGAGACCAAGAACCTACCGGACACAGTAGTTTGTGTTTTTGTTTTTGTTTTTTGTTTTTTAAAGAGACAGGGCCTCACTTTGTCACCCAGGCTGCAGTGCAGTGGTGCGATAACAGCTCATTGCAGCCTCAGACTTCTGGACTCAAGGGATCCTCTCTAGTAGCTAAGACTACAGGTGTGCACCACCATGCCTGGCTAGTTTTTAAAACATTTTGTAGAGACAGAGTCTCACTATGTTGCCCAGGATTGTCTCAAATTCCTGGCCTCAAATGAGCCTCACCTTAGCCTCCCAAAGTACTGGGATTACAGTTGTGAGCCATGGCATCCAACTCCCAAGAATCTGTATTCTAACAAGTTTTGGAAGATGCCTATGCTGCTAGTCAGGGGACCACACTTTGAAAATCACTGATCTATACAATTAGAGCCTATCTCATCTAGTACATCCCAATCTCTTAAGTGCTATCCAGATGCCATACTCATCATCAAATAAAATAGTGAGTACCACTCTGTCACTCAGGTCAGCCTCTCACCTGTGGTACCTACAGTGCATGCTGGTTGGGCTAAACATTCAAGATACACAATAAGCTTCTTGATGACTGTTGAGTGTCTGCAGGTAATTCACACTACAGACAAATGCAGAGGAAGAACTTGGAGCAGTTTTGTTTTAAAATTTTACCCTCAGGAAGCAATATACAAGCAAATTGGTGCTAACTGGTGCTAGAAGGATTTACTTAATATAGTAGTCCTTCCGTTACTCCAGAACTATGGGTTTCAAAGTGAGATCCACAGAGCCCCCAGATACCTCGAAGGCTGGGTTGGAAGGAGAGTGGAGAAATGGTGTTTGGCCCTTCATCTGTGTTCCTCTCTGAACCAGAAGTTCAGCTTTCTCTGATTTACATATTGGGATAAATTATATTTTTAATGGTTTTAATATCCCTTTAGAGGGAATAAAAGGCTTAAAAACCACCGAATTTGATTACTTCTAGGAGTCCCTCCATTTCTGTGATTCAATAATAATAAAACGATCACTGGATAAATGACACATTACAGAAATAAAAATATTGCTGGGCATGGTGGCGTGCACTTACAGCCCCAGCCACCTGGAAAGGTGAGGCAGGAGGACTGCTTGAGCCCAGGAGTGGGAGTTCTAGTCCAGCCTGGGCAACACTGTGAGACCCTATTTCTTGAAAAAAGGGTAAAAAAATAAGTAAATAATTAATAAAAATATCAAACTGGCCAAGGAGGCTGACAGAAGGCTGTATCAGAATGAGAGGTTAGCAGTCAGATCATATTCACATCTGGTAGGAAGATCTGGATGTCATATATAGAAGCTTCCAAATTCACCAAGGGCAGTAACCAAACCTCTCTAAATGGAATGTAAAAAATAGAAAAACTCAGTGGTAATTATCTTTACTTAATCTTGCCTGGTCTAGCAGACACCTTGCAGAAATCAGGGTATTTTCAGTCAGTGTCATGGTGATACTGTGAGACACAGAACAAAATGCCACATGCTCAGTATTGTCATCAGACAAGGCCACCTACCAAACAGTTAAAACTTTTCTTTGTGACACATAATTGTAAGCTACTGGGCAAGTTGTGCATAAAATACTAGGATCATTACTGTAGAGCACAACTGGACCACATTTAAAAGGAAAGAACAGAAGGCTGGGGGCATATCTTTTATGAGCAGCTTTAATGTATGTCACCCATAATTCCAGAGTTCAAAGCCATCTGCAAGGGGCAAAGGAAGAAGTGTAATCTTCTAATTGGAAGGTCATCCATTCCTGGAATGCCAAAACTGTCTGTGACGATCAAGGTGCCCTGTCATGACACAGAATATATGGATTCAGTGTAAAACAGAAAGGATAATAAGAACCACTTCAAAGCCACTGGGATCTCTGACATACCATCATTCTACTTTCAACCATCCCCACTGCCACCTTCTTTGGCTAGGGCAGCACCAGAGGTAAGAAGGAAAGATGGTCTCAACAAGTCTATGACTTGCAATCCAGTTCCAACAGACAGCCTAAATCACTCAGCAAAGCCCATCTCTTCTAAACCAAAACATCTAGAATGTGCCCATGCCATGAAAATTATTTCATTCAACAAAAATAACACAAGTCCAAAATCTCAAGGAGTTCACGGGAGCTCTGAAAGATCTACCCTCAACTGGCCAACACTGTGATGTCATACCTAATAATGCAGGGAACTGGATTAGAGTCTGAAGTCAAACCAAGGCAGCAATTACAAATAGTAAAACTACCCTTGAAAACTCCCTGTAATTCCTCATAAAATACAATACTAAGCCATCTCTCACTAAGTTCACAATGAGCCATCCAGAAAACACTATTGTCTGTTCAGGTAAACATCAGAGAAAGTAACTGGCTTGCATTTTATGGGTCATGCTGTTCAGACCAAAATGCTCTCACTCTGAGAGGAAATTAAATCTCCCCTATAAACAGCAGGCTCACATCTCCCATTTTATGCTCACTCCAGGACTATGCTCATCATATTTCAATTACTATTTTGCCCTTCTTTTTTCTTTTGGCCAGGTGCATTAGTTGAATTCCCATGAGTGAAATATGCATATATATGACTCCACTGTAATATCAACATCTTAATATTTACTCAAAGGCATGCCAAAAATTTCACCATTTCTTCGAGTTATGTAACATACTTTGAATCCTTCTTTTGAACGTAAATATATAACAGAGAAAGGGTTATAAATTAACCCTACACAAGAGAATGAATGATTTTACCAATTAGCTCCAGTTATCTGAAGAATCTAGTGAAACTATCTGAAGAAACTGTTCAGACAGTGAACAAGCCAGTATTGGCACATAGAAAGAAAACCAAGATACAGAACATGAAGTACATTCCCAGCACACCGGGGCCTGTCAGGGAACAATGTGAACCCATGGTGCCTCTCAGAAAGAGGCTTAGAGGGAGCAAAATGAGGACCTTAATGATACATATTAGAATATGGTCAGTCTTACTCTCAAAATATATTTATTTTATTTTATTTGTTAGAGACAGGGTCTCACTCTGTTGCCCAGGCTGGAGTACAGTGATATGATCATAGCTCATGGCAACCTCAACTTCTCAGCTCAAGGGTCCTACCAACTCAGCCTCCCAAGTGGCTGGGACTATTGGAATGCACCACCATGCCTGGCTAATTTTTTAATGTTTTGTAGGGACAGAGTATCCCTTGTTGCCCAGACTGGTCTCGAACTCCTGGCCTCAAACAATCCTCCCGCATCAGCCTCCAAAAGTGTGGGATTACAGGCATGAGCCACTCTGTGCCTGACCTACCCTCAATATATTACGGAGTCAATCCCATGCCCAAAGTCCTGCAGGTCAGGGATAATTCAAGAAAAAGAAATGAGCCTGTTAGGTTACTCTGCTCTGACTCAATTAGGCTATCCAATCACTTACATAGTCCCAACTGCTACAGTCTTCCACTTCCTTCAGGGTCACACATAACTGCTGTGGCTCCACATTTCCCTCGAGGCCAGTATAGCCCGTACATTCTTTTCCATTTTTAAAATTTTTAAATTTTATTTTTAATTGGCATATGATAATTATCCATGGGCTACCTAGCGATATTTTGATCCATATAATGTATAGTGATCAGATCAGTGTAATTAGCATATCCATCATCTCAAACATTTATCATTTCTTTGTGCTGGGAACATTCAATATCCACCTTCTAGCTATTTGAAACTATATATTATTACTAACTATAATCATCCTACCATGGTATTGTCACAAGAATGAGTGCCATGCCCAGCATACCTCACACTTAGATAGGCAGCATCAACAAAATAAGCCTGGCCATTTGCTGGGAAACCTGGCCCTCTCCTATTCCCAGAGATGCATATATGCATTATTTCATCCAACAAGTTTTCTCAAAAAACATCCTGCTTTGTGAGCTGAGATCCAGCCACTGCACTCCAGCCTGGGCGACAGAGCGAGACTCCGTCTCAAAAAAAAAAAAATCCTGCTTCTTCCTAAACATCTCTTCACCTCCCTTTTATTCAGTCCTCTTTCCTTTATATGGCAGAACGTAGATTCTACTGGCTTTGCCCATGGGGAGGCTGCACGTCTAACTCTTATTTGTTCTCCATCATGCTACCATTATTTTCAGCCAGCTGGGCACACTTTCCTCTTTATCCTCTCCAGATTCCACCTTATCTTCATCTGGTTTTCTTCAACCTTCCAATTATCTAATGCTTAGCCTCTAGTTCCCTAGAAGAATAGATGACATACTTAAATGCAAAAAAGGCACAAAAGAAAATAATTTATACCAATCAAGTAAACTTCATATCCATTGCCATACAACTACACAATTTAAGCCCTATTCGATTTTCCTAAATACAAATGCTTCAGAAATCCTCCACTCTTCCATAACAGCCTTAAAATCATTCGTCTCTTCATTTCCTTCCTTCAGTGAATTCCTAATCTGCTCAGAACTTTTACTTGACCTCAGTCCATACTTTTCACAATCTTAAATTCTTCAGCTGATTTTGGAAATGAAAAATTTTAAGCAGGCAATTAAAAAAGACTAGTAAATCTGTTCTTGACAGGACTAGACTTAACTCTAATGAGACAAAATGACAACTACATGGCCTGCTGCCAAGGTATCAGGAGCAGTTTAAGAATTAGACTCAAAATAGCTGATACAATCTGAAAGACAGAGTGACCTTCTCTATATATTTAATCTTTGCTTGGTTTGCGCTGTGTGCAAGCTATGAAACTTAAAACATTAAGACAGCAGTTAAGGAAGAGACCATCAAGTCAAGACTCAGAAAAAGGTGGTGGTGGTGGTGGTGGTAGGTATAACAGCAGAAACCCACTAACTAGATGTGAGTAGTTATTTTTATCTGCAGGGAACATGAAATATGTAATACATAGTTTTCCCAAATGTTATGCTCTGAAACACTTCATTCGTTTTTTTGTCCAGCCATGGGAAATAAAATAATCACTTATTTGCTAAAATGTTTACTTCTCTCACACAAATTTAAACCTAATAACAGGAAGACCTTTAACACAGGGCCTCTAAAAGCTAAATTAAATGTAGAACATATTAAAAATTTAGCTACATTTTAAATAAACAATATGTTGGTATTCATATTATCATAATAATGTATCCTCAAATACCAAAAAGAAGTGTCATTTTTCAATAGGTAGCCACAATTTCAAAAATAAATGTTTTCCTACATTGGAAGAAAATTAAACTCTTAAAAAGATAAACAATCATAAGCATTCAAAATAGCAATCTAATTTCATTTGTCCACAAAATTAAGAGCATCTGTCATATGATTATATATATATATAAAGCTGAATTCCAAGTGTATGCAAAAGGTCTTTCTCATTCTCGCTCTCTCTCCCATCAACCTTAATAAATAGTTGTTGTTTCTGGTAGCTCTACAACAAGGGTATTAACACTTTAAGCCATTCTAGCTTCAGTCACTGTTCTGGTTTCTTGCTTCTGTCGCAAACCAACACTGAAGATAAATAACAAAGATTAATGCAGTACTACCTGGTAGAAGCAATTAAAAAGAGGCTGAAAAGCAGCAACCAAACTCCAAACCATTTGCTCCTCCACAATAGGAAGCTGAAGATAATCTTGTTTGCTAAACATAAATCACTTGAGATCTGGCCAAATTCTTGAATGATATTCCACATGGAAACGCTGCAAAGTCAGGAGCTGCTTACATAAGTATTTACCTCCAACTTTGAAAACAAACTGGACCAGTTTTTCTTGTTCCTTCTAGGAAAGTGATCATTTTAAACCAATGAAACAGTTAACAGAAGGGCTTCCCTAGACCCACTCTTGCTGGACTTTTGGTCCCACCCCTACTCACTTTGAGACATATTAGGTTTCTTGTAACTAAATGTGCTTCCTTCTCCTTCAGTATCTATTTAAAAGTCTTTAGGCGGCAGAAAGTAAACTCCATCAATCAATCTTACCTTCTTATAAATTTTTGTAGTATATCCACTTTTTTCCAGGAACAAAAGTCAAGATATACTCCTGTAATTCCTTTTGTGCATGTGTGTGTATATATATACTTTTTAAAAAAACTTCTCTTTAGGGCTCTGTGAGGTTTATGCAAGCAGACCTTTCACAGAGGCCGCTGTGTTTCCTAGGGTTTATGTTCACATGCAGCCGGTTATACGAACAGATTGGTTTTACTTTTCATTTCCTTGTGTTAAAGTCACTTAGAGAAGGTTTGAGAACTACAAGGTACAACAAGTCACTTGTTTGCTTAAAGGTGCTATGTTAAAGGCGAGTATTTTGGTGGTGCTGGTTGGTTCAACAACCAAAGGTTTGTGAAGATAATTTCTGTATGACCCCTTTTCTGCTAAATATCACGGGAAATGCCAGTGATCCTGATAGAGATCCACTATGCCCAAGAAAAGCGACTCTGTGGTGTGTAAGTAGAAGCCGACCAAGATAAGCCAAACAAAAGACAGTCCCTTGCGCCCAGACTAAAACCTCATTCAGTTTTAAAGTGTACTGCAACAAGAATCCCTGGATTAAATCTCAACCCCATACATTTTAGTTATTTATTCTACAGCTCTAGATATTCCCATATACACAGTTAAGGAGAGCCAGGGTACAAAATATTCCAGTAGACCTTACTCAAATCTGCCAAAACCTACATTACAAGCTCCTACTAAACTTCCATTTAGTCTGATTTTCCCCTCCTATATGCTGCACAGACACCCCCACCCACAAACCCACACACATCTTCTGCACCTCACAGGAACTACTACTTTTTTTACCCTCCACCAAAGCCATCACTTCCCAAAGTACCTGGTGAAGACTTTCCTAGAGCCTGTTCACACCACAGCTGACCTGGCTAGGCTGTTTCCTCCTCCTTATAGGACCAAGAACACTGCCCCTTTTTCCAGGCCTGGCTTCTTCCCCCAAGGCCACAAAACTGGCTGGTGCCAACACTCTGAGTAGCTTAACCACTGACTATTTTCTTCCAAGTCCAATTCAAAGTTCTCTGGCCTAAAGTCAAAACACATCACAGAGCTCAAGATTCTGAGTTAGACAAACCTGGCTTTGACTCTGCTACTTATGATCTCTGCGACATGGACAAAGAACCTCTCTAAGCCTCAGTTTCATCTCTAAGGTGGGGATAATAATAACATTTACCTTTACCATGAAAACAGAATGAGATAGACATGTGTCTGGCACATAGTAAGTGCTCAATAAATGTTAGCTATTTTTACAATCATTATCATCACATGACTACTCTACTACCATTATTACTACAGGAACCATAAACTGGAAGGCTTCGAGCCAAATTTGGATTTCCTGTTGGCCATCAAAATGTATTTCTGTTTCTGTTTTATTTGAATCACCGTTGGAGAGAGAAGTATTCTCCAGTCTGTCATAGTTCTTACCATTCCTCCCTAGAAACTTATATTCATATTATACTACCTGCATGGCCTCTGAGTTTATAATCCCCACGCCTCCAAAAAAGGTCTCAGAGATACCTAAAAAAGGGGTGGGAGGGGAGTTAAATCAAAGACATTATAGAACTAAGGCAGCCAGAGAGTATACTTAAAAACATCTTTTTAAAAATCACAGCAAGGAGCCACTAATTTCCAAAAAAGTTAAGATTTCTCAATCAGTCAAAAGACACACATGCGACAGGTGGAGGGAAAAGGAATAAACTCTACTTTGCAGTTTCATGGTGAGTAAGAACTTCTGGAACATGGAGAATTTGTAAGGTTCTTCTAAAACACAAAACCCCTCTGCTCCCTTTCCTGGTAGGGTACAAAACGGATAGACCAAATAGAATAATTTCAGATTCAGAAAGCACACTTCCAGGGCCAGGGCTCTTCCCTACATGCAGAAGGCCACTGCTCAGGCAGTTTCCTGTTCCAAATGCACCTGTCGGTGGTCAAGGGCTTAAGTTCACCTAATAGCTTCACACATATCAGAAACTTTAAGTTGTCTGACATTTCACATTTTTCTATTCTTACTTAGCCCACACAGGTTTTCCAATAATGACAAAAGGACATAACTAACAATTCAGAAACACATACCTTCTTAACATACATCATCTACGGGGAAAAAAAAAAACTGTTAAAAGTACCAAAAAAAGCCCCACTGTAAGACCATAAAGACATTTACCTATTACAGAGATTTATTGATATGAGAAAATTAAACAACTATAACTCTCTAATTTATTAGAAAAATCTCCTTCTGTCATTCCCAGAAATCTATCCATTGAAAAGGTCCTCTTTAAAATAATGTCATTAGCTTTCAAATACTCTAAAATAATCACAATAAAACTGTAAAATAAAAACAAATAGGTTTTTTTCAAGGAATACAAAAATTTTTCAAAATAACTGCAAAGTAAAAGGTAGATAGGGTCAAAATTATTGTCACAATAACGAATACAACAATCTTATATGAATCTAACTCATTATTTTTATGGAATCTGTTTACCCTCTGATCTGGAAACCCAATGTAAAATCATTTACATTGGAAAAAAGTCAGGGCATAACAATAGTTATTTCTAGGTGGCCAGATTATAGATGATTTATTTTTCTTTTGTGTGTTATGTGTATGTTTTCTGAGTCTTCTGCTCTATAAAAGTTATTACTTTCATTATGAGATTTTAAATGTTTATATATTTTAACAATACTATATGTAACCATGATTGGTGGATCAGGGTACATTTCCAAATTGCCCTTAAGGAGTCCCATAAGGAGTCAGAAGCAAAGGTGCAGAAAGTAACTCTCTACCTGTTTTCCTCATTTGCTTTCCCTTCATTTCATCTTCCGAGAGGTTTAATGCCCAACTCTCTTCACTTGAGTTCCATAGCACTCCAGCTCTGTACCACACAAGGAAATCCTTAGTCCTTTCCACCACCAGCTGGCCCTGTTTACCTTTTACTTTGCATTTATTTTGAAAAATGTTTGTAAACCTTGAAAAAAAGCCCATTTGTTTTTATTTTAGAGTATTGAAAGCTGATGATGTTATTTTAAAGAGAATATTTTTCAATGGATAGACTTTTGGGAATGACAAAAGGGGATGGAGATTTTCTAACAAATTAGAGAGTTATGGTTGTTTAATTTTATCATATCAATAAATCTCTGTAATAGGTAAATATCTTTACAGTCCTACAGTAGGTTTTTTTGGTGCCTTAATGGCTTTTTTTTTCCATAGATGATGTATGTTAAGAAGGTATGTGTTTCTGAATTATCAGTTACGTCCTTTTATCATTAACGGAAAACCTGTGTGGGCCAAGTTAGAACAGGAAAATATTAAATTTTTCTATTCTGTTCTCTAGTGCTCAGTGCTTCTATCTTATACTCCAGACTGCTTTCAACAGGAACTGTGTTTTATATGTTTTATATACTTCCACAGAGCTTAATGCAGCTCTCAATAAACAGCAGACTCCTGATACCTATTTGTTAAACATAAACGAAACAACTCATCAATTAATTAACAGTAAAGTAAACTCAGCTCTCTGCCTCTTTGCCTTTAGAAGCAGAGCTGTATTCTGTGTAATAACAGAGACTGAAATGTGGTCCCACTGACCAAGATCAGGACCACTGATGGAAGGCTTTCAGAAAATACCTGCAGCACTGAAGGAAGAAGTGGCATCTCTCTGAACCAGCTCTGAACTTCCAAAATACAAGGAAAAGACCTCAGAGGCTGGGGGGGCGTACCTCAAGAAAGTAATGAAATTGACTCCTAGTCTTTCCCTGGTTCCTTTGGAAAGGCATGCAGTGCTAACTCTAGACTCCTAATCCAGCTTCACTATTACAAAGAGAATTAAATCAGCAAACAGTAGGAGGCAGGAGTAGCTGATCCCTGCTGGGGGATGACCTGCCCTCCTTTAATGACAGCAGTGGTTATCTCAGTTTATAAAGGATTGGCAAGGTTTTTAGAGTTCTTACACAAGGTGCTATTATTACAGTGACACTGAAGAGTGGGAAAACATCCTTATATTCTCTGGCTTCGATAGCCTTAATTATATTTTCTGTGAATTCTCAACCCAGTAAGTGTACAAATTGCATGAAGAAAAATACAAGTTGTGTGTGTAAAATTAATTTTACTAAGCCTCGTGATGCTACCGTTGGTCCTTAACATTGTGAACTTGTAATTGTTCAATGGAGCAGCTTCAGAGTCAAATTATCATCTATACAAATCAGAGTTCAGAATGGCAAAATATGGGGAAGGGTTCCTGGGATTTACCTTCCCAATAAGATCTGGTAGCTCTGTCCCAAACCATAGTGAAGAATGATTTTTTGTTTTGCCAGTGTAAGCCACCAAAAATTGCAACTGGGGTATGGGGAAATCCACATAAGGGGCCAAGGAAAATTAACAATAAGCCACATAATCTTCTCCATTTTCACACACAAGCTAAAAGTTAAGGAATGTATTTATAAATATTCCTACTTCAACTTCTTTGACTCTAACCTTCCAGGCAGTTATAACGAAACATTCATAGTCAAACATTCGGTTCTCATGATTTCAAAAAATGTCCTTCAACGCCCAAGTGTATCACCTGGAAAAAAAAAAAAAAATGTCCTTCAGAAAAACACCTGTGCATCTCCCAGACTTTTTGTGTTTTACTATAGTCTCTGCTTCGGATTTCTAAGGCCTAACTTGCCTCAACCTTGCTCTGAGGAATTTTCATTCATTGGACTGGAATTTTTAGGGACATGCGTGTTTTAAACAAACACAGCTCTAAACACTTAGGAATATAAAATTTTTACATTGAGGGAAAAAGGTAACAAACTTACTAGCCTCTTTAGTTCTGCAAAAGAGCTATTTCAGAGTCTCTGTAGTGGAAAATGTCTGCATTTTGGCATAGCTTGTTCTGTGTCATACAAGTAGACCCAAAGTTACCTGTAGGAATAGTTGGCCCAAACAGGTAGGAAAAGAAATGGCTGCCTTTCACACCTATAACTCCAGTGGCTCCTGATGTGCCTCCAATGGGATATGCCTAAATCAATAGGCAGAAGAATGCCACATCACAACCCTTTAAGAATCAACTCTCTGTCTTAACCCAGTGATAATCAAAAACCCATATTTTAACATCACTTTTCCATAATAAAATCAAAAGGACACTGTATTATACCTGAAAGCTGTGACGCCCAATAACATCACTTTCAGGAAATGTATATTATGTATGTTTCCACGGGAAAACATTATGTACAAAAATATTTATTCATCACAGCATTACCTGTAATAATGAATATTTGGTTTTTTAAAAGTGTCCCATAAGGAAGTGGCTAAATATATTATTATATATTCATAGAATGAAATACTATGAAAAATTATAAATCATGGTTTTTGGTGGTGTTTGTTTTTTATTTATTTATTTATTTATTTTTAGATGGAGTTTCGCTCTTGTTGCCCTGGCTGGAGTGCAATGGTGCTGTCTCGGCTCACCGCAACCTCCATCTCCCAGTTAAAGCGATTCTCCTGCCAAGTAGCTGGGATTACAGGCATGCATGACCACACCCAGCAAATTTGTGTATTTTCAGTAGAGACAGGGTTTCTCCACATTGGTCGGGCTGGTCTTGAACTCCCAACCTCAGGTGATCTGAAATCATGTTTTTAAAATAAGAATAATATCAACTTAGCAATTATAACATCTCAGGCCTGTTCTGAATATTTTACATGCATTAGTAAGTTTGTTGTATGCGTTACATGAATTTAATGCATACAATAAACTTGTATAGCGAGTATATCATTATCTCCATTATTATCCCTATTGCAGATGACAAAATAAGGCACTGAGAGGTTGAATGACTTGTCCGAGATTGCACAGCTAAATGGCAAACCTTGTAGAATATTTAATGGTATGGAAAAATGCCTATATCATAATAGTAAATGAAAAATTAAAACTATGGGCCAGGTGCAGTGGCTCACGCTTATAATCCCAGCATTTTGGGAGGCCAAGGCGGACGGATCACTTGAGGTCAGGAGATCAAGATCAGCCAACATGATGAAACTCTCTCTACCAAAAATATAAAAATTAGAGAGGCATAGTGGGAAGCACTTGTAATCCAGCTACTCAGGAGGCTGAGGCAAAAGAATCGCTTGAACCCAGGAGGTGAAGGTTGCAGTGAGCCGAGATCGTGCCACTGTACTCCAGCCTGGGTGACAGAGCAAGACTCCATCTCAAAAAAAAAAAAAAAACTATGTCCAGTATAGGCCTAATTTTATAAAATATCAATGTATGTTTGTATATACATATATGTTTCAATGTCTGCAGACATAGGAAAAGGTAATACTAGAAATAAATATGACAAAATTTAATGGTGGCTATCTCTAGATGATGGCATTACAGTTTTTTTAATATATGCTTTATACATATCTAAGATGTTCTAGAATATAAATATATTTTTTTGAGACAGAGTCTCGTTCTACAGGCTGGAGTACAGTGGTGCTAATCTCTGCTCACTGCAACCTCCGCCTCCTGGGGTCAAGCAATTCTCGTGCCTCATCCTCCAAGTAGCTGGGACTACAGGCATGAGCCACCACACCCAGCTAGTTTATACATATATATATATAATATATCTTTATATATTTATTTATAAATATATAAATATATTTACATATAATAGATAATATAATATAAATTTATTTATTTATTTATTTATTTTAGTAGAGACAAGGTTTCACCATCTTGGCCAGGCTGCTCTCATACTTTTGGCCTCAAGTGATCCAGCCACCTTAGTCTCCCAAAGTGCGGGATTACAGGTGTGAACCACTGCGTCAGCCTGATGTATCACTTTTACAACCAGAAAAATTTACATGTAAAAAACTAAATGTTTAATTAAACTCTGGAGGTAAAATGTTCATATCTCCTTTCACTAAGGTGTCCATGGTTTCCAAGCAAACACATTTTTATCTGCCAGAATACACAGCATTAAAAACCAAAGCATTTTTCAAATGAGCATTGACAGAGGTAACATCTTCAAGTTTTACATTTAATAAAATCTCCTTTGAGAACCATGTTAACGAGTCTAATCTACTGATTTTCAGAAAGCTTACTAATAACAGAATCTTTGTTGAGGTTTAACTTGAAAAATACATCCAATTGCAGCTAGGCGTGGTGGCTCACGCCTATAATTCTAGCACTTTGGGAGGCCAAGGCAAGAGGATTGCTTGAGCTCGAGTTCAAGACCAGCCTAGGCAGCATAAGAAGACCATGTCTCTACAAAAAATTTTCAAAAATTAGCTGAGCATGGTGATGCATGTGTGGTCCCAGCAACTTGGGAGGCTGAGGTGGGAAGATCTCTTGGTAGCCAAGAGGATGCAACACCATCTCTACTAAAAATACAAAAATTAGCCAAGCATGGTGGCACACACTTGTAATTCCAACTACTTCGGAAGCTGAGGTGGGAGGATCACTTGAACCCGGGAGGCGGAGGTTGCAGTGAGCTGAGATTGCACCACTGCACTCCAGCCTGGGGGACAGAGCGAAACTCTGTCTCAAAAAAAAAAAAAAAAAAGAGAAAAAGAAAAAAGAAATTAACAAAGATCAAAACACCATTGAAACATTTGTCATTCATATGTACAAATATTAAAAGTTGTTGAAGGTGTGCGTAAAGAGAAAAATCTTATAGAAATTTGATGCAACAATATTGGAGGGCAAATTGGCCTATCAGAGTATTGGCCTATCAGTGGTATTATTCAGCAATATCACTGATAGTAATTTATGCTATATATATAGTCATGTAAGCATACCAAGATATATGGACAAGAATGTTCACTGCAGCATGGTTTACGTAAGTCAAATAAACAAATACACAATCCAAATTTACATTAGAAGAGGACAGATTAAATAAATAATGGTATATCCACACAATAGAACACAATTCACCCCTTAAAAAGTATATGGTCTATACTTTTTAGTCTATAGTGTGTATGTGCTAAGAAAAAATATCCAAAAGATATTATTAAATGGAAACAGCATTATATTATGATCTTATTTGAGTAAAATGAAACAGTACAAATAAGAATGTATAAAAAAACTATTAGGCTGAGGCTAGACATTTTATTTTTACTTTTTATTTTATACATTTCTTTACGTTTGACCTTTTTGCAATGTATAAGCATTGCTTTTATTAAAATAAGATTTTTCAAATGATATTTCTAGGATTCCACATCACCAATCAACAAACGTACATTTTAAACTTTAATGAAGTGTGTGCTCATGATAATCCCTATCAACACCATCAAAGTACATCTTATTTGTAAAATTTTAAATTTGAGGGAATTTTGAGTAAAGATGTCAAAGTACTCAATATTTAGAACTGATAAAACTTAAGATTTCTAAACTCAGAGAAAAAAGGAACATGCAAATGTATTATTTAAAAAATCATCACAGAAAAACTCAAGTTTAAAAATATATATATTGTAAACCTTCACAGACTGTCATTTCATCAAAAGCAAAATACGAGTTTGTGGCATTATTTAACACCATCCCAACACGCCGCAGGACACATGCTACCTCTAGAGTTAAGAATGATTAGAAGCATAAACTTTGTATAGACAGACAAGTACTAAGATACCACCTCCTTGGGGAAAGGATGGGAGAGGGGAGGATGGGGAAAAGTTGGTAGAGGGGAAAAAAGTTACAGTTAGACAGGAGGAATAAGTTCCATGTTCTATTGCACAGTGGGGTGACTATGGTTAACAGTAAGGTATTTCATATTACAAAATAGTTAGGAGAGAGGTTTTTGAATGTTCTCACCACAAAGAAATGATAAATGCATGAGGTGATGAATATGCTAACTACCCTAATTTGAACATTATACAATATATACATGTATTGAAATATCAAGTTGTACCCCATATATATGTATAATTATAATGTGTCAATTAAAAAATTTTTCATTTTAAGATGCCACCTCCAACACTCACTAACTTGCTTAATTCTGAGCAAGCTACTTCACTTCTCCATACCTCAGTTCCCTCATATGTAAGTGAGGTTACAAATACTGCCTGCCTCAAAGGATTGAAGTGAAAATAAAATTAACATATAAAATATGCTCAATATTGTACCAGGCACAAAATAAGCACATCATGTATTCATTCATTCAGTTAGTTACATAATCATTATTTTTGAGCTTGCTATGTATCAGGCATCATACTAGAATGCTATGGCGATACTAAAAAAACTACCATCATCCCTGCTCAAGTGTACAGTCTAGTTGAAAAAGTAGACACTAAAAACATACAAAATGCATCATTAGAAACTGCAGTAAATGTTATGAAAGAATATAATGGGGTACCATGAGACAGACTAATCAGAAAGACCTAACTAAAAAACTGAGAAACTGGAACTCCTGTGCACTGTTGAAAGGAATGTAAAATAGTACAGCTGGTAAGGAAAATAGTACGGCAGTCCCTCAAAAAATTAAAGATAGAACTTCCATATGATCCAGCAATTCTGAACTCCTAGGTATTAAATATATATACCCAAAAGAAGTGAAAGTAGGGACTCAAAAAGGTATTTGTGCACCCATGTTCATAACATTCACAACACCCAAAAACTGGAAGACACGCAAGTGCCCATCGATGGATGAGTAGATAAATAAAATGTGGAATATGCACATACACTGGAGCATTCAGCATCAAGAAGGAAGAAAATTCTGACACATGTTAAACCATGGATGACCTTTGAGGATGTTACACTAAGTGAAATAAGCCAGTCTCAAAAGGACAAATACTGTATGATTCCAGTCTAGAGGTACCTAGAGTAGTCTAATTCATGGAGAAGTAGAATTGTGGTTGCCAGGAGCTGGAGGCCAAGGTGGATAATGGGGAATTACTGTTTAATGGGTAGAGTTTCAGATTAGCAAGATGAAAACAGTTCTGGAGAAGGATGGTGGTAATGGTTGTACAACAATGTGAACTACTTTATGCCACTGAACTGTATGCTTAAAAATTGTTAAAATGCTAATTTGTGTTATGTATTATATTAGTTTCCCAGGTTGCCATAACAAAAAACATAGACTGGGTGGCTTAAACAGCAGAAATTTATTTTCTCAAAATTCTGGAGGCTAGGCCAGGTGCAGAGGTTCACACCTGTAATCCCAGCACTTTTGGAGGCTAAGATGGGAGGGTCACTTGAGGCCAGGAGCTCAAGAGCAGCTTGGCCAACATGGTGAAAGGCCATCTCTACTAAAAAAAAAAAAAAAATACCAAAAAAATTAGCCAGGTGTGGTGGTGTACGCCTATAGTCCCAGCTGCTCCGGAGGCTGAAGTATGAGAATTGCTTGAACCTGGGAGGTGGAGGTTGCAGTGAGCTGAGATTGCGCCACTGCACTCCAGCCTGGGCTACAGAGCAAGACTCTGTCTCAAAAACAAACAATCAAACAAAATTCTGGAAGCTAGAAGTCCAAGATCAAGGTGCAGGCAAGGTTGGTTTCTCCTGAGGTTTCTCTCCTTGGCTTGCAGATGGCTGTCTTCTCACTGTAACTTCACACGGTCTTCCTTTGTACTTGTCCGTGTCTGTATTTCCTCTTCTTAAAAGGACACCAGTTGTATCAAATGAAGGGCCACCCTTATGACCTCCTTTTAACTTAATTACCTCTTCAAATAACCCCCATCTTGAAATACAATCATATTCTGAGGTATTGGGGGTTAGGCCTTCAACATATGAATTTTGAGTGGGCACAATTCAGCCCATAAAATGTATATTTCACTACAATTTTTTAAAAATAAATAATATAAATAGGAGTGGGCAGAGGGTGAGGATCAACATATGGGAAGGTTCTAAGTCAGGAAAAGCATGGTGGTTCGAGGAAATGAAAGAAGACCACCCATGTGGCTGCAGCACAGGGGAAGTGATAGCTAATACTTTGAGCAGAAGGGAAATGAAAATGCATTCCTTGAAAAACATTCCAAATGTTTACGAAAACTCTAAGAACATGTAAGCCTTCCAAAAAGAACAGTCATGAGAAGGACCAAGCAGCTTACGTAAAAGATGTATTGCTAGTTACCATACATCAATACTTTGAATGAACTTTTGGAAGACCTCTCTGCATTCAAAAACAAAAAAACTATTTCAGAGTTCATTTTTGCACTTTTGTTACAGTCCTAAGAAGTCTTCCAAAAAGTATCTTTTAAAATAAATTACTAATGTGGTTAAATATGCAAAGATTTGCCATTTTACTAAGTTTTTATCCATAGAAATATCACCACTTAACAGAAAATATCCCTTAAGTTAACTTCAGGGTAAATCATTAAATGGAAAAAAGAATGGTTACTAATTAATGTTATAATTTTATTAAAAACTTACTTTTCCATCAAATTTCATAAATGTGTTAACTACAGAATCAAGAAAAACACTAGAGTTCTCATAAGTCTGGATCAGCATTTAGAGCCCATCTCCTCAAGTGCTGGCCAGACTGTGGACTGATACCTCCAAAACAGCTAGATCTATCAGCAGAGCCAGCCTCACAAGCACCAAGCACCACAAGCATCTGAAGCGTCAGACTCCAACTTTAATAGTGTACACTCTAAGGAAAACATTCTGAGTTACTGAATGTCACGGATACATTCTCAATCACAATGTTTCACAACAGAGGTAACAGATTAGGAGGTGAAGGAAACAAAGACTCTAAACTTTTTAAAGTACTGAAACTTCCCAATTTTGTCAAAGATTAAACCACGACCAAAAAAAGAAAAGAAAAGAAAAAGAACAACATATTCATATTTACAGAAAACTGACTACTGGACATAAGCACTGCCTTTTTCTCCTGGTAAAATGAATCCTGCAAACAAACAAAAAAAAAAAAAGGAAAAGAAAAGGAAAGAAAGAAAGAAATCCCATGACATTATGTGTGTATATGTACAGTATATCCAGAATATATAAGGCACATCCACCAGTCTAAAAGAGGAACTAATTGGAAAGATATGGCAAAAATTTATAGAAGAGAAAGCATGAAAGGTTAGTAGCCATATGAAAATAAATCCTTAAAAATGAAAGTTAAGGCCACAATAAGGTAAATTTTAGTACATAACAAATCACATCTCAATTTTAAAAACACGCAGTAAGAAATGATTCCATATCTACAGGCAAAAGATTTTAAAAATCTGATCATACCAAGTGCTGTCCAAGATGGGGAGCCACAGACAATTTCATACACTGATATACTGTATCCTGGTACAACCACTCAGGCAAACAGTTGTCATCACCTAGTAAAACTAAACACACATATACTCTAGGAAGCAGCAATTCCAGTCCTAGGTTTATATCCTAGGGAAACTCTTGTGCAACAGCGCTACCTTCATAGTAATCTTTCTCATGATTATATGGTTACACAAACACAAATGTTCACCAGCATCAGAAAGTCTGATACTGCAATATAATAACATATCATATGAAATACATATATATTTTTTAAGAGATGAGGTCTCTCAGGCTGGCGTGCAGAGGTGTGATCATAGGTCACTGCAGCCTCAAACCCCTGGACTCAAGCAATCCTCCGCCTTAGCCTCCTGAATAGCTGGAACTAAAAATGCTCATGTATTTCATATTATAGAGGACCTATATATACATTTAGTCTTTGTCCCCTGATTCCTGGCACAGGGTTTCTAAAGCCCTTAACATTTCCTGAGTGATGGGATAAGAGGGACGTCTTTTATTATTCATAATAAGCCCTTTCAAACACACCTGGATTTATGTTAATGAGGTGACTCTTGGAGGAAAGGGGCTGGTTGTCATCAGAGCCAATCATTTAATTAAAGGGTTGGAATTTTCATCCCCACTCCTCCACTCCCCCACCCCACTTTGCTGGGGCTGCAAATTGAGTTCAATCACCAATGGCCAATGATTTAATCAATCATGCCTACTACATAAATGGAACCTTCATAAAATCCCTAAACTGCGGGGTTCAGAGAGCTTCCTAGTTGATGTACAAGAACACATTCATATGTCGACAGAGTGGCATATCCCAAAGTTCACCAAGACACAGGTTCCTATGCTCGAACCCTTCTAGACCTCATCCTATTTATCTCTTCACCTGGTTGTTCATTTGTATCCTTTAATATATACTTTGTAGTAAATTAGTAACAGTAAGTAAACTTTCCTTGGGTCCTACAAGCCTTTGTAGCAAATTATCGAACCTGAGGAATGGGTCATGAGAACCTCCAATTTGTAGCCAAGTCAGATAGAAGTTGTAGGAAACCTGGGGACTCCCTACTTCTTATTGGCATCTGAGGTAGGGGGCAATCTTGGACCGAGCCCTTAACCTGTGGGCTTTCTGCTAACTCCAGGCAGTTAGTGTCAGAATTAAATTGTAGGATAAGTAGTCACTGTCCGCCAAGAATTAAAGAATTGGTTGGTGTGGGAAATACCCACACACATTTGGTATCAGAAGTGTTCTATGAGTATACAGTAAAAAATTTTTAATCCTCTTTTAAAAAGATAATTAAATTGTAGTATATCTTACAATGCAGTGCTACACTGTAGTAAAAATAAATAAAATATGGCTTCATGAATAAACATGGATAAATCTCAAAAACATAAGCTTGAGTAAAAGAGCAAGGTACAGAAGTGTACATGTCATGGAATTCCACTTGTAGAAAGAGCAAAAGCAGCTAACATTAAATAATATATTGTCTAGATATAAATATATAAAAAACAAATGCATTTTTTAAAAAAGCAAAGGAGTGACTAAGAAATGAAGGATAATGGTCACCATAGGAGAAATGTGGGGGGTGGGTGGGGGACAAAAGGGATACAATGAAGGGAGGACAAACGGGTTTCTAAGGTACTACTCATACGACATTCAGTTTCTTAAGCTATATAGTAGGTAGCCAAGTTCATTTTATTAATTTTCTTTAAATTATACATGTACTTATATATATTCTTTTATATGTATATGTCTCATTTTAAAAAGCAAAATAAAAGCCAATAATCAAATGCTATTTTTTAAAAGAACAACCTGATGTGGCTTCCATTTCAAGGTGCCTGACAGCCTGGATGTCCCTCCTGAGTCCAATTGCAAGGAAAAGCATCAAAGAACAAAATGGAAGAATTCCATACTATTGAAAAGAGCTCACTGAAAGGAAACTTTAAATGGGTAAGAGATTTCAACAAATTCCTGGAACACAGAACGGGTAAGGAGTATGCGCTCACAGATGAAACAGAGGGGAAAGCTGCTCTCCAAGGCCACCAAGGAGGCAATCTGTTCAACAGAGCCTGGGGAGGCTCTGGGCTCCGAGTCAACAGGTATCACAGAGTGGGGAGAGGATCTGCGGCAGGAAATAGGGGGATGAAGTGATGACAGTTAGCACTCCCATCTCTCCCCTGCCTCTAGCACAGCCTTCGCACAGCCTGGCCAAGTGTGATGACAGACAACACATCTCAGGGTTCATCTCTAAAGAAACTGAACCAACTGTGGCAGCAGGGAGTAAGAGATGGCTTGTGAAGGCTTCTGATGTGAATTTTGATACCTCAGAGTAAATACTTCCTTACAGCATTTTGGGGGTGAAGAAAAGCTGGCCAACAGACAACCCAGTACTACACACACACACACACACACACACACACACACGCACGCACGCACACAGCGCTTCATTTAGAATTCTCACTCAGAGAACAGGGACAGCTGAGGAAAAAGAAGAAAAAAAAAGGCTCTACATATAGATCTTTTTAAAAGAGTAGAGGAAACTTTTCCCAGTCCTTTATTCCTTATTACGAATAGGGAACCAAGTCTACAAGGAAGACCAGTAACAGGAGGGGAAAACTGACCCTGAAAGCAAAGTGTTAATTTGGGAAACAAAAGAGTACTGTACTTCAAAGAGTGGCCCGAGGCTGGAGGATCCCTTAAATCCAGGAGTTCTAGACAGCAGTGAGCTACGATCACACCATTGCAATCCAGCCTGGGTGACAGAGCGAGACCAATACTCAAAAAATGGTTTTAGTATCTTCTTAAATATATATTTTTTAAGACAGTCTTGCTCTGTCACCCAGGCTAGAGTGCAGTGGTGCGATCACAGCTCACAGCAACCTCGAACTCCTGGGCTCAAGCGATCCTCCTATCTCAGCCTCCTGCATAGCTGGGACTACAGAAGCACACCACCACGCCCAACTGATTTGCTCCACCACGCCTGACTAATTTTTAAAATAATTTTTTTTGTAGAAACAGGGTCTCACTATGTTATCTAGGCTGGTCTTAAACTCCTGGCCTCAAGCAGGAGCTGAACTTGAACTCCCACCTTGCCCTCCCAAAGTGCCAGGGCAATAGCCACACACTGCACCCCACACCCACTCAACTATAATCATTAAAGAATAAGACACAATGAAAATAAAGTGATTATAGAGAACAATAAAAAACTTTTAAAATATTTCTGAAAATGTGATTGCCAAAATAGAAATTTAATAAAATTACCATAACAGTAAGGAAATCTCTCAAAGTGTATAACAAAAAGACAAAATGATAGAACATATGGAAGAACAGATTAGAAACAAAGGGCCAATGCAGGAGACACAATATCCAACTAGTAGCTTCCCAATTTGTACCATGTAAATCCTCCCCTACTCTAAACCCTGAAGAACACTGAACCCAGGGTAGCAACCTGATCCAGCAGGAATGACTCCACAGGCTAAATGAAGCCAATCGAATGGTCTCTTTTGGGAATATGACTTATGAAAAATGCAGGGTCTAATATGGGCCTAAAACCAAAAGGTCATGTCAATGCTGGCATGCATAAATATGTTGACCCAGGTGAGAGAGGATAGAGAGCAGAGAAAGGAAGAACAAGAGAGGAGGCAATGACCATGATTCTTGACTTTCTATTTCCAGCCCATGCCATAGTCCCTAATGGGTCTACCGGTGCCACACAGATTGGCTACGAGATTCTACATTTTTAAGGTTTGGGTTTTTTGCTTTTTTTTTTTTTTTTGTAGTTAATTTGAGTGGGCTTCTGTTCTTTGCATCCAACAAACTCTGACTAAAACAGCAGGTATCTATTGTCTGGAACTGCACAGTAACCAAGAGACACTGCGTTGTAACATGGGAACACCCCGCCTTCCCCTGTACCAATCAGCCGTGTGGCACATAATCTTGGCTCCCACTGCCTGTCATTCTGTCAGCATTCCACATAAATGTGAGCAGTGTGGTATTGTTGAACATTATTAAGATTATATGTGATCAAATGTTCCTAATAATTAAAATGTCAAAATCCAAGAGTAAACATATAGTGAATTCAATGAAACATTCAATGAAAACTTGAGATTATGGAACAATTACAAAAAGGAAGCAAATGTTAACTTGCCTTACAATATAGAACAAGAGAACAAATAGTACAAGATTTGGAAAGAAAATGAACAAATTAATGTCTTTTGTATCCTGAGTGCTTTCATCAGCCTGAAAAATTAGAAAGCCATGTAAAATTTCTTTTTTGATGACCTTAACAAAGCTGATTTACTTAAAAAGGGAATGGAATGCCATTGTCTAGATTAATCTGCACAGAACAAGAAAAAATATTCTTTGAAGTTCAAGAAATGGAAGGAGGGTGTTTTTACATACATGGAAAGTAACTTTCACACATCTCCTAGCTGGACAACCAGAATCAAACCACAACATGAGAATCTTAAGCCAATGTCTGAGACCCTGAAGAATGAATATTTTGAGCCTGAGCAGAGGAGAGAACAGCCAACAATGTAAAGAGATAGAGTATGTATGTATGCTTGTGTGATTAGCAACCATCTTTCCCAGACTCTCTGATATCAGAGATCCATAAAATTACTTCTAAAAATATATAATATGTATGTACATATGTATACACAAACGCAATCAATTGCCAATGTTCTATTTTTGCAAGTACAGATAATTCATTTGAAGCCATTACTATTACTAAGTATTATCACTATCATCCAGTTTTTTTTTAAAGGTCATCTTAATACGAAAAAACAAAAGTAGAAAGGACTTGATCTCAGAATTTTCTAAACCCCTTGAAAACTTCATCACAGGCCAGTAAATGCACTTATGTTAAGTTAATTACGTTAATGGTTTTGTGGGTTTTGCTTTAGCTAGAATTTATGATTCATTCACGAATCCCTACCTCTATTATTCCACTACTCTCTGTCCTCAAAAGGTTATCACAAGTGAGGAAAGCAGGAGATAAGCAATGAAATATTTAAGAATAACACAGTGTTTGGGAGCCCAGAAACATGATACAGATGGCTTCATGCAAGTGAGGGCTGAGAAGCTGCTGTATTCAATCAGAAAAGTTGGATTTGAATGGGTGAAGAACAACAGCACAGTGAACAGAGGGGCTTTAAAGCAGAAGCAGGACTGCATTCGGAGACCGTAAGGAGGAGGCCTCAGCTGAGCAGACAACTGACAAGGGGTACTTGGAACTGGATGCCAAACCACAAAAATTGGGAATTTGCTTTCCTTATTGGAAGCAATAAGGAATCTCCAATGGAACTAACATGACAGAGGAAGCATATCAGGCATACCCAACAGAAGCTATGATTTTGTAATAAATTTTGGTAACTTGAAGCAATTTCCTGGGCAGTTGGCCAGTTATCCCCAGTTCTCTGTTTGAGAAGATTCAGCCCCATCTACCTTGTGTGAGACTGTACTGCTACTGTTTCTGTACCCAGGGCCACGATGGTGGTGACTATCCTAAATCCCCTTGAAAATCACTGAATTTTTCTGTTCTAGGTGTGGCTGCCAACTTCTCTAGGAGTTTGCTCTTGACAACATGGAGGTAGTGTCACTGGTGGAGATAAGAAAAATCATGAAAGATAGTTGCTTCAGAAAAGAACTGGAGATGATTATTAGAAATCGTCCAGTAGACAATTGAAAATCTATTTGTTTGTTCATCCAACAATGTTTTTGAGCCCCTACTTGGCACCTACTATGTATCAGCCACCTGAACAAAAAAGACAAAGATCCCTGCTTTCATGAAGCTTACTGATATGGTTTGGCTGTGTCCTCACCCAAATCTCATCTTGGATTGTAACACTTATAATCCCCATGTGTCATGAGAGGAACCCAGTGGGAGGTAACAGAATCATGGGGGCAGTTCCCTGTGCTGTTCTCATGATAGTGAGTGAGTTCTCACAAGATATCATGGTTTTACAAGTGTCTGACACTTCCCCTGCTGGCACTCATTCTCTCTCCTGCTGCCCTGTGAAGACATACCTTCTGCCATGACTGTAAATTTCCTGAAGCCTCCCCAGCCATGCAGAACTGTGAGTCAATTAAACCTCTTTTATTTGTAAATGACCCAGTCTTGGGTATATCTTCATAGCAATGTGCGAACGGACTAATACATTCAACAGGGAGACAGAGACAATAAACATAATAACTAAATACATTATATAGCATGTAAAAAGTGCTTTAGAAAAAATATATAAAAGGAAAAACAAAGATTGCTAGTAATTTATAAGAAAACAACAACAACAAACACTAAATGAAGCCAGGAGAAGGGAGGAGTTCCCCAGAGAGAAGTGTTTGGTTAATGCGTTTCCGGTTCTAAAATTCTAAAGGAATAACCCTAACATTCTTGCTGAAGCAGAAGGTAAGATCAAAGAGTCACAGAATTGTTGTGACTTGAAAAGATATCAGAATGTGGAACTGTCATCTTAGACCATCGTGTTACAGAGGAGGAAATGTAGAACCACCAAATTTAAGAAACTTCATCTTAGAACAAAAGATGGCTAGGGGCAAAAGGGGGAGTTCCAAAACTCTAGCTTTTCATTAACTTCTACTAAAAGCAGAAGCCCTTTCAGTTGCTTTGGAAGAGGCTCAAATCCTTTTAGGGGTAAGGCAATGAAAAAAAAAACTTTTAAAAAGTATACAAATAAATGGCTTAAGCCACATAATAGCAATAATAAAAACAGCAAACACATACAGCACTTACTTTGTGCCAGACACTATTCTAAATCCTTGTCATAAATAATAAACTCCTTTAGTCCCCACAACAACTCTTCCCCAAGGAAGACTCTGGAGTCAGTCCTTTTAATGCCAAGCCTTCCTCTTCTAAATATTTATGCATAACTTCATACAGCACAATCTTTATCGTTAATTAGGAAACTAGGTTCTAGATTTTTTATTTGAGTCTACCAGAACTGAAACATATTTGTACATGGAAAATACAACCGTTTAAGCTTCATTTGAAGAAAATACGCTTTAAAAGAAAAGAAAACTTGAAACTATATAATATAATCAGTATTATGCTGAGTACACTGGTATTTCATTAATTCAATAAAGTGTCCTTAAAGATATGTTTTCAACTACATACTACTTCAAAAGACACTTTCAAGAACCTAATGTAACCTTTCTTTTTTAAATAAAATTCCGGAGGCTGAGGTGAGAGTATCACTTGAGGACAGAAGCTCAAGCCCAGCCTGAGCAATACAGCAAGACCCCGTTCTCTACAAAGAATTTTAAAAACTAGCCAGGTGTGGTGGTGTGTACTTGTAATCACAGCTACTAGGAAGGCTGAGGTGAGAGGATCACTTGAGCCCAGAAATTGGAGGCTGCAATGAGCTATGATCATGCCACTGTACTCCAGGCTGGGCAACAGGGCCAGATTCTTGTCTATTAGGTTGGTGAAAAGTAATTGCAATTTTTGCCTTAAAAAAACAAAAATGGCAAAAAACGCAATTACTTTTGCACCAATCTAATCTAAATAAATAAATAATTCTGGTAAGGTAGATTTTTTTGTTTTGTTTTGTTTTGTTTTTTAGTTAAACAAATCCTATACTTTGGTTTTCAGATGAGGGAAAGGGAGAGAGAAATACAATGAAAAGAATTAAATTCTTTTTCTGGTTAGTGTAGTGTGACAGATCCCCCACTAGGTTACCAGTATGTTCACTGCCTGAATCACGCAGGCTAGGCAGTGAGCCAAGGCCATGGTGCCCAACCCAGGAACAGGTATTCCTGAGAACCCAAACATCTCGGAGAGTATCTAAGAACCTACCAAGGAAAATAGTCCCAATACACACAAATAGTAGGCAAAAAGTCAGAAAACTAGCTTAAAAGCACCTTAGAGATGGGAGGCAGCACGGATCTCTAGGGTTGTTCTGCTGCCACCCAGGAGTACCCCATATGTAAATCTTAATAAACCCATCTACTAATCAAGCTGGATTTGTCTGCATCATTCTTTGGTCTCTCAGCACTTTCCCAGTTTGGGGGGCTGGGGGCTGGGGACAATACAGTCCCAAGGTTTTCTCTTTACAGTTAATATTTTTCTAAGCATGTGATATTTAAGATTTTACTATCAGAATCATGACATGAATAACATACAACACATGCCGATAAAAGATAATAATATATTTTTAAACTAAAAAAATGAAGTTTCCCTTTTCTATACAACTGAACATAGACTTTGTAGAATGCATTATAAAAAGTTACCAACTGTGTGTCTAAAGTTGATGATCTTTGCCTTTAGTTAACGAGGTTCATCTTCATTTCAATAGCCTTTCTTAGTATTATTAGAAGGTTTGACTATGTGTCACATGCCATTACAATTCACTCTATAGGTGTGTCCACCCATGGGTCTGTCCAGTTGTACTGGAATTTAATCACATGGAATAATAGTTGAACACATGGATCATCAACTATGGCATTTTATTACCATGTTAGAGGTAATGTAACCTGCTTTACACAGTAGGAATGGTCTATGCCATTTATATGCGCAGACATCAAAGCAACTTCGAAACCCTCATGGATTAACTTGTTCAACTCCAAACAAGCCCTTTATCTTTTTTCTATGAAAGAGGGGAGGTGATTTTTCTTCCTGGAGCAAAGGTGGGAGATGGCAGGTTCCCTACTTCAATAAAACAGTACATTCACATATGATACAGAGGAAAGTAGCCTATGTTGGCTCTTATATTCAATATTTTTGGTCATCCTTGGGAGAATCTCATTTCATTAAGCTATATTTTCAAACACACAACCCCTAGAACCCCCAGCGTATTTCAAAAGCTTCACTGGCATACTATACACATATATCGTTCTCCTTAACATGATCACCACGGTTTTGAATGGCTTCCTAATACTCAATTCAGCCATTATTTTGCATGCAAAACATATGTAGGCCAATATTATAGCACTGTAAAGAGTATAAAGAGTACTACACTCAGCCCTCCATATCCATATCCATGAGTTCCACATCCATGGATTCAATTAATCAAGATAGAAAATATTCAAAATATTCATGTTTGTACTGAACATATGCAGACTTTTTTACTTGCCATTATTCCCTAAACAAGACAGTATAACAACTATTTGCATAGTATTTACATTGTATTAGGTATTATAAGTAATCTGGAAATGATTCAGAATATATAGGAAGACAGGTGTAGGTTATATGCAAATACTATGTCATTTTATATCAGAGGCTTGAACATCCCACGGATGTTGGTATTACTGTTGGATACTGGTATTTCTACTGGATGTTAGAATTACTATTTTTAAAACAAACTTCCAAAAAGAATCTTATTTGATATTCATATGATTCTACAAAGATTTCTTACACCTTTTAGATTTAGACCAGCACAGGTTTACATTCTTCCACTTAATGAGAACTGAGAGGGTGATTTGAGACAAAGATGACACTTTGTCAAGTTTAAAACTGGAAAAGTCCTGGAACCAGTTCCTCACAGATACCGAGGGATGACCACAGTAGAATCCTTGTCTTCAAGCAACTTTTAAACGAGTAGGGTAAGATATGTGTACCAGTAACTGTAGCCACAAGATAGAATGAGAGCCAGAAGAGAAGAGCTGTAGCTTTTCAGCTTAGAGGGACTCTAAGCTTTGCTGCAGCCAACACGCAGAGAGAAACATGATCTGTTTTAAGATTCAGTGTCCACAGGGTAAAAATAAACCAGTTGCTCAGAGAACTATTTTTGATACTGAGTCAGAAAGAAATTTATCCTGTGGTTCCTGATAAAAGATTCTGTTTAATGTAATAAAAACCCTTAAGTTTTTGTTTGTTTGTTTTACAATGAACTGTGCTAAGGTTGAGTGGGGCTGAGAAACTCTAATGAAAACCAAGAAATATAACATGAACACCAGGCAGAGGAGCAGGGATTGGCTCAACCATGTCAGTCAAGTCCATACCTGCAGCTTCCAGAGAAGACACTGAATATCTGCCATATTTAAGACAGCTGTATTTCTTTTGGGGGAATAAAATGCAGATAGGATCTAAATAAGTAAACATCAGTGTGTCACTTAACTGAACTCACTTTTTTCTTATACAAATTAAATCACAAAACATTGTGATGTCATCATTTTGATATTCCATAAAAATGGAAAATAGGTCATCAGTCTGAAACAAACAAAACTGACTTACAGCTAGGAATTACTATTTTTAAAACAAAATTCCAAAAAATCTTATTTGATATTCATATGATTCTACAAAGATTTTTTATACTATTTAGTTTTTGTGGTTTTTTGTTTTGTTTTGTTTTTTGGACACAGAGTTTCAGTCTGTCACCCAGGCTGGAGTACAGTGGCACAATCTCGGCTCACTGCAACCTTAGCCTCCTGGGTTCAAGTGATTCTCCTGCCTCAGCCTCCCAAGTAGCTGGGATTATAGGCATGTGCCACCATACCTGGCTAATTTTTGTATTTTAGTAGAGATGGGGTTTCCCCATGTTGGCCAGGCTGGTCCCGAACTCCTGACCTCAGGTGATCCACCTGCCTCAGCCTCCCAAAGTGCTGGGATTACAGGCATGAACCACCACACCCAAACCCATTTAGATTTATACTAACACAGGTTTAGAAAAATTTTTTACTGGAGGTTAAATAGGGCAAATTCAGTCATCACAGATACCCCTTTAATTATTTGACAATTTTAATCTTATAAAAGATTTTCATAAGATTTATTTACCACATGTTCTCACTCAGGTGGGAGCTTAAAAAGTGAATCTCATGAGATAGAGAGTTGACTGATAGTTACCAGAGGCTGAGAAAGGTGGAGGGAGGAGAGAATGAAGAGAAGTTGGTTAATGAGTAGGAAAACAGTCAGATAAAAGGATTAAGTTCCAGTGTTCCACAGCACAATAAGGTGACTACAGTTAGCAACAACATACTGTATAGCTCAAAATAGCAAGACTAGAAGAATTGGAATGTTCCCAATATAAAGAAAAGATAAATGTTTGAGGTGATAAATATCCCAATTACTCAATTTAATCATTACACATTGTATGCCTGTATCAAAATATCACATGTACCCCAAAACACGTAAAACTATTATGTATCAATTTTTGTAAAAGATGTGTGTCATAAAGGAGTCCAATTCCTCATCTGGCCACCAAAAGCAAGGGTTTCCTTGCATAGAGTGAAAAAGACAAGATATTTTCTTAGACAACAGAACCAAGGAATGATTGGCAGTAGGAGGTCAATTCTTTTTACCTAACCAGTGACCTACTCATTACTCAATAGTAAACAACCAACTAACACTACACAGTGTTCTGAGGGAAGATCTGCATAAATTGATTGGAAATAAAATCATTACCAGATCAGATTAGCTCAAATTCCAATGATTAGTCACATGTCACTAATAATATAAACTCCAAGTTTCCAAATGAGCCAACTGGTAACATTTATGAATGACTGGGGAAAAAAATCCAATTCTTACTGCAATGATTCATACACCTGGGAATGAATAATTAACCAAGAGGCCGAGTAAACTGGAGTCAATGTGCAAATATTTGCTCCTGAATTTGACTCCCTGTTATATCATTTTTCACATAGTTTTACAGTCTGTGATTATATGTACTACTTGTCTAAAGCTATCAAAGTTTCATAGAAAAGAAAAAAATATGAAAATTTAAAATATGTTGAGTCCTTATATTTATATATTGATCTATAACATTCTAAGAATATCTCATTCATATAGTAAGTAGCATAGTGACCTTATTTATGAATTCCCATCTAATCCTGCAAAGAATTTGATGTAGCTTATGAGAAATGCATATGTTAAAGAAGAAAACTAGAACTTATGGCCAAGGAGTATAAAATAGGGTAGTAAATGAAGAATGTGGCCAAGATAAAAGAAAATGGAATAGAATTCAAAATGGAGACCATGAACTCTTACACAGTAACTACAGTTCAACAGAGAATTTGATTTTGTGCTTTATAGCAGCAAAGGTGAAAATGTAAACACGATTAGTTATATAATTTTCCATCAGGAACAAACATTTGCACTTTTTCAGGGAAGCAAAGTTCTTTCCTATCACTTACTATGAAAAAGTTGCTATAGGAAACACTGAAAGATATGATGGAAAAATTTCCCAATAGCATCCCTACAGCAAATGAGGACATAGAGCTGTTTCACCTGCTGTCCCTAATTAAAACTCAACTTTACAATAGAATCAAGATAATATGGCCCAGGCGTGCAATTTTTCAAGAGACATAGTAGATTGAGCAAGAGATTCTAAAGGGCTACAAGTCTATAGTGTAGTTTCATTCAGAGATTATGAGCAGTAAAGTACAAAAACAAAAATAAAAATAGCCAAAACCGTGATATTTCTAAGTTTCCACCTCACCTCCCTTCTCTCTTTGAGCAAGTCCCTGGCCACTGTCATCTATCTCACAGCCTCCACTCCCATGCCCTTAGTTAACACCTCTTCTAACTCAGAGCTAAAATCCCATTTTCATTTACTTATCTGACACTCATACTTCAGTGTCTCACCAGCGCCATTAACTCCTCAAGATTCAAACTAATCTGTCCTCCTAAACAGACTTACTTCTGCCATCCCAACTTTGTCACAGAAATCCCATCTTCCCAGTCATCTGGGCTTACATTCTTTGAGTCACATTCTTCCCTTTCTTCTCCCTAACTTCCCACATCCAATCAGTAGACTGCCTGCCTAACTATTCCTACCTCCACCGGGACCCATCCCATTTTCTCTAGCCCCAGGGTCACCATCCTAGATCAGACCTCCATTACCCACAGGCCTTCACAATAGCCTCCTCGATTCTCTCTCAGCCACCTCTCTCCCCATTCCAACTTACCTTATACACTGCTGTAAGAATAATATTCCTAAGGCTGTGACTGTATCGGTTTAGTCAAAAAACTTCAACGCATTCCCTCTGCTCACCTGAAGCAACCTGGAATTTCAGGCCTAACCAAAATGGCTTTCTCCCTCATACACACGCTTGAACTTGCCAATAAGTCTAACTACTCCCAAAATAGGCTGTATCTTTCCACTTTTGCTCATGAGTAATACAACCATACAATACCCTTCCCTTCATCTCTGCATGCTAAAAGACCAGGTTTAAATGGTACCTCACCCAGGAAGCCCTTTCTAGTTCTCTCAGCAAAAAGTAAGCACTTCCTCCTCTCTCCCTCCCCCTGCACTTGACTAGGGCTGTAATTCCAGACAGTAATCATCACATCTTATCAATCTCTCTCCTGTCCAGCCTAGACTTCTGACTGCTTCAACCTTACTACCCAAAACACACCTCTGATGCTGTCAGCAGAGTGCCTAGTCATCTCTCAGTTTCCTCATGAGGATATGCAAGGCTCTCCACAGTTGGATTTACCCAGCACACTTTATTCATACATTGATCACTGCAGAAATGAAATCACACTAAAGTTACAAGTCCATCTCCTCCAGAGTAAAGACCAGGTCTTAATTAATTTTTGCAATCTCATATAGCCACTCAGTCACTCTCTGCAGACCACCTGACTTTAATTCTCTGCAGAGCAGGTCTTTTCCTGCTTACATATTTATTGTCTGTCTCTTCCTCACTCACCCAATGAGAATAGGAACCTTGCTTGCTTTGTCCTCAACTATATTCCCAGCACCTATAACAGTGCCTGGCACACAGCAGATCATCAAAAGTTCAGGATGAATTTATTAATTCATGACTAGATGAATGATTCTCATTGTCTACCCAAGTCCTGGCACAACATAGGTGCCAAGTAAATATTTGCTCGATGAATGAATCTTGTATTATATGAAAGTTATTTTCACACATATTTTAAAAGCTCTGAGAATTGGTGATCTTGATAACCTCTCTGGCACCTAACATAATGCTTTACACATACTAGGCCCTTGATAAATTTCTATTAAATTGGATTGCTAGTTCAATAAAGGCTCAAGTAATTTACTAACTTATCTTCTAAATCTGAATTTGTTTCAATTTTCAATAAAGAGAAGTTTGCATTATTTCTTATGACACATAATGCCTCTCTCCCAGAGGAAACGCTGTACTACACAATAGATAAGGTCACCAGCTTTGCTTTAGAGATCTGGATTCAGAACCCAGCTCTGTCACTGATTACCCACATGACTCTAGGCAACTATTTAATCTCTCTTCACTTCAGCTCCCTCCTTAAAAGATTAGTAAACCTGTCATACAAAGCAGCCAATTTCCTTCACAGCTAAATGATCCATCCTAAATCCTTTATTACCCTTTCTTTAACCAGTTTTAAATTGTTCAAATCATGTCAGAATATTTAAATATATTTTGCTCGGACTTGAATGGGTCATTATTTAAAATAGTAGGGGACTATGCTCAGAAAGTATTAATTCTCGTTAACTTTTCATGACCTTACAGCATTGCAGTGTTCATCCAGTGAACACAAGTGACTTTAGAACATTATTGCCCTCATGCCTAAGACTTCCTGAAGCCACAGCAAAATAATGTCCCAAAGTCGCACTATCTCACACAGAAAAGTAATTCTCTTTCTCTTAACACTCGACACAGGAAATGGCATGACAATCTGGTAAGTGATAAGAACATGAACTGTACCTATTAAATATATTACAAAATAACATGACTCCAGCTTAGGAATGATTTAAAAAACAATAAAAATAAAAAATAATGAAGGGCTTAATGCAAATGTAAGCGCATCATCTCAGTCAAAACGCATTTGACATCATTCAAATCCCTCTGGGGGACAACTGCATTTGGAGGTAGGGAGTGGTTGGCCAGGGCTCACAAGGATTAATGTCACCAATTCAGGTTAGAGCTTGTGACTCAAACACAGTCAGGATTGACTGAGATTCACACAGATGGGTGGAGAATATAGTGAGCCTCCTGCACAAACACTGAAAGGCCTTTCCACCAGGCTTATTTACCAAAAAAGCAGTGGCCTGTTAAAGAAGATATTTATCCTAGAAGCAGTCTTTAAAAGATCAAATTCAAAAGATCATTCTCTCACAAATCTTGTTATTATTGCTAGGCACAAAAAAATGTATTTGCATAAGTAAATACAGTCTGCACTGAAGCAGTATGAAAATGTAAGCTTTTATTGGCAAGTAGTCAATGAAACAAAAAGCAAATGAAAGCTAAACCTCTGTTGCTCAGGTGCAAACAAGAATACTAGAATAAAAGGTCAATAGAACTTTTGTTACTACCCATGTAACTAAGGCTTCCTACCAAAATGTTAGGCTTACAGAGCCATCTACTATTCTGAAAGCATCTATATCATGTTGATTTGAGTGCATTTTCCCAAAGGTAAGCAAGTGAAAAGTATAGTCTTGGTGGTAAGCTGAATGGAGCTGTAACAAATATACTGCTGGAAGGTAATCTTCAATAGCTGCTGTTATCAGTTCAATATATCCAAAAGTGTTCACACAGATTAAAGGCAAAGACATGTATGTGTTATTTTGGACTCAATTACTCCTGCTTAAAATCAATGCCAATTTAAGCTACTGGAGAAAGGTATAACACACAGTAAATTTCTTCCAAAATCAGAAAGTAAAAGGGCAGTACCTAGTACAAAAAAGGATAAGTGCTGGCAGCTAAGTCAATGAAAATACTGAATAAATAATCTTGAATAGTAGAATCTGGCAAGAATCCCTGATGCTTTTCAACGAAAGAATGTGGTCCCAGTTCTGTGATCTTTCACACTAACAGGGACTGTTCTTAAGCATAGAACTCAACACCTGGCAATGTAAGGCACTTTGTAAGTGTTAACTCAACTCCCTATTACATTCCTTTCTAGTAAAAAGCAAATTCTGCAAGATTTATTTTGACCATGGAGGACGAAAAGCACAAAGATGAAGCGAATGACTTAAAAAGCTGAAACACATCCCTCCACCTCATAACCAGAAGCAAAATTGAAACATCCTTACTTCATGAAGAGAGGCTTTGTGAAAGATTTTAACAGGAACAGCAAAACCCACACATCCAAAGGAGCATTAGCCTATTCAAAGACAACACACTTATTACAAAAATGCCCGCCAATGCTCAAAACATTTTAGGAACAACTCTTTTAGGACTGCCTTCATGCATATAACATTCCTTTGAAATTTTCAACTGTGGCAAATTTGGTTATTTGAAAGTGGAATTTGATATCTGTAAGTTGAAAAGTACATTTAGAAAATGAAAAGAATCATCAAGCTGGATTTTTTTTTGAGAGGGAGTCTCACTCTGTCACCCGGGCTGGAGTGCAGTGGTGCAATCTCAGCTCACTGCAACCTCCGCCTCCTGTGTTCAAGCAATTCTCTCGCCTCAGACTCCTGAATAGCTGGGACCACAGCCACATGCCACTACATCCGGCTAATTTTTGTATTTTTAGTAGAGACACGGTTTCACCATGTTGGCCAGGGTGCTCTCGAACTCCTGGCCCCAAGTGATCCACCCACCTTGGCCTCCCAAAGTGTCGGGATTACCGGCATGAGTCACCCTGGATACTATTTTTAATCAAAAGGATAAGTGCTTTCATCCTTTATGTGGCTTGTAAACTACTTCTAAAGACAATTCTTTAGAGTTGCTCTAAAATTCCTTTCTAACAACAGCAGCTATGAAATAAGGAGGTAACCTCTCTAGATGATTTCTTTGAAGGGCACGTTTCACTTTCTACAATGTCTTTGGTTTTGGTACTGGGTATGTGCTTAATTAACTAGATGATGGCCATATCTAATTCCATTCTTTCATGTTATTCATTCATTCAACAAATACTTATGGTGTACCTAATCTGTACTAGGTACTGAGCTAAGTATTGGGGATACAATGGTGAGCAAAAACAGGCGAACTGCCTGCCCTCATGAAGTGTACAGCCAGGTGGGAAAACAATTTATGTAAGCATATGAATTATAACCAGTAAGTCCAATGGAAAAAAAAAGATACATAGTGATGTAAATGCCTATAATAGTGAGACCCAACTAGGGTAAAGATTTCCCTAAGGAAATGGAGCCTGAGCTAAAGATAAATAGGAGTTAACTAAGCCAAGGTGGCTGAGGTAGAGATGTATCAAGATGGTGTGGGAGGGCGAGGAATGGTGTTCCAAATACGGTAAACAGTGTGTGCAAAGGCTCTGTGGCTTTTTAAAAGAGAACAATGCATTAAAAGAACTGAAAGAGCCGGGCGCGGTGGCTCACGCCTGTAATCCCAGCACTTTGGGAGGCCGAGGCGGGCGGATCACAAGGTCAGGAGATCGAGACCACGGTGAAAACCCGTCTCTATTAAAAAATACAAAAAATTAGCCGGGCGCGGTGGCGGGCGCCTGTAGTCCCAGCTACTCAGGAGGCTGAGGCAGGAGAATGGTGTGAACCCAGGAGGCGGAGCTTGCTGTGAGCCGAGATTGCCCCACTGCACTCCAGCCTGGGCGATGGAGCGAGACTCCGTTATCAAAAAAAAAAAAAAGAACTGAAAGAATGACAGCGGTCCTCAAGTACTGAGAGTTAGTGAGAGAGTATCATGAGATGAGGCTGGAAAGATAGTTGGGGAGCCTTGCACATATTAAGGATCTTTATTTACCCTTAGAGTGATTAAAAAACAAAAGCCCCAAAAGGATTTTAAAATGGGAAGGAGGGTGGTGGAGGGAGAATGACATGATGAAATCTATATTGTTTAAATATTACTAAGGGTGAGGTAGAAGGGAGTGGCCTGGGGAGAAGCAGGAAGACCAGTTAAGAGACAAATGTAATAACACAGAAGAGAAGGTAGTATTAGTAAAGATGGAGGGAAATTAATGAATTTGAGCAATATTAAGGATATAAAATCAGTTTCATTATTTACTTAGAGCTAATGCTTTGTTTTTGCCAAAGAGTTCGTTAATTATTTGCAAACTGAAAACCATCATACAAATGTTAGGGTTCTTTTCCAATCAGCCTTCTGCATCATATTTATGGTATTTGTATAGCATATTTTAGATAAAGAAGAAAAAGCAGCAAAGAGAAAAATTAAACTCAAGACGTATCTCATTTCATGTAAAAATGTGTGTTCCTGAATAAACATTACTTCTTTGCACAAAAGCATATACTATAAAATGCAAAACAGATTATCATGATACTATATCAAATGAAATACAAACCACTATCTTGATTATTTCCATACATCATTTCTCCTTTATTATAGGGTACATAAATTGGGTGATTTTATAACTCTAAAAGGATGGCATGGTTCAGAAATTTAATAATCACCATCGAGTTTCATAATAAACCATTTAGTAGCAACTAGAATGCCCAAGAGGCCTACAATGATTTAGATCTATTCCTTCGCCAGTGATTTTACTCACATGGAAAAGTCATTTTATATCTGTATTACCATGATATGCTATCTCTAGTTCACGTCCTCCAGAAAACATAGTTTACCCATAAGTCTTCATTACAATGTCATGGCAATGTAATAAGTTCAAAATGTTCTCTTCCTGGTCCTTCTCAGAATTAGGAAAATGGGGTTGAGAGGGCAAAAAAAATCAAATTAAAATTAAAATTTTAAAGTACAAAATGTAGTCAGCCTTACAGACTGTATGAACACATATACCACAAAAAGTTTAATTTTATACTGACTTGCCCACATGTTTTTGTGTCGGACTTATAGAGAACAATCTGTACCACAGCTCAGTGCAAACATAAAGAAGGAGCTGGATTTTACTAGTCTCATATATCAACAACAAATGTACCATCTAAATTCTAATTCCATGAGCTAAAAAAAGACAGTCTAATTTTAAGCTGTCGCAACTACAGTTTATACCACTCCTACAAAATGAAGCTTTTCATTTGGAAAGAAACAAATTCAATATAAAAAAATCACTGATGAAAAAATATAAAACCATAATAAGTCATTAAACTGACTTCTAAATGCTAGGTAAGTGCACTTTTAAACATGTTGCTTTTGGTGATCTAAGTCACAACCTAAGCATTATTTAAACAGAGATCCTGCATATGAATTTTGTTCTCTTTCCTTAAAAAAAAATCATTAAGGTACTAAAGTTTATGTGAAGTAACTTGAATAGCCTATAACAGGATCTTAATAGTCACCATCATTTATAACACACATGCTGAAGCATGAATTGGGGCATATGTGTTTTAAGAAATATTACATTTCTGATATACCACAATAGCTCTTTAAAAAATGCTGTGCTCTGCTTTCTGTGATTATATTTTAAATGTACCTTGAAACCTTTCCAGCACAGGGGTGAGGAGGGGAAAATCCAAAAACTCTCATTATTTTTGGTTTTTAAAGAAAAATACAATAATTTAGTTTAGGAATTAAAATCTTAAGCCTTATAACACCGTAAGGCTACCTAAAGAAAATTCACAGGAATATATTACCACCAACCTATGCCAGGAAGTGCTCTCTGTATGCCAAGTTGCAGCTCACTTGGACATTTTATGATCACATTAAAACAGCTGAAAGATGAGGCCCTCCCTATAATAAAAATTGATTTCATCTGCCTGGCAAGATATCATGATAAGTTACTTTGCCAGTGAGTCTTCAAATACAACCACGCCACTTCATTCATTGACCAATAGTTCAGTAAGAAGAAAAACTGATTATCCTGTTTTAGCCTCGGGTCATTTTATAATTTCTGAATTTCAAGTGAAGAGATTTTCATTCACCCTTTACTTTTTGTGAGAAGCACAAAGAAGTATGTCTGAAATGTTGGTAAGAAATGGAAGGATTAGCCAGGATATCCAAAGTATCATACCTAATTTTTAGGAACAGAAAAAAAATTAAGCGTTGTATTTATCAATGTTAATATGGTATTTGCTAGGTTCTGAGAGGAAATAATTACTAAAGAATCTTGGTGTGAGAGTTTACTTTTTTTGTTTGTTTTTTTGTTATGGAAAATTTCAAACATATACAAAGTAGAGAGACTCATACAATGAACTGCCATGACCCAGCTCAGAGTTAACAATGAATGGATTGCCAATTTTGATTCAGCCAGCTATAATCTTTCATTTCCTCTCTTTGCCCCTGCTTGTTTTTTTAAAAGCAAATCTCATGTATCATATTGAAGACAGGCAGAAAAAAAAAAATGACCTCCCAAAGAGATAGTCACTTCCTAATCCCCAGAACCTGTGACTATTACCTTGTATGGCAAAAGATGTGACTAAACTAAGGATTCTGGGGAGGAGTTTATCTTGGATTATCCAGGCAGGCCTAAATGCAATAACATGTCCTTCCGATTTTAGTATATTGCTGCTGAAGTGAGCACACATGTATCCTTGTAAGAGCAAGGCAGAAAGAAATTAGACAGAGACACATGTAGAGGAGAATGATGCAAAGACAGAGCAGAGAGATGCAGCCACAAGCCAAGGACAACCACCAGAAGATGGAAAAGGCAAGGATTCTCCCCTAGAGTCTTTGGAGGAAATGGGGTCTGCCTATACCTTGATTTTAGACTTCTGGCCTCCAAAACTATGACAGAATAAATTACTCTTTTTCTAATCCACATAATTTGTGTGATTTGTTATAGCAGGCGTAAGAAACTAATACAGTATCATATAATCTGAAAAAAAATCTATATGAATCTTTAAGAAATAAGAACTCATTTTAAAATAATACCATTATTATTTCCTTAACAAAAAATAGTCCCTTAATTTATCTACCATCCAGAGTTTAAATTTCTCATATTATTCATGATTGTATATTTATAATATATAACTTTAGGGTTCATTTATCTACATCAAGATCCGAACATGGTTAATATGTCTCTTTTTTTTTTTTTTATACTTTAAGTTCTAGGATACATGTGCATAACGTGCAGGTTTGTTACATATGTATACTTGTGCCATGTTGGTGTGCTGCACCCATCAAGTCGTCAGCACCCATCAACTGTCATTTACATCAGGTACAACTCCCAATGCAATCCCTCCCCCCCGCCCATGATAGGCCCCGGTGTGTGATGTTCCCCTTCCCGAGTCCAAGTGATCTCATTGTTCAGTTCCCACCTATGAGTGAGAACATGAGGTGTTTATAGCTCCCCTTCCCTCTTCTTCTTGTCATTTATTTATTGAAAAAACTGAGTAATTTGTCCTGTAGAAATTTCTACACTCTGAATTTGGCTGATTACATCTTTATGGTATGGTTTGACATAGCCCTCCTTTTCCTGTGCTTCTTATAAACGAGTAGTGAGATCTAAAGTCTTGATCAGAATCATGTTCAGCTTTCTGGCAAGAAACCTCACAGATGGTTCTGTGTATTTCCTATACAGAACCTATTGCATCCAATTAAGAGGCATGTAACATCTACCTCTTTCTCTTTTGTAATGATAGGATTGACCAGTAGGTTCAGGGGTTATTAGCCCAATCCATGAGCTATAAAGTTCCCCATCAACCTTTGACTTAATAGTTTTAGCAGCTACTGATGACCATTCCCTGAATCTATTATTTCATTGGAGGTAACAAAATTGTAGTATTTTATTTGTAGCATTCATTTTGCGTTTATTAACTGGAATTCTTCTAAAAGCAAGATTTTATCCAAATCATCAATTTGGTTATTCTGAAATACAAGATTTTTTGGTGTGTGTTTGTTTGTTTGTTTGTTACAGGAAAGATAAGACAAATGCTTGATAGCATCTAGTTTTTAAGATAGTACCAGGATGGGTATCTGCCTCTTGACTACAAAGATCACCTCGTCTACAATCAATGAGTATAACTTCTCAACTGCACTCAAGTTAGTTCTCAAGTTACCAATTTAAATACTTGGCATACAATATGAAACCTATTTTTAAAAGATCCGATATGACTATATCGATCTGATGTTAGTCCTTAGGGTTTATGCCCTATCAGATGGGTCCAAACTCCTAAACCAACTACTTCAAAGCATACACTCTGAGTCTACTTTATGCTATTTCACTAACACAAACCATCTTCTCTTCTAGATTCCACGCCTTTGGTTCAGTGCTCAAAGGTCCTGCCTTTCTCCCTACAGCCAGCTCAAGCCCTCCTGCTTCCCCCCTCAGGAGTAAACAACACCTCCTGCTCTTGCCATCCAGCACCCCTCCTTTTCTCTAAGAATGGTAGAATCCTTTTCAAAAGAAAATGTTCCTCTTCTCCAGCCCAACTATGTAACTCTAGATGGGGCTGCCAGTTACCTGGTAATCTGTGTCCCTGGCCAAAACAATGGGGACATCTCACAAGCTAGGCCAACCAGAACCATTCCTGGGATTTTGGGAATTTAAATGAAGGGAAGAAGGTCAGACATTCTTTCTGGGTGATCTCTGCCTTGCTGCAGCCATACCTCAAGACGTGGAGAAAACTGACACAAAAAAAGAGGCACAGAGATATAAGACAGAAAGTGTAGGTGGTGTGGAGTTCCCAGTTCTGGCTTCCCTGAGAACTACCTCACTTCTCCCACACTTTAGCCATGTAAGCCAATAAATCCTCCTTTTATACAGTTTAGATTTATACAATGTGTGACCAAAGGAATTGTAATACAACTCCCATAATGGTTCTTGAAGACTTTGACCACAGTGACTTCTACCTTTTCAGTTTCTTGAACTTCCTTTCTGTACAATTAACACTTTATTATATACTGTCCTGATTTTCTGTGTGTCAGGTACACATTTGTCACTGTCTTCTATGGCTTTGCAGACACACATGTTGCACACCTTTTGAACCTCCACTACAATCCCTAGAAAGTGCTAATACAGCCTCAGTGCATAGGTAGCAATTACCATGTACTGATTAATACTTCCATGTTAAGTATTTTGCATGTGTTATCTTATTTAACCCTCATAGAAATTTCCTGTATGGGTATTATTATCTCTATTTATAGATGAGGAAGCTAAGGTTCATCAAAGAAAAGTAATTTGTGCAAGGTCACATATTTACCAATTGGTGGTCAGAAATTTGAAACATATTTGCACCCAAATTGCATTCTCTTTCCAGTAGGCACATATAGCCTCACACAATGTTAAACACTTGCTAATTTAACTTGAGAGCATAATTGATCAAAGACTTCCATGTAACCCCTAAATTTCCACTAACCTCAAAGTGTGTGTTCTTCCATAATTAAAAATGGTAAAATTAATATATTAATATATAAATAAATGAGCTATACAAAAATCAGTATCTTGACAAAGTTATAATACAATTTCTCCAAAATTACTACTGGCAGCCTGAAGACTAAATGCTGGCATTTCTCTTCAAGCAATGGGTAAAAGGAATGAATATTTAAGACCACTCTGTCAGAACAAGTTGTATACAACTCCCCTGGCAGTGATATTTCAAAACAGCAAAAAGAGATTTGTGAACACCTGTCAATGGGTGACACGCCTACAGCTCTCCAATTGCTCAGAGGAATATTCTTGTGTCATCATTAGACACTAATAGTTATTGATCACTCCCATGGCTAGAAGGCAAGAACAGAAGGCCTTTAGGAAGAAAATGATTCCCTCTTCATATTAATAGCTTAGAAAGAGAGGGGCTAGAAAGACAGTGATGGCGATTCACTGGCAGAGAACCTAAAAGCCACCAGCTCTGATCTCTACACGATTAGCATCATTCAGATCAGCCTTCTCAATTCCATGCTTGTATCTCCAATTCCAGCTGGGCAGGTCTACATGGAGCTTCTGCTATCAAATTAACTTTAGGGCAACAGGTTTTTCAGGATCTAGTGAAGTACCTCCATTGAAAAGTGTCTCAGGCCAGGCGCAGTGGCTCACGCCTGTAATCCCAACACTTTGGGAGGCTGAGGCAGGCGAATCACTTGAGGCCAGGAGTTTGAGACCAGCCTGGCCAACATGGCAAAACCCCGTCTCTACTAAAAAGAAATATTAAAATTAGCTGGGCATGGTGGCTTGTGCCTGTAGTCCCAGCCACTCAGGAGGCTGAGGCACAAGAATCCTGTGAACCCAGGAGACGGAGGCTGTAGTGGGCTGAGATTGCACCACTGCACCCCAGCCTGGACGACGGAGCAAGACTCTATCTCTCTCTATATATACATATATTTTAATGTCTCATAAGTATTTGTTAATGGTCATCTGCTTCTTTTTTTTTTTCCTTTCCCATTTTTGTCACCTTAGTTGAGGATCTTATTACCATACAGGCACTCTTTGAGGAATATAATGAATGTTCCTAGTGGGCCAGAAGACTTTGTCAAAGCAGCATACCCCTCATACATAATTTGACAACAGTGCAGCCAAGGAAAAAAATAGGCCTGGAACACTGTTAAAAATGGTTGCATCCCCTAGTAGAACAAGATTTTGCTAACTTGCATACTTTGGTAAAAGGCAAGCCCTAAAGTGTACCATCACTGTCAAGATTCAAGAATACCTCAGATGAGATCATATATGTGAAAGTGCTTTGCAAACCATGAACTGCCAAGGAAACTGCCACTTCTGTTATTGGTGGCTATTACAAAGGCACAGACCTAGGAAGGAGATAGCTGTATGGGTTGAAGGAACTAGCTAGGTCTAGATAGAGGGGTCTTCAGCAACAATAAGAAAAAAAGTAAGAGAGGTCCCAGAGGATGCAACAGGAAGCCTCAATTAGCAAAGAGATTCAGGGGAGGAAAAGGTTCCAGGTTAGCAAACCCCAACTCAATTCAGCAAATATTTATTGAATGTCATGCACTGGTCTATGTATTGGGATATATAGCCAAGACTATCAAATATCACAAAGCTTTACATTCTTGTGTGGGGAACGAGTTAATAAACAAAAGACACTAACCAACCAGGGAACCATTGAAAAAAATTTTTTTAATTTTAAAAAGACATAACTAAACTAAAATATGTTAAAAGACAAGTGCAGGAGAGCAGAGTAAGGGGGATGAAAACTACAGAGGGTTTGCAATCCTTTGAGCTTAGAAGACTAGCCAAAGAGGAGAATGAGGTCAGATTTCAAATGGTGTCCCTCAAAAATTACATTCAATTGCAGGAAAAATAAGAAGAATCACATTGTGCTTATATGAAATTTGTGTAAAACTTGACAAATCCAAATTTCTTAGGAACACACATCTCATTTTCCATATTGATCTCCTTCACCATTGTTCAAAATTATTGACCCAAATGTGCTATACAGAATATATAAAAAGATATAAAATGACTTAGCCAGAGGCAGAACAAAGGGAACTACAAGGGACAAAGCAAAACAGATGACAGCAAAAATCGTTGCAAATCAGTCCCTCAGGAAAGGACAAATTCAAAAGGACTTTAAATACGACTCAATTTTTTTCTTAGAAAAGTTGTCTCTAGATCAAGGATGATATAAAAGTTTCATTTCTAGTAACAACCTCAAACAACTGGCAAGGCCTCACTGGAGCACTGCATTGAGAGAGCTCTGGGTCCTGTGGGGAATTAATTAGACGTTTCTGCCATGGGCTCAAGATGGGGCACTGCAGGCATGCAAGCCCCTCATCTGCCTTTCCTTCCCTAGGTTGATCTTAGTGCTTTAAAATATTAGTAACCACTCACTGGCAGCCTACTAAGTGAAAGAAAGGCAACACCATGAACAGTGGAGGGATGTGGAAATACAGAGTTAGGTTCCAGTCCTAAAGGAGTTTAGGATCTAATTGGGAAGAATGACAAATGTATAAAGGATAACACTGGATGGCAGCAAATGACTAAATTCGTAAAATTTCAGTATGGAGATTCAGGTGCCAGGAAACTGATACAGGAAAAGACCGCCAAGAATGATTTAATGGAGGTCACAGCTCTGAACTAGGCTTGGAAGAATGTACATCACTAAAATAACTGGAAAGAGGAAGGAATGGTCTCAACAAAGATGGGGGAAAAGGAAGAGGTAGGGTATGTTCAAGAATGAGGAACAGACCAGCATGGCAGTCAAAGCAAAGGATCTGCACAGAGCACCAGATCATAAATGCCCTGAGAATCAGTCAAGGGTTCTCCAGAGAAACAGAACCAGTAGGAGATGTATGTGTGTGTTATAAAGAGACTTATTATAAGGAAGTGGTTTATGCACTTATAGAGACCAAGAAGTCTCAAGATCTGCAGCCAGCAAGCTGGAGACCCAGGAGAGACAATAACATAAGTTATAGTTTGAGTCTGAATCTGAAGGCAGAAGGAGACTGATGTCCCAGGTTGAAAACAGTCAAACAGAGAGAGAGAGACAGGAGAGAAAATTCTCCCTTACTCAGTCTTTTTGTACTATTGAAGCCTTCAATAGACTGAATAAGGTCCATCCACATTGGGGACGGCAGTCTGCTTTACTGAGTCTACCAATCCTAATGCTAATCTCATTCAGAAATCCTCTCACAGACATACCCAGAATGTTTAACTAATACCTGGACACCCTGTGGCCCAGGCAAGTTGATACATAAAATTAATTAACCATCATGCCTTGAGTTGAGTCATTACCCAGCAGGCAACAGGGACCATGATAGGTGACATGAGCACAGCTATAGTTTGAAAAATCAATTGGCTATGGAATGAAAATAGATTAGAGCAAGAAAAACTGGAAACAGAAACAAAATGAAAAATATTATAATTGGCCATATAATAATAAGAGGCAGATCATTAATAACAAACATTTATAGGATTCTATTCAGTATAAGGTGCTCTGGTAGGCGATTAAGATGCAGAGTTACTCTCATCTCCCTATAGTTTACTTTGATGTCAGGATCTAAACATAGACCTATCTAGCAGGAATTGGTTAGAAGCAAGCCTAGGATCCAAAGGTCAGCAATGAGGGTATGGATTTAGGAATTATCTGTATAGCCAAGACGGCCAAGTCAAGAGTTTGCTCCTGGCATGCCGATGTTGACAGAAACTCAGAACAGGAGGTTGAATTAGCCAGACTGAGTCAGGAAATCCTGTCAAACCTACTCATTTTGTGATTCACTGTGAAGGAATGACCACTTCTCTGTGAAACCAATCCTAAGACATAATCAAGAGGTAGAATTACTTTAATGACAACAACAAAAAAAAAGTCTCCAACTGTTGCAAGCTGGTTGTTACTACCTATAGCAACTCCAGGGTGTGTTTTTCAAATAGGACATGCAAGGTCCTAAACACAGTGCAGAAGTATAAGGAGAAAATTCAGAGGTCAAACTTAATCAAGCTGATAAGAAATGAACATTAACCATTAAGTTTTTAATACAATCACTAGGTAAATATCAAGTCAGTTGGTGTTTCCTGAAACAGATCAAAGTCAACGAATATCCTGTTGTCAGAGTTTTCTCTTGTTTTTTTTTTTTTTTTTTTTTTAGAGACAGGTTCCTACTCTGTCACCGAGGCTGGAATGCAGTGACATCATCCTATGTCACTGCAGCCTCAAACTCCTGAGCTGAAGCAATCCTCCCGCTTCAGCCTCCCAAGTTGCTGGGACTCCTGGGGTGCAACACCATGCCGCCTAATTTTTTGTTGTTGTTGTTGTTAAGACCTGTCTCGCTTGTTGCCCAGGCTGGTGTCAAATTTCTGGCCTCAAGCAATCTTCCTACCTTTGCCTCCCAAAATGCCCAGGATTACAGGCATGAGCCATTGGGCCTGGCAGATTTTTATACAAGCAGTTAAACTACTACATCTTGCTTAAAATAAGCCAAAAGTACAAGTGTTTTGTAGTATCTACAAATTAGAAAGATTTAAAACTTCAACTTACCAAATAGTGACTTAGTGTTAGAAAATAAGCAATAATCAAGACTAATACATGGTCAGGTGTGGTGGTTCATACCTGTAATCCTACTGAGGCAGAACAACAGGGTCTGGAGGCAGGGAACCTAAGGCTGATTCACGCTGACTTCCTAGAACTAAATCAAAAGGAAAACCCCAACTTTCCACACCCAAGTAACAAAAGGACCAGAGGCTATTCCCTTTGCAACCCCCATCTCCTTGTTCGGCATGGCAGATAAAAATCTGAAAGTACCTCCGATTGGTCCCCTCTGGAAACCAATGAGGCTCGTCACGAGCCAAGTCTTCATTTGCATAGAAATACAATTTTGTAACTTCAGCCCCTGATTGGTCACTTTCCACAACCAATCAGATGTTTGCATAGGGTGTAACTTTGTGACTTCTCTTTAGCCTCTGCTTGGTGCTTGGTCGCTTTCTGCAACCAATCAGACAGATCGTGAGCCCCTACTTCATTTACATAGGGTGTACACCAAGTAACCAATGGGAATCCTCTAGAAGGCACCGAAACCCCAGAAAATTCTGAAACCAGGCCCCTGAGCTGCTTGCTCCGGCCTGCTCCACCCTGTGAAGTGTGCTTTCGTTTTCAATAAATCTCTGCTTTTGTTGCTTGATTGTTTCCTTGCTTTGTTTGTGCATTTAGTCCAATTCTTTATTCAAAGCACCAAGAACCTGGACACCCTCCGCTGGTAACACTAGCACTTTGGGAGGCCAAGATATGGGGATCTCTTGGGCTTGGGAGTTTAAAACCAGCCTGAGCAACATGCCAAAACCTTGTCTCTACAAAAAAAAAAATACAAAAAATAGCCAGGCATGGTGGCATGCACCTGTAGTCCCAGATACTCAGGAGGCTGAGGTGGGAGATTCGCTGGAGCCTAGGAAGTTGAGGCTGCAGTGAGCCCAAACTGTACTAGTGCACTCCAGCCTGGGTGACAGAGTGAGACCCTGTTTCAAAAAAAAAAAAAGGATAATACATTAGACACGTATTTTCCCACAGAAAAGATCAAAATATGAATATATACAAACTATAAGTTTCCCATGTCCTAAGAAATTCTTATTTTATTAAGAAAAATTTTTATACCAAGAAAATCAAGAAACATTTTTTCTAAAAAATAAATATGGAGACATCATCCTTATTTTGAGGATGTACAAAGTTTTCTATTAAATGACCTGATGAAGATCATACTTTTAAAACATTCCTTATATCACTATATACTTAGACATAAATATACAAATGTGTAGAATATATACATACATATATAAATATAGGGGGTATGTGTGTATGTGTGTATAGAAATTATATTTGCAAACATATTTTTCTATACTCATTCTAGTACATTATAAAGAAAATCAACCCAAAATGAATGGAATCCAAATAAAAGTTCCACGAACACAAACAAAATAGAAGATACTCATTTTGAGGAATAAGACACACTCCTCTAATGAAATGGTTATGAAAAAAAGCTTGGACTAAATAGAAATATTAATCAACTCTTTTAGTCAGTAAAAACTTTGCCACAGGAATTCCTGAAATGTTCCCACCTCAATGAGCCTGAATCATGAAATTTAGCCAAAGTATCTTATTTCACATTTTCCACACACAGAGGGAAATCAGTTCCTAGCACTTTCTACAAGTCAAAAGATCCCAAAATGGGCCCATGACCAATATTTCAACGTAGGTAAACTTTAACAATTTAAAGAGAAGAGCTAAAATACACCCTGCATTCTGCAAAACCTAGTGGATTTTCTGAACTCCTTAATGGCATGTCCTAGAATAATGTTCTTAGGAAAATGTTAAAAAAAAAAAAAAAAAAAAAACACTATGCTCCATAAAAACTAATTAGCAGCTCAACCAACAGCTGCAGAGTATTTTTATAGCTGTTACCAATTACTATCTTCTCTTGGGGAAAACATTAATATCAAAAGAACCTGAAATGTGAGGAAATTAGGTGAACCCTACCTAAAAGCTCAGCACCTTTTGCTGTTATGACCTCTTATTTCAGTGGCTGGTCATCTATTAATAATTTCTCTCTTCAGTCTCGTGCATTCAGAAAGAAAGAGTGTGTTCATATAACTAAAAATGAAGGGACACTGCTAGGGGAAGTGTAAATTAAAGAAATTTAACATTTTCATAACAGTGACTCATAAACCTTTCCTACAGAAAACACAAGCGTACAATGATACACTCTCAAGGATGTTCTCTGAAGCACTGTTCTTAATATAGAAAAATGGAAAACAACCCAAATTCCCAACAGAGGGAAATTGTTTAAATAAACCATGTTACAGGGCCAGGTGTGGTGGCTCACGCCTGTAATCCCAGAACTTTGGGAGGCCAAGGCAGGTGGATCACCTGAGGTCAGAAGTTTGAGACCAACCTGGCCAAACCCTGGCTCTCCTAAAAATATACCAAGCATGGTGATGCACACCTGTAGTCCCAGCTACTCAGGAGGCTGAGGGAGGAGAATCACTTGAACCTGGGAGGCAGAGGTTGCAGTCAGCTGACATTGCGCCACTGCACTCCAGCCTGGGTGACAGAGCAAGACTCCATCTCAAAAAAAAAAAACACAAAAAAACTATGTTATACCTATTCAATGCATTACTATACAGCCAGTAAAAAAAAAAAAAAAAAAAAAAAAAAAAGAAAAAAGAAAAAAAAAAGGGAGAATGATCTGCATGTATAGTCATAAAAACATTTTCAAGGTATATTATCAAGTTAAAAATAAAAACCAAGTTGAAAGTTGCATAGGATTACCCTAGTAGTTACAAACAACCATGTTAATAAAAAATGTATTTTTAAATAGAGGAAAAAATGAAGGGAAATATATCTATTTACAGCAGTTTCTCCAGAATATAAGATTACAGTGTACTTTAACTTTTAACATTATATATTTCCATATTGTTTAGAATTTGAATAATATGTATGTAATAAGAAAATTAAGTCTCATTTAAGTTAGTGATATAATTGGAAAGGAAGTAGGAGAAAATCATATTTATAAAGAAAACGATAAACTTAAATGTGTTAACTTTCGATAATAGCCCTAAAATACCATTTGTCTCTACCTCTCTTTTAGAAGGCAATAGTATCCTCACTCTCAGAACTTCAAAATTAAGCAAAACACATAGATACCGGAAAACTCCCCTTAGCATCTCTTCTTAGTAATGTCTTCTGAGAATAAAACTTGAGCCCAAATTCCAGTATTTATCAAAGTCAACTGGGCAAGTATGCCAGCTTCTAAACAGTTGCAGGCAAACCGCACATCTCTATTTCTAAGTAAAAGTAATTACAGAATTAACAACAAAAAGGTACAGATTCTGCAGACTCTAAAACCATTTGAAACATTTTCAAAATTGAAATTTAAGGAATTAGATAAAAATACTTTTGAATCTATAGTCCAGTAACCTGTTCAAACACTGTAAAAACTAGATAGAGGCCAGACGCAGTGGCTCATGCCTGTAACCCCAACACTTTGGGAGGCCGAGGCAGGCGGATCACCGAAAGTCAGAAGTTCGAGACCAGCCTGGCCAACATGGTGAAATCCCATCTCTACTAAAAAAAATACAAAAATTAGCTGGGCATGGTGGTGGGTACCTGTAATATCAGCTACTCAGGAGACTGAGGTAGGAGAATCACTTGAACTGGGAGGCAGAGGTTGCAATGAGCTGAGATCACGCCATTGCACTCCAGCCTGGGCAACAAGAGCGAAACTCCATCTCAAAAAAGTCCCTTATTATCTCTGAGCCTCATCTGCTTTCCTACCATGTAATCTAAATACAATGGCATCTACTACAAAATGGTTAAATCACAAGGCACAAACATGGTACATGAAAGCACTTTGTGAAACATAAAGCACTACAGAACTGTTCGCTTCTGTAATCGTCTTCATTAAGAGATCCCTATAAATGAAGTCCCCGGAGTTTCTTGTCACTATTGAGCACTGTTGCCCTACCTGGGCTAAAAATCAAGGGTTGGAAGTTGCTAAAAATAAGGATGAAGTAGATCTAAATTGTGTTTCAACGGCAGAATCTGATCCAGATCTTCAATGGGCCTATGTATCATCCTAGGAGACAAATGTACACAGAATAAAGATCAAGTGTCTAAACAGATTAAATAAGGCAATTTTGCTTTATATTTGCAGGGAGAAATGAGGTTTCTTATTAAATTTTCTTTATGAAAGTAATACAAGAGGCCAGGTGTGGTGGCTCACACCTGTAATCCCAGCACTTTGGGAGACCAAGGCAGGTGGATTGCTTGAGTGCAGGAGCTCAAGGGCAGCCTGGGCAACATGGTAAACCCTGTCTGTATGAAAAATACAAAAAGTTAACAGAGTGTGGTGGCATGAACCTGTGGTCCCAGCTACTCAGGAGGCTACGGTGGGAGGATTGCTTGAGCCCAGGATATCGAGGCTGCAGGGAGCCGAGACCATGCCACTGAACTCTAGCCTGGGCCAGAGAGAGACCCTAACTTTAAAAAAAAAAAAGAAAGAAAGAAAGAAAGAAATATAATTTCACTCCTCAGAAGCAATTCTTGTTTTTTCTCATTTTACCTCCATATCTCTACACAACATATTTGTACATCTGTTTCTTGTTTGCACTCATTATCTAACAAGTTCCTATTAAAGAAAGAACTTAGCAAAGAAAGTATTTTGACCCAATCTTGGGAGGCAGAGTACAGAACTGTCCAGCAATGCATTACTCTGACTCTGTAAAAATAAAACACTCCTTTTATTTCTAGTCTTCAAGTCCTCCATTAAAAGTTCTACATAAAGTCTCTACATGAGAGCCAAGAAAAAAGGTAGCTGGGCAGTTGGACCTAAATTTTTAGACCACTCTCAATCACTCTCTGAATCCACTTCAGTGATGTCCAGTTTCTCTGACCCTTTCCAGCCACCCCACACAGTTTAATCCTGTTCCTTGTCCTAGAGGACAAATGATAAATAGGACTCTAAACTTAATTTATTTCAAGACAGGCAAGGACATAATTCTATGAGCTCTGCGGAAAGGGATTAACTGAAGCTAAAAAGGTATCAACCTTTAATTATGAGAAAAGTTACCTAAAGCCAACAAGTATGCTGCATTACAGAGTGAATTTGTGGACTAAATCTCCTGTTCGATTTCTGTCCAAAGAAGACCTTTGAAGTTCTCCAAATGTGGACTTCAGCTGTGGTTCACTACATGTGGACAGCTTCGGGGACAGCATCCTGCCTAGTGCCAGGTGTACAAGTGAACTTGAGGTCAGGCAGGTGACCCTGACAAGCAGGCATGGTACATTAAGGAGAGGAAATCTTTCCTCTCATTAATCAACAGGATAAAGGTGATTAACCAGGAATTATTTTTCAATGACCTATATAATTTCATCAGGGCTGCTATGGCTATTAGCAGGGAGCAGCTGACTTCCTAATGAGATGAATCTGATAGCACAGCCCTTCCAGAGAAGCCAAGGGAGCGAGCCCTATCTATAGGGAAGCAACAACTAGTAGGCACTGTTTACTCCTCCTCCTCCTGAGAGCTGTCTCACCTTCTCAATATTTGGCTCTTTCCCTTCAGGAGGGTTTCCCTGTCCCTGGATGGCTGGGGCTGTAGCATCTGCTGAACAGCGGAAGCTGGATCTGCTGTGAACGGGTGGGTCCAGGAGGCTGGGACAGAACTGGGCTAATTCACCAGACCTGCTCATATGATTCCCAAAGTCCCAAGCCAACAAGGTTACCGCCCCCTGCACCAACACCTCGCTCTAACCAGGCCTGAAATAAGACAGCAGGTAGTTCCTCCCATTCCCTAGCAGAAGTGGAGTTAACAAGGGACCTTTGTTGAGCCAGAGGAAACACAAACACACACACACTATCAATAACAACCACGACTTGAAAGGAGTTTCATCAGAGAATTTACGAAATTGAGCAACAGCTACCCAACAAGTAAGTCCTTACACCAGGAAAGGGCTGCAACCCTCAGAGGGGCACCGCCTCTGTCTCCTATGCAAGCAAGGTGATTTACAAGGGAAACCTGAACTGCACATCTCTTTGCCTTTGCCTGTACCTCCCAGAGGACCCAGGGACCTATGAATGGGATGGAGGGCCCTGATGACATCTTCCTTCGTCAAAACAAGCAGGCTCTCTCTATCCGAGGGTCAGTCACCGCGTAACGCCCCGTCCCGGAGCCCGAAACCCTGGGAGTCACCTCCTCCCCCTGGCGCCCCGGCCCGACGCAGCGACCCCGTTTGGAACGTCCCCAGCCTCCCCCCAGCCCAATGCCTGCTCCCCCTGCCCAGCTGGCGGATGCAGAGAAGGGACATTTCGAGTCTCCCTCCTCCTTTAACCCCCTAAAATAAAAGAATCCCTCAAGCGCAAATCTCCGGCCATCACAGCACCTACCTGTCCCCGACCGTGGCTCCTCCTCCCCGAGCAGTGGCGCTCGCTGGACAAGTGTCCTCAGACAGTCCAGAAAGTTTGCGCTGCGGTCCCGGGGACGCCTGCGCTGGACCCCGTGAGGAAAGCGGGGCCGGCTCCTCGCCCCGGGGGCGGCCGCCGCTGGAAAGTCTTGGCCCACGTCCTCTGGGCCCAGCTCAAACTCAAGAGTGCCCGGGAAGAATGTAGGTCGTGAGAAGGTCGGAGCGCAACTTTTCGAGGGTGCGTCAGCCACTGGCTGAGCCGCGTGGGTCATGAGCTCCCCAACGCCTCTCCCTAGTGAGCGCGGGAGGGGCGGGGGCGGAGGCCGGGGCGGTGCAGGGGCCGGGGTGGGGCCCAACCTGCCGGGAGGCCTTGGGGAGGGAGCCCCGGCCCCGCCCCCGCCGCCGCCGGCCCCGCCCCTGCCGCTGGGCCACGCCGCCGCCAGGTGCGCCGGGGACTCAGGCAGCGCCGCGCCGCACGGCCTTCGCCGGTTTCCAAGGTGAAGGAGGAGGAGCCTCTGAGAGAAAGTTTCCACCGAAACTTGAGCTGGGCGCAGTGGAGCACTCGCGCCCTTGGGGGCTAGCGTTTGGCCGGGGCTACACACCCTTTACTCGCGCACGCACACCGCCGTACACAGCACAGTTGTTCACCGTCCCGCCAAAGGCTTGTCTCTCCGGCTCTGCCGAGTGGAAGGAGTCGGACAACGCCGCACGTCACGGGCGTTTCCGATTCCTCGCTTCCCAAAGGTTTGACGGCGGCCACCGGCGCCCCGGCCCAGCTCTGCTTTTCTTTGCTGACTCCTTCCTTGAGGTGTGAATTCTAAAATGCTGACACCGTCCCAAGAGAGCTGAGTGAAGTGAGGCAAACGTTCGCCGGTTGTTCTCCTGACAGACCCCCTGCAGTGGACAGGGGAAATGTGGCCTTGGCCGACGTTAATGAAGTGCCAGGATGGAGGGAGGGGGCCTGCTGATTTGTTCTGTTTTGCTTTTTAAGGGTAACTATAGCGTTACTGGAGTCGTTTGTGGATTTGGGGAGTATGTGGTGCGTGTGTGTGTCACACGTTCACTGGCAACTCCCGCCAACCCCTTCCCAAGAAGTGAAGGCTCTAATGTGGGTAGTTCTACAACAAAGGTGAAACTTCCCCAAATCACGATTCCCCGCAAGATGAGAGAGCAGGTGCAGCATCCATTTCTCCACTACCACGCTTGAGATGGTGGCTTTGGGCACTGCCGGATGCCCCGACATCCTTCCCAGAGCCCAGTTTTCCCACCCGGGCCTGGCCCTGCGCGGCCGCCTGCCTTTGCATCAGAGACCACAGCTGTGCCATTGCCAAGCTGGGCAGCGCCACCTCGCTTCCCCATTTCTCCGTCTCCCACGCCTCTTGCATGCCTGGGTGGCGAAGTGAAGGTTCTGCTTTCAGGACTTTAAATCCCGGAGGAGGAATGAGAAACTTGGTTAATGGGTCTCTTGGCATGTTCATAGCCCTGCGGTTGAAGTGGCTGAAACCTGCGGTGAGCCTCAGTCCAAGCAGCTGGGGCCACACCAGTTTGCAAAGGCGGATGTGGCAGTTTTCCACCGCAGCAGCAGCCTGCTGGCGCCTCATGAGATTCTACGTTGGAGGAAGTATCTTCTTCCCTTCATTCTCGGTGAATGGCATCCAGAGATAACCAGAATCAGGTGTATCTAGTTTCAAGTTCTGTCTTGCAACCGTGATAATTGGAGGATGCAAACTTTACACTTTCTTCTCTAGCTGTCTACCACCACTACTGCGCTTGTGGATGACAGCAGGAACGCCAGGTACTTGCCACAAGTATCTCTCCAGATTCACCAGCCTTTCACCTGTGACAAGCGCCGTCAAGAAGTGGCTCCTAAGTAAAAGCTGGGAAAGAACAAGGAAGACAGAGCTCAGAGTTGAAAGCTGTGAGGTTCTGCACAACAGGTCCCCTTGGCCTGCTGTAACAGTTGGAATGTGGGGGAAGCATTCATTTACTCAACAAATATATACTGAGTGCCTTTTGCGTGCTAGGCACGCATTTAGGGGTTAAGGACACTGCAGAGAGCACAAACAACAACTCCAGCCCTCGTGGAGCTTACCTCTTCCAGGTGGGAAAGACAGATGGTAAATGTATAAGGACAATATATGGACTGCTGTATTACTAGAAATGTTATGGAGAGGCCAGGAGTGTTGTCTCATGCCTGTAATCCCAGCAGCTTGGGAGGCCAAAGGAGGAGGATCTGTTGAGGCCAGAAGTTGGAGACCCAGCCTGGGCAACATAGCAAGACCCCCTATCTACAAAAAGTTTAAAAATTAGCCAGGCGTGGTGGCATGCACTTGTAGTCCTAGCTATCCAGGAGGCTGAGGTGGGAGGATTGCTTGAGTCCACTGCACTCTGGCCTGGGCGACAGAGTGAGACCCTGTCTTGAAAGAAAGAAAGAAAGAAAGAAATGCTGTGGATAAAAATTAAGCAGAGAGGGTACATAAAAAGTATGAGGGGTGCTATGTTCAGAGGTGGGTGGTGATCAAGGAAAGCTTCTGGAGGAGGTAACATTTGAGGAAAGACTTGAGGGAAGATAGGGATATCTGAGCAAACAACTTCCCAGGCAGAAAGCATAGCAAATGCAAAGGCCCTGAGGCAGGCCAGAAGGTGCCATGAAAGAATGGAGAAGATGAAGTCAGAGAAGTGAAAGGGGGGGGTGATGCAGATCAGGTACGGCTTTTACTCTGAGTGAGTTGGTTGGAGCCATTGGAGGATTTTGTGTAGAAAAGTGACATTTTCTGACATTGTGATTGGATCACTTTGACTGCTGGGTTAAGAATACACAGTAGGATGTAAGGGTAGAAGCACAGAGACTGGTTAAGAGGCTACTAAAGTAATCTAGGGTCAGCAGGGTGCGGTCGCTCATGCCTGTAATTCCAGCACTTTGGGAGGCCGAGATGGGCAGATCATGAGGTAAGGAGATCAAGATCATCCTGGCTAACATGGTGAAACCCCGTCTCTACTAAAAATACAAAAAAGTAGCTGGGTGTGGTGGCACGCGCCTGTAGTTCCAGCTACTCAGGAGGCTAAGGCAGGAGAATGGCTTGAACTCGGGAGACGGAGGTTACAGTGAGTGGAGGCTGCAGTGAGCCAAGATCACACCACTGCACTCCAGGGCAACAGAGCAAGACTCCATCTCAAAAAAAGATAATAATAATCGAGGGGCAAGAAGATAGAGATGTGGACCAGAGAAATAGTAGTGGAGATGATAAGCTGATGGTTTCCTCAAATTGAATGTGGGGTATGAAGGAAAGGAGATAAGGAGGACTCTGAGGCTTTTGACCTGGGCAGTGTAAGGATGGAGCTGCTATAACAAAGTTGGAGAAGACTTCAAAAGGAGCAGGTTAAAGTAAAATCAAGGCAGGAAAGGAAAGGCACATAATTTGAATGATCTTCAATTTCTTCAACTTATAAAATGAAGAAAATAATACCTACTTTGTTAAGGTCGTTATAGGATGACATAAATTAGCATAGCGAAGTGTCTAACACAATGCCTAATACATGATAGGCACTTAAGAATGTTAGTTCCCTCTCTACAAATATGAATTTCATTCATATCCATTATGTCCTCTGGGAGTGAAACAGACTCATTCTTTTGAGGAAATAAGTCTTACTAAAGGTAAAGGGGCTGTCTCTTTCTCCCACTCTTGCCATGTGACACTGCCTGCTCTCTCTTTGTCTTCCACCGTGAAGACGGGCATGGTAGCTCACGTGGAAGCTTCCCGAGACCCTCACCCAGAAGCAGATGCTGGAGCCATGCTTGTACAGCTTGCAGAACTGTAAGCCAATTAAAACTCTTTTCTTTATAAATTAAAATAAATAAAAACAAAGGATAACCAAACGTGCTGGTACGGGCCTATAGTCTCAACTGCTTAAGAGGCCAAGGCAGAAGGATCAGTTGAGCCCAGGAGGTCGAGGTTGCAGTGAGCTTTGAGTGCCACTGCACACCAACCTGAGCAACAGAGTGAGACCCTGTCTCTTCTAAAAAGAAAAAAGAAGTTGAAAAATATCTATTACATGGAAATTATAATATATTATTGTATAAAGTGAGCCTAGTATAAAAGTAAGTGTGTAAAGTAAGATTCTCTTCACAAACATTAATAATGATTATATCAGCCAGGCATGGTAGCTCACACCTGTAATCCCAGCACTTTGGGAGGCCGAGGCGGGTGGATCATCTGAGATCAGGAGTTCGAGACCAGCCTGACCAACATGGTGAAACCCCATCTCTACTAAAAGTACAATTAGGCTTCGTGGCGGGCACCTGTAATCCCAGCTACTTGGGAGTCTGAAGCAAGAGAATCACTTGAACCCGGGAGGCGGAGGTCGCAGTGAGCCAAGATCGCACCATTGTACTCCAGCCTGGGCAATAAGAGTGAAACTCCATCTCAAAAAAAATCATAATAATAATAATGATGATTATCTCAATACTAGGATGACAGTTTATTTTTATTCTCTGTGCTTTTCTCTACTTCCAAGTTTTCTACCATAGGAAGATATCACTTTCTCTTAGGAGTGGAATTGTTGGATGATAGGTTGTATATACAATGAGATTTAGTTGATACTGCCAAACAGTTTTCCAAAGTGGTTATACCAATTTATGCTCCCACTGACAACATGTAAGAATTCCGATTTGGAGCAATGCGTTTTTTAACAGCGTCATCCAGTTAAACAGCAATTGATTTGAACCTACTGCTTTAGAAGTTACAATAATTAATTAAGCAAAAGTTAAAAATAAGCATATTGGTTGTAAATGCATATATTAGCAACATGATAACCTTTTCTAAATCGTGGTTTTTTAAAAATTTATTTCATTTTATTCTTTCTCTTTTGTTTTGTTTTGTTTGAGACGAAGTTTCACTCTTTCGCTCAGGCTAGAGTGCAGTGGTGCGATCTCAGCTCACCACAACTTCCACCTTCCAGTTTCAAGCGATTCTCCTGCCTCAGCCTCCTGAGTAGCTGGGATTGCAGGCACCCGCCATCATGCCCAGCTAATTTTTGTATTTTTAGTAGAGATGGGGTTTCACCACGTTGACCAGGATGGTCTTAAACTGCTGACCTTGTGATCCGCCTGCCTCAGCCTCCCAAAGTGCTGGGATTACAGGCATGAGCCACCATACCTGGCCCCACTTTATTCATTTTTTATACTCTTCAGTTCTGTTATTATAGTACTTTAAAGCAATGAAATTATATTTCTTTATTGTAGAAGCCAGAAAAGACTTCTCCCTCTTTTCCTTACCACCTTTATTTCCACTTTAAAATGTAATTATATTTGAAATTACATATTTCTCAAATTGTTAAACATGTTAAATACTAGATATTCAGGATTACATGAACAAAGGAGAGAAGTATTTCATCATTCACACACACACGCATACATACACAAATTCTTATTTCACAGAGTTCATAGGACTATAGATCTTAACACTCCTATGAGAAAGTAGACAAAGTGCATCATCTGTATTTAAGAAAAACAGAAGCTAAAATGCAACATAGGGAAGTTGTCCCAGATACGTTGGAATTGAAAATGAAAAGTACATGAAGACATTATCATTTGTAGTCAGATTAAATCTAAATTTAAATTATCTTCTGTAGTTGTTCCTCTTTAGAAAAGAGCTCAAAAGTGAACAGTGTGTATTCTGTTATAATAGTAATCATGCTGTCAAGAAATTCTTTTTTCTAACAAGTACAATTAATAAAAATACATTACCAGAGAGGGTAGTGGCAGAGATTCCCACAATAGTACCCAGTGCTCAGTCTGGTGGAATTGGCAGTACATGCTGCAGTGTTTTTGCCAAATAGTGGTAATAATGGCATGTCCACTGGAGTAGATCTGTAATGTGATTGGGTGTTGTTCCCAGTTATAGGGCCGTCAAGTTTACATAACCTCTGTGAACAACTTTATATAAGCTACTTAATATTATAATAAGTTATTTTCTTTTGAATCAGCTGCATATGTTTTCCGCAGTTTGTAGCAGAACTCTTGACAGAGCTATATGTTACATTTATTTTTGTCTGTTTTCAATGGCGAAGACATCAAGTACTATTTTGCAAGGTGGTGGTCGTAGTGGGTGTATTAGTCCGTTCTCACACTGCTATAAAGATACTACCTGAGACTGGGTGATTTATAAAGGAAAGGCGTTTAACTGACTTGCAGTTCCACATGGCTGCGGAAGCTTCAGGAAACTTACAATCATGGTAGAAGGCGAAGGGGAAGCAAGCACCTTCTTCACAAGGCAGCAGGAGAATGAGAGTGTGAGCGGGGAGCTGCCAAACATTTTTAAACCATCAGATAATGTGAGAACTCACTCACTACCAGGAAAATAGCATGGGTGAAACCACCCCCGTGATCCAGTCACCTCCCACCAGGTCCCTCCTTTGATACATGGGGACTACAATTCGAGATGAGATTTGGGTGAGGACACAGAGCCAAACCACGTCAGTGGGGATCATTGTGTTGTTATCAAACCTAAAGGGAATACAAGGCAGACACTACTAGTTACCTATTCAATTTCAAGTCTCTATTTTTATCTTTCTACCAGAACGCCACCCCCCCTCCTTTTTTATAGCAGCAAAATGCAACCACCTTTGCAACTGCAGGTAGTTATATGACACAGTCCAAGCCAATGGAATTTAAGAGAATGTTCTTGCATGTACTGTCAGAAAGCCCAGCTGGCTTGGTTCCATGAATCTTTGCCCTTCTTTCCATTCACTTCTTCCTGCCTGGACATTGGTTACCTGGAGAAGCAGAAGCCATCTTGAGATGATTAAAGCACAAGTTAAATGTACGGGATGATGGTGCAGAAAGCCAGAAGGGGCCTCCAGAACATAGCTGTACTGCCCACCTCTAAACTTCCTGCTCTGAGATTAAAAAAAAAAATCCTTATGTGTTTATACTACTGTTATTTCAGTTTCTTTTAAGTATAGCAAACACATTCAAATAATACAGCATCTGAAGTTTTTGGTTTTGTTTTTAAATTTTTTTTTAGGGACGGATTCTGGCTGTGTTGCCCAGGCTAGGTGTAGTGGCTATTCTTCTTAGGTGCAATCATAGCTCACTACAGCCTCTAACTGGCCTCAAGCAATCCTCCCACCTCAGCTTCCAAGGTAGCTGAGATTACAGGAGAGCACCACACTAAAGTTTCTGTTAAATATAATGTTTGCTGTAGATTTTTAGTTGATGTCCTCTGTTAGATTGAAAACCTTCCTTTATTTTCCTGTGAAATTTCTAAGAGATTTTTAAATCATGAACTAGTATTAAACTTTATAAAATGATTTTTCTGTGTCTGAGATGATCATGTGATTATTTTTCCTATTTATATCCCTTGATGTGATGATTTTTATTGTAGATCTTCCTACGTTGAACCAAATTTACATTGTTTGTATTAACCTTATTTGATTGTAATATATTTTTAGTAGGGTATTAGACTCTGTTACCTAACATTTTACTTGGAATTATTTTGCATCTATGTTCATAAGTAAAATAGGCCTTTTTTCTTTATGTGACTAGGTATCAACATTATATTGGCCTTATAAATTATGTTGAACACTTTACCTATTTTTTCTATTTTTCTAGAGCAATTTGTATCATAGGAATCATCAAGCAATAAGATGCGGGGAAAACTCTGGATACTACATACCCAAAGTTGAATACATTTTTCTTCTAACTGTTTGAAACTTTTAATGCACATAAAGACAAGTGCACATATTGTAAGTATATAGTTCAGTTTATTTCCACAAACTGAATAAACTCATGTAACCAGCACCCAGAAAGTGGAATCTGGAAGCTTTCTTGTGTCCGCTTCCAATCACTATTTCTCCTCAAGGTTAATCCTGACTTCTAACTGCATAGATTTGTTTTGTCTATTTTAGTACTTTATATAACTAGAATAATAGAATAGATACTCTTTTGTATCCGTCTCTCTGGTGCTTGTTTGTTAGATTCATCCATATTGTTGATATGCTTATTGCTAGTTTATTATTGCTGCATATAATATTTCATTGGGTAAATATTCCATAAATTAGTTATCCATTACTACTTATAAGTGTACAGCTCAGCTTATTTTCATAAGCTGAATAGACCCATGTAATTGATGGTTGTTTGGTGACAGAGAGAAGGGGTTTTTTTTTTAATCTTTTAAAATGCATGGCAAGAAAGTAGAATTACTTAAGTACTAAAAAACAATAAGAAGTGGGAAATTAAAATGGTATAGCTACTTTGGAAAACTGTCTAATAGTTCCTGAAATGATTAAACATAGAGTTACTATATGACCCAGCAATTGCACTCATAGGCATATATGCAAGACAAAACATATGTCCACACAAAAACTTGCACATAAATATTCATAGCAGCATTAGCCATAATATCTAAAGGGTGAAAATAATCCAGATGTCCAACAACTGATGAATGATTAAACAAAATGTGGTATATCCATATAATGGAATATTATTTGGCCATAAAAAGGAATGAAGTGGCCAGGTGCCGTGGCTCACACCTGTAATCTAGCACTTTGGGAGGCCAAGGCAGGTGGATCACTTGAGGTCAGGAGTTCACAACCATCCTGGCCAACATGGTGAAATGACATCTCTACTAAAAATACAAAAATTAGCCAGGTGTTGTGGTGGGTCCCTGTAATCCCAGCTACTTGGGAGACTGAGGCAGGAGAATTGCTTAAACCCGGGAAGCAAAGGTTGCAGTGAGCCAAGATCGCATCGCTATACTCCATCTTGGTTGACAGAGCAAGACTCCATTTCAAAAAAAAAAAAATGAAATATTAATAGGATATACACTGCAATATTGATGAAGCTTGAAAATATTATGTTACATAGAAGAAGCCAGGTACGGAAGATATTATTGTATGGTTCCATTTATATGAAACGTCCAGAATCAAAATAGACAAATTCCTACAGGCAGAAAGAGGCTTGGGGAGTTAGAGAGGGGAATGGGGCATGACTGCTAATGGATACAGATTTCTTTCTGGTGTCATGAAAATGCTCTGGAATTAGATAGTATTGATGGTTCTACATGTAAATATACTAAAACCTCTCAATGCATACTTTTAAAAAGATGACTTTTACAGTATATGAAATATCTGTCCCTTTTTTTTAAAGGAAAGTAGAATAAAAGAGTGCCAGAGCTGGCACTTGTCTGGAAATTATCCACTGATCCCTGGTGGCCTACAACCTGGGTTACAATGGGTTATAAATGAAGGGACAGGAGACAAACCTTTCGAGGAAGACACTAGGAGAAGGGGGGTGGCAATGGAATCCATGGAGGAAGACAGTGAAGATATGTGCTTTTTTGAGCCTTGGCTCTGGGTGGAATGATTTTTTTTAAAAACTTTCCCCTGAAAATCACTAACCCCACACCTAATTTGGAGCCAAAATTAATATTATCTATGTGGTCCAAAAATACTCCAAAAGTTTAGATCAGATGGGTCCTGGATTGGTTGTACCTCTAGATGCCCAGTCGGCACAACAAACACAAATCTTGTTGAGGAATGCATTTTAAATCCAGTCTTCAAAGCGTTGCCACAGATAAGTATGCAAAGAAATTGAATATTATACTTTTCCTTTGGATTTCAGTTTAATCCTGGCTGTTTTAGGAATTTTTTATTGACAGAGCTGTTTAAATCTACCTTTTTGTTATTAATTACTTATTCTAGTGTTTTGTTGTCAGAGAACATACTCTATGTGATGCTAATTATTTGGAGTTTATAGAGGCTTCTTTTGTAACCTAGTCCATAATCAATTAATATAAATGTTCCATGGGTGCTTTAAAAATAGATTTTTTTTAATAGATATTTTTTAGAAATTGATATTTTAAATTTTTTAAAAATAGATATTTTTAAAAGTTGATATTTAAAAAATAGATATTTTTTATTTATATGTTTTTAAAATTGATATTTTTTAAAGCACCCATGGAACATTTATTTTAATCGATTATGCACTTATATTATGGATTTATAGTATGCATTTTTATTAATTGATTATGCATTTATACTTATTGATTACAGATGTGAGCACAGTGCGATTACACCTGTAATCTCAGCACTTTGGGAGGCCAAGGTGGTTGAATCACTTGAGCCCAGGAGTTTAAGACCAGCCTAGACAACATGGTAAAACCCCATTTCGACAAAAAAAAAATACAAAAATTTTCTGGGCATGGTGGTGCACACCTGTAGTCCTAGCTACTTAGGAGGCTGAAGTGGGAGGATTGCTTGAGCCCAGGAAATTGAGGCTGTACCCTGTGACTGTGCCACTGCACTCCAGCCTGGGTCACAGAGCAAGATACTCTCTCTTTAAAAAAAAAAAAAAAGAAAGATTATTAGCTTTTTGGGTGTGCAAAGTTAAACACATAGAACAATAGAAGATGAAATATATTAGTCTTGTACATTTTGTGTGCTTATTTTGTATCTGCCTTATCAAAAAATTTTAAAGGTGTCTTGTTAGATATTACCATGTATTATTGTTGATTTTTAAAAATTTTCCCCAGTAGTCTACTGGTCCTTGCTCCCTGTACTTTGAATGTATATTTGATATAATTTGGATGTTTGTCCCTTCTACATCTCATGCTGAAATGTAATCCCTGATGTTGGAAGTGGAGCCTGGTGGGAGGTGTTTGGGTTATGGGGGTAAATCTCTCATTAATGGTTTGGTGCTGTCCTTGCAGTAATGAATGAGTTCTCACTCTATGAGTTCACATGAGATCTGATTGTTTAAAACAGCCTGGCACTTCCTCCCTCTCTCACTTGCTCCTTCTCTCACCATGTAACACGCTGGTTCCCCTTCACCTTCTGCCATGATTGTAAGCTTCCTGAGGCCCTCACCAAAAGCAAATGCTAGCACTATGCTTTATGTACAGCCTGAAGAACCACAAGCTAATTAAAGCTCTTTTCTTTATAAATTACCCAGCCTCAGGTATTTCTTTATAGCAACACAATTGGACTAATACAATATTGTTTAGTGCATGTTTATTCCATCATTAGTGTTTATGATATATTGACTTTTTTTTTTTTTCCGAGACGGAGTCTCGCTCTGCCGCCCAGGCTGGAGTGTAGTGGCAGCGATCTTGGCTCACTGCAAGCTCCGCCTCCCAGGTTCACGCCATTCTCCTGCCTCAGCCTCCCAAGCAGCTGGGACTATAGGTGCCTGCCACCATGCCTGGCTAATTTTTTGTATTTTTAGTAGAGATGAGGTTTCACCGTGTTAGCCAGGATGGTCTCGATCTTCTGACCTCGTGATCCGCCCCCCTCAGCCTTCCAAAGTGTTGGGATTACAGGTGTGAGCCACCGCGCCTGGCTGACCTTTTTTTTTTTCCCCCAATATGCAGTAACCCACTTTATTCTTTGTATTAGTGCTCTCCATGAAAACAGAACCAACTGGATGTGCGTATACATAGAAAGAGATGTATTATAAGGAATTGGCTCATGCGATTATGGACACTGTCAAGTCCAAATCTACTGTATAGGCCAGAAGTCTATAGCTAGGGGAGCAGATAAAGTCCAGCAGGCAGAGAATTTCCTCTTGCTTGGAAAGGCTGGTCTTTTTGTTCTATCCAGACCTGCAACTGATTAGATGACGTTCACCCACGTTATGGAGGGCAATCTGCCCCACCCAAAGTTTACCAATCTAAATGTTCATCTCATCCAAACACCCTCCAAGTTGAAACATAAAATTAACTATCACATCCCTTGTAACTTGTTTTTTGCCTTAAATTCAAACTGTATATTACAATTATTACCCCAGTTCTCTTCTGGTTCATATTTTGCTGGTTTGCATTTTCTATACTTATTTTTTGCCTTTCTTGAACTGTTTATTTTATGTCTATCCTCTGTAAATGACATATTGCTACATCTAATTTTTAGAAATACATTCTGAGATTTTCAGGTTATGATGCAAAAGTTTAATCTACTCTATATATTCTAATTTCTGATATATCGGCACTCCATTTGCCATCTTTTTCAAGTTTTATTTTTGCTATACTTTCTTTTTTGCCTACATTTGATAGATCAGATTTTCTTCTGCTTGTTTAAAATTTATGTGTTTTGTTTCTATTCTTCAGGTAGCAATCCCTAACTTTTTTTTTTTTTTTTTTTTTTTTGAGACAAGGTGTCACCCTGTCACCCAGGCTGGAGTGTAGTGGCACAATCATCACTCACTGCAGCCTCAAACTCCCAGGCTCAAGCAATCCTCCCACCTCAGTCTCCTTAGTAGCTGGGACTACAGACATGTGCCACCATACCCAGCTAAATTTTTTGAAGTTTTTTGTAGAGATGGGGCAGTAGCCCAGGCTGATCTCAAACTCCTGGGCTCAAGTGAACCTCTCGCCTCAGCCTCCCAAAGTGTAGTGCTGGGATTACAGGTGTGAGCCACCACATCTGGCCCTAACTCACCGAGGATCATATTTACACTTATTTTTCCTTATCAATGTCTAAAGTTTAGCAACTCTTACCTCTCTCTAGATTCTCTATTCATACTTCATCTTCCACCGTCAGTGGGGATTTTTCAATTTTATTTTTTAGTGTTACATAATAATTACACATATTTGTGGGATGCATGTGATGTTTTGATACATGCATACAATGCGTAATGATCAAATCAGAATAATTAGGATATCTGTCACCTCAAATATTTATCATTTATTTGTGTTGAGAACATTTCAAATCTTCTAGCTATTTTGAAATATATAATAAGTTATTGTTAGCTATAGTCACCCTACTACGATATTGAACGCTAGAACTTATTCCTTATATCTAACTGTATTTTTGTACCCATTAACTAATCTCTCTTCATCCCCCATACCCCATTTCCCTCATAGCCTCTGGTAATGGTCATTCTACTTTCTACCTTCATGGGATCAACATTGTTAGCTCCCACATGTAAGTGAAAACATGCAGTATTTCTTTTTGTGCCTGGCTTATTTCACTTAATGTAATGTCCTCTGGTTCTATCCATGTTGAAGCAAATCACATAATTTATTCTTTTTTATTGCTGGGTCATAGTCTATTGTGTATATAAACCACATTTTCCTTATTCATTCAACTACTGATGGGTGCTTAGGTTGCTTTCATATCTTGGCTATTGTGAATAGTGTTGCAATAACCATGTAGTGCAGATATCTCTTTGATATATTGATTTTCTTTCTTTGGAATATATACCCAGAAGTAGAATTGCTGGGTCATATGGTAGGCCGATTTTTAGTTTTTTGAGGCACCTCCATACTGTGTTTCATAGTGGCCATACTAGTTTACATTCCCACCAACAATGTACTGGTGTTCCCCTTTCTCCATAACCTCATCAGCATGTTTTTTTGTTTGTTTGTTTGTTCTGTGTTGTTTTGTTTTTGAGACAGTCTCACCCTGTCGCCCAGGCTGGAGTGCAGTGGCACAATCTCAGCCCACTGCAAGCTCTGCCTCCTGGGCTCAAGCCATTCTTGTGCCTCAGCCTCCCAAGTAGCTGGAATTACAGGCATGCGCCACCACACCCAGCTTATTTTTGTAATTTTACTAGAAATGAGGTTTCACCTTATTGGCCAGGCTGGTCTCGAACTCCTGACCTCAAGGGATCCACCTGCCTTGGCCTCCCAAGGTCCTGGTGGCTCAGGCATAAGCCACCACGCCCAGAAGCATTTGGTTTTTCAATAAATATAATTTCCATTTTTATTCAGGATTAGATTAGATTTAGATTCAGGGAGCACATGTGCAGGTTTGTTACTTGGGTATATTGTATGATGTTGAGGTTTGGGGTGTGAATGTTCCCATCACTCAGGTAGCGAGTATGGTAACCAATAGTTAGTGTTTGAACCCTTCCCCCTCCTTCCTCTAGAAGTCCCCAGTGTCTATTGTTGCCATCTTTATGTCCATGAGTACCCAATGTTTTGCTTCGACTTACAAGTGAGAACATGCTGTGTTTGGTTTTCTGTTCTTGGATTAATTTGCTTAGGATGTGGCCTCCAGCTCCATCCATGTTGCCACAAAGGACATAATTTTATTCTTTTTATGACTGCATAGTATTCCATGGTGTATATGTGCCACATTTCCTTTATCCAGTCCACCACTAATGAGCACCATGGTTGATTCCATGTCTTTGCTATTGTGAATAGTGCTGTAGTGGAACATATGGGTGCATGTGTCTTTTTGGAAAAATCGTTTATTTTCTTTTGGATATATACCCAGTAATGGGATTGCTGGATCAAATGGTAGTTCTATTTTAAGTTCTTTGAGGACTCTCCAAACTGCTTTCCACGGTAGCTGAACTAATTTACATTCCCACCAACAGTGTATAAGCATTCCCTTTTCTCTGCAGCCTTGCCAACATCTGTCGTTTTTTGACTTTTTAATAATTGCCATTATGACTGGTGTGAGATGGTATCTCATTGTGGTTTTGATTTGCATTTCTCTTATGATTAGTTACTTTGAGCATTTTTTCATGTTGTTTGGCCACTTTTATGTCTTCTTTTGAGAAGTGTCTGTTCATGTCTTTTGCCCACTTTTTAATGGGGTTGTTTCTTGTTGAATTATTTAAGTTCCTTATAGAGTCTAGATATTAGATCTTTGTCAGATGTATGTTTGTGAATATTTTCTCTCATTCTGGAGGTTGTTTACTGTATTGATAATTTATTTTGCTGAACAGAAGCTTTTTAGTTTTGTTCTAACTTGTCAATTTTTGCTTTTGTTGCAATTGCTTTTGGGGACTTAGTCATAAATTATTTCACAAGGTTGCTGTCCAGAATGGTGTTTCCTAGGTTTTCTTCTAGAATTCTTATAGTTTGACATCTTTTTTTTTTCTTTTTTTTTTTTTGAGATGTAGTCTCGCTCTGTCGCCCAGGCTGGAGTGCAGTGGTGCGATCTCAGCTCACTGCAAGCTCTGCCTCCCGGGTTCCTGCCATTCTCCTGCTTCAGCCACCCGAGTAACTGGGACTACAGGCGCCCACCACCACGCCTGGCTAATTTTTTTTTTTTTGTATTTTTTAGTACAGACAGGGTTTCACCATGTTAGCCAGGATGGTCTCGATCTCCTGACCTCGGGATCCACCGGCCTCAGCCTCCCAAAGTGCTAGGATTACAGGCGTGAGCCACCACGCCCAGCCTATAGTTTGACATCTTACATTTAAATCTTTAATCCATCTTGAGTTAATTTTTGTATGTGGTGAAAGTTAGGGGTCCAGTTTCATTCTTCTGCACATGGCTACCACCTAACCCAGCACCATTTATTGAATAGAGAGCCTTTTCTCCGTTGTTTTTTTTCTTTTGAGACAGGATCTCACTCTGTCACCCAGACAGGAATGCAGTGGCATGATCACAGCACACTGGGCTCAGTATGCCTCAGCCTCCTGGGCTCAAGCAATCTATCAACCTCAGCCTTTCAACTAGCTGGGACCCTAGGCAAGTGCCACTACACCTGGCTTTTTTTTTTTTTTTTTTTTTTTTTTTTTTTTTTTTTTTTTTTGTAGAGAAAAGGTCTCACTCACTACATTGCCATTGCCCAGGCTGGTCTTGAACTCCTGATGTCAAGCCAACCTTCTGCCTCAGTGTCCCAAAGTACTGAGATTACAGATGACAGCCACCACACCTGGCCCCTATTGCTTATTTTTGTCAACATTGTCAAAGACCAGAAGGCTGTAGGTGTGTGGCTTGATTTCTGGGTTCTCAGTTCCATTTTATTGGCCTATGTGTCTGTTTTACTATGAGTACTATGCTGTTTAGGTTACTGTAGCCTTATAGTATAGTTTGAAGTTGGGTAATGTGATGCCTCAAGCTTGGTTCTTTTTGCTTAGAATTGATTTGCTATTCAGGCTCCTTTTTGGTTCCATATGAATTGTAGAATAGTTTTTCCTAGTTCTGTGAAAAGTGACATTCGTAATGTCAACATGGTAGGGATCATGTTGAATCTGTAGACTGCTTTGGGCAGCATAGCCATTTTAATAATATTGATTCTTCCAATCCATGAGAATGATATGTTTTTTCCATTTGCTTGTGTAATCTATTATTTTTTTTTTTGACAGTGTTTTGTAGTTCTCCTTATAGAGATCTTTCATCTCCTTTGTTCGTTGTATTCCTAGGTACTTTATTTTTTGTGTGGCTATTGTAAATGGGATTGCATTCTTGATTTGGCTCTCAGCTTGAACATTATTGGTGTATGGAAATGCTACTGGTTTTTATAGATTGATTTTGTGTACTGAAACTTTGCTGAAGTCATTTTGTAAATCAATTCCAGGAGCCTTTTAGTGGAGTCTTTAGGGTTTTCTAGGTACAGAATCATAACATCACTGAAGACAAAAAGTTTGATTTCTTTTTGTTGTATTTGAATATTTTTTTCTTTTTTTCTTTTGCCTGGTTGCTCTGGCTAGGACTTACTCCTATGTTGAATAGGAGTGGTGAAAATGGGCATCCTTGTCTTGATCCAGGTCTCAAGGGGAATGCTTCCAGTTTTTGCCCATTCAGTATAATGTTGGCTGTGGGTTTGTCATATCATTTTGAGGTATGTTTCTTTGATTCCTAGTTTGTTGAGGGTTTTTATCATGAAGGGATGTTGGATTTTATCATAGACTTTTTCCCACACCTATTGAGATGATCACATGGTTTTTGTTTTTAATTCTGTTTCATGTGGTGAAACTTACTGATTTGCATATGTTGAACTCACCTTGCATCCCAGGAATGAAGCCTACTTGATCATAGTGAATTAACTTTTTCATATGCTGCTGGATTTGTCGTATTTTGTTGAACATTTTTGTGTCTGTGTTCATTAGGGATATTGGCATGAATTTTTTTTTTTCATTGTGTCTTTTTGATAATAGTTATTTTAACTGGGGTGAGATAATATCTCACTGTGGTTTTGATTTGCATTTCCCTGATCATTAGTGATGTTGAGCATTTTTTAATATACCTGTTGGCCATTTTATGTCCTCTTTTGTAAAAATATCTATTCATATAATTTGATTATTTTTAAATCAAATTATTATTATTGTTATTGTTATTATTATTTGTTATTGAGTTGTTTGAGCTCTTTACATATTCTGGTTCTTAATCTCCTGTCAGATGAATAGCTCCTTACATATTCTGGTTCTTAATCTCCTGTCAGTATGTATATACATATATAGTATTTTATATGTATTTATAAGTATTTTCTCTTATTCTGCAGATTGTCTCTTCACTGTGTTGATTATTTCCTTTGTTGTGCAGAAGCATTTTAACTTGATATAATCTTATTTGTCTATTTTAGCTTTTGTTGCCTATAGTTTTGATGTCTTACCCAAACAATCTTTGTGCAGACCAATATCCTGAAGGATTTCTCCAATGTTTTCTTCTAGTAATTTCATAGTTTCAGGCCTTACATTTAAGTCTTTAATCGATCTTTATTTGATTTTTGTATATGTTAAAACATAGGGGTCTAATTCATTCTTCTGCATATGGATGTTCAGTTTTCCAAGCACAATTTACTGAAAAGAGTATCCTTTCCTCAATGTGTATTTTTGGCATCTTTCTCAAAAACGAGTTGGCTATTAATGCACAGATTTATTTCTGAGTTCTCTATTCTGTTCCATTGGTCTATGTGTCTGTTTTTATGCCAGTACCATGCTTTTTTTGTTTCTGTAGCTTTTTAGTATATTTTGAAGTTTGGTAGTGTGATACCTCCAACTTTGTTCCTTTTTGCTCAGGAACAACTTTGTTTCTTTTTGCTCGGGGTCTTTTATGGTTTCATACAAATTTTAGAATTGCCTTTCTATTTCTGTGAAAAATGTCATTGGTATTTTGATAGGGATTTCATTGAATCTGTAGGTTGCTTTGGGTAGTATGGACATTTTAACAATATTAGTACTTCCAATCCATAAGCATTAGATATCTTTCCTTTGTGTGTGTGTGTCCTCTTTAATGTTTTTCATCAGTGTTTTATAGTTTGCCTTGTAGAGATCTTTCACTTCTTTGGTTAAATTTATTCCTGCATATTTTTTTGTAGCTATTGTAAATAGGATTGCTTTCTTGATTTCTTTTTTAGATTGTTCACTGTTGATGTAGATAAATGCTACTGATTTTTGTCGATTTGGTATCCCGCATCTTTACTGAATTCATTTATCAGCTAATTCCAGGTTGTTTTTGTTTCAGATGCCAGTCCTTTCTGACATCTCCAAAATTTTTTGTGCATGAGCAGGAGCCAGAGCCATGCTTATTTCACCATCTTACTTGAAACCAGAAGTCTCTGGTGTAATGCATAAAACATTCATGCAAAGACGTTTACATAATTATGAATACATGCCTCAAGAATAAGTGGTATGCCATATATTTGTGTGTGCATGTGTGATGTGTATGTATATACATATATAGTATATATATATGTATATGTATACATACATATTTATTTTCTTTTTCTTTTTCTTTTTTTTTTTTTTTTTTTTTTTTGAGATGGAGTCTCACTCTGTCACCCAGGCTGGAGTACAGTGGTGCAATTTTGGCTCATCTCCACCTCCCAGACTCGAGCAATCCTCCCACCTCGGCCTCCCTAATAACTGGGACCCCAGGTGCGTGCCACCACACCCAGCTAATTTTTTGTATTTTTGGTAGAGATGGGATTTCACCATGTTGCCCAGGCTGGCCTCAAGCTCCTGAGCTCAAGCGATCCACCTGCCTTGGCTACCAAAGTGCTGGGATTACAGGCATGAGCCATTGCGCCCAACCATTTGTTTATTATTTATTTTTTTATTTATTTATTTTCTTCCTTCCTTTCTTCTTTGCTCCCTTTTCTTCCAAACATTGCATTAGGCCTTAAGAGAGCCATAAAAATGAACACAATATTATCTTTACCATCATAATCCAGTAAGGAAAATAAACTGTCTAATCACTATACACAAGGAATAATATGAATTAGAGTTATAAGCAATTTTTTAAAAGGGAGCAATTTGTCTGGGGCTAAGACTGGGAAGACCTAATAGAATAGTATTTGACCAAAATCTGAGGACTTTATAGATTTTCAACAGGTCAAGATTGGAAAAGAAAGTGTTTCCTGTTTAAAAGAAATATCAAGATCCCAGAGCAAGATGGCCGAATAGGAGCAGCTCCAGCCTCCAGCTCCCAGCACGAGCGACAGAGAGGACGGGTGATTTCTGCATTTTCAACTGAGGTACCGGGTTCATCTCACTGGGGAGTGCCGGACAATCGGTACTGGTCAGCTGGTACAGCCCAACCAGCGAGAGCTGAAGCAGGGCGAGCCATCGCCTCACCTGGGAAGTGCAAGGGGGAAGGGAATCCCTTTTCCTAGCCAAGGGAAACTGAGACACACAACACCTGGAAAATCAGGTAACTCCCACCCTAATACTGTGCTTTACCAAGGGTCTTAGCAAACGGCACATCAGGAGATTATATCCCACACCTGGATGGGAGGGCCCCATGCCCACAGAGCCTCCCTCGTTGCTAGCACAGCAGTCTGAGATCTAACTGCAAGGCAGCAATGAGGCTGGGGGAGGGGTGCCCGCCATTGCTGAAGCTTAAGTAGGTAAACAAAGCTGCCGGGAAGCTCAAACTGGGTGGAGCCCACTGCAGCTCAAGGGGGCCTGCCTGTCTCTGTAGACTCCATCTCTGGGGACAGGGCATAGCTAAACAAAAAGCAGAAAAAACCTCCGCAGAGGTAAATGACCCTGTCTGACAGCTTTGAAGAGAGCAGTGGATCTCCCAGCACAGAGATTGAGATCTGAGAACGGACAGACTGCCTGCTCAAGTGGGTCCCTGACCCCTGAGTAGCCTAACTCGGAGACATCCCCCACTAGGTGCAAACCAACACCTCACACCTCACATGGCGGGGTACACCCCTGAGATGAAGCTTCCAGAGCAAGAATCAGACAGCAACGCTCGCTGTTCAGCAATATTCTATCTTCTGCAGCCTCTGCTGCTGATACCCAGGCAAACAGGGTCTGGAGTGGACCTCAAGCAATCTCCAACAGACCTACAGCTGAGAGTCCTGACTGTTAGAAGGAAACTAACAAACAGAAAGGACACCCACACCAAAATCCCATCAGTTTGTCACCGTCATCAAAGACCAAAGACAGATAAAACCACAAAGATGGGAAAAAAGCAGGGCAGAAAAGCTGGAAATTCAAAAAATCAGAGTGCATCTCCCCCTCCAAAGGAATGCAGCTCATCACCAGAAACAAATCAAAGCTGGATGGAGAATGACTTTGACGAGTTGAGAGAAAAAGGCTTCAGTCAATCAAACTTCTCAGAGCTAAAGGAGGAACTATGTAACCAGTGCAAAGAAACTAAAAATCTTGAAAAAAGAATGGAAGAATAGATAACTAGAATAATCAATGCAGAGAAGGCCATAAACGAACTGACAGAGATAAAAATCCTGATATAAGAAATACGTGACAAATGCACAAGCTTCAGTAACCAACTCGATCAACTGGAAAAAAGAGTATCAATGATTGAAGATCAAATGAATGAAACGAAGTGAGAAGAGAAATGTAGAGAAAAAAGAGGAAAAAGAAATGAACAAAGCCTCCAAGAAATATGGGATTATGTGAAAAGACCAAATCTATGTCTGATTGGTGTGCCTGAAAGTGAGTGGGAAAATGGAACCAAGTTGGAAAACACTCTGCAGGATATCATCCAAGAGAACTTCCCCAACCTAATAAGGCAGGCCACATTCAAATTCAGGAAATACAGAGAATGCCACAAAGATACTCCTTGAGAAGAGCAACTCCAAGACACATAATTGTCAGATTTATCAAAGTTGAAATGAAGGAAAAAAATATTAAGGGCAGCCAGAGAGAAAGGTCGGGTTACCCACAAAGGGAAGCCCATCAGACTAACAGCAGATCTCACGGCAGAAAGTCTCCAAGCCAGAAGAGAGTGGGGGCCAATATTCAACGTTCTTAAAGAAAAGAATTTTCAACCCAGAATTTCATATCCAGCCAAACTAAGTTTCATAAGTGAAGGAGAAATAAAATCCTTTACAGACAAGCAAATGCTTAGAGATTTTGTCAACACCAGGCCTGCCCTACAAGAGACCCTGAAGGAAGCACTAAACATGGAAAGGAACAACCGGTACCAACCACTGCAAAAACATGCCAAAATGTAAAGACCATCGATGCTAGGAAAAAACTGCATCAACTAACAAGCAAAATAACCAGCTAATATCACAATGACAGGATCAAGTTCACACATAACAATATTAACCTTAAATGTAAATGGACTAAATGGTCCAATTAAAAGAGACAGACTGGCACATTGGATAAAGAGTCAAGACCCATCAGTTTGCTGTATTCAGGAGACCCATCTCACGTGCAGAAACACACATAGGCTCAAAATAAAGGGATGGAGGAAGATCTACCAAGCAAATGGAGAACAAAAAAAAGCAGGGGTTGCAATCCTAGTCTCTGATAAAACAGACTTTAAAACATCAAAGATCAAAAGAGACAAAGAAGGCCATTACACAATGGTAAAGGGATCAATTCAACAGGAAGAGCTAACTATCCTAAATATATATGCACCCAATACAGGAGCACCCAGATTCATAAAGCAAGTCCTTAGAGACTTATAAAGAGACTTAGACTCCCATACAATAATAATGGGAGACTTCAACACCCCACTGTCAACATTAGACAGATCAACGAGACAGAAAGTCAACAAGGATATCCAGGAATTGAACTCAACTCTGCACCAAGTGGACCTAATAGACATCTACAGAACTCTCCACCCCAAATCAACAGAATACACATTCTTCTCAGCACCACATCCCACTTATTCTAAAGTTGACCACATAGTTGGAAGTAAAGCACTCCTCAGCAAATGTACAAGAACAGAAATTATAACAAACTGTCTCTCAGACCACAGTGCAATCAAACTAGAACTCAGGACTAAGAAACTCAATCAAAACTGCTCAACTACATGGAAACTGAACAACCTGCTCCTGAGTGACTACTGGGTACATAATGAAATGAAGGCAGAAATAAAGATATTCTTTGAAACTGGCACAAGACAGGGATGCCCTCTCTCACCACTCCTATTCAACATAGTGTTGGAAGTTCTGGCTAGGGCAATCAGGCAAGAGAAAGAAATAAAGGGTATTCAGTTAGGAAAAGAAGTCAAATTGTCCCTGTTTGCAGATGACATAATTGTATATTTAGAAAACCCCATCGTCTCAGCCCAAAATCTCCTTAAGCTGATAATCAACTTCAGCAAAGTATCAGGATACAAAATCAATGTGCAAAAATCACAAGCATTCTTATACACCAGTAACAGACAAACAGAGAGCCAAATCATGAATGAACTTCCATTCACAATTGCTTCAAAGAGAATAAAATACCTAGGAATCCAACTTACAAGGGATGTAAAGGACCTCTTCAAGGAGAACTACAAACCACTGCTCAGTGAAATAAAAGAGGACACAAACAAATGGAAGAACATACCATTCTCATGGATAGGAAGAATCAATATCATGAAAATGGCCATACTGCCCAAGGTAATTTATAGATTCAATGCCATCCCCATCAAGCTACCAATGACTTTATTCACAGAATTGGAAAAAACTACTTTAAAGTTCATATGGAACCAAAAAAGAGCCCCTATTGCCAAGATAATCCTAAGTCAAAAGAACAAAACTGGAGGCATCACACTACCTGACTTCAAACTATACTACAAGGCTACAGTAACCAAAACAGCATGGTACTGGTACCAAAACAGAGATATAGACCAATGGAACAGAACAGAGCCCTCAGAAATAATACCACACATCTACAGCCATCTGATCTTTGACAAACCTGACAAAAACAAGAAAGGGGGAAAGGATTCCCTATTTAATAAATGGTGGTGGGAAAATTGGCTAGCCATATGTAGAAAGTCGAAACTGGATCCTTTCCTTACTCCTTATACAAAAATTAATTCAAGATGGATTAGAGACTTAAATGTTAGACCTAATACCATAAAAACCCTAGAAGAAAACCTAGGTAATACCATTCAGGACATAGGCATGGGTAAGGACTTCATGTCTAAAACACCAAAAGCAATGACAACAAAAGCCAAAATTGACAAATGGGATCTAATTGAACTAAAGAGTTTCTGCACAGCAAAAGAAACTACCATCAGAGTGAACAGGCAACCTACAGAATGGGAGAAAATTTTTGCAATCTACTCATCTGACAAAAGGCTAATATCCAGAACCTACAAAGAACTCAAACAAATTTACAAGAAAAAAAACAAACAACCCCATCAAAAAGTGGGCAAAGGATATGAACAGACATTTCTCAAAAGAAGACATTCATACAGCCAACAGACTCATGAAAAAATGCTCGTCATCACTGGCCATCAGAGAAATGCAAATCAAAACCACAATGAGATACCATCTCACACCAGTTAGAATGGCAATCATTAAAAAGTCAGGAAACAACAGGTGCTGGAGAGGCTGTGGAGAAATAGGAACACTTTTACACTGTTGGTGGGATTGTAAACTAGTTCAACCATTGTGGAAAACAGTATGGCGATTCCTCAAGGATCTAGAACTAGAAATACCATATGACCCAGCCATCTCATTACTGGGTGTATACCCAAAGGATTATAAATCATGCTGCTATAAAGACACATGCACACGTATGTTTATTGTGGCACTATTCACAATAGCAAAGACTCAGAATCAACCCAAATGTCCATCAGTGACCGACTGGATTAAGAAAATGTGGCATATATACACCATGGAATACTATGCAGCCATAAAAAAGGATGAGTTCATGTCCTTTGTAGGGACATGGGTGCAGCTGGAAACCATCATTCTCAGCAAACTTTCGCAAGAACAGAAAACCAAACACCGCATGTTCTCACTCATGGGTGGGAATTGAACAATGAGATCACTTGGACATGGGAAAAGGAACATCACACACTGGGGCCTATTATGGGGAAGGGGGAGGTGGGAGGGACGGCATTGGGAGTTATACTGATGTAAAGGACGAGTGGATGGGTGCTGACGAGTTGATGGGTGCAGCACACCAAAATGGCACATGTATACATATGTTAACAAACCTGCACATTGTGCACATGTACCTTAGAAGGGACTTTAATATAATAATAATAATAGAAATATCAACAGTGACATGAAGCTAAAAGGCATATTCAGGGAATGGAAAATAGAATCCAATTGGACTAAAAAGTAGTAAACAAATAGATTTGCAAGAGTTAGTATAAATTAGGAGTACCCGGATACATATATGGTATTGTCTCTATTGTCCTTGGCTGGATATATGTAAAGCTCTAAATTGGTAAGATTGGTTTTTATGTTTAATTCATAGAGTACCTCATTGTTTTATGGTCACAGTTCTTACATGATAGCCACAAAACCCTATGACCTCTTTCTCATTGAAACATCCATGAGTATTTGGTTCATTATCCCAGATGATATCTTTAAGACTCTTTATCCAACTGGCTGGGAAGATATGATCTCTGTTAAAATGGAAAAATTCAAATACCCTAAAATGGATATTTAGATGTTCCCTTTCTCTAATCATCCCGTTATTATTATAGAAAAAGTTAGTCCTACCCAATTTTCTCTGTAGAAAGTTAAGCCAATAAGTACACTGTTTCCCAGTGCCTTGCACATTTCTTGGTGATTGAGCAATTATTCAGGCTAATTAAATTATCTTTCTAAGCTTTTAATATATTACCCTAAAGTCACAAGGCAAATTCTCTCCCCCTCCTTTAAAAAAGATGGATGTTATATTTGCTCTTCCCTAGGAACGCTTTTATCCTATTGTTATTGGTGCTGTTGGTGGATCTGCTGTCATGTAGTCCCATTTTTTAAAGGTTCCCTGCTCTTAGCCTTTCCTGATATGGTCCAGTTTTTACTTTAACATATTATTCAAGCTTTCATGACATCTGAGGTTATTTTTTATTCTTTTCATGGAAGGCACCTACTCTAACCAATTGGTGATAAACTTTTTCTTTAAAATAGTCATGAAAAACTCTAGCATTTTCCAAATCATCTACCCTTCCTTTTGTTCTTTATTTTGTCTGTTGTTATAGTCTAAAGCAATGGTCCCCAACCCATGGGCCATGGACTGGTAGTGGTGGCATTAGTTTCTCATAGGAGTGTAAACCCTGTTTTGAACTGCACATGCAAAGGATCTAGGTTGCACACTCCTTATGAGAATCTAATGCTGATGATCGGAGGTGGAGGTGAGGCAGTGATGTCAGCACTGAGAAGTGGCTGCAAATACAGATTAACATTGGCAGAAAGATTTGACTGCACAGAGATCACAATAAATCAATTGCTTGCAGACTCATATCAAAACCCTGTTAGTGAGTGGCAAGTGACAATTAAGCTGCATCTGATGGCAAGCTTTACAGAGGCAAGTGAGTTGATGTGCTTCAATTGTACAGCTGCATCTGGTGGCAAGCTTTAAGTCAGAATCCAACACTTATTTTAGTCTGTGTGTGGCCTGCCCATTTTATTTGCCACTTCCATCTATTATTTTATTTATTTGTTATTATTTTGTTTACCACTTCCACACTGTGCACTTGTCTCAGTCACAGTTTTAGTAAGCCCACAAGCTAACCCTAGCCAAAAATGAGTAAAAACAAACATCATTGCAGAACTTCTTTGAAAAGGGGAAAAACCCAATCATAAGACAGCAGAAGACTCTAAGACTACCAACAAAAAGAAAGCTGCATTTGAAAGAGAGTATCAAGAGTCCTACTTAAATTACAGGTTCATTTAACAGGTGATTCACATTCTCCAAGCCCACTTTGTATAATATGTGACCAAAGCCATTAAACCTTCAAAACTGCTTTGCCACATGGAGACCATGCACCCTGCATTAAAAGACAAGCCTTTGGAGTTTTTCAAAAGAAAAAAACGTGAACACGAAGAACTGGAGCAATTATTGAAGGCCACTGCTTCATCAAATGTGTCTGCACTGAAAGCATCATTCTTAGTGACTACGTTGCTAAAGCTGAGAACCCCGTTACTATTGGTGAAGAGTTGATCCTATCTGCTGCTAAGGATATTTGTCATGAACTTGTAGGAGAGGCTTCAGTTCAAAAGGTGGCATGTGTTCCTCTTTTGGCTAGCACCATAACCAGATGAATTGACTAAATGGCAGAGGATATTGAGGCACAATTGTTAGAAAGCATTAATGAGTCACCATGGCACACAATCCAGGTTGACGAGTCTACCAATGTTGACAAGGCAAAAATGCTTGTTTTTGTGCCATATATTTTTCAGTAGGATGTGCATGAGGATATGTTATGTGCACTTTTGTTGCCAACAAACAGCACAACTGCAGAACCATTCAAATGTTTGAATGACTACATATCAGGAAAACTGAATTGGTCATTTTATGTCCACATATGCATGGATGGAGCAACTGCCATGGGTGGATGACTTTCTGGTTTCACTATTCAGGTCAAACAGGTCGCTTCTGAATGTGTCTATGCACCGTGTCATCCATAGAAAAATGCTGGCTAGCTGAAAAGTGTCACCTGAATTTAATAACATTTTGCAGGCTGTGATTAAAATTATCAACCACATTAAAGTATATGCCCTTAGTTCATGTCCATTCACACAGCTCTGTGAGGAGATGGACGAAGAGCACACACATATTCTCTTGTAACAGAAGTGAGATGGCTTTCTAAAGGTAGATCACTGCCCAGAGTTTTTGAGTTTTGGGAGCCACTCCAGAGATTTCTTTTTGAAAAACAGTCACCACTGGCAGCACATTCCAGCGACAGAGAATGGGTCACAAAACTTGCTTATTTGTAAGACATATTTAACCTGCTCAACTAACTCAATCTGTCATATCGGGGAGAACGCAGACTTTGTTAAAGTCGACAGATAAAGTGGCTGCATTCAAAGTCAAACTGGAATTATAAGAGCGATGAGTGAACATTGGGCTTTCAATATGTTTTAAACATTAGCAGAGATTCTGAAGGAGAGTGAGCCAGGGCCTTCTTTTTTCCAGCTGGTGCATGATCACCTATCTCAACTTTTAAAAGAGTTTGAGCATTACTTTCCAACCACAAAAGACCCTCTAACTGGGAAAGAATAGATCCATGACCCATTTATGAATAAGCCAGGTAAATCGACTTTGTCTTTGCTGGAAGAGGATCAACTCCTTGAGATCGCAAATGTTGGTGGCCTCAAAAGTATGTTTGAGATTACTTCAAATCTCCATACGTTCTGGATTAAAGTGAAAGCAGAATATACTGAGATTGCCACAAACGCACTAGAAAGCCTGCTTCTATTTCTAACATCCTATCTTTGTGGAGCAGGGTTTTCTGCCGTGACAGCAATCAAAATGAGATTGCAGAGTAGACTCGACATAAGCAACACACTTCAGGTGTCACTGTCTCCCATCACTCCCAGATAGGACAGTCTAGTTGCAGGAAAACCAGCTCAGGGCTTTCACGGATTCTACATTATGGTGAGTTGTATACTTATTTCATTATGTACTACAATGTATTAATAATAGAAATAAAGTGCACAATAAATGTAATGCACTTGAATCATCCTGAAACCATCCCCTACCTCCACCCCAGTCCGTGGAACAATTGTCTTTCACAAAACCAGTCCCTGGTGCCAAAAAGGTTGGGGCCCACTGATCTAAAGAATGCTTGTCAGTTATCTTTTTAGGTTTCTCGCATATTGCATCCTCTCTGTGCCTTACTACATACATTTCGTACTGGATGCTTTATTTTCAGTCCTCAGCTACAAAATGACACATTAAACTCAGATACTTAAGAAATCTACAGCCAGTTTCAAGAGGTTTCTCTGAGTAGGCAGTGAGAGATTATAATTAAGCTGCTATGTGCTTTTAAAAAGGAGATTTTCAACAGAAAATTATAGCCACAGTGAATCATTTATTACTCACAGGATAAAACTGTATGAATAATTAAAATCTATAAGTTATCCTAATAAAATCTGCTTCCCTCTATGCCACCAGCCCATATTTCCTACCAACCATTCCCATCACCAAAATTCATAACTCTGATCATCCAAAATTTAAAAATGTGGGAGAATTATAAAATTCACTGTTGTAGATAGAAAAGGAAATACTGTTTATAAATCAAATGTATCCATATGCAGGATTATGGGAACTCACATAAAAACACATCCACATATCCAAATATGTGCATGCTGGGAATCTTTCAGTAGGACATTTTATTCAATTAAAAAATAAAAACAGACACCAGATTGAAACCATGTTAAAAGGAAAACAAAACAAAACAAAAGTCCTATCAAATCAAAAATCAGTTTGAAAGTGTGCTGACAATTCAAGAGTAAGGAATAATAGGAAACACCTGTGATTGGCGGGAGTCAGTGTTTAAAAGATAGTATAAAAGAGTGGTTCACAAAGTGTGCATTGTCCTCTCTACCCATAGCAGCATACTATCATCTGTGAACTTGCTAGAAATGGGAGTTCTTGGGCCCTGTCCTAGACCGACCAGTTAGAAACTTCGAGGGTAGGACCCAGCAATGAATGTTTTAACAAGTCAGGTGACTCTCATACACAGTAAAGTTTGGGAACCGCTGGTGTAAAATCCAGGGGAAAAAATATTTAAAGGGCACCTCTTTATCATATCCAAACTGTATTCCTCTAAATCTAAATAGCCATGGGATTTGGCTACCCATAGCTTATCTATGACCTTGTAAAGTGAAAACTATAAGATCTGCCACAAAAAAGCAAGCATGGTGTCCTGTTATCAAAATAATTCCTGAACTAAACATATCAGGTTGGCTGCTCTATATCTCAGTCATCAGGGCTTAATTCTATAACATAAACAAGCAGCTCTTCTTATTCCTCTCTTAATCCTCTTACCCCCTCGACAGGTTTCTCTGTGTCTACAGTCTTTGACAGTGAATTTCAGTCTCTAATTGTTTTACTGCCCAGAATTCATGAAATTGTAATTGTTGAACAGTGATATTTCAAAATCTAAGTAGTTTAAGAAAGAAATAGGGAAACTTATGTATGGCCTGGATAATCAGTTCTGAAATATAAAGAGTTACATTTTTTTAAATTCTAAATGTGTTTACATTTCCTTAATATGTTTCTTTTGCCAATACATTTTACTTTTGAATGTTTCATGGAGTCAGAAGAAGATACCATTAAGATAAAACACTTGCCATAGGGTTGAAAAACTAACTATTGGATAGTATGCTCAGTACATGGGTGATGGCATCAATCACACCCCAAACCTCAGCATCACACAATATATCCATGTAACAAACCTGTACATGTGCCCCCTGGATCTAAAATCAAAGGTTTTTTGTTTGTTGGTTGGTTTTTGTTTTGTTTTGTTTTGTTTTGTTTTTCTGAGAGAGAGTCTTGCTCTGTCACCCAGGCTGGAGTGCAGTGGTGCAATTTTGGCTCACTGCAACCTCCACCTCCTGGGTTCAAGCGATTCTTCTGCCTCAGCCTCCTGAGTAGCTGGGACTACAGGCATGCACCACCACACCCAGCTAATTGTTGTATTTTTAGTAAAGACTGAGTTTCACCACGTTGGCCAGGCTGGTCCCACACTCCCGACCTGAGGTGATCCACCTGCCTCAGCCTCCCAAAGTGCTGGGATTACAGGCATGAACCACTGTGCCTGGCTGAAAATAAAAGTGTTTTAATTAAAAAACAAACAAACACTTGCCATTATATATCAAAGGGGAATGTGATATAGTTATAAAAATCATACCATAGGCAGTATATAATTTAAGAGTTCTTCAAAAATATATAAGTTCTTGAAGTCAGATTCCCTCTAATATTTTGAAATATTGGAGAAGGCAATACATAGAAACATATTGGAATGCATGCTTTTTCTGCTCTTAAATCTACAAACTGCCTTTACAACAATAAGTAAAGCAAATAAAAAGCAACATCTGTGATCATTACACAGTAAACTCTTGCTTAATTTTGTAATGGTGGGAGTCTCTCTAGTACAATGAATCTCATCCTTGGTTGCATATTAGAATCACCCAGAGAGCCTGTAAAAGCACCAGTGCTCAGGCAGTACCCCAAAACAATTAAATGAAAACCTCTGGGGGCAAAAACTAGATATCAGTATCTTTTAAAGCTTCCCCAGGAATGCGAGGGCAGCCAAAGTTGAGAACCAGTGCTCAAGTGGATCACAGCTCTTTCACAGAAAGGATTATATTTAATGCAGTTAACATATAGAATCCGAGGATGTGAATGAAGCATCTAATGATTATTATTGGCAACTACATCCTTAGCTCACAATCATTTTATGTCACTTCATTTACTCAAAAATGTCAGTGGTTATAGAAAATAACTCAAAATGGAACCAAGCGTGGTGGCTCACGCATGTTATCCCAGCACTTTGGGAGGCTGAGGCCGGCGGATCACGAGGTCAGGAGATCGAGACAATGCTGACTAACACAGTGAAACCCCGTCTCCACTAAAAATACAAAAAAATTAGCCGGGCATGGTGGTGGGTGCCTGTAGTCCCAGCTACTCGGGAGGCTGAGGCAGGAGAATGGCACGAACGTGGGAGGCAGAGCTTGCAGTGAGCCAAGATTGCGCCACTGCACTCCAGCCTGGGCGACAGAGCGAGACTCTGTCTCAAAAAAAAAAGAAAGAAAAGAAAAGAACTCAAAATGGATCAAAGACTTAACCATAAAAGCTAAAACAATAAAACTCTTAGAAAAAAACATAGGACAAAAGCTTCATAACATTGGATTTGGTATTAATTTCTTGGCTGTGACACTGAAAGCATACTCAATAAAAGTAAAAATAGATAAACTGGACTCTATAAAAATTAAAAACTCTGCATCAAAGGACACAATCTATAGAGTGAAAAAACAACCTATTGATGAAAATAGTATAAACTACATATCTGATAAGAGATTAATACCCAAAATATAAAAAGAATTCTTACAACTCAACAACAACAAACTGATTACAAAATAGGCAAAAGACTTGATTAGGCATTCTCCAAAGAATATATATAAATGGTCAATAAGCACATGAAAAAATGCTTAACTCCAGTAATATCAGCGAAATGCAAGTCAAAACTACAATGAGATAGCACTTCACACCCATTAGGATGGCTACTATCAAAAAAACAGAAAATAACAAATATTGGCAAGGATATAGAGAAATTGGTACCCTTATGCACTGTTCGGGCGTATGTAAAATGGTGTAGATACTATGGAAAACAATATGGTGGTTTCTTAAAAAATTAAAAATAGAATTAGCATATGATCCAGCAGTTCTAACTCTGGGTATATACCCCCAAAAATTAATAGCAGTACCTCAAAGAGATATTTATATGCTGATGTTTACAGCAACATTATTCACAGTAGCCAAAAGGTGAAAGGAATCCAAGTGTCCATCAACAGATGAATGGATGAACAAAATGTGTACAGACATACAATGGAATATTATTCAGCCTTAAAAAGGAACAAAACTCTGACACATGTTATGACATGGATGAACCTTCAAAGCATTATTCTAAGTGAAATAAACTGGTCACAAATAGACAAATGCTATATGATTCCATGTATACGAGGTCGAATTCATAGAGACAGAAAGTAGAATAGTGGTTGGCAAGCGCTGGGGAGAGAGGGAATGAAGAGTTGTTGTTTTTTAATTATTATTTTTATAAATTTAAGCGCAGTTTTTGTTACATGGATATATTTGCATAGTGTTAAAATCTGGGCTTTTAGTGTATCCATCAGGTGAATAATATACATTGTACCCATTAAGTTATTTTTCATTATCCACAACGCTCCAACCCCTATACCCTTCTGAGTCTCCAATGTCTATTTATTTTTGTTTGAGTTGTTTCACCTAAGATAATGGCCTCCAGTTCTACCCATGTTGCTGCAAAAGACACGATTTCATTCCTTTTCTTTCTTCTTTTTTTTTTTTTTCTTTTTGGCAAGGTCTTGCTCTGGCCCCCAGGCTGGAGTACAGTGGCATAATCACAGCTCACTGCAGTCTTGACCTCCTGGCTGAAGCAATCCACTCACCTCGGCCTCCCAAGAAGCTAGAACTACAGGTGGGTGCCATCATGCCCAGCTTTTTAATATTTTTTGTATAGATGGGGTTTGTTGCCCAGGCTCATCTGTAACTCCTGGACTCAAGCAATCTTCCTGTGTCAGCCTCCCAAAGTACTGGGATTATAGGTGTGAGCCACTGCATCCAGCCTACTTCCTTTGTGTGGCTGAGTAGTATTCCATTGTGTATACATACCACATTTTCTGTATCCAGTCATCTGTTGATGGACACTTAGGTTGATTCCATATCTTTTCTATTGTGAATAGTGTTGCGATAAACATATCAGTACAGGTATCTTTTTTGTATAATGATTTCTTTTCCTTGGGGTAGATACCCAGTAGTGTGATTTCTGGGTTAAATGGTAGTTCTATTTGTAGTTCTTTGAGACACCTCCATACTGTTTTCCATAGAGGCTGTACTAACTTACATTCCCACCAACAGTGTATAAGTGCTGCCTTTTCTCTGCATCCTTGCCAACATCTGTTATTTTTTGTCTTTTTAGTAACAGCCATTCTGACTGGTGTAAGATGATATATCTCATTGTGATTTTAATTTGCACTTTTCTGCTGATTAGTGATATTAAGCATTTTTTATATGCTTGTTGACCATTTGTATGCCTTCTTTGGAAAAATGTCTATTCATGTCTTTTGTTCACTTTTTAATGGAGTTATTTGAGATTTTCATTGAGTTGTTTGAGTTCTTTTTAAATTCTGGATATTAGACCCCTGTCAAATGGATAGTTTGTAAATACTTTCTCCCATTCCACAGGCTCTCTGTTCATTCTGTTGATTATTTCTTTTGCCATGCAGAAACTTTTTAGTTTAATTAAGTCCCATTTATCTATTTTTTGTTTTGTTGCTTGTGCTTTTTAGGTCTTAGTCATGAATTTTTTGCCTAGGCCAATATACAGAATTTTCTCTAGTATTTTTATAGTTTCAGGTCTTACATTTAAGTTTTTAATCTACCTTGAGTTGATTTTTGTATATGGTGAAAGATAGGGATCCAGTTTCATTCTTCTGCATATGGCAATCCAATTTTCCCAGCATCATATATTGAAAAAGGTGTCTTTTGCCAGTGTATCTTCTTGTCAACTTTGTCAAAGATCAATTGTAGATATGTAGCTTGATTTATGGGTTCTCTATTCTCTTCTATTGATCTATTTTTGTACCAATGCCATGCTGTTTGAGTTACTATACCCTTGTAGTATAATTTGAAGTCAGGTAATGTGATACCTCCAGCTTTTTTTTTTTTTTTTTTTTTTTTTTTTTGCTCTTCAGAGTTTTGTTCTTCTTGCCCAGGCTGGAGTGCAATGGCATGATCTCTGCTCACTGCAACCTCCGCCTCTTGGATGCAAGCGATTCTCCTGCCTCAGTCTCCCGAGTAGCTGGGATTACAGGCACCTGCCACCACATCAGGATAATTTTTTGTGTATTTAGCAGAGATGGGGTTTCACCATGTTGGCCAGGCTGATATCGAACTCCTGACCTCAGGTGATCCACCCGCCTTGGCCTCCCAAAGTGCTAGGATTACAGGTGTGAGCCACCATGCCTGGCCTACCTCCAGCTTTGTTCTTTTTACTTAGGATTGCTTCAGTTATTTGGGCTCTTTTTTGGTGCCATGTGAATTTTAGGATTTTTTTTTTTTTCTAATTCTGTGAAAAAAATGACATTGGTTTTTTATGGAGACTGCACAGAATCTGTAGATTGTTCTGGGCAGTGGGTCATTTTAATGATATTAATTCTTCTGATCCATGAGCATGGGATGTTTTTTCATTTGTTTGTGTCACCTACAATTTTACCAGTGTTTTATAGTTTTCTTTGTGGAGGTATTTCGCCTCCTTAAATATATTTCTAGGTACTTTTTGTAGTTATTGTAAATGGGATTGCCTTTTGGATTTGGCTCTCGGCTTGAACATTATTGGTGTATAGAAATGCTATTGATTTTGGTGCACTGATTTTGTATCTTGAAACTTTATTGAATCCATTTATCAAATCTACCAGTTTTTTGGTGATGTCTTCAGGGTTTTCTCGATCATATCATCAGTGAACAGAGATAATTCAACTTCCTCTTTTCCAATCTTTATACCTCTTATTTATTTCTTTTGACTGATTGCTGTGGCTGGGACTTCCAGTACTGTGTTGAGTAGGAGTGGTAAAAGCAGGCATCCTTGTCTTGTTCCAGTCTTAGAGATAATGCTTTCAACTTTTCTTTGTTGAGCATGTTGTTGGCTGTGCGTTCATTGTACATAGCCTTTTCTATTTTGAGGTATGTTTCTTCCATGCCTAGTTGGTTGACTGTTTTTATCATGAAGGAATGTTGGCTTTTATAAAATTATTTTTCTGCATATACTGAGGTGATCATATGCGTTTAGCCATTCATTCCATTTATATGATAAATCAAAATTGTTTATTTGTGTATGTTGACCCATCCTTGCATCCCAGGTATAAAACCCACTTGATCATGGTGTATTACCTTCTTGTTGTGCTATTGGATTTGGTTTTCTAGTATTTTGTTGAGGATTTTTGTATCTATGTACATCAGGGTAATTGAGCTGTAGTATTTTGTGTTGTGTCCTTGTCTGGTTTTGGTATCAGGGTGATACTGGCTTTGTAGAATGAATTGGGGATAATTCCCTCCTCCTCAGATTTTGGAACAGTTTCAGAAAGATTGGTACCAGTTCTTCTTTGTACATTTGGTAGAATTTGACTATGAATTCATTTGGTCCTGGATTTTTTTTTCTTGGGAGATTTTTTATTACTGATTCAATTTTTCTACTCATCATTAGTCTGTTAGGATTACTGTTTCTTCCTGGTTCAATCTTGGTAGGTTGTTTCCAGGAATTTATCAATTTCCTCTAGGTTTTCTAGGGCATGAGTGTATGGTTCTTAATAGTCTCTGATGATCTTTTGTATTTCTGTGGTGTCAGTCGTAATATCTCCTTTTTCATTTCTGATTTTGTTTATTTGAATCTTCTCTCTTCTTTTTCTGGTTAGTCTAGCTAGTGGTTTATCAATTTTGCTTATCTTTTCAAAAAGCCAACTTTTTGTTTTATTGATACCTTGTATTGTTTGGGGGTCTCTATTTCACTTAGTTCTACTCTGATCTTTGTTATTTCTTTTCTTCTGCTAACTTTGGGTTTGATTTGTTCTTATTTTTTCTAGTTCTTGAGGTGTAATGTTAGATTGTTAATTTGTGATCTGTGGATGGTTTGATATAGGTATTTAATTCTACAAACTACTCTCTTAGCACTGCTCTTGCTGTTTCTCAAAGGTTTTGGTATGTTGTTTCATTTTCATTCATTTCAAAAACTTAAAAAATTTCTGTCTTAATTTATTTCTTTTTTTCCATCTTAATTTCTTCACTGACTCAGTGATTGTTCAGAAGCATGTGGTTTAATTTCCACATATTTTTATAGTTGCTGAAGTTCCTCTTGGTATGGATTTCTAGTTTTATTCACCTGTGATCTGAAAAGATACATGATATTATTTCAATTTTTTAAAATTTGTTGAGACTTGTATTGTGGCCTAATATATGGTTTATCTTGGAGAATATCCCATGTGCTGATGACGAGAATGTATATTCTGTAGTTGTTGGATAAAATGTTCTGTAAATGTCACTTAGGTCCATTTGGTGTAGAGTATAATTTAAGTTAAATGTTTCTTTGTTGATTTCCTGTCTCATGATCTGTCTTTTGCTGTGAGTGGGGTGTTGATGTCTCCAACTTTTATTGTATTGCTGCCTGTCTCTTTTTTAGATCTAGTAATATTTGTTTTATAAATCTGGGTACTCTGATTTTGCATGCATATATATTTAAGATTGTTATATCCTCTTGTTGAATTGATCCCTTTATCTTTGTATAATGACCTTTTTTTTTTTAACTGTTTTTGATTTAACATCTGTTTTATCTGATATAAGTATAGCTACTCCTGCTTGCTTTTGGTTTCCATTTGTATAAGATATCTTTTTCCGCTCTTTTACTTTCATTCTAAATGTGTCTTTAGAGGGAAGGCGAGTGTTTTGTAAGCAGCATATAGTTCAATCATGTTTTCTAAGCCATTCTACCAGTCTGTGTCTTTTAAATGGAGCACATTTCTGCAAAATGAAGCTGACATTCAATGAGATGAAGAATCAAATGGGAGAATCAAATGTGATTTTAATCACAATTGGAACTGCATTACAAAATGCTTAGCATCTCTAGTCTGATCATTATTGTGCATGCCTTATGATATATATATGGAAGAGTTTCCCTAGGGAAATAGTTTTCAACCAAGTGGCCCCACCCTGCTTCTCAAACTTTAATATGTTTTCAAATCACCTGAGATTTTGTTAAAATGCAGTTTCTGATTCTCTAGGTCTGGGGTGGGGACCTACCTTTTATATTTCCTTTTATTTCCCCTTTGAGACAGGGTCTCATCCTGTTGTGCAGTGGAGCGATCACAACTCACTGCAGCCTCAGCCTTCCAGGCTCAAGTGATCCTCCCACCTCAGCTCCCCCAGTAGCTGGGCCTATAGGTCACCACCATGACTGGCTAATTTTTTTTTTCATTTTTTGTAGAGATAAGGTTTTGCCATGTTTCCCAGGCTGCTGTCCAACTCCTGAGCTCAAGTGACCCACAAGCCTGAGCCTCCCTAAGTGCTGGGATTCCAGGTGTGAGCCACCACACCCAGCCTACCTTTTACATTTCTAACAAGCTCCCAGGTGACACTGATGCTGCTGGTCCAAGGACCACATTTTGAATATCAAGACATTAGGGCACCTTAAGACTGGGGGCGATGGCTCATGCCTGTCATCCCAGCACTTTGAGAGGCCAAAGGGGGTGGGTAACTGGAGGCCAGAAGTTTGGGACCAGCCAACATGGTTGGCCAACATGGTGAAACCTTGTCTCTACTAAAAATAACAAAATTAGCTAGGTGTGGTGGTGTGCACCTGTAATCCCTTCTACTCCAGAGGCTGAAGCATGAGAATCGCTTGAACCCAGGAGGCAGAGGTTGCACTGAGCCGAGACCATGCCACTGCACTCCAGCCTGGGTGACAGAGTGAGACCATCTTACAAAAAAAAAAAAAAAGAAAGAAAGAAAGAAAAGAAAAGAAAGTAGCGCATGTTAAAATTTGTGGGAGGATTTTTTCATTGTTACAATGTCAGGGAACACTCCTGGCAACCAGTGGTAAAGAGCCTAGCTGTTAAACTTCCCACAGTGTGCTGGAAAGTTCTACATAATGAAGAATTGTACCACCCAAAAATACCAATAGCTTATTTCTTAAGAGATACTACCATTATTCCTAGTGGCATCCAAAAATGTGAGGGCACTGAGAAGTAAAAAGGAAGTAGCTATCCAGAGGCACATCAGCAAGAACACAAGAGACTGGAGAAGCAGAGAGCGGAGTTGGCGGGCAGAGAGGACAGCCAGTGTGTTGGTGATTGGTTATATTGAGCAAATGAGTAAATCAATTAAGTGAATAAGGAAATACATTGAAAAAGTTGGAGAAAGTACTTAAAAACATGGAAAGAGGGAACCCTAGAAAGAAGCCTATTAGATTAAAACTGCAGGGATCATATAAACTCATGTTTTTACATGTATATAGAAAGATTTAGAAATAGTTATAGGTGTGTGTGTATATGTGTGTTTGTGTGTGCGTACACATACATATATTTACTAGCTTTGTCCACTAAGAAGGCCTAAAAGCAAGGCCCCTCTCCATCTCCCAGTGGCAATGAGCACACCAAGACCCAGTTCTTGGTTTCTAAATACCATCTTTCACTGAAAGAAACTTAGGGCTTCCTGGAGAAATGGATGATTCTAGGCTGGGGCAGGAAAGGCACAGGATGAGCCTAGAATATCTTGTGCTCAAAAAATAATTGGAATATATCAAGAAGACACAGGAGCCAGCTTGAAGGTGTTCCCACTCAGTAAATTTGGTACAGTTTGAATATCAAAGACAAAAACAAGATAAGGAACAAATACATTTTTAAAAATGGAAACAAGTGAGTCCATACATATCATAAATAAATAGATGGAAAGCTCTTCCTTACAATAGAATGCTAAATGATAAATATACAAGGAATGGTGGAGATGTAAAATCACTATTTGGCAACCATCACAGTGGTAGTTGATTCAGGTAAGAGTTGTTAAAAGATGCTAATGCTGGTGGGTAGAGGTTTGATAAAGAATAAGGTATTGACATAATCTCAGAATATCTACCCATAAAATACTAATCAATTAGAAAGGAGAAAATGATGATGTTACAGGTGAGAAACCTAGCAGACACCAACATGAGTAGGTCATCAAGGTTAACACAATGGGTTGACATTATGTGCCTCCTGAGGTGATACACTGTAAAGAGAACAGCATCAGTTTTACGGTATTTCTGCCAAGAAAACATGACCTGATACTCATCATGCATGAGGAAACACTGGACACAGGTTGAGGATCATCTATGGAATGTGAGGTCTGTACTTTTTAAAACTGTCGAGGACATGAAAGGGAGGGAAAGACTGAAGAACTATTGCAGATTATAGGAGACAAAAGAGACATGACTAAATGCAATGCATGTTTTTGGATGAGATTCTGGACCAGAAAGTAAAATGAGATATTTTATGGATAGTTGGTGAAATTTGAATGCGGTTTGGAGAATGGATGGTAGTATAAAATCAATATTGATATCCTGACCTGGAGAATTAGAGAATGGTTATGTTTTAAAGAAACATATACTGGAGAGTTTAGAAATGATGGGGTTTTATGTCCATGCTTTGCTCTCAAATGGTTCATAAAAATATAAACTAATGATAATGGGTATGTATACCTAAACACACACACATACATACATACATATATAATGGAGAAAATGGGTGATAGAGCAAAGAGAGCATCTGGGTGAAGATAATATGGAGGTTCTTTTAATATAGGGCTACAGGAATGTAGAGAAGCAAGAGAAGGAAGTATCAGGACTGGATGGAAATTCCTCAAGAAGGAGGTTGACTTAAACTTGAGTAATGGATAATATTTAGAAAAAAGGAAAGGAAAAGAAATAATATCCTAGTGGAGACAGACAACATGAGCAAAGGCTTAGTCTTGAAGTCTGGGACAAACATGGCATGATCAGGAAACAATGAAGAGACTGACTTGGGCAAGATATTCATGGAGGGCTTCATATTAGGGAGAAGTCGGAGACTGATAGGGTTTGGAAATTTGACCCTCCAAATCTCATGTTGAAATGTGATCCCCAATGTTTGGAGCTAGGCCTAGTGGGAAGTGTTTGGGTCTTGGTGGATGGGCAGATCCCTTGTAAATGACTTAGTGCTGTCCTGGTGGAAATGAGTGAGTTATCGCTCTCTTAGTTCACACAAGAGCTGGTTGTTAAAAAGGAACCTGGCACCTGTTCCCCTATTTCTTGCTTCCTCTCTCACCATGTGACATACCTGCCCTCCCTTCACCTTCCCCCATGAGTGAAAGCTTCCTGAGACCTCACCAGAAGCCAAACAGATGCTGTGCCATACTTGTACAGCCCACAGAACCGTGAGCCAAATAAACCTCTTTTCTTTATAAATTACTCAGTCTCGGGTATTCCTTTATAGCAGTGCAAAATGGAGTAACTCAGAAATAACATGATATTAAGGTAAAGTAGATTGCTGTCATTTTTGAGTGTCTATGACCCCTATTTTCCTTGAGGAACTGCATGTTCTCTATTCCATGTGGTCACTGAAGTAAGTACAAGATCTATACCTGGCCTATCATAGCAGCTTATCTTTTTGGTAAAAGTGATTAGGCCAGGGACAGTCACATGTCCTGAACAGGAAAAATCAGAATACGTCCCTGGATTGCCATAAGGATGCTAGAAGCAGACATGAATCTTTCTCCTGGGACTACTAGGTTGGAAGAATGAAAATCTGAAGCTGCCAATTGTTTTGCCCATCACTGAGAGTACTGTTAGTTTTTAAAACTTCAGTGTTACTTGTCCAGGAGCGGTGGCTCATGCCTGTAATCCCAGCAATTTGGGAGGCTGAGGCGGGTGGATCACCTGAGGTCAGGAGTTTGAGAACAGCCTGGCCAACATGGCAAAACCCCATCTTTACTAAAAATACAAAAAAAAATTAGCCCGGCTTGTGGTACGCACCTGTATTCCCAGCTTACTCTGGAGGCTGAGGCATGAGAATCACTTGAACCCAGGTGGCAGAGGTTGGCAGTGAGCCAAGATCGCATCATTGCACTCCAGCCTGGGCGACAGAGTGAGATTCCATCTCCAAAAAAAAAAAAAAAAATTCAAACTTACATAAAGTACCTTTCTTCTTTCATAGTACTATCCATTCTTCTCACTTAATGCAAATTGACCTCTTTCACAAAAATTTCCAGTCAATTTGGATATTTTCTCTCTCCTCTGAGTTTCTATAGCCTTTGCTCTCTTTGTATCTGCTACATTTTAAGCTTAACCCCTTAAGGTTAAGCTTGGTATCTGCTACATTTTAACTTGACCTCTTAAGGTTACCTGGACTTGTATTGCTATTTAACTGCTTTGCATGTGTATGCTTTATCCTCCTAACAACGTTGTAGATTTCTAGAAAGTGATCAGAAAATATCTCTGGATGGAAGTCACTAAAGCTTTCATACCACATGAAAATATAAAGTGACACTCAAGAAAAATTAAAACCACAGTAAATGTTTAAAGGCCATTAAGTTTTTTTATTTTTTGTTTTTTTAATACCATTAAAGTTTTAGCATCTATTTTTCATGTGCTTAAATGAAAACTTAACCTGATTCCAAATCCTGTATTTAATCTTTTTAAAAATATATATAGTGTTGAGTAGCCAGATTCTTTCTCCAAATTTCATGTAAAGTTTCATGTCTTGGTGATATAAATATAAGTGCCTGTGTATATGACTGGAACAGGTGCTTTGAGGCGTTTTAGAGAAAATGTGAATTCTGCGCTTGGTAGAAGCATGCCAAATTTAGATTGGACTCCAACTTCTGCACCCTTTCTCTCTTTCTCTCATTTCCACTTTTTTTTTTTTTTTTGAGACAGAGTCTTAGGCTCTGTCACCTAGGCTGGAGTGCAGTGGCGCAATCTTGGCTCGCTGCAACCTCTGCCTCCTGGGTTCAAGTGATTCTCCTGCCTCAGCCTCCTGAGTAGCTGGGATTACAGGCACACACCACCACACCTGGCTAATTTTTGTATTTTTAGAGGTAGGGTTTCACCATGTTGGCCAGGCTGGTCTTGAACTCCTGACCTCAAGTGATCCACCTGTCTCAGCCTCCCAAAGTGCTGGGATTACAGGCGTGAGCCACCATGCCCAGCCTCCACATCATTTTTTTGTTAGACATTTGGATGCATAATCCATTATACTAGGTTCTGAACATTAAGCCAATATGGTACGGTCTGTGTTTCTGGGAGTTTGTGTAATGTTAAAGAAACAGGCTCTAGTCCCAAACAGTCTGGGTTCAGATCTTGGCTCAGTCAGACACTTATTAGTTGTGTAACATTGAACAAATTACTTTACTACTTAGTTTCTCATCTGTGAAATTGGATAGTACTGGCATCTACTTCCTGGGGTTGTTACGGGTAATTAATAGATGAAAAACCTAGAATAATGCCAGGGAAATAGTAAGCATTCCAACAGATGTTTATTATTGCTAAAACGTCCATTTTAATGTTTTAAGGGGTATGTTGTACGGTGTAGTGTAGGAGGACAAAGGAGCGTCATAGTATAAAGAACATCTTCTTACATGATACATGTGAAATCGTCAATAAGACAAATGCAGTGCAGTGTTTCCATACAATTGAAAACAATTCCATAGTTTAGCTCAGTGGTTCTCACTTTAGTGTGCACCAGAATCACCTGGAGGGTTTGTAGACCTTAGATTTCTGTGCTCTCCCCCGTAAACTCTGATTCATTGGGTGAGGGACAGAGCCAAAGAATTTGCATTCTAACAAGTTCTGAGGGGATGCTGATGCTGCTGGCCAGGACCACATTTTGAGAATCACTTGTTTAGATCAGGGTTTCTCAACTTTGGCGTTACTGACATTTTGGACCAGACCGTTCTTTGTTGCAGGGAGCTATCCTCTGCATTGTAGGATGTTATCACTGGCCTCTCTACCCACTAGATGCCAATAGCACCTCCCTCCCCACCACCCATTGTGACAACCAAAAATATCTCCAGATATTGCCAGAGGTCCACTGAGGAGGCAAAACTGTTGGCCAGCACGGTGGCTCATGCCTATAATCCAGCACTTTGGGAGGTTGAGGCAGGTGGATCACCTGAGGTCAGGAGTTCAAGACAAGCCTGGCTAACATGGTGAAATCTGTCTCTCTCTACTAAAAATACAAAATTAGCCAGGCATAGTGACAGGTGCTATAATCCCAGCTACTCAGGAGGCTGAGGCAGGAGAATCACTTGAACCTAGGAGGTGGAGGTTGCAGTGAGCCAAGATTGTGCCACTGCACTCCAGCCTGGGTGACAGAGCAAGACTCCGTTTCAAAAAAAAAGAAAAAAACTGTCAAGAGACACTGGCTTAGAGGAATGAACTAGTAACATGAATCAATCTTTAAAAGTATAGTTTTAGGCCAGGTGCAGTGGCTCATGCATGTAATCCCCAAATTTGGGAGGATGAGGCAGGAGGATTGCTTGAGCTCAGGAGTTCTAGACTAGTCTGGGCAATATAGCAAGATATCATCTCTAGTAAACATTTTAAAAATCAGCTGGGCATAGTAGTGTGTGCCTGTAGTCCCAGCTACTAGGAAGGCTGAGGTGGGAGGATTGCTTGAGCCCAGGAGATCAAGGCTGCAGAGAGCCGTGATTGTGCCACTGCACTCCAGCCTGGGTGATAGAGTAAGACCCTATCTTACACACAGACACACACACACACACACACACAGACACACACACACACAATATAGCTTTTTTAAAAAGCAAGCTACAAAAAAAGAGATACAGACAGCATACATCCGTTAATGTAAATTTTAGAAACACACAAAACAATGTACTTTTTATGAATAATATGTATGTATTAAAATTATCAAAAATGTGGACTGAAAGGACACACAGCACAATCATGAATGTGAAAGAGGTTGGAAAAGAAGAAGGGCAATGGGCCTGGGGCAGGGCACTCTTATCTGTCATGTTTCAGTGTAGTGTTTTATTACTTAAATATTTGGGCTCATTGACTACATGATAATCTTTGTTAATTCTGAGTGATGGGTATGTGGATGTTTATTATACTATCCTCTGTATTTTTCCATATTCAGAGTATTTTTTCCAAAGTAAAAAAAACCACACATACAAATATTTAATGAGTAAAGGAACTACCCACATTACTATTTATGTTATTCATGTTTCTGTTGAAAGTGTTTTCTTTAGAACTTTGTCTTGAATATTGTCTTTATTTTGGTTTTGTATGTATGCTTCTGCCTAAACCTTATTGTCCAATTCCCACAGCCAACATTCTGAAATTTCTAGGTCAAGCCACTGGCCACTAACTACTCTGACCAGATAATTTGGGCACCATTGCCCTCTTGGCTCAAGTGAAAAATATAGCTTTCTTAATACATTCTGATAATCTTTTCTAATATAGCCTGCAGTTTCTTTCTAAGGGCAATTACCTTCTCCTCTTAAATAAAGTAGCATAAGAAATGTCAAACTAGGCCACACACGGTGGCTCATGCCTGTAATCCCGATACTTTGGGAGGCCAAGGCAGGTGGATCACTTGAGGCCAGGAGTTCAAGACCAGCCTCGCCAACATAGCAAAACCCCATTTCAACTAAAAATACAAAAACTAGCCAGGTGTAGTGGCACACGCTTGTAATCCCAGCCACTTGGGAGGCTGAAGCACAAAAATCACTTGCACCCAGGAGGCAGAGGCTACAGTGAGCTGAGATTATACCACTGCACTGCACTCCAGCATGGGTGACAGAGTGAGACTCTGTCTCAAAAAAAAAAAAAGAAAGAAAAAGAAATGTCAAACTAATCACCAACATTCTCTCTCCAGCTTCACAGTCGCAAAAAGAGGCCATGTTATAAAATAAATTATCTCTCACACACACAAACATACATTTGTATGCAACAAAATAACTTTGAAAATTATAAAGTAAAACTAGCAATGGCTAACTATGTAGAATTTTTATTTCTTTTTTATTATCTGTACTGTATTTTCTATAATGGACATGTACTTTATAATTTTATAATAAGAAATTTTATAATTTTATAATTAAAGGAATAATAAGTGCTATTATAAGTTTTTGTTTTTTGTTCTTTAAGGTGCTAAAGTATATATAAGATAAAATTTACAATTTTAACCATTTCTTATTGTACAGTTCTGTGGTATTAAGTACATTCACATTGTTGTACAACTATCACCACCTCCATCTCTAGAACTTCTTCAACTTCCCCAGTGGAAATTTTATACCAGTGAAGCCCCAACTCCCTTTTCCTCTTTCCCCTCAGGCCCTGGCAAACACCATGCAATTTTCTGTCTCTATGAATATGACTATTCTAGGAACCTCGTATAAATGGAATATACAATTTTTGTCCTTTTGTGGCTCGTTTACTTCATTTAGCATAGTGTCTTCAAGGTTCACCTATGAAGATGCTATGTTGTAGCATGTGGCAGAGCTATTATGATTGTTTTTTAATAAGGAAAGAATTGACTTTTCCCTCCTAAAAAAAAAAAAAAATTCACAGTGGCCTGCAGCCTCATATTTACAGTAGGATGTATTTGTATGAAAGAAGCAGAGGAATTCCACATCTCAGGTAATGCGTTTCCCATAGGGGAATATACCTTGCGTGTTTTCATTGAAACCAAGGGTATCCAAATTGATACAATAGTAAGTAATCATTTTTTCTTACAAGAAACTCAGTCTGATAGTTCTGTTCAAGTCAAGGAGAAATTTCCTAATAGTTTCAGTGAAGGTAGCTGTAAAAATTGCTTAACTAGAAAGCTGTTGGGTGTCCAATTTATCCTGCTCACTGGTTTCTGTATTTGATAGGACATGGTAACTGTATGATTCAAAACGGAATGGCTCAAATTACAGAATAGGGTTTCATTCAGAATCTGAGCTCCCTTACTCTATTTGATTGATTTTGCTTGTGACAAGTGACAACCTTACCCTTTTAAAATATGTATTAAATTTGCACTCATCAGAAAACCAGTTTTATTTCCTCTTTCATCATTAAGAAAATAGAATTTTCTCAAGTAAGGATTCAGTTATTTCATTTATCTCTAGAGCCTTGGAGACACAGCACTGTGAATACTAATGAGGTGGTCTTGAAAGAATTGGTTGTGGCTGGATGAAGTGGCTCACGCCTGTAATCCCAGCACTTTGCGTGGCTGAGGTGGGTGGATCGCTTGAGGTCGGCAGTTCGAGACCAGCCTGGCCAACATGGTGAAACCTCATCTCTACTAAAAATACAAAAAAGTCAGCCAGGCATGGTGGCACGTGCCTGTAATCCCAGTTACTCAGAAGGCTGAGGCAGGAGAATCATTTGAACCTCAGGGGCAGAGATTGCTGTGAGCCAAGATCACGCCACTGCAATCCAGCCTGGGTGACAGAGCAAGACTCCATCTCAAAGAAAAAAAAAAAAAAATGGTTGGATGTTTTGTTTTGTTTGTCTGATTGGTTGGTTGGTTGTTACTCTGCCATACGGTGCAGAATGAGGAAATCCATATCTCTGGAAAAAGAAATTGTTCCCATCCCTTCAGACTGTCTTATGTTTACTCTCCTTCCTATTTATATGCTACATTATTATATCTATCATGGATGAAAAAATATTTAAGACATAGCTTACTAAACTATTTACTAAGTTATTACCAATTATTTTTAAAAATCATCTGAACAGAATTCAATGCTCTAAAAGCACTTACTGCAATTCCCACCATCTTTTTTTGAAAACTTACAATTGTCTTATCATTTATAAAATCATTGAACTTGATATATTTCAGTGTGCAGTAGAGCATATTCAAGTCAAACCATGATAAGAGATACAGTTTAACATTTGCAGCTTTGAGTGGGTATTTTAACTTTCGTCCTTAATATTCATTAATTACTAAATTTTTGCTACTTTTCCTTTCACCTAAACATTTCCTAAAGTTCTAGATAAAGTCAAGATGTTGAGAGAAAGCCTTCTCTAATATAAACTTTTAAAATAGCCCTATCCAGGTTATTTGTATTTAACAACTCATTAAACTAGACATTTTAACTTATTGAATATAATTGATAAACCAAAATTAAGCATTTCATATACTGTTTCTCCAACTTTCATTAGTCAGCCTCTTCTAAATATTATGTGAAAGTAGGAACACATTGTAAGCCTAAAGTATATATAAAGCTTTTGTACAACATGGAAAACACAACAAAAATAATATTTAATAATTGCATAGAGCTTTACAGTTTAGTGTTTTCAGAGTAAATAATGAGGACTTGTCAGAAATTCTCAAAGTAATTACTAAATTCTTTGCTCTTCAAAGCTATGTAGCATTTTCCAAATGTATAATTTTTGAACTGATAAAAAGAAAAATTTTACTCTGAAAATATGGAAACATGTAAAGCACTTCTGTTTCCACACAACATGGAATAACAAAAACCAGATTTATTGTCCTTTCTGAAGCAGCCAAAAAAGGAAAAAGACCAAACATAAGAAAGCATAGTTTTCAAGGCAACAGACATCAGGCAATGTAGAAGAATGAGGTCTGGAAGATAGGACACAAGCGAGGGGAGCCTTATTACTATTAACAAAATTAAATGTGTAGTTAAAAACCTTCCCACAAAGAAAACTCCAGGGCCAGATGGCTTTACTGGTGAATTCCAGCAAACATTTGAGAAAAAAATTGTACCAATTATCAACAAATTTTCCTAAAAATTCAAAGGGAGCAATACTTTTCAGTTCACTCAAGGCAAGCATTTTCCTGACATCAAAACCAATTATGGACTAATATATAGACTAATTATCATCAATTAACATAGATCCAAAATTCCATAGACTAATTATCATCCATTAACATAGATCCAAAATTCTAAAGAAAATCTCCCATATATAGAAAGGATAATACATCATGACCAAGTGGAATTTATCCCAGGAATGAAAAGTTGGCTTAAAATTAGAAAACGAATCAATATGGAGCTGGAAGCCATTATAATAATAATAATAATTATTATTATTATTATTATTGAGATGGAGTTTCTCTCTGTCACCCAGGCTGGAGTGCAATGGTGCAATCTCAGTTCACTTCAACCTCCACCTCCTGGGTTCAAGTGATTCTCTCACCTCAGCCTCCTGAGTAGCTGGGATTACAGGTGTGCACCACCATGCCCAGCTCATTTTTGTATTTTTAGTAGAGATGGGGTTTCAGCCAGGCTGGTCTCAAACTCTGGACCTCAAGTGATCCACCCACCTCGGCCTCCCAAAGTGCTGGGATTACAGGCATGAGCCACCGCGTCCAGCCTGGAAGCCATTGTTCTAGTGCAGTAAATCAAATACTGCATATTTTCACTTCTAAGTGGGAGCTAAGCTATGGATGTGCAAAGTCACACAGAGTGGTATAACGAATATTGCAGACTCAGAATGGGGGAGGGTGGGAAGGGATCGGTGATGAAAAGCTACATATTGAGTCCAACGTACACTACTTGGGACTGGTATGCTGAAATCTCAAACTTCAACACTATACACTTCATCTTTGTAACCAAAAGCCACTTGTACTCCAAAAGCTATTGAAATTAAAATATATGTGTATTTTTGTGTGTGCATGTATATGTGTATGTATATAGTAAATCAATATAATTCATCATCTTAACAAACTGAAAAAGAAAAGCACAAGATCATCTCAGTAGATGAAGAAAAGGCATTTGACAAAATCCAAATCCGTTTTCTCAACAAGCTAAGGAATTCATCAATGTGATAAAGGGCATCCATAAAAACCTACACCTAATACTTAATTGTGAAAGATTTAATGGGTTACCCCTAAAATCAGGAGCAAGTCGCGGATGTCTTTCCTCTCTCAATACTTCTTTTCAACTTTGTACTGAAAGCTCTGGAAAGAAAGAAGTAAAACTGTTCTTATTTGTGGACAATATGACCATCTATGTCGAAAATCAAATGGAACCTGCAAAAAGCCACTCCAACAACTGAGTTTCGCAAGGTTGTAGGATATGAGATCAATATACAAAAATAAATAATAAGAACCTAACCTATGATATTGTAATGGTGGACATATGACATTACATCATTTGTCAAACCCCACAGAATGTACAACACAAAGATGAGCCATGAATATTGGTATAACAAATATACTGCAATAATTCAAGATTTAAATAACAGGGAAAACTGAGAGGTGACGAGCCTATGTGGGAACTCTGTACTTTCTGATCAGTTTTTCTGCCAACCTAACACTGCTCTAAATAAAAACCTGTATTTTTTTTTTTTTTTTTTTTGAGACAGAGTCTCACTCTGTTGCCCAGGCTGGAGTATAGTGGCGCAATCTCGGCTCACTGAAACCTCTGCCTCCCAGGTTAAAGCGATTTTCCTGCCTCAGCCTCCCAAGTAGCTGGGATTACAGGTGCATACCACCGTGCCTGGCTAATTTTTATATTTTTAGTAGGGACAGAGTTTCACCATATTGGCCAGGCTGGTCTTGAACTCCTGACCTCAAGTGATCCACCAGCCTCAGCCTCCCAAACTGCTGAGATTACAGGCATGAGCCACTGTGCCTGGCCAATTTTTAAGAATAAATCAATTCTCCCCAAATTGATTTCTAGTTTTATTGATATCCCAGTCCAAATTTAGTTTTGTTTTTGTATTTTCTTAGAAACGGGCTGGCCTCAAACTCCTGAGCCCAAGAGATCCTCCTGCCTCAACCTCCCAAGTAGCTGGGACTACAGGTGCACACAATGGCACCCGGCTAAAATTTCACACATTTTTTTGTAGAAACTGAAGGTGATTCTAAAAGTCATATGGAAATATAAAAGACCTAGAATAGCCAAAACAACTTTGGAAAATAAGAACAAAGTTGAATGACTAACCCTACCGTGTTTCAAAACTTATCATAATGCTATGATATTCCAAAAGATACTACTGAGGAGAGTGTAAATTGCAGCACCCTTTCACTTGGCAAATGGATGAAATGTGTTTGATCCAAAAATTCAGTTCTAACAATTAATACTAAGAAAATATCAAAGAGACGCAAAAGCAAACGGATATTAACCTCATTCTTACCAGCTAAAAACTAGGCAATAAAAGAGATATTTAACAATAGGAGATTGGCTGAATAAGTTATAGTTCACACTTATATTAAAATAAGTATTCAGCCCAGTCATAAAACGTCATGTACTTAGTGACATGGGAAAAGTTCAGGATATATAGTTATGTGAATTTAGCAAGTCAGAAAACAATAGGTTTCTATTTTGTTACAAATATCTGTTCTGCGGAAGCAAGAGGACCACTTGAGGCCAGGAATTAGAGACCAGCCAGGGAAGCAAAGCAAGACTCTCATCTCTATAAAAGTAAAACTAAAAATAATTAGCGAGTTGTGGTGGTGGTCGCCCCTAGTCCTAGATACTTGGGAGGCTGAGACGGGAGAATCATTTGAGCCCAGGAGTTCGAGACCAGCTTGGGCAACATAGAGAGACCCTGTCTCAAGCAAGCAAGCAAGCAGTCTGGGATCTCACTGCATGTTGTTCGGATTATGCTTTTTTTTTCCACTTTTTTCTCTTTATCATTTTCTCTATCTTTAAATAATCTGCAGAACAGATTTTTTTTTTTAATGGAGGCATTGTATTTCTTTGTATAAACATACCACAAGTCATTTAGTCATAGTCAGCCTCTGATCATTGGAGCTTTTCATTATTTCCATTTTTTTTTTTTTTTTTTTTTTTTAACAAAGAAAGCCCACTGTTTACTGAGATGGGGGGGGCATGTAGCAAGTCCTGTAGGGTTCATTGTTTTACAAATGTGTTTGTACTCCGCATGAATTTATGTTAGACTTGATAGATGTGGGGATGGATGATAGAGGAAGGAAGTGTGGAGGCGTAGAAATGGGGCTAATGTGTTCCACCTAGTTCAAGGACAGCTGTATTTGCTGCTTTGGGGAGGGATTCCCTGGAACCCCGCCCCTCAACTATTCTACTTTCCGCTACCCACTGTCGGCTGAGCTGCACTGCTCCCCTGTGGCCGAGTGGTGGCAGTGCAGCCCAAGAACGCCAAATCATAGTGGCCTGATGGAAGCCATTTGGGTTCTTTACTGATTTTTTTAAACCCAACTTAAAACTGTAATATTTTTCTTCAGTCCACAAATAGAAATGTACATGTTCAAAAATGACAGAATGTGTGAGATTTCTGTCTGGAATAAACACTCCTTTAAAGCCCTGAGCATTTAAATAAAGATAAACATACCACTTAAGTCCTGGGCTCTTTCCCCAGCTTCAGCCCTGCTCACCTCGCCGTTAGGCACTGTCCTCTAGCAATAACTGAAGCAAGTCTTCACATGGGCCGGCTTTCTTGCTTACTGTACTTTAACCATGCTCAGCACACCCAATACACCCTCTCTCTGCCTGACTTTTTTTTTTTTTTTTTTTTTTTTTTTTTGAGACAGAGTCTCGCTCTGTCGCCCAGGCTGGAGTGCAGTGGCCGGATCTCAGCTCACTGCAAGCTCCGCCTCCGGGGTTTAGGCCATTCTCCTGCCTCAGCCTCCAGAGTAGCTGGGACTACAGGCGCCCGCCACCTCGCCCGGCTAGTTTTTTGTATTTTTTAGTAGAGACGGGGTTTCACCGTGTTAGACAGGCTGGTCTCGATCTCCTGACCTCGTGATCCGCCCGCTTTGACCTCCCAAAGTGCTGGTATTACAGGTGTGAGCCACCGCGCCCCGCCCTGACTTCTAAATCTCACTTAAGACTTCGACAACTTTGGATTCTTTAAGATGGGGTTAGCTGTGCCTTCCATGTGCTCACCAAATTCCAGTCATTCCGGGAAACTCACCTCTTTTCCCCCGCTGGATCAGAGGGTCCTTGAGCACATGGCTCCTCACTTTGTCCATCACTTTTCTCACTTTGTCGACAGTAAGTCCCAAACCGAAAGTAGGAATCTAGTATGTTCAAAGGAGGAAAACACAGGAACACGGAAAATATAGTATATTCTCTCATCTCAGTTCCGTTATACTCAGTTCTGCCAATATTTATGGGATGCCTACTCCGTGACAGTCCTCACTGATAGCGTTGGAGGTGAAAAGAGAGGAAAGAGAAGATATGGGATGAAAAACTGATAACTCTGCTACTAATTTTGCACAATTTGTTGTTCCTTTCAAATTGTTGTTCCTTTCAAAATGCACTGCATCGACAAAGTTTGGGGTGTCCACTGGACCCCACTTGAGAGGTTAGGCTCAGTCATCCGTATATTTTTGAAACCTTTTCTGGCTGCCCACGTGACTCTAATATACAGCCAACATTGAGAACATTTGCCCCAGAGTAGCCAATTTACTGTAGGAAACTCCTGAGACCCAAAGTCTTAAAGAAATAGTTCTGACAGTGAGAATTTCAGGTAAGTTGGTGAACACTGTTTGAGGATAGTAATTTTAGATATCTAGGGTTTTGCCTGCCCAGCATCCATTCTTCTTTCTTCTACTGGAAGCACCTTAATTTTCTGTCTGAAGACCATTTCTTCCCCCCTTTAAGTTCTTGAAATTGAGATAGGGCTTTGTCTCATCTCCCCCGCTCCCACCCCCAACACACACACACACACACACACACACACGCACACACACACTCTCAGCCCATCTGAACTCTGCATTTGCTCTTTTCCAACTAGAATTGTGCTTGAATTCAGTCACATCTGAACCTTTAGACTGAACTTCCACTCTTAGTCTGTTCAATTATTGAGCAATCAATCCCCCACCACTATTTTTCCTAAATGAGTTTGAAGTGGGTCTTGCCATTTGCAACCAAAACATTTCTAACTAGAGGAAATGTATGAGACTTTCAAATGGGATAAGCAACTCCATATTCTGTCTTTTTAGAGAAAGGGGATAGATTAATTGATGTGTCCTAATATTTTGTTTCTTGTTCTATAATAAAAATTTCCTTCATTGTTCTTAGCAGGGCTTTAAGTTTATTAAACATAAAAGCCCATTTATTTGGTCTAGTTTAGCCCTGTTTAATGTATCTGTTTGGAGCATAGATTTTTAAAAGCTGCCCACACATATAAAATGGAGATAATGAGACTTACTTCCCTGAGCTGTTGAAGGTAAAATGAAATAACATATGTGAAATCATTTCATGCTATATAAATGTTCCGTATTATTACTATGGGTATCATCATAATTGTCATCACCTTTCATTTTCTGTCACAAAGTTCCTAGGTAGTTATTTATTGTTAGTATTGATAGTTGTACAAATGCAAAACTGTAATTGAGGAACTAAATGATCAAAACAAGAAATGTGATTCCTTTTAGATCATAATCATCCCAGGAATGTAATAAAAGATCTGTTGAAATAATGTATTCTAAGGTACTTTAAAAACCAAAGTGCTGTATGACTGTAAGGCACTCTAATCCCAGTCCTGCAGGTCACTGAATCTTTGATGTTCATTTGCATATATATGTTTTATTTCAGAGCCTATTAATATCATATACTTTTTATTTATTTTTAAAACAAAAAACCCACAGACTCCCTTACAGAGTGTAGTTTTATACAATGAATGGCTTTCTCTTGGTTTTCATTCTCTTCAGCCTCTCTGTGGCATTTAACCACCCTGACAACCCACTCCTTGAAATTCCTTCCTCCCTTAGATTCAGTAACACTACATTCTCCTTCTTCTTGACCTTTCAGCTACTTTTGACTCCCTTCCTCTCCCAGCTCCTAACTCTCTGGGTGCCCCCGCTAAGGCTCTGATTTCTCTCCCTATTCAGCTCCTGGAGAATTCATCCAGCCTCATCTATCCTGCATCAGTCCATAGTTCCATCTTCCTAGTATTTATTTCAGTGTGTATGTCCTGCCATGAGCTCACTTTCAGTATCTTTTAAAAAATTCATAATCTCTGCTACTGTAGTTTGGCTGCCTTTACAAGTGCCCTATTTCAGTTGGTGGCAGCCCTACTGTTTCCACCTTCCTGCCCTCCTTATTGCTTCCCTCTCTTCCAACCCTCCTTTTGCAGGCTGCAAGCACTTCGGTACCTACAGGTTCACTCTTCTCTGCTCTCACAAGACCTCTACATTAGCCCAGGCTGTCATTTTCTCACTGGCCATCCTCATAGCTGGTCTCTTTAGCTCTCAACTCACCCCATTCCTGTCTATCCTGTGGACTTCAGCCAAATCGATTTCCTAAAATGCCTCTTTGTGAGCTCCATAAGAGCAAGAACCGTACACTGGTCATCTTGGTGCCCTTAGCAACTGGCACAGTGCCCAGCACATATTATGGCCCTTGAATGGCTGTCATTCCCTTATTCGAGAGAGTTGCTTCTGTGTGTGTGTGTTTGTGTGTGTGTGTGTGTGATCAATTTCAGACTTTCTAGCTTGACTGGCTCCATGATATGAATTATTCATCCCATCTTATTTCTGACTACTTTACAGAGTAAACCATTTATTCAAGCCAATCTGGTTTTTCCTTTTATAAACTAACATTACACTGATAATGAAGACCAAACTATTTAACACTCATTAATTCTCTACTATCAATGTAATTTGTCTTCCTAACTAGATTGTGATATCCTTGAAGCCTGAAACTCTATTAACCGGCTGCCATAAAGTAATCTTTTGATTTACTCCCTATCAAAACACTCCTTCACCACAAATACTGTCTCTGACTCAGTAAAAACATTTGATATGTTTTCTTTCTATATTTATATTTGCTTTTAAATTTATAGATCAATAGCATGTATTTACATGTCTCATTGAACCTAACGCTGGTGGTCCTGAGTAACAGTGATCACTCATTAAATATTTGCTGATTAATATATAATATATAAAAACATATATTATATAATATATAAGACTGAGTAGCATTTTACTTTGAATCACTCCATGACCTCTAAGACCAACATAAAATAGCATCTTGGTGGTCTGACATGGTGCATATCTTTCTTTGGAGATACGAGAACTTAACTTGTCAAAGAGCAAGTGTCTTTTGATACTGACGTCATAGAACCCCAAATATTTCTTTTAGCTAAAAACAAGATTAGATGGAAAAGCAACAAGAACAGCAGTTGATGAACAGAACTGAATAAAATATGGGACTTATGTTGAAAGGCTGCCTCTGAGTTGCTGCCACATAAATAAGGAGGTGGTAGGGTGGACCGAGGGACATTTACTAGTCCAGGCTGTGTCATTTCTGATTTTTTTTCTTTTTTTCCCCCCACAACAGGAATGATCAAATGTTCACCTGGTACCCCAAAAGAATTAATGGGTGTCTTTTAAATTCCCAACTCAAAGCAAGGGAGGTATTTTGAGTTCTTGGTAGAATCTAACACATTGTGTCGATGCAGGAAGGAGCCTCAGAAATAGAGTCTTCAAGGCTGTAAAATTCTGCATGTATTTGAATAATTAAAATGTATGTATCCCCTCCCCCCAGCCATCCTTTTATTCCTAGCACACTGCAGACATTAATAACGTGAAGCAATAGTGCACTCGCACACTTTCAGAAACAATTGCGCTAATTGTGAACTTGCCAACTCCTAACAAGAATGCTAGTGTGCATTACTCTGCAGTTGTGCCCAGTTCTACGAAGAGATAGCAGCACTTTTGTCTCCAGTAGCCAAGGCTCACAGATGGGTCACTCGGCTGAGGCAGAATTGGGCTGAGCTCTTGACAGATGGATTGGAAAGTTGGCTGACTTGTTTAGAAACCTGACATCCTGATCATCTCGTCTCCACAGACAGACTCTTCGGACATGCCGTTCACCTCAGTACCTCCCTTGCCCATTCACATTTTCCTTGGAAAAGTCCTGTTTTTACTGTAGATCACTTTCAGTCTGTTTCTTTTATGGCTATGCTTTTGCATATACATATATATATGGAGAGAGAGAGAGAGAGAGAGAATAGTCCTTCACAGTCTTTCTCAGCCTCAGCATTCTTAACATTTGGGGCTGGATAACTCTTTGTTGTAAGAGTGTAAGGGGCTGTCCTATCATGACAAGCAAAAATGTCTCCAGACGTTGACAAATGTATTCAAGGGGGAGAAATCATTCCTGGTTGAGAACCAGTGATATAGAGTCATTTTGGGCAAATTATTTGAATTCAGGTCTTGACTGACTATATATACATAGGCATAATCCACTATAAAGTACAACTGTATAAAAATTCACTAGAACAAAAATATTTCCAACTGAAAGTCATTTTATTTCAAGAAATATCAAGTATAATGTAATTAGAGTATTAAAAATTGACTATACCCTTAGATTTGATGCAACTTGTCTTTCTTTCTTTTTTTTTTTTTTTTCTGAGACAGAGTCTCACCCTGCCCGGGCTGGAGTGTGGTGGTGCAAACATGGCTCACTGTAGCCTCTACCTCCTGGACTCAAGTGATTCTCCCACCTCAGCTCCCTGAGTGGGTGGGACTGCAGGCACACACCACCATGCTAATTTTTGTATTTTTTGTAGAAATGGGGTTTTGCCATGTTGCCTTGCCTTGTCTTGAACTCCTGGGCTCAAGTGATTCTACAGCCTCAGCCTCCAAAAGTGCTGGTATGATAGGCATGAGCCATGGTGCCTGGCTAACTTGTCCTTCTTAATCAGGATATTTAGTATACCAGGCTTTTATTCAAGACATCTGAATGAGGAAGAAAACTGTTTCTGTGGATTGCCACCTCTCCTATTCTGCCCTACTACAAGCGTTTACTATATTCTCAGATCCTGTGCTAAATGCTTATTTTAAGGGCTGGGCACAGTGGCTCATGCCTGTAATCCCAGCACTTTGGGAGGCCAAGGCAGGCCGAGGCAATTTTTAATACTTTAACTGAGTATTTAACACCTGAGGTCAGGAGTTCAAGACCAGCCTGACCAATATGGTGAAACTCCGTCTCTACTAAAAATACAAAAATTAGCCAGGCGTGGTGGCGTGCACCTATAGTCCCAGCTATTTGGGAGGCTGAGACAGGAGAATCACTTGTACCTGGAAGGCAGAGGTTGCAGTGAGCTGAGATCACGCCACTGCACCCGAGCCTGGGTGACAGAGTGAGACTTCATCTACAAAAAAGAAAAAAAAAAAAAAAAAATGTAAGGACTGGGTACCATAGCTGACTCCTGTAATCTCAGCACTTTGGGAGGCTGAGGTGGGAGGATTGCTTGAGGCCAGAAGTTTGAGACCAGCCTGGGCAACCTAGCGAGATTCTGTCTCTATGAAACATAAAATAAAAAAGAGTAAGCGATTCCTTTGGCTGTTTTGCTGAGGCCCTCTCTTCCCTTCCCTCTTCAGCTTTGACCCAGCAGGCACAGCACCAGTGCTCCCACTGCAGGTTCAGACACTGGAAGGGTTATTACAGATTAGCAGCTGGTGAATCATGACCAGGTCACTGCCTGGTCCCTAGGGGACACAACTCACAAAAGCTACTATGAGTGTCTTTTAATGCATACACTTGGCTTTTAGACATAGAAAATTCCATGTCTAAGCTAAGAAAATTAAAAGATGTCTTTCAAGATAGAGATTGAAGGTCCGTCTCAAAAAAAAAAAAAAATCTTTTAAATTAAACAATTTGAAGGACTTAAGCCATGTGTCAGTGACTCTGAAGTAATTAAGACATACACTGAAGTATGGGGACATCATTGATTCATACTCGGTTGAGTGGAGCCCAGTCATAAATTTTTAAGTCTTTGGAACTTGAATCAGGAAATCCTTGGAGTTCCAGCCGAAGTCAGCTGAGCACCTACATGGGACTTCTTGCCTTTGTATAGTAATTGTTGTCTTTGTGTACCTGCTTTCTTCCCCCACTTCTCTGACAGAGTCCCAGACTCCCTAACCACAGGGGAGGGCATATAATCCATGCTGAGTCGATCGTGGTGCTCTGTCCCCATCACCCCACCCACCCCACTTCAGTGTGAGGGCAGGAGGCACACAGATCAAACAAAGGAATTCCAAGCCTTTATCCAGAATTGTCTACTGGAGCTATAGAGAGGAGGCTCATTCTTGCCTCTTAGGTCATGATGCAGGCAGGATGTGAATCTGGGGCTGCCAGAAGTCCTGCTCCCCACTAGCAGAGGGAATGGTAAATAGACAATCTGGGCAGCCTTGGCCCAGCTATCATCTCCAAGCCCCCAGAGCTGCCTACTTCTGGCTTTTCTTTCAGTTCTGTGAGCTACTTCAGTATCTCTCCAATAAATCTAATTCTAGGAATAAGTGGTTTTGGCTGTCACTTACAACCAATGGAATCCTGAAAAATACACTTGTATTCTGTTCTAAGACTACAGGACATGAAATGTTTTTCCCATATGTAAGTACAGTCATATCTGGGCTAACAGTAACAGAGGTTTAATATGTGCCAAGTACTGAGAAACTGAAAGTTTTCATAGTACATTTCCTAGAGGCTTCACTGACCCATGATCAAGGGTGTCATAATTAGGCGGGGGAGAACCTACCATGTTCTAGGTCTATGGTTATCTGTCTCAGCTGAGGTCTGCCTTCAAACACTATGCAATGATAATGACAGTATCTGGTGCCATGAAAGGGCAACCTGAGAAGAATGAGTTTTTATATAAAAACCTCAGAAACTACCTCAGCATTTGACACTTAATTATACAGTGAAAAAAATTCAAAACCTTAGGTAAGCCTGTCAAAAAGATTTACCTCGCCTTTGTACCCAGGGCTGGGCTGACAGCAATCAATGCCTATAGTAATTAGCCCTACCCAAACCTGCAGCAAGTCACCACATGCTCCCCAGCTCCTCCTGGAAGAAGTGCACTCAGCTCAGCCTGACAAACACCCTGCAAGGCTCACCTAACCTCCTGTTACATCTTTTTTCTTTGTTTGTTTATTTGTTTGTTTTGAGACAGGGTCTTGCTCTGTCTCAGCTCTGTCACTGCTGGAATGCAGTGACATGATCATGGCTCACTGCAGCCTCCAACTCCTGGGCTCAAGTGATCCTCCCACCTCAGCCTCATCAGTAGTGGGACTACAGGCATGCACCACCATAACCAGCTAATTTTTGAAACATTTTTGTAGAGACAGAATCTCACTATGTTGTCCAGGCTGGTCTCCTACTTCTGGGCTCAAGCAATCCTCTTGCCTTGGCCTCAAAAGTATTGGGATTGGATAGACTGGATAAAGAAAATGTGGCACATACACACCGTGGAATACTATGCAGCCATGAAAAAAATATTAGTTTATATCCTTCGCAGGGACATGGATGAAGCTGGAAACCATCATCCTCAGCAAACTAACACAGGCACAGAAAACCAAACACCACATGTTCTCACTTATAAGTGGGAGCTGAACAGTAAGAACACATGGACACAGGGAGGGGAATATCACACACCAGGGCCTGTCGGGGATGGGGGGCAAGGGAAGGGAGAGCATTAGGACAAATACCTAATGCAAGCGGGGCTTAAAACCTAGATGACAGGTTGAGAGGTGCAGCAAACCACCTTGGCATGTGTATACCTATGTAACAAACCTGCACAGTCAGCACATGTATCCCAGAACTTAAAGTAAAAAAAAAAAAAAGTATTGGTATTACAGGCATGAACCACTTCTCCTTACATTTTTATCTTCTTTATCTTCTATCTTGCCCCTCTGATTCCTGAATTGCTTTAGCCATGGGGCGCCATTCTCAGCCTCCCTATATTCCTTGCACAATCCCACCTCTGCTACCCTGCTGATGCCATGCCTTCTGCTGGTCCTCTTACCCTTGAAGTCCAGCTCCAATGCTTCTCTGTCAGCACAACCAAAAGTGACTTATTGATCCCTGAACCTCCATGGCCCCTTAGTTGTGCCTCTCTGACTACCCTTGCCACCATCTGCCTTTGAATGTAGCTGTAGTGAGGGCATCCTCTCCTCCTCAGTTCCGTACTCCCTAAGGATAGAGGCACAACCTAAAAAAGTTAACAGCATATTTTGGGAGAATGAATGAATAAACAAAGGAACGTTTATTGGCACTCAAGGCGTTTCATTACCTGGCCTAAACTCTATTAATCCACTATCTTTTGATTCTTTCCACACAGGCTTCGTGCAGGTCATTGTTAGCATTGTTCCTGGGTACAGTGTTGACTTGAACTCTTTGCTCACATTAATTTTCCATGTACTCTTTTATTTATTTGATCATTTATCGTTCATTCATTTATTCACTCATTCACTCACTCATCCAGTCATTCAAATATTGACTGAGCATCTGCTGAGTGCCAAGCACTGTGCAGGGGCACCAAGAACACAAAAATGTCTAGGATTTGCTCCTTGTCTTCCAATATGGTAGGAGAGACAGATGTGTAAACCAAGCATTACAAATACTGTGTGCTATTGAGAGGTGAAGCTGGCTGGGCTTCTGGGTCAGGTAGGGACTTGGAGAACTTTTCTGTCTAGCTAAAGGATTGTATACACACCAATCAACACTCTGTGTCTAGCTAAAAGTTTGTAAATGCACCAATCAGTACTCTGTAAAAATGCACCAATCAGCACTCTGTGTCTAGCTAAAGGTTTGTAAACGCACCAATCAGCACTCTGTAAAAACGGACCAATCAGCACTCCATAAAATGGACCAATCAGCAGGATGTGGGCAGAGCCAAATAAGGGAATAAACCCCTTGGCCACCCGAACCAGCAGTGGCAACCAGCTGTTGTCCCCTTCCATGCTGTGGAAGCTTTGTTCTTTTGCTCTTCACAATAAATCTTGCTGCTGCTCACTCTTTGGGTCTACACTAACTTTATGAGCTGTAACACTTACTGCAAAGGTCTGCAGCTTCACTCCTGAAGCCAGAGAGACCATGAACCCACTGGGAGGAACAAACAACTCCAGACGCACCACCTTTAAGAGCTGTAACACTCACTGGGAAGGTCTGGGGCTTCACTCCTGAAGTCAAATGAGACCACAAACCCACCAGAAGGAAGAAACTTTGGACACATCTGAACATCTGAAGGAACAAACTCCAGACACACCATCTACAAGAACAGTAACACTCACCGTGAGGGTCTGTGGCTTCATTCTTGAAGTCAGCCAGACCAAGAACCCACCGGAAGGAACCAATTCCGGACACAGTATGGTTGATCCATAAGAGAGGTATGTGCACAATAAATGTGGAGACAGAGAAGGGAGTGGTTAATGCTACCCAGGAGGTGGAAATGCTACCCAGGAAAACTTTGCAGAGATGTTACCTGCAACACCAGATCACGCAGAAGGTTGTTACTAAGAGTGGGCTCACAGCAGAGGATGGCAGGCAGTCCTGACTGTGGCACCTGCAGGCCCCTGTGAGGCCATCTCCACAACTGGGAAACTTCTCTGAAGCCAGTGTTTAGGTCTTTCCTCAGAATGGGATGAGGAATCCAAGAGACCCTCAGACTTGCTTTTTGGTCCTAACTTGCAACTAGTTGGTCCCCCCCAACTGGTGACCAAACTTTTTTTCTGTGTGAGACGGACCCTTGCTCTGTCACCAGGCTGGAGTAGTGGTGAGATCTCGGCTCACTGTGACCTCCGCCTCCTGGGTTCAAGCAATTCTGCCTCGGCCTACCGAGTAGCTGGGACTACAGGTGGGTGCCACCACAGGTGGCTAATTTTTGTGTTCTTAATAGAGATGGGGTTTCACCATGTTGGGCAGGCTGGTCTCGAACTCCTGGCCTCAAGGGATCTGTCTGCCTTGGCCTCCCAAAATGCTGGTATTACAAGTGTGAGTCACGCACCTGGCCCAAACTCTTCATGTAGATAAGTTAACATCTCCCAATTCTGCTCTGAACAAATCATGTGTTTGGCCTGAGAGTTGTTTGGTCCCTTTAAAGTACCTGTATCTGACAGTATCTGTATCCAGTATAATCTGATTTGCCTTTATTTTACTAGTCCAGTTCTCAGAGTTTACCAGTGACTCACTGGCACTTTCTAAATTTAACTGCTTCATGCAAGAGGTTCTTCCCTCTGCACTAAACTGTAAACTCCCTGAATGCTGAGTCTATTTTCTTACTCTGTATATGTCCACATCACCAACTCTGCTTGGTCCATGGTGAGGGGGGTCAGTGTCTCCTGAAAAACAGCATACCTCAGAGATTGTGGGTTTAGTTCCAGATCACCACAATAAAGCATGTCACACAATTTTTTGGGCTTCTCAGCACATATAAAAGTCATGTTTAGGCTGGGCGCAGTGGCTCAAGCCTGTAATCCCAGCACTTTGGGCGGCCGAGATGGGCGGATCACCAGGTCAGGAGATCGAGACCATCCTGGCTAACATGGTGAAACCCCGTCTCTGCTAAAAAATACAAAAAACTAGCCGGGTGTGGTGGCAGGCGCCTGTAATCCCAGCTACTTGGGAGGCTGAGGCAGGAGAATAGCGTAAACCCAGGAGGCAGAGCTTGCAGTGAGCTGAGATAGCACCACTGCACTCCAGCCTGGGCAACAGAGCAAGACTCTGTCTCAAAAAAAAAAAAAAAAGTCATGTTTATAGCACATTGTAGTCTACTAACTGTGCAATAACATTATGGCTGAAAAAATCTACATACCTTAATTTTAAAATACTTTATTGTTAAAATATGCTAATGATCACCTGATACTTCAGTGAGACATACTCTTTTCACAGGTGTAAGGTCTTGCCTTTAGATTGATGGCTGTTGACAGGTCAGGATGATGATTGCAGAAGGTTTGGGTGGCTATGGCGATTACTTAAGATAACCACAAAGTTTGCCACATCGACTGACTCTTTCACAAAAGAATTCTCTGTAGTATACAACGCTGTTTGGTAGCATCTTCCCCACAGTAGAACTTCTTTCAGAATTGGAGTCATCCTATCAAACTCTGCCACTGCTTTATCAACTGAATTTATGTAATATTCTCAATACTTTGTTATCATTTCAACAATATTCACGTTATTTTTACCAGGAGTAAATTTCATCTCAAAAAACCACTTTCTTCACTTATGCAGAAGAAACAATTCCTCATCCATTCAAGTTTTATCCTGAGATTCCAGTAATTCAGTCACATCTTTGGATGCCACTTATTCTAATCTTCTTACTATTTCCACCGTATTTGCAATGACTTCCTTCACTGAAGTCTTGAACCCCTCAAAGTCATCCATGAGGGTTGGAATCAAATTCTTCCAAACTCAGTGTTGATACGGTGACCTCATCCTTTGAATCATGAATATTCTTAATGGCATCTAGAATGGCAAATCATTTCCAGAAGGTTTTCCATTTACTTTGCCCAGATTTGTCAGAGGAATCACTATCTATGGCAGTAATAGCCTTACAAAATGTATTTCTCAGGTAATAAGACTTGAAAGTCGAAATGACCCTTTGATCCATGGGCTGCAGAATGGATGTTGTGTTAGCGGGCATGAAAACAGCATGAATCTCCTTGTATGTCTCCATCAGAGCTCTTGGGTGACTAGGTGCATTGTAAATGAGCAGTAATATTTTGAAAGGAATCTTTTTTTCTGAGCAGTACATTTTAATAGTAGAGTTAAAATATTCAGTAAACCATACAGTAAACAGATATGCTATCATCCAGGCTTTATTGTTCCATTGACAGAGCACAGGCCAAGCAGATTTAGCATAATTCTTTCTTTCTTTTTTTTTTTTTTGTTTGTTTGTTTGTTTGAGTCTCACTCTGTTGCCCAGGCTGCAGTGCAGTGGTGCAATCGCAGCCCCAGGCTCAATCAATTCTCCCACCTCAGCCTCCCGAGTAGCTTGGACTACAGGTGCATGCCACCATGCCCAGCTAATTTATTTTTAGTTTTATTTTTGTGAAGACAGGGTTTTGCAATGTTGCGCGATCCACTTGCCTCGGCCTCCCAACGTGCTGGGATTACAGATGTGAGCCACTGTGCTCAGCTGCATAATTCCTAAGGGGCCTAGAATTCTAGAAATGGTAAATGATTATTGGTTTCAACTTAAAGTTACCAGCTGCTTTAGCCCCTTACAAGGCAGTCAGCCTGTCCTTTGGAGCCAGATATTGACTTCTTTCTAGCTAGTAAAGTCCTAGATGGCATCTTCTTCCAATATAAGACTGTCTTATCTACAATGACAATCTGTTGCCTGGGCGCAGTGGCTCACGCCTGTAATCCCAGCACTTTGGGAGGCCAAGGTGGGCGGATCACAAGGTCAAGAGATAGAGACCATCCTGGCCAACTTGGTGAAACCCCGTCTCTACTAAAAATACAAAAATTAGCTGGGCATGGTGGTGGGCGCCTGTAATACCAGCTACTCAGGAGGCTGAAGCAGGAGAATGTCTTCAACCTGGGAGGCGGAGGTTGCAATGAGCCGAAATCCTGCCACTGCACTCCAACCTGGCGAGAGCACGAGACTCCGTCTCAAGAAAGAAAGAAAGAAAGAGAGAGAGAGAGAGAGAGAGAGAAAGAAAGAAAGAAAGAAAGAAAGAAAGAAAGAAAGAAAGAAAGAAAGAGAAAGAAAGAGAGAGAGAGACAGAAAGAAAGAAAGAAAGAAAGAAAGAAAGAAAGAAAGAAAGAAAGAAAGAAAGAAAGAAAGAAAGAAAGAAAGAAAGAAAAAGAAAGAAAGAAAGAAAGAAAGAAAGAAAGAAAGAAAGAAAGAAAGAAAGAAAGAAAGAAAGAAAGAAAATCTGTTGTTTAGTGTAGCCAGCTTCATCTTATCTTAGGTGGATCTTCTGGATAACTTGCTGCAGCTTTTCCGTTAGCACTTGGTTTGCTTTGCACTTCTATATTACAGAGATGGCGTCTTTCCTTAAATCTCATGAACCAACCTCTGCTAGCTTCCTACTTTTTTCCTGCAGCTTCCTTACCTCTCTCAGCCTTCACAGAATTAAAGACAGATAGGACCTTGCTCTGGATTAGGCTTTGGCTTAAAGGAATGTTGTGACTGGTTTGATCTTCTATCAGACTCTCTCCAAGTCAGTAATACGGCTGTTTCACTTTCTTTATCCTTTGTGTGTTCACTGGAGTAGCACATTTAATTTCCTTCAAGAACTTTTCCTTTAAATTCACAACTTGACTGGTGCAAGAAGCCTAGCTTTTGGCGTATCTTAGCTTTTTTTTTTTTTTTTTTTTTTTTTTTTTGAGATAGAGTTTCACTCTGTCACCCTGGCTGGAGTGCAGTAGCGTAGTCACAGCACCTTGCAACCCCAACCCCCTGGCCCAAGTAATCCTCCCACCTCAGCCTCCCATGTAGCTGGAACCACAGGTAACAGGCACATACCACCATGCCTGGCTAATTAAAAAACATTTTTTTTTTTAGAGACAGGGTCTCACTATATTGCCCAGTCTTGTCATGAACTCCTGTCTTCAAGTGATCCTCCAGCCTTGCTCCCTCCCGAAGTGCTGGGATTATAGGCATGAGCAACCACGCCCAGCCTATCTTTTGACATGCTTTCCTTAATAAGCATAATCATTTATAGCTTTTTATTTAAAGTGAGAGACATAATCCCTGTACTTTGGGAGGTCAAGGTGGGAGGGTTGCTTAAGACCAGGAGTTTTAGATCAGCCGGGACAGCATAATAGACCCCCATCTCTACAAAAATAAACGAGCAAATAAATAAATAAATAAAGTGAGAGACATGCAACTTTTCCTTTCACTTGAACACTTAGAGACCATTGTAGGGGTTTGTTGTTGTTGTTGTTGTTTGTTTGTTTCGGGGACAGGGTCTCACTTTGTCAGCCAGGCTGGAGTGCAGTGGTGTGAACATGGCTCACTGCGACCTTGACCTCCTCAGCTCAAGTGATCCTTCCACCTCAGCTTCCCAAGTAGCTGGGACTACAGGTGCTCACCACAAAGCCCAGCCCATTTTCTTTTTTTTCAGATGGAGTTTCGCTCTTGTTGCCCACACTGGAGTGCAGTGGTGCAATCTCAGCTCACTGCAAGCGATTCTCTTGCCTCCTGGGTTCAAGCGATTCTCTTGCCTCAGCCTTCTGAGTAGCTGGAATTGCAGGTACCCCCCACCACGCCCAGCTAAGTTTTGTATTTTTAGTAGAGACAAGGTTTCACTATATTGGCCAGGCTTATCTCAAACTCCTGACCTCAGGTGATCTGCCCACCTCAGCCTCCCAAAGTACTGGGATTACAGGCGTGAGCCATCGTGCCCGACCTAGCCCAGTTAATATTTTTAAATGTTTTCTAGAGACAGGGTCTCACTATGTCGCCCTATATTATTGTCGGGTTATTCATTGGTCTAATTTCAATATCGTTGTGTCTTGGGGAACAGGGAGGACTGAGACGAGGGAAAGAGATGTGGGAATGGCTGCTCGGTGGAGCAGCCAGAACACACACAATATTTATGAATTAAGTTCGCCATCTTATGTGGGCATGGTTTATGGAGTAGCAACAAAGATTGCTGACCACAGATCATCCTAACAGATACACAAACCAGGAACAAGTTTGAAATATTGCGAGAATAGCAAAACGTGACACAGAGACACAAAGTGAGTATGTGCTGTTGGGGAAATGGCATGGATAGACTTTCTCCAACCTTCCATTTGTAAAAAAATATAGTATCTGCGAAGTGCAATAAAGAAAAGCTCAATAAAACAAGTGTGCCTCTAAACTTTCCACTTTTCTCTCCCTAAGGCAGTTCCCATTTCTTTCCCATCCTCTTCTCCTTTTCTAATTCCTTATTATCCACTGCCCCCAATTCTCCTTCCTACTCCTGTGAACCCACTGGCTTAGAGGGACAATCCACTATCTAGGAAACGCAAAATGCTTTTAGGAGCGTTCAGAGCCTTCCCCTGGGGAGGAATATTTGAATGTAGAACAGGATTTAGGTAGAGGTTTGACCTCCAGCGTTTCTTCCGTCACTGAGATTTTATGTTTCTGTCTTAAGGTACTGCTTCTAAGGCTCAAACAGCTTATTTGCTACAATTCCTTGTTCTAATGATTTTTGAGGGGGTTCTATTACGGGGGTGCGGAATTTCCCACATAAACCATACCGTTAAATTGAGACTGGAAAATCATTAGTTGATATTCACTGTGTTAGTCTTTAATGATTTTACATATAATCTTTGACTCACACAGTTATAAATCAAAGAATACCAAGTTCAAGGATATTGATAGGGACTAGTTTGAAAATATTGCTTTGTAACCTTCACAAAAATAAAATGTAATTATTAATGTCATTATTACTGATAGTTGCTCCAAATGTGTGATTTTCCTGACTCAGGTAAAAGAGGAAGAACTCCAGAGATCTTTCAGTTCTTTGCCAATGTAAGATACCAGTAACAAGAGATAATTTTCTCTTTGCCAATTCATCATAGACTCTGATCAATAGTCAAGGCCAGAAATTTAAAATGACACAATCCATTAAAAAACAAAACAAAACAAAACTGTGCATCCTCTCAATATCAGGACAAAGTCTGAAGGCCAAAAGAACGTTTTCTCAAAGTAAAACCTTATCACCGTGGACACTGGTGTTTCAGGCAAAAGATGGCAGCCACTGTAGCTCATGGAGGTTGGTCCTGATGGGAGCCTGCCTGGCATCTTTCTGTTCCATGGGTGCACCAAACCTGCCACCAGAGCAACTGGGCCATGCTGCTAGGTGTATGCGGTTTATCTGTTGGAAATATAAAAACAGGGTAGAGTAGGGTTGTCAACATGTCTGAGGGCACACCCTCATATGCATGTGATTTGTATAAATATACAACCCAAAAGGAAAAAAAAATCCCCAAAGATAGTGATAAGGGGTAATATGTCTGTTTGGCATCAAGAGATTTTATACAATAGAATACAAAAACGTAGAATTGGAGTTTGAATTCTGAGTGAGGAGAACATTGAAAAGAAAGTGACAAATGCTTGAACTATTGGCTTTGTTCCAGGAGAGTTTTGCTATGCTTATGAATTTATTAAGGGATAGTGTTAAATGAGTTACTAATTATGAAGTATCAAGGCCACTGCTTGACACATAGTTGGCACTCAATAAATGTTAAACCTCCCTCCTGTTATCATTGTGATTGCCAAACTTTGAAGACAAGATCTAGAATAAATTGTCACCAGGAACAGAGACACAATCGAGAGTATATAAAAATTTTGTTAAGACAGCTGCATACTCACCCTTCAGTCAGAGCTTGAAGTGTTTGATCTTGCTTATGCAGTGTTCAGAATGAATGGCCTTTAAGATAAGTTGGCATATGCTTTTGGAATTAGGTATTAGGCCAGTGCACTCACTGACACTCAGAAATACATCCAGGGTGGACGAGTGGGTGGGTGATATCAGAAATGATCCAAATCTTCTAGATGTTGTTTAAAATCAGTATCAGTTATGAAGCAGCCCTAGCCCAAAACAACCCCAGCATTTACCAATCTTCACAAAATAGAATTTCAGGGTGGTAGCAAGGAAAGGCATATTTTTCTTTTCAAAACACTATGTTAGAGCATCAGTTATCACTATGAAGATAAATCATAGTTCATCTCCTGCATTTATCAAAGTGCCAGAAACATCACAGACACTCGGTATGTAGTAGATAAATAAATCTCAGTTTTTTTGGAATGTTTGACAGTTGATTCCAGGTAGAGATGATGGATTAAACAACTGCATCTAATTTGATTCCCTCCAGAACCCCACTAAAACCCTCAAGAACGAGAAGAGAGTGAGATGAAGCAATAGCAACAGAATTTTGTAGGCCAGAGAATAGTGATAAAGGACTTAGCAGACCTGAGAAAACCAAATGCTAAGTTAGAGGCATTGCCAAATCATCAGGATACAGAGTGAAGATGAAGAAGGAATAAAATAAGGGAACTAGTTGGAGGCTGGAAACTACTTTAAAAGTAGCAGTACTTATATTCGCGCTCTCTACTCCTTTCTACTGGGTGATCGCCCCTCCTCCGTCCTAACAGATGCAGCGGTTTGTCCACTTTTTAGCCATAGCTGAAGCGGCTAGGGACTCTAGAGAGAAAACTGGGATTAATTAATTAACGCAGGCATGCTAAATGCTCAGATCCTCTCCACTTCCTAAAATGCTGGAAGTCAAGCCTTACCTTCCAAGTGGAAAATTGGAAAAGCCTTCTTAAAGGAATGTGACCAGCCCAAACGGAAAAAAAAAAAATCCCCAAAGATAGTGATAAGGGGTAATATGAAGTAGATAGGGTGTGGGTAGAATTCCCCAACAAAGAGCCTACCCATTTCATCTTACGATAAAGTTCCTGGCCAACAGGTCTTCCCCAAAGCACAGGGCTTCTACTATGAAGCTTTTTGCTGTCTCACCCTTGAATACAAGCAGACAATCAGGATTCCCAAACACCTTAGGAAATCCTCTAACATGAAAGACAACAGAAAGACCTAAATTGCCAGATTGAAAGGACCCACTAAGTGCTCAGCTCAGTGATGGGAAGCAGACCCGTGCAAAGCATGTTATCCTGAAACTTTAGAATGCCAGGCACAAAGACAAAACACCCAAAACTTCTGAAAAGGAAAAGCACAAAGAAGTAGACATCCAGATGGCATCAGGCTTCTCAACAACAACCCTGAAGCTAGAGACAGTGGAGCAACGCCTCCAAATTTCTAAAGGAAAATTATTTTCAGGATAGAATTCTACACCCAGCCAAATGGTTCATCAAGAATAAAGGTAGAAGCCAGGCATGCTGGCACGCAGCAGCTGTCCTAGCCACTTGGGAGGCTGAGGTGGAATTCAAGGCTCAGTGAGCTATGGCTGCATAACTGTGCTTCAGCGTGGGCAATAGAGCAAGACCCTGTATCTAAAAAAAAGGTTTTTAAAAAAGAATAAAGGTAAAATATACATAAATTCAAGGCAGAGTCCAGGCATTCAAGGCTGCACTGAGCTATGACTGCACAACTGTGCTTCAGCCTGGACAATAGAGAAAGACCCTGTCTCTAAAAAAAAGTTTTTTAAAAAAGAATAAAGGTAAAATATACATAAATTCTCAAGAATCTTTTCCTTTCTTAAGAAGCTAAGGTAGGATGTGCTAAATTAAAAAGACAGAGAAAAGAAGAAAGAAGGTATGCACTACAGGAAAACAGAAGATCCCGCTAAGGAAATAGAAGGCAGTCCTGAGGATGATGGTCTACTAGCTGTATATCAGATGTAGAGAGCAACTACTCCAAATTAGAACAATGCAATGCCAAAAAGAAGATGCACCGGCAGAGGCTATCACTAAGATGTCAACCGCCATTTTAGTACTTTTTAAAACCTGCAGATCGAATGCCTGGATGAGCCTAATCCAGGTTGCTGTTTGTATTTGATTTGCCTTATTCATGTTTTGATGGCGTTTCTGTTCGCCTACCCATCTGTCCCCGACTATGACCTACTGCCTGGATAAGCTGAGGACACTCATTAAACCCCACAGAAGTTGTCTTCTTCGCTCTACTCCAGAAGCGGAGATGGGCTTTGGTGAACTTAGAAGCAGAAAATATACAGCAACCCTCTCCCTGACCATAGTCTTGCCAGATGTCCTGCACCCAGGCCGCCTTCCCATTGCTCCAACCTTCGTTAAGTTCTGTTTCCCAGATCTCACCCATGACCTTGCCCACTGATTTCCCCAGAAGTGGCTCTTACACACTTTCATGGAAGTTGAAGCCAGTTTATGGCCCAGAAGTTCTATTCCATTTATCTTCTACAAGATCTTGCTTAATAGTACTTTCATGTCTTTTTTGTATGCATCTGGCTTTGTGCTTGCTGTTCAGTTTCTATATTAATAACCACATACAGTGGTTGACAAAATATTTGAGAAGAAAAGAATAATTTATGGTGATATTCCTTACATATTTCAGTTATGTCCTCTCCTGGAACTGTGGAGATGGCATCCTCAGGGTTGAGCCAACGAGTCGTGGATTGACATGGAAAGAGTCTGTGTTGTAGAAAAGCAGCCTCTATGGGCCATGAGCAGCCAGAGAAAGCATCCATATTCTCTGCCTCTATTTCATGCCCAACTCCATCCCCATTTGGCTGCCAAAATCTCCAATCCAAATTTTCATAGACTGCCAGCTCCTAGACATTTTCCAAGGAAATAAATGACCAAGTGATAGCAGCAATGCTGCCAGACATGGGGGTTTGATAAAGAGAGAAAGATGAATTCAAAATACTGGCCTTGGCCAGGCGCAGTGGCTCACGCCTGTAACCCCAGCACTTTAGGAGGCCGAGGCGGGTGGGTCACTTGAGTCCACAGCCTGGCCAACCATCGCGAAACCCCGTCTCTACTAAAAAATGCAAAAATTAACAAGGTGTGGTGGCGAGTGCCTGTAGTACCAGCTACTCCGGAGGCTGAGGCACAAATATTGCTTGAACCTGGGAGGTGGAGGTTGCAGTGAGCTAAGATTGCACCACTGCACTCCAGCCTGGGTGACAGAGTGAGACTGTCTCAAGAAAACAAAACAAAACAAAACAAACAAAAAAGTACTAGCCTTTCTCATTGCTCTTCCTGGCTACCCGTTGACTCTGCTGCTTAAAACCCTTCCATGGAAAGCCGGGCATGGTGGCTCACACCTGTAATCCCAGCACTTTGGGAGGCTGAGGTGGGCGGATCACAAGGTCACAAGTTTGAGACCAGCCTGACCAACATGGTGAAACCTCGTCTCTACTACAAATACAAAAATTAGCCGGGCGTCGTGGCAAGTACCTATAATCTCAGCTACTCAGGAGGCTGAAGCAGGAGAATCTCTTGAACCCAGGAGGCAGAGGTTGCAGTGAGCCAAGACTGCACCACGGCACTCCAGCCTAGGCCACAGAGCAAGACTGTGTCTCAAAAAAACCAAAACAACAACAACAAAAACCCCCGAAAAACCCTTCCATGGATCTCTATGCTGCATCAATGGGTCTCTCAGCGTGGTACTCACACAGGCTCTTCATAATTTCACACCTGCTTATCCCACCAGCTTCACCTGTTGCCCATACAATCCTTTTCTCTTGGCCACAGCAACATTCCACTATTTGTAAGTCTCTGAATACTGTGTTCATAACTCTCTATTTTGATCATGGCTAGAAATCTCTTTTTAGACCCTCCTCTCTTCTTTGCCTGGTTAATGCCTGCTTGTTTTTAAGACTCAGTTCAGGCAGAACCTCCTCCAGCAAGAATTCCCTGCCCTACCCACAACTCCTTCTCAGCCTGGATTAGATGTGCTTCCTCTGTGCACACCTGAGCCTGTCACACTGTACTGGAAATTCTCTCTTTATCTCTGTTTCGCATAAGACTTAAATCCCCTGAAAAGACAAGGTCTTCCATTTACATGAATCCAGTACCTAGCACCAAGCCTAGCACAGAACAGATAGTCAATAAATATTTGCTGAATGTAATTATTATAGAGCCTGTCATCTACTCTAAAGCTATTATGTTTATATTATTCTAATTTTTTATTTAAAAATAATGTATAGGCTTTATGTATTCTTTATTTATTTATTTATTTATTTATTTATTTATTTATTTATATTTCTGAGACAGGGTCTTGCTCTGTTGCCCAGGCTGAAGTGCAGTGGCACCAACATGGCTCACTGCAGCTTTGACCTCCTGGGCTCAAGTGATCCTCCTGACTCAGCCTCCCAGTTAGCTGGGATCACAGGCATGCAATGCTGTGCCCAGTTAATTTGTAAAATTTTTTTATTTTGAGCCAGGCATGGTGGCTCACACCTGTAATCCCAACACTTTGGGAGGCCGAGGCAGGTGGATCACAAGGTCAGGAGTTCAAGACCAGCCTGGCCAACATGGTGAAACCCTGTCTCTACTAAAAATACAAAAAATAGCTGGTCGTGGTGGCATGTGCCTATAATCCCAACTACTCGGGAGGCTGAAGCAGGAGAATTGTTTGAACCAGGAGGCAGAGTTTGCAGTGAGCCGAGATCACACCATTGCACCCCAGCCTGGGCAAAAGAGCAAAACTCTGTCTCAAAAAAAATTTTCTTTTATACTGTAGAGACAAGGTCTCGCCATGTTGCCCAGGCTGGCCTCAAACTCCTGGACTCAAGCGATCCTACTGCCTTGGCCTCCCAAAGTGCTGGAGTTACAGGTATAAGCCATCAAATCAAGTGGACTTTATTTTTTAGAGCAATTTTAGTAAAAGTGAGCAGAAAGTTCAAAGTTCCCATACACCTGCTGACTTTGCCCCCATAGTTTCCTTTATTACCAACACCATGCATTAATGTAGTAAATTTGTTACAACTGATCAGCCAATACTCATATTATTAATAGCTAAAGTCCACAGTTTACTGTAGGGTTCACCTTTTGTATTGTACATTCTGTGGATTTTAACAAATAGTTACCTTTGTATCACACAGAATAGTGCCCTAAAACTCCACTGTACTCCCTCTCCAGCACCCCCAACCCCTGGAAACCACTGATCTTTTTACTATACCCCTAATTTTGCCTTTTTCAGAATGTCATATAGTTGGAATCGTACAGTATGTAGCCTTATCAGACTGACTTCTTTCACTTAGCAATATGCATTTACATGTTCTCCATGTATCTTTGTGTCACAGTATTACTTTATTTTAATTTAATTTAATTTAATTTATTTATTTATTTATTTAGAGATGGCGTCTAGCTCTGCCACTCAGGCTGGAGTGCAGTGGCACAATCTCAACTTACTGCAGCCTCCACCTCCCAGGTTCAAGTGATTCTCCTGCCTTAGCCTTCCGAGTAGCTGGGATTACAAGCATCCCCATGATGCCCAGCTAATATTTATAGTTTTAGTAGAGAGCGGGTTTTGCCATGTTGGCCAGGCTGGTCTTGAACTCCTGATTTCATGTGATCTGCCCACCTTGGCCTCCCAAAGTGTTGGGATTACAAGCATGAGCCACTGAGCCTGGCCCACACTATTATTTTAAATCTTCAAAATAACTATGCAAGGTAAGTATTTTTACTAAAGGAATACCTGAGATTTGGTGAAGGGAAGTGACAGTGTAGAGGTGGCCAAACTATCAGCAATGTTATACTATCAATCCATTAAATAAGCATTTATTGGGCCCCTCCTTGGTGTCAGGCATAGTGTTTGCCTGGTTTAAAGATCAGTAAGAAGATAATTTCCAGCAGGGCGTGGTGGCTCGCTCCTGTAATCCCAGCACTTGGGAGGCCAAGGCGGGTGGATCACTTGAGGTCAAGAGTTCGAGACCAGCCTGGCCAACATGGTGAAACCCTTTCTCTACTGAAATATAAAAATTAGTTGGGCATGGTGGTGTATGCCTACAGTCCCAGCTGCTTGTGGGGCTAAGCCAGGAGAATGGCTTGAACCTGGGAGATGGAGGTTGCAGTGAGCCAAGATGGCACCATTGCACTCCAGCCTGGGCAACAGAGCCAGACTCCATTTCAAAAAAAAGAATTCCAAATATTGGGCATTTGGTACAATCATCGAATATAGTAAGTGCCCATTAAATGCTAACCATTATTACTTCACTTAGTCCTTACAACAGCTCTGAATGCTAGATGTTGCAATCTTTTTTTTTTTTTTTTTTTTTTTTTTTCTGAGACTGAGGTTCTCTCTTTTTGCCCAGGCTGGAGTGCAATGGCGCGATCTCAGCTCACTGCCACCTCTGCCTCCTGGATTCAAGTGATTCTCCGTGTCAGCCTCCGGAGTAGCTGGGATTACAGGCGCACGCCACCACACCTGGCTAATTTTTTGTATTTTTAGTAGAAACAGGGTTTCACCATGTTAGCCAGGTTAGTCTCAAACTCCTGACCTCAGGTGATCTGTCCACCTCAGCCTCACAAAGTGCTGGGATTACAGGTGTGAGCCACCACGCCTGGCCTGGATATTGCTATCTCTTACTTTACTGATCAATAAACAGTTCAGAGCAGTTAATTAACTTACTGAAAAATCACAGGATGAGGAAGTGAACCTGAGTTTGTCCAAAGTCCATCTTTTCTCTTCATTCCTGCTATCTTAGCCCAGGTGGAGACATTAAAGAGAAGGCTGTGTTGAGGACAGTGACCAGCAGAGGGTGGGGAGGGGACCAGTGGGCAGTGGATGCTGGTCATGGCCAGGCTATGAGGGGCCTGCAAGTACTAACATTCGTAAAATGTGTCAGTCCCACTAATTTGCTCATGATATTTAGCTCTAAGAATTGCTGAAGCTGAACATTCCCTTTGGAATGCACAGAATAAGACAAGTTCTGTGCAAGACATTTTTGGTCTTGCTAAGGTCAATGTGGTGGGTTTGTTGCTGAGGAAGAGTTCTGACAATTACTATGGAGACACTACATAAGCAGAGGTAAGCAAAAATGTTTCTCTTTCAGAAGCAAAATTAGAGGGAAGCACAGTAATCAAGATTCCATACATAATAAGTTTTGTGAATAAACACCAATTCAAACAGAAGGTTCAGAAAATAATGTTGAAATTGAACAAGTCCTTAAAGAAGACCCACTCACTCTTTTCCCCCAGATTGTTGGACTGCTTACAAATGAGGACATTTCCTTTCATCATCCTATGGCCTCTTTATTTTGAGAAATATAAATAAATAGAACATTTATCTTTGATCTCTATTACACCCTTGAAAACATCATATGATTTAAAGTGAAGGAGCAGTATGCTATTTGTACTCTACTAGGGGAAGAAAATATTATTTCCAGCTAGCTTTTTAAATAATACATTTGGTATTGATTTTAATATAACAGAAAATGCATTAGCATTGAGTTTCAATTAAGAACAATTCAAGAACATTATCAATACCTATTTAATCTGATATATTTTAAAGTATAACTTTGATTAAAGCAAACCAAAAGAGGCCTTTTTTTTTTTTTTTTAGACAGAGTCTTGCTTTGTCACCCAGGTTGGATTGCAGTGACAGGATCTTGGCTCACTGCAACCTCCGACTCCTGGGTTCAAGCCATTCTCCTGCCTCAGGCTCCTGAGTAGCTGGGAATACAGGTGCATACCACCACGCCCGGCTAATTTTTGCATTTTTAGTAGAGACAGAGTTTCACCATGTTGGCAAGGCTAGTCTCGAACTCCTGACCTCAAGTGATCCACCCGCCTCGGCCTCTCAAAGTGCTGGGATTACAGGCATGAGTCACCATGCCCAGGTCATTTTAATAGCATATCTTCTTGTTCCCATAATAAAAACTTACATATTTTCTGCCAATATTATTTACTTACTTAACCAGTTTTTATTGAGGACCTACTCTGTGCCTAGTTTGGTGTCAGGCACTAAGAATGCAGTCATGATAAAGGCAAACACAGTCCCTGCACTGGTGGAGTTTACAGTCTGGTAATAGCAGAAAATTATACCAAAGGGTTCAAGTTAGACGTTTTTATTATTACGTTGCAATAGGTTTGCACTGGTGAGTGCATAGAACACTGCCTCTCAAAGTTTACTGTGCATGTGAATCACCTGGGGATCTTATTAAAATGTAGAGTCTGATGCAATGGGTCTGGGGTGGAGCTGATATTCTGTGTTTAAATAAGCTGCTAGGTAATGCTGACGCTGCTGGCCCATGGACCACATTTTGTAGCAAGGGCATACAATATTAATATGAAAGATGGTAAGAAGTAATACTAAGATGTAAGGCATAGAGTAAGATTAGTAATTTTTCTTTTCTGGAGGTATAGAGCACTTGGTAATATTTTGGTGAATGACATGCATCTATGGACAATTACACCAGATAAGTGTGAAATGTTCACAAGGGGAGGTAGAAAGTGGCATAGGGGCTAAAGAGAGGAGAAACAGGAGTTAGGTTGGGGAGAGGAGGGGGTTCGGGAGATGCTTCCTAAGGAAGGCAGAGTCTCTAGTTGAGCCAGGAAGATGTGGAGGATGTTTACCAGTGGAGCAGAGCAGGATAGTGTTGCAGGCTGAGGGCTGAGCATTGGTGTTGGTGTTTTTTGGTTTTGTTTGTTTTTATTTTGGGGGGTTTTTTTGGTTGTTGTTGTTTGCTTTTTGAGATGGAGTCTCACTCTGTCACCAGGCTGGAGTGCAGTGGCAAGATCTTGGCTCACTGCAACCTCTGCCTCCTGGGTTCAAGCGATTCTCCTGCCTCAGCCTTCTGAGTAGCTGGGATTACAGGCGTGTGCCACCATGCCCAGTTAATTTTTGTATTTTTAGTAGAGACAGGGTTTCACTATGTTGGCCAGGATGGTCTTGATCTCCTGACCTCATGATCTGCCTGCCTTGGCCTCCCAAAGTGCTAGGATTACAGGCGTGAGCCACCGCGCCCCGCTGGTGTTGGAGTTTTTGTAGGTCAGCATAGAGACCAGCTAGTGGTCCTGTTTGGCAGCTCTTCCATTCAGGGAAGCAGGAAAGATAAGGCCATAAAATAGAGAACCCCCAGCAAGGCCAACCTCAGCATTCCTACGCATGGACCCAAAGACCCCTCATTTTCTCTGAATACGTAACACGCAATACCTTGCTTTATTGCTGAGTGCTCTGTGTGGTGTCCAGTTCAGGCATCTCTGTGTTCCAGCTCCTCTGGCTACTGTCTGATACCTGCGGGCCCCTATTATTTCCCAGTACAGCGCTTTTCTCTTTTTCTCTGTCATGGCACTTTTGGGGCAGTATATCTGCTAATAGATTTATTTGCATTGGCCCCAAGAATCCTTTTGTGACCTGTTGCTTTGGGTACTCTGTTGAGTTCTGCTGTCATCACCAGAATACCTGTCAAGACTGGTCCCAGGCCAGGTGTGGTGGCTGACACCTGTAATCCCACTACCTTGGGAGACAGAGGTAGGAGGATCACTTGAGCCCAGGAGGTCAAGTCTGCAGTGAGCTGTGATCATGCCACTGCCCTCCAACCTGAGCAACAAAGCAAGACCCTGTCGAAAGAAAGAAAGAAAGAAAGAAAGAAAGAAAGAAAGAAAGAAAGAAAAGAAAGAAAGAAAGAAAAAGAAAGAAAGAAAGAAAGAAAGAAAGAAAGAAAGAAAGAAAGAAAGAAAGAAAGAAAGAAAGAAAGAAAGAAAGAAAGAAAGAAAGAAAGAAAGAAAGAAAAAGAAAGAAAGAAAGAAAGAAAGAAAGAAAGAAAGAAAGAAAGAAAGAAAGAAGAAAAAAGAAAGAAAGAAAGAAGGAAGGAAGGAAGGAAGGAAGGAAGGAAGGAAGGAAGGAAGGAAGAAAGAAAGAAAGAAAGAAGAAAGAAAGAAAGAAAGAAAGAAAGAAAGAAAGAAAGAAAGAAAGAAGAGAGAAAGAAAAGAAAGAAAGAAAGAAAGAAAGAAAGAAAGAAAGAAAGAAAGAAAGAAAGAAAGAAAGAAAGAAAGAAAGAAAGAAAGAAAGAAAGAAAGAAAGAAAGAAAATTGAAAAGAAAAGACTGGTTCCACATTCCTACAGCAACTGACTTGCTGCTGCCCCTCTCAAATGGGCATTGGCTCTCCCATTCACCTGATCTTCCCAGCTCCTCATTGTCTTGCTCAGTTATATTATCTTGATCCTTGAAGGCATTTGAGGTTGCAGTCTGATTCAAATGGGGGACAAAACAAACAAGGAGTCAAAGATAGAGTAGTAAGGAGGAGCCATTAGGAGCTATGTCTGCCTTATTCACTTCCGTATCCTCAATGCCTCAGATAGTACCTAATTCATAACAGGAGTTCAACAAATCTCAGCTGGCTTTTAAATACAGATTTTGTATAATTGTATTTCACTGATTTTTAAGACATTATGAATTCAGAAAAGCACTCTGTTTAGGAAATGTGTTAGGTTGAAGAACTTTCTCAACTGACAAATTTTGAAGGTAGATGAGATAATGTTTGTGGTAGATGGATTTCTAAAATGATCCCCAACAATCCTCATCCTTCTGACTGTGGGTGGAACCTGAGAATATAATGAGACAGCACTACTACAATTATGCTATGTTGTGTGAAGATTATTTGGGATGGGCCTAACATAGACATATGAACCCTTTAAAAGCAGAGAATTTTCTCTAGATGGTTGCAGAAGATGAAGCCGGGATTCAAAGCACAAGAAGGATTCAGTGTACCATTACTGACTTGAAGATGGAGGTGCCACGTAGAAAGAACCCGAGAGTGGCTGCTGGGAGCCGAAAGCCAGCAAGAAAATGGTAACTTCAGTCCCACAACCATGAGGAAGTGAATTCTGCCAGCCACTTGAATGAGCGTGGAAACAGATTATTCTAGTCCAGATAAGAGCCTGCCTTAGGCCACACCTTGATTTTGGCTTTGTGAGACTCTAACCAGAAACCTATTTGACCCAGCCTAGGCAGAACTGTGAGCTAATGAGTGGATGCTGTATTAAGCTGCTAAATTTGTAGTAATTTTGTATAAGGCAATAGAAAACTAATATAATGCTTTATACCTCAAGGAAGCTTACAGTGTATATGTACACATGTATACATATGTATTTATCATGTATTCACATGGTATGTGCATTTAACTTGTCTGTATTCTACTATATGTACTAGAGAAAAAGAAAGGAGAGAACAATAATTTAAACAACATGAACAATAACCCTACCTCAATTATCCCATTCTATAAGCTATCAGCAATATCAGACAGAACGCACTCTCTTCTTGTAACACATTCTTCACATTGCCTAATGAAAAGCCTCCTTTTTTGGTTCTCCTCCCACCTCACTGGACACTTCTTTTCACGCCTTTGCAGATTTCTCTTTATCTTTCCTAATTCTAAACATTCCTACATACACTACACATACACATTACCTGACATGGTGGCATAAACAATGTATATATACAGTTCTTTATAGGCAATTGAAAACTATCCAAGGAACCAGGTTCAGTGGCTCATGCCTGTAATCTCAGAACCTTGAGAGGCTGAGGCGGACAGACCACTTGAGGTCCAGAATTTGAGATCACAGCCTGGTCAACATGATGAAACCCCGTCTCTACTAAAAATCCAAAAATTAGCCAGGCGTAGTAGCACACACCTATAATCCCAGCTACTCAGGAGGCTGAGGCAGGAGAATCCCTTGAACCCAGGAGGTGGAGGTTGCAGTAAGCCAAGATAGCACCAGTGCACTCCGGCCTGGGAAACAGAGCAAGACTCTATCTCAAAAAATAAATAAAAAGCTATTCAAAGGTAATTTTTTGACTATTCCTTGCTTAAGAAGAAACTTCGCTTTATCAGTTTTTCTCATCTAAAATTGGGAGGCACCCAGCTATTTCAGTATGAAATCAAGAGGAGTAGTGAATTAACCTTGCCTTCGCATTGGATTTCTGCATTAACTCTGAACCTGTGCTGTCCAATCAGTCACATGTAGGGATTTAAATTTAAATTTTAATTTTAATTAATTAAAAATAAATAAAATTTAAAATTTAGTACTTCAGCTGCACTAGCCACATTTCAAGTGTCCAATAGTCAATGTGCTCCTTGCTGCCACATTAGAAAACACAGATATAGAGCATTGCCATCATCACAGGAAGTTCTATTGGACCATGAAAAGACCTATACCTTTAATTGCCATTTGGTCTGCTCCACTTAAATATCCTAAACTCATTGCTCTCCCCCAGAGGAGATTTTGCAAAGAAGTGATGTGAAAAGTGCCTTCTTTGGGATCAAATTGTCTGAGTTTGAATCCAACTCTATTGTTTGCAGGCTCTGTGATCTTAGGGGGGTTATTTATCTGTGCCTCAGTTTCCTTTTCTGCACCTCAGTTTCCTTTTCTGCAAAGTGGGAATAATCACAGGAACTATCCCTTAAAGTTGTTGTGAAGATTAAATGATATAATTTATATAATGTACTTAAAATAGTACCTAACTCTTAAGTATTGAATAAATTTAGCTATTGTGTTTTGTATTAGTATTATTTTAGAGACCAAATTGGGATTCATCACACTTCATTTATCTGAAGATTCATGACATTTATTATTTCTGGACAATTTTCAGTCATTATCTTTTCAAATGTTGCCTTTCCTCAGTTCTTTTCTCTTTTCCGTTCTAGAATTCTGGTTGGACAGTCATTGTACCTTATCATTATATCTCTATAACTCTTATGTCAGTTTCCTTTTCTGTAAGATGACGATACAAACACTATCTACCTCATGGAGTTTGTGTTAGGATTAAGTGAGTTGAGCTATGTAAAACACTTAGAATGGCATCATATGTGTGCCAACTATTATTGACACTCTGGTTTAGCTCCTTATTTATTTTTGGCCCTTGGAGATTTCCCTCAATTCATTAGAGATATTTTGTAATAATTTAGTCCACTCTATAAGATCAAAAGTTATTCCAGACTCTCTTTCTTTTTTTAGACGGAGTCTTGCTCTGTCGCCAGGCTGGAGAGCAGTGGCGCGATCTCGTCTCACTGCAACCTCCGCCTCCTAGGTTCAAGCGATTCTCCTGCCTCAGTCTCCCATGTAGCTGGGACTACAGGTGCACGCCACCATTCCCGGCTAATTTTTTGTATTTTAGTAGAGATGGGGTTTCACCAGGTTGGCCAGGATGGTCTCGATCTCCTGACCTCGTGATCTGCCCGCGTTGTCCTCCCAAAGTACTGGGATTACAGGCATGAGCCACCCTGCCCGGCCCAGATTCTCTTTTTGTTGCAAGCATGACATACACAGTTTCTATTGTTTGATACACTTTCTTTCCCTCTTAGCTCCCTTCATGACTGTTTAAGACACAATTTAATGTCTGTATTAGTTTGAAATATATTAAGTATGTAACAGAAAACCCAAAATAAGCATATCTTTAAAAAGTAGAAGTTTCTTTTTTTCCCCCATAAATGAAGTCTAGAAGTATGAGGCCCATAGCAGATATGCCTTCTCCCAAGAGTCCAGTCTTTTTTCAGTTTCTCAAAATTTGGCCTTCTTGAGATCCAAGATAACTGTTCTAGTTCCAGCTATTACATCCAAATTCTAGTCAACAGAGGAAAGGGCTAAAGAAGAAATGCCTCTTCCCTTTAATACATTCCTGTAAAGTCATTCGTACCATTTCCTACGGCCAGAACATAATCACATGGCCATGCGTAACGCCATGGGACACTGGAGAATGTCGTCTCTATTCTTGACCACCCACCAAATGCCAAGGAGATAACAGATATTGGGGGAAACGAGCACTTTTTGCCACAATGCCTCTTCTATGTTCCCTCTAAGAGTGTGTATCCTCCCTATCTTGTTCACCTCTGGGGTGAATGACTTGGCCTGGTTTACCTGGGGCTTTTATGGAGTTAGCACTGAAAGTCTTGTGTCTCAAAACCTCCCAAACACACATCAGTCCTGGGCAAACTGGGATGATTGGCCACCCTGCATCACCTCTACCATGGATCGTATCACACCATGAGCTCCTTAAGGACAAATCTGTGTCTATTCACTGTCATATCTTTAGTATCTCACACAGGGCTGCACGTACAGGATGTATTCAATAAATAGCAAATATGTGGTGCTTCTATATGCCAGGAGCTGTTCTAAGGGTTTTATGTATATATCATGAGTTGAATTTTGTTCCCTCAACATTCCTATGTTAATGTGCCAGTACCTCAGAAGGTGACCCTATTTAGTATAGGGTTGCTGCCAATGTGACTGTTTAGTATAAAGTCATACTGAAATAGGGTGGGGCCCTAGTCCCATATGACTGGTGTCTATATAAACAGGGGAAATTTGGACGCAGAGACAAGCATGCAGGGAGAACGTCATGTGAAGATTTGAGTTAAAAAGCCAAGATTAAAAAGATTTGAGTTAAAAGCAAAGGACCTACCAGAAGCTAGAAGAGAAGCCTGGACCAGATCCTTCCCCAGAGCCTTCGGGGGAACAGGACCCTCCCAGCACATTGATCTTGGACGTGTAGTCTCCAGAACTATGAGAAAATAAATATCAGTTGTTTAAGCCACTCAATTAGTGGTACTTTGTTACGGCAGCCTCAGCAAACCAATGCAACATATTAACTCATTTTAATCTTTACAGCTTTCTTGTGAGATAGCTATTATTATCCTCATTTTACAGTTGAAGAAATTGAGGCACACAGCAGTTAAGAAAACCAAAGAGTGCCAAGGAGGCATCAAGAGACAGTGATAAAGGCAAACTGACAGAGAGAAGGGAAGAAGAAAGGGGAAAAACTTAAAAAACTTAAAAGACGGACAGGAATCAAGAGAAAGAAAGAAAGAAAAATAGTGAAGGAAAAGGATTAAAACTTGACCTGCCACGACCTTCTAAGAACATTAGAAGCTCTAGGTCACTATATAAACCATTAACATTTTCTTTTTCAGATGTGTCACTAACATTTTTCTTTTTAGATGAGTCTGAAGAACTCTTCGAAATGAAGGAGTAAGGAAATGCTCCCTCGTTTTTGACACTTGCAGGTGTTTTATTATATTTCAAACCTGAAGCTACAGCTCTTAAGAGCCCTGGTCTTGATTTTGCAATATAGGCTTCATTTTTATTTGAGAGAAAGGACTAATAACAACATGTTTTATGAATGTAACTTTGAGAAGTTTAGAATTTATGTTCACATGCTTTATAGATTTGTTTTTGATGGGTGAAATAACACTTTAAAAAGTTTTGGCTGGGTGTGGTGGCTCATGCCTGTAATCCCAGCTCTTTGGGAAGCCAAGGCAGGCGGATCATGAGGTCAGGAGTTCAAGAGCAGCCTGGCCAACATGGTGAAACTCCGTCTCTACTAAAAATACAAAAAACAGCAGGGTGTGGTGGCATGTGCCTGTAGTCCCAGCTACTCAGGAGGCTGAGGCAGGAGAATCACTTGAACCTGGGAAGCGGAGGTTGCAGTGAGCCAAGATCATGCCACTGCACTCCAGCCTGGGCAACAGAGCGAGATTCCATCTCAAAAAAAAAAAAAATGTTTTATTTGTTATACTTCTTACCTCTAGTTTATATATGTGTATTCCTGCTGAAGGCATAAATGAAGTGCAAAATCAGAGGCAATACCCTGAGAATATGAAGTTTAATCTTCCAGAATGCAGTATACACATTGTATCAGAGACCTTTACATGGTGCTGTATCTCCAGTCAGAATCTGTAAATCTGGGATCTGAGGGGTGGACCCAGGATTGGCTGCAGTTACAATCACTCCCAGTGGCCTACTGGGGACGTTTTGCTTCCGGGGCTCCATAGGGTTAGAGGTCCTGTTGCCAGCAGGGGTGCATGCTCACCAGAGGACGCAGCAAAGGTCCCATTGATTACAAACTATGGATGCCATCTGGGCACTGAGTTTCTTGTGACTGGGGCCAGCAGGTAAGAAGACTAACCATCTTGGCAAAAATAATAACTCTGATCAACAGTGGGAGGTAAGACTGATCTTACACAATGGGAAGAGGAGACATATGCATGGAACTCAGGATGACCCATTTGGGTGCTTCTTGGTTGTTGGTTCTCCCTTGATAGATCATAACTGTGAACAGGTAAGTGAAGCAACTCCCACCTGAGAAGGATATGATCACTAGGGGCTAAGAAAACTCAATAATGAAGGTTTGAGTCATACCACTAGATAAGCCGCCAAGACCAGCAGAGGTGGTGGCTGGGAGCAAGAGGAATTTAGATGGAGGGTGGAGAAGGGAGACTATACTGGAGGCCCTGAGACCAACTGCTGTGATGGAGGGTAACCTGAGCTATTCCCTGAACATGTATGGGAAAGAAGATTTGCATGATACAAGGAATAGATCTGCATGAAAGCTGAGGCAGACACTGACGCTAGGAACTGTCAGCATACTGATATAGCATACCATATTCAGCATACCTGGGCAGCAAGGCTTTGTTGGAGGGAGATTTGAGTGGTACATCTCTTTATGTCTCCAACAGTGTCTGCCTCAGCTTTCATGCAGTCAAAGTCAATGACTGAGCAAGGTGGTGATTCAAGGGTCCACCTATTTACATTAAAAGTGGAATTCTGATCTTTATTCTAGAGCTTCCTGTTGGACTAGCAGAGGCTTTGTCAGGTCTGCATAGGGGTATGACAGTTCCCCTTGACCAATCTTTCTGTCTCCCTTGCTCCTTTCACAGGTGTTACCCTCTAAACTTTTGTACTAGAACTCTCTTTCAGCCCACTGGTTCCTGGAGAATCCCAAACCAGCACATGCTGCATAGCAAACAATCACAAAGCCTCACTGACATAAAACAGTAAGCACTTCTTACCACAGACGCGTTTACAGGCCAGGCGGCAGTGGTTTGAGTCTTAGCTGGATCACTCAGGTGTCTGTGGTCATTTGTTGGTTAGATAAGCATTTCTGTTGATCTTAACTGGGTTCTTTCACATGTGTGGGAGTTGGTTGGCTACATGCTGGTCTAAAAAGCCTCAACTGGGACAGCTGACCTTTCCTTCACATAGTGTTGCATTCTTTAGCTGGCTCACGTTGGCTTGATCACATGGTGGTGGAAGGCATCTGATACGGTTTGGCTCTGTGTCCCACCCAAATCTCGTGTTAAATTGTAATTCCCAATGTTGGGGGAAGGACCTGGTGGGAGGTGATTGGATCATGGGGGCAGATTTCCCCCTTGCTGTTCTCATGATAGTGAGTTCTCATGAGATTTGGTTGTTTGAAAGTGTGAGCACTTCCCCCTTCATCCATCTCTCTCTCTCTCTCTCTCTCTCTCTCTCTCTCTCTCTGTCTCCCCCTCTCCCTCTCGCTCTCCCTCTCCCTCTCCTGCTGGCCATGTGAAGATATACTTACTTCCCCTTCACCTTCTGCCATGATTTTAAGTTTCCTGGGGCCTCCCCAGCCATGCTTCCTGTACAGCCTGCAGAACTGTGAGTCAATTAAACCTCTTTTCTTATAAATTATCCAGTCTCAGTAGTTCCTTATAGCAATGTGAGAGAACAGACTAATACATCATCCAAGAGAACAAACTGAAGCAAACAAGGCCTCTTCAGGTCTAGACTTGGAATTCACATACTGTCTTTTCTGCCATATTCTATTTGGCCAAAGCAAATCTAAGGGCCAGCTCAGCTTCGTGGAGACAGGAAACCCCATTTTTTTTGTGTTTACTTTTTAGAGTCAGGGTTTCACTCAGCTACCTAGGCTAGAGTGCAGTGGTACAATCATAGCTCACTGCAGCCTCAAACTCCTGGGCTTAAGTGATCCTCTTGCCTCAGCCTCCTGAGTAGCTGGAATTTGGAACCACTTCTTGATGAAGAAGATGCAAATGTACATTAGAAATGTATGAATAAAGGGGGGCATAAAGATTTTGGAACAGTTTTGCAATAATCTGCCACAGGGAGAATTTGCTAAAGTGGACAAACAGAATTATAGTGGACAAACAGAAATTATGGACAAACAGCACTGGACAAACAGAAACTATAGCTATCTCAATCTATTATACTGTACTTTTAGCTTTTCATTTATTTTTATTTTTATTTTTAATATGGGTTCTCCCTGTGTCACTCAGGCTGGAGTGCAGTGGCAAAATTATAGCTCACTGCAGCCTCCAACTTCTGGGCTCAGTCAGTCAGTCTCCCAACTCAGCCTCTTGAGTAGTTGGGACTACAAGCACATGTCATCAGGCCCAACCAATTTTTTCTTTTTTAAATAGAGATGGCATCTCACTATATTGCCCAGTCTGGCCTTGAACTCCTGCCCTTAAGCAATCCTTCCACCTTGTCCTCCCAAAGCATCGGGATTACAGGTGTGAGCCATGGAACCCAACCTGCTTTTATTTTTTTTAATGAAAAATTAAAGGCAAATAGAAAATATGGAGAATAATATAATAACCACTCATGGACTCACTCTCCTACTTTAATCTTAAAATTCTGTCACGTGAAGAGCTAAAACTTTGGACATGCTGTAGTTTTAAAATCCATTGTATATCCCTGGCCTTCCTTCTTTTTTCTCCATTGAAGTCTGCAACTGTAAACTTTTAACTCCAGATAGTTACTTTTTAAGTTAAAAGCCTTGAGACTCATGCCTTCTGGTGATTCAGCAAGAAAAAATTGGAATTATGTTCATTCAGTCATTAAACAAATATTTATTGTGCTTCTATATGCTAAACACTGTACCACATATATATTTATATAGTATATTCTTACTTTTTATAGTGTTCTATTTGCAGACCATTTTGCTTCAGGTAAGATTATATATCTAAAGTGAGAAACCAAGAACATTGCCCTTTAAAATGGGGGCCCTTTTTCAATATCTCTTACAAAAAAATTCTTATACCTTCAAGCTTTGAGGGTGAATCTTGTTTTACTCTTAGGATGTAAATTTTCTTTCCAAGTTTCTTATCACTTTCCTTCTATGGGTTTGGCTCTTGTTGTGTCAGTTGGGTGGGTAGGATGTTTGAGCATGTTTATTTAGTTACTAGTTGGCCACACCTTTAGTTTGATTTCATATGATTACATTGTTCTGGCTTGTAACTTCTATCTGGTTTCTCTTCCTCAGTATGATGACTTCAGAGTGCAGTCCTCTCCCTGGTTTGTTTTCTGTGCTTTTGCAGGGAACTAGTTATATCTTTTTAAAAAACAGCTTTATTTAGATATAATTCACGCACCCAAAATGTATCCCTTAGTATATTTACAAAATTGTGCAACCACCACCACTTCTGATTTTAGGATATTCTGATCACCTCAAAAAGAAACCTTATACCCATTGGCCATCACTCCCCATTCTCCCCTCCCCTGCAACCACCAACCTACATTTTGTCTCTATGGATTAGCCTATTCTGGACATTTCACATAAACAAGATCATAGGAATCTTTTGTCTCTGGCTTCTTTAACTTGGCATAATGTTTTCAAAGTTCATCCTTTTTTTTTTTTTTTTTTTTTTTTTTTTTTTTTTTGAGACAGAGTTTCACTCTTGTTGCCCAGGCTGGAGTGCAATGGTGGGATCTCAGCTCACTGCAACCTCCGCCTCCTGGGTTCAAGTGATTCTCGTACCTCAGTCTCCCGAGTAGCTGGGATTACAGGCATGTGTCACCGTGCCTGGTTAATTTTTGTATTTTCACTATAGAGATGGGATTTCACCATGTTGGCTATGGTTGGCCAGGCTGGTCTGGAACTCCTGACCTCAGGTGATCCACCCACCTCATCCTCCCAAAGTGCTAGAATTACAGATGTGAGCCACTGCACCTGGCCTAATTGGGTTTTTAAACAACTATTGTTGAGTTGTTTTTTATATGTTCTGAATATAAGGTCCTTATTAGATATATGATTTGAAAATATGTTCTCCCCTTCTGTCTTTTCACTTTATTAATCGTGTCCTTTGAAACACGAAAGTTTTAAATTTTGCTAAGTCCAATTTATTTTTTCCTCTGATATTTTTGTATTTTGGTATCATATCTAAAAAATTATTTTTTAAACCATGGTCACAGAGATCTAATCCTATGTTTTCTTTGAAGAGTTTTATAGTTCTAGTTCTTATGTTTAGGTCTATGATCCATTTTGAGTTAATTTTTGCACATGGGATGAGATAGGGGCTGAAATTCATTCGTATGCATGTGGATATCCAGTTGTAAAGACAATTCCTTCCCTGTTGAATTATGTTGGCACCCTGTCCAAAGTTATATCTTTATTGAAGGACTTACCAAGTTTTGTCTCATTTTGTGGTAAACTGGATAGACCTTCCTGTCTCATTGGAGGACAGGGAATCTGTTTTGTTCTTTTGTAATGAGAAGACATATGTGAAAAGCACCTACCGTAGGATCTGATAATGGATATTTCTTTCCTTTTTTTGAGTCTCCCAACAGCACCTAGCATGGTGCTTGGCACACAACAGTTACCATAAATGTTTGTTAATTGTAGAGTGGGCTTGGGCATGCACCACCCACCCACCACAAAAATGTGGATTCCCAAAGCTCTAATTGGCTGGGAAACCCAGAACAACTTTCAGGCCTTTCCAAATTAAGACTCAATGGCCGGGCGCAGTGGCTTATGCCTGTAATCCCAGCCCTTTGGGAGGCTGAGGTGGGTGGATCACTTGAGGTCAGGGGTTTGAGAACAGCCTGGCCAACATGATAAAACCCCATCTCTACTAAAAATAGAAAAATTAGCTGGGCATGGTGGTGCATGCCTGTAAACCTAACTACTCAGGAGCCTGAGGCGGGAGAATCCCTTGAACCCGGGAGACTTAGGTTGCAGTGAGCCGAGATCCCGCCACTGCACTCCAGCCTTGGCAATAGAGTGAGGCTCTAGTCTCAAAAAAAAAAAAAAAAAAAAAAAAAAAAAAAAAAAAAAGACTCAATGATAGTAGAAACTGACTCCAATGGCTTAATGAAATGGTACCGTTGGTTAAGGTAGGGGCTTCTAAATTATTCATCCCTGAAGGGAAGTGACAAATAAGGTTTCACTTACCAAACACTTAAAACAACCCTAAAGGTCCAGAACCTTTGTTTTGTTGTTGTTGGCTTAATTTCCAGTTCTCTAAGTGTCTACTTATTTAATCGCTTATGCAGTAATAAAGTTTTAACTTGTGGATTTGACCTCAATTCCACAGAATCGATTGTGGTTCTTATCTTCTTAAAAGCGGAAAGATTTTCTCAGGCGGCAACAGCCACTACTGAAAAGGCAAAGAAACGGCACTCAGGTGTGGCAGGCAATTCTATTTTCAGTGACCCTTTTCTCTCTTTCTTTTTCTCTCCTACCTGCTGAACATTAGGAGCTGTCATACTGTCTCAGAAATAGAGCAAGACGCCAAAGATAAAGGCCTGTTCATCGCACTCAGGAGTTTCCTAAGGTTTCATGTCCAGGTAATATTTCTGCCTGCTACTTGGGTATCTTCTGGTGAAATTCCAGAATCTGTTCCTCTCTGTGTGAAAGGAGGTACGTGTACCTACTGAACCTAAGATGTGTATTATACAGGTACACACAATTTTTGTTACACGGTTCTTTCCAGCTTTGAAAAACTTTCTTAGGGGCAGCTCACACAGCTAAGTGCTTCAAATGACAGTTTCTTACTCCAGAGCCAGTGCTCTCTCCACTTCTCCTAATTGCCTGTCTACAAATAATCACATATGGGTCTCCTTAACACATTTTCTTCCTGTTCTTCTGAGAATTGTAGCCATATCCTAGCCCTAAACGAACTGGAATACAGTGAGGCTTGATTTATTATTAAACATTTTTATTAGACTTTTTTTTTTTTTTTTTTTTTTTTTTTTTTTTTTTTTGAGACAGAGTCTTGCTATGTCGCCCAGGGTGGAGTGCAGTGGCCGGATCTCAGCTCACTGCAAGCTCCGCCTCCCGGGTTTTTACGCCATTCTCCTGCCTCAGCCTCCCGAGTAGCCGGGACTACAGGCGCCCACCACCTCGCCCGGCTAGTTTTTTGTATTTTTTAGTAGAGACGGGGGTTTCACCGTGTTAGCCAGGATGGTCTCGAACTCCTGACCTCGTGATCCGCCCGTCTCGGCCTCCCTAGTGCTGGGATTACAGGCTTGAGCCACCGCGCCCGGCCCTTTTTTTTTTTTTTTTTTTTGAGAGGGAGTTTCGCTCTGTCTCCCAGGCTGGAGTGCAGTGGCACTATCTCAGCTCACCGCAAGCTTCAGTCTCCTGTCTCAGCCTCCAAAGTAGCTGGCACTACAGGCACCCGCCACCACGCCCGGCTAATTTTTTTTTTTTTTGTATTTTTAGTAAAGACGGGGTTTCACCGTGTTAGCCAGGATGGTCTCTATCTCCTTACCTCGTGATCTGCCCGCCTCGGCCTCCCAAAGTGCTGGGATTACAGGCGTGAGCCACCGCGCCGGTCTTATTAGACTATTTTTAAGAACAGTTTTAGGTTCACAGCAAAGCTGAGCTAAAGGTACGGAGATTTCCCATGTACCCTCCCTGCTCCCACACATGCATAGCCTTCCCCATTATCAACACCCCCACCAGAATGCCACAGTTGCTACAACTGATGAACCTACATTGACACCTCATAATCACCCAAAGTCGATAGTTTACATTGGGGTTCACTCTTGGTTTTGTACATTCTATGAGCTTGGACAAAGGCATCCGCCATCACAGAATCATACGCATAGTAGTTTCACTGCCCTAAAAATCCTCTGTGCTCCAGCAAGGCTAGATTTTTAAGGGCGAAAAGAGAGGGAAAGAAAAAAGTTTGCATCGCAGAAGCTCGACCCAACACCAAGCCAAGTTTGCTCCAAAGTTCAGCAGCTCCCAGCTGTGCCATCTCTCCCCGTTCGGCCCCGGTCCTCTTTTTGTTTAAGTGTCAAACAAATGGGTTTCCTGTTGACACTGGAATATCGTGAAAAAGCAGGAAGACGCCAGGCCACCTCCTCTTTCCCCTCTTCCTATCCCGTTTATTTATTTTGCATACGTTTGTTTGGGTCGAGCGGGTGTTTCTAGCGTGTGTGGCCATGGGGCGGCCTTAGGGGCCGGTAACCCCTCCCTGAGGAGGCGAGGCCAGGCCCGAACCCGCCCGATCCGCGGTGGAGCTCTGCGGGGCGGGGAAGGGAAAGAGGAAGGGGGAAGAGAGCGGGAGTGGGAGTGGGAAAGGCCAGGGATTGAGAGGCCGCCGGGACGCCGCAAGGAGGCGGGGAATCGGCTCGGCCCGCGCCCGGCCGCTGCCGGGCCGGCTGCAGGTGGAGTTCGCGGAGGTGGCCATTTCCACAGCCGCCGCCGACGCCTCCTCTCCGGGAGCCGCCTTCCCCCCGGCCCGAGGGCGGTGGCGTGGGGCCGGGTGCCCGCGTTCTAGGGCGCCGGGGCCGCAGCTCGCCGGCCATCCCGCGGCTGCGCCCCGCGCCTCGCCCATGGCTGAGGGCCGGCGGCGGGAGGACGAGGAGGAAGAGCTACGCGAGCGCCGCGAGCTTGGTGGCCAGCGCCGCGCCCGGGGCCGTGCGCTCTCGGGCCACTCGGCCGCAGGTGAGAGGCGCGGGCGCGGGGAACGGGGCGGCGGGGACCCGGAGCAGCGCGCTCTGGGGCCGCTCGGGTCCGCCCCACACAGCGGCTGCTCCTTCACGCGCCGGGATGGGACCGGCTTTAACTCTCGGAGGCCAGACTCGGGAAGGGTGGCCTTTCCATCGCCATCCACACTTTCCGGCCGAGCCCGAGGAAATTCAGACCCGTCTCTGACTGCTAGTGGTCGTGCAGCTGAAACTCCAGATTTTCCGTGCACACTACATCCAGGAGCTGCTGGCTTGGGACTTGTGGCCTAGGTGATGACTTATCTCTGGATGAGTCAGAGGCCAGTGGCCGTCTCGGTGGTCAGCGACCCCTCCCGAGGGGTTTGCATGCGACGCCCCAGCCAGGTCAGAGCACGTGCTCATAAGTGAGTCAAGTCCTGTTTCGGCGTCCCTTGAACTTCGGACCTGTGACCCTCTCCCTCCCTCCCCCAGCCGCCGAGCTCACCAGTTTTCTGTAGGACTTGTTTTCGTTATTTGTGAGACCCTCCCCCACGCAAAGAGAAGTCCAGAATATAGCATCCCAAAAGGCCATTCATTTGGGCTGAGAATCATTTTCGGGCCTATAATTACTTTTATGATAGTGTGTTTTGGGTACACAAAAGCGGCACGGATCAAATAGTTTGGCGCATTAGTGAAAGAGTGAATACGTGTAGATCCACACCCCTTCCCTCTTCCCGGGCGGCTTTTCAATCAAACATAATAGAGAGGAAATTCTTTGGCCTTTGGTTCCAACTGGGTAATCCGAGTTATCTGAAAACAAGAGGGAAGAACGAACCTGGGGGGACTGACAACAAAAGGGAGATAGGGAAGTGAGAGAGTCGGAGGAGAACGATTCACCGAGAGCCTCGTTAGAAAGTGGAATATCGTGAATATTCCATGAAGTGGAGAACCTTTTCTGTGTGACTGCCTTAACCACTAAGAGAAAGTTGGAGAAATAGGGAAGATACTGTATCTGTGCGGAACAAATGGAGGGTAGAAAGTAGGTGAAAGGAAAACTTGAGAAGAACATCTTGAAAAAATAGTCAATTTAATGCCCTTGGTAGCATCTTGGAACCATAAAAATAATTCTCCATGCTCATTACTACAACTTTTCATCAAAATAAGGCATTTGGCTGTCTATGTGAACACCAGTTTTGAACATAATTGGTAATTTTGTTCAGTGTAAACCCAGAGCTAGTGAAATAATGAATAGTTGCTGGATATAAGTGAATATTTCTTGCAAGAGTACAATGAAAAAAACTTTACAAAGATATACCGCCATGTCTGACCTGTGGATTTAAACAGGGTGGGCCACCTTAGATTCCTGTTACCTTCAGCAGAAAGCTTCACTCTCACTTACAAGACTGTACAGTGAAGACCTCTTTTGGAGTTCAGACTAGATGTGATCCAGATGTGTGTTTATCATTTAGTTGCAATATGTGTACTTATTCCAATGTGGAAATGACATTTTGTAATTAGTTTTCACCAGTTCCCTAATTTCCCAAGGCTGGCAAAGGCTTTTCTAGATTCTTTGATAATATTTTGCTGAGACATGACATTGTGTATTTTTTGCATTCAGTAATTGGTGTTTGTAGTTTTCTAACCATTTATATGCCCTTTTTTCACTAAAGGGTGTCAGGACGATGTTATGGAATGAGTAAGAGGGTTGAACTTGCAATTTTTGGATTTATTTCTTTTAGAAGAAATTATTTGATAGTTTACATTGCTTTACAAGCTGAGCTCCACTTTCCCCTTATTAGTTAACATGTTTTTCAGACACTAACACATTCCTTACCAAGCTTGGGCATTTGTTAGTTATGTCTGTGCTAGATGTTGCTCTCCTCCAAGTGAGAGGGTATGAACTGACGCAGAAGCTTCATGTTTTTTCTGTATCACCTTTTCAGTTTTTCACTTTTCCTGTTCTCAGTGCTCCCTCCTACCCTTACCATTTTACAATCTAAAGAGTTTACTTTTCTCTGATCTCACATAGCTTGATAACCATAAACCTGGGGTTTATGAACTTAAGGTAGTCTGTGAACTCTTCCTTCTCTCCCTGCTAAATTTTGGAGTGGTTGTGTAAGTGCATTTATTTATTTTTGCAACATACATACAGAAGAGCATGTAAAATTTGTAAATTATAAAGTAAAAACTCTTGTGACTCATGCTCAAGTCAAGAAATAGGATATAGTCAGTTCCTTAAAAATGGATTCCCATCCCTTCCAGACTTAGCCTCCTCTCTCCCCTACAGGTAACCCTTTTTTTTAACCTTTGTGATTATTATTTCCTTTTTATTCTGTATAGTTTTACCATACACATATGCATCTCTATAAAATATTGTTTAGTTTTACCTTTTTAAAATCATAATAAGTGGAATCATCCTGTATTTTATCTACCCAGCAGAAAGCAAGTAATGACTTGAGATTATGAAATGTCTGGAATGGGTTCTTTTCATTCAAAGGCCAAGAGCCCCAGGCAGGTTCTGAGCACAGGACAGTCCTTGTAGGGCATCCTTGGAAATAAATGTGTGTGTGTTTTTAAAATGATGTTAAGAAAATTGGGTTTGGCCGGGTGCGGTGGCTCAAGCCTGTAATCCCAGCACATTGGGAGGCCAGGGCGGGCAGATCATGAGGTCAGGAGATCGAGACCATCCTGGTTAATACAGTGAAACCCCATCTCTACTAAAAAAAAAAAAAAATTTACCCGGGTGTGGTGGCAGGCACCTGTAGTCCCAGCTACTCAGGAGGCTGAGGCAGAAGAATGGTGTGAACCTGGGAGGTGGAGCTTGCAGTGAGCAGAGATGGAGCCACTGCACTCCATCCTGGGCGACAGAGCAAGACTCCGTCTCAAAAAAAAAATTGGGTTTGATTAATCACAATTTCATCTTACAACAAAGGATGATAGTTGATCTTGTGCTCACCTTCTTTATAAAATGTATTTGTTATGTTTTCCAGCTTTCAAAGTAATAAAATACATGATTCTAAAATTAAAAGTTCAGTTGATTTTTTTTTTTTTTTTTGCAGAATTATAGGCAATCAAGTACTGAGGTCAATTCAGTGAAGGTTTATTTTTTATTTTTTTTTTGTTTTTTTGAGGCAGTCTCGCTCTGTCGCCCAGGCTGGAGTGTAATGGCGTGGTCACCGCTCACTACAACTTTCATCTCCCAGGTTCAAGCGATTCTCATGCCTCAGCCTCCAGAGTAGCTGGGATTACAAGTGTGCACCACCATGCCTGGCTAATTTTTGTATTTTTAGTGGAGACGGGGTTTCACCATGTTGGCCAAGATGGTCTTGAACTCCTCCCACCTCAGCCTCACAAAGTGCTGGGATTACAGGGACCACTGCACCCGGCCAGTGAAAGTTAATTCTGTAGCAGTTCATGATGCATGAAATTAATAAGCAGATGCAGGAAAGTAAATAGGGAGCAGAGAGTATTCCCTTGTTTGGGTTTCATGTGCTGAGGCTAAGGTGTCGTACATCTGGCACTATGTGAAATATTTACTGTTGATGGTGATATCCAAGATCCTTAATTGCCTGACCTGAGAGAGAGTGGTAATATGAAAACTAGACACAACACCTGAATTCTTGGGGGTGTCTTACTAATCCACCGAATGCCCATCACAAAAAAGGAAGAGAGGATGTGGGTACAGTAATCCAGTGGTTCTCAAACTTTTGCCACATGTATCAGAATTGCCTGAAGGCCTTGTACACACTCAGTATCTGATCACTTGGTCTGGGATAGGGCCTGAGAATTTTCATTTTGACACATTCCCAGATAATATTCATGTTGCTGGTTCAAAAGGATGATGCACTTTACAAACTCCACATGATTAGGAGAGAAATCACACCCCAACACTGATTGTTAAATTCTAAGAAATAGTTCCTTTGGCTAACTTGTCCTTTTTAGTAGATCAGATGAAAACCCATGAGACAAACATGGAGATTTCCACAGACTAACATATGGGACTTAGTTTCCATTGTGGATTTCCTCAGTAGCTTAAAGGATTTCATGGTTGATTTATACAGCCTGGCAATTATGATCAACTTCATTTTTGTTTCTTGTTTTTTTTTCTTTGTTATTGATTGCATATTCTTCATCTCTATCTGCACAACTAAGATTGGTGTGTTAGTGCCACTGCGTTAGTGCTAGTTAGTGCTAGCCAAGGGCAAGAAGTGGAGGGTGGGGGAATAGGCAGACAAGATTGGGTGACCAACTCTTCCCAGTTTCCCAGGACTGTTCCAGCTTTTAAAACTGAAAGTGCCCCATTTATGGAAACTCCTCAGTCCCAGGCAAATCAAGGATAGTCACCATAGTGGAAAGGTAGCTTGGGTGGGGGAAGAAGTGAGGATAAAGGCTACTGATAATGTTATTTATACTAACATCCCTCTTTTAGTCCAGGTCCTTTTTTCACTCAACATTAAGTTTGTAAGATTTATTTTTATTGTTACGTGTAGCTGTGGGTTTTTGTTTGTTTGTTTTGAGACAGAGTCTTACTCTGTTGCCCAGGCTGGAGTGCTGTGGTGTGATCTCGGCTCACTGCAACTTCTGCCTCCCAGATTCAAGTGATTCCCCTGCCTCAGCCTCCCAAGTAGATGGGAGTACAGGTGTATGCCACCATGCCCAGCTAAGTTTTGTATTTTTCGTAGAGACGGGGTTTTGCCATGTTGCCCAGGGTGATCTCGAACTCCTGACCTCAGGTGATCCACTTGCCTTGGCCTCCCAAAGTGCTGGGATTACAGGCGTGAGCCACCATGCCTGGTCGGTTTTTTCTTTGTTTTGTTTTCATTGTATAAATATATACCACAGCATTTTGCCTATTATTTTTTATTGATTTATTGGAGTTCTTTGTTTACCCAGGAGTCTCAACTTTTGTTCGTTATGTGTGTTACAAATATCTTCTTCAACTCTGGCTTACTTTTTCATTTTCTCTATGGTTTCTTTTGATGTGGAAATTCTACATTTCAGTATAGATGAATTTATGAATCTTTTCCTTTATAATTTGTGTCTCTTCCCCCCTCACCCTCATTAAGAACATGATTTCTATCCAAGGTCATGAAAATATTCTCCTATATCTCTTTTATTGTCCCCTAAAAGCTTTGTAGCTTTCCTTGGGGAGAAATGCCATAGCATTCATCAGATTCTCAAAAAGATTTGAGAATCTCTGCCTGACATACAACATTTTAATATTATTTCTCCAAAGGGAAGATATGCAAGATTGTGGATCCTCCTTCCAATATCTGGAAGAGTAGTAGGCACATAATAGGGCTTATTAAATACGAAATAAATTTACTCTTTCTATATTTTGATGTGTTTATGGTAAACCCTGGAAGGACTGATATAACTGTTGTCTGTTCTGCTTTGAGTAAAATAACTTTAATATCATCAGTACGAGGGCACAGAAGAACATTCACTGTGTTCACGGTGCTTCTTTATGTTATCACCTGTGAGGTAGATATTATTTTCTTCATTTTATCATTGAAAAGACTGAGGCTCACAAACATTTAAGCAAATTATCCACAGTCCCTCAGCTAATAAATACTGGAATGGTGATTTGAATGCAGGTTTTTTTTTAAGTGGAAGTCCGTGTTTTTTCAGGTGATCACAATGACTGCTAATATAAGTCAGTTACTATTGATGCTCCGCACATTTATACATGCATGCTGCTTGCTGTATTTTAGAAGTACTTTACATTTATGTGGTGCTTTTCTACTTATGAAGGGCTTTCACAACTGCAATTAATTGGATTCTTACAACAAACTGAGAGGGAAGAGGGTAAGTTTTATTGTTTCCATTTTAAAGATGAGTAAACTGAGACTCAGAAATGTTAGAAGGTTTTATCTAAAATTACGCAACTAGGTATAGCTGAACCTCAGTCGCCTCTGTTGTGTGTTGCAAGTCGTAGAGTTTTGTTTAATTGTTTCATATAACATGTCAAGTCATATCCTCTCAGAGTCTGTGGCTTTGTCTAGTTAGATAGTGTTGAAAACTGCGTTAGTTCTCGGGACCACCAGCTTACTGTGTTTTGTTATTTGAATTCCAAAGTTGTCTAATTTATTTTGAGAAAGTTATTTTAAGTTCCATGGAAACTATATTTACATGTTGTTTAAAAATCCTGTACTCATCACATTCTCTAAGAAGAACTGGGCCAGGTACAGTGGCTCACGCCTGTAATCCCAGCACTTTGGGAGGCCAGTGCAGGTGGATCACCTGAGGTCAGGAGTTTGATACCAGCCTGCCAACATGATGATACCCCGTCTCTACCAAAAATACAAAAAATTAGCCAGACGTGGTGGCAGGCACCTGTAATCCCAACTACTCGGGAGGCTGAGGCAGGAGAATTGCTTGAACTAGGGAGGTGGAGGTTGCAGTGAACTGAGATCATACCACTGCACTCCAGCCTGGACAACAAGAGTGAAACTCTATCTCAAAAAGAAAAAAACACCTGTCTAGTTATCCCCATCAATATAATGTGTGCAAAATGGTGCCTAAAATACTGGCAATATAAAGAGATATATAAAATAGGCTCTCTGCTTTTAAAGACTATGCCATAGAATTAGGGAAGGTAAGACTATTACACTTTAAAGAAGGTAATTAAGAATATAAAGAATATAAAGAAGTCCATGGTGGATATCAGTTTGATATGAGAGAATCAGACTGCCTTGGTTCATTTTTTGTCTCACCACTGGCTAACTGTGTGACTTTGGACAAGTTACCTAACCTCTCTTCTATTCTTTATTTATATTTCTAAATTTGAATAATAGTAAATCCTATTGCATTGGGTTTGAAGACTAAATGAGTTAATGTATATAATGCCCTTAGAACATGGCCAAGCCCATAGTAAATACCTATGAAAAGCACTTATTTTATGTCTCCTTTTTCTTATTATTGATAAAATATTTCACAGTTGAGTCTGCATTTTTCTTCACTTGGGAATAGTTATGAATTTCATGTTGGCAGAGGAAAAAGGTAAATCTGCAGTGTCATCATTTAATAATCAAATGTAGGTGCTTTTCTTTGGAGTTCATGTATCTCTTAGAAATATCTTAATTCTAGGGGACTCCCAAAGACTGAGGCTAGTTCTTCCTTTGATATTTCTTAAGCCATATGAATTACTTTAACATGGCCTGGTAATAATGCTCAACTTTTCTATTTTTTTTTTTTTTTTTTTTTGAGTCAAGAGTCTTGCTCTGTCGCTTAGGCTGGAGTGCAGTGGCACGATCTCGGCTCACTGCAACCTCTGCCCCCGGGTTCAAGCAATTCTCCTGCCTCAGTCTCCCAAGGACCTGGGACTACAGGCGTGTGCTACCATGCCCGGCTAAGTTTTTTTTGTATTTTTATTAGAGACAGGGTTTCATCATATTGGCCAGGTTGGTCTTGAACTCCTGATCTTCTGACCTGCCCACTTCGGCCTCCCAAAGTGCTGGGAGTACAGGCGTGAGCCACTGCACCCGGCCCATCTTTTTTTTTTTTTTTTTTTTTAAGATAGAGTCTTGCTCTGTTGCCCAGGCTGGAGTGCAGTGGCACAATCTCAGCTCGCTACAACCTCCACCTCCCAGGTTCGAGTGATTCTCCTGCCTCAGCCTCCGAAGTAGTCTCAGCCTCCCAAGCAGCTGGGATTACAGGTGCCTGTGACCACGCTGGCTGATTTTTACATATTGTTAGTAGAGACAGGGTTTTGCCGAGTTGGCCTGGCTGGTCTCGAACTCCTGACCTCAGGTGATATGCCTGCCTCAGCTTCCCATAGTGCTGGGATTATAGGTGCGAGCCACTGTGCCCAGCCAACGTTCAACTTTTCTTTAATTGTCCATTGAAAGCTCATTATTGTGACATAAGCAATTATGTTCAAAGTGATTAGAGCAAATCAGAGGTGAGTTGATCTTCCTATGACCTATTTTTAACCAGAGTGCATCCCTTCATTCTGTTTTTTTCCCTCTCTGACCCTATTCATCCAGCGGTTCTATAACTTCACTGGCATATTATATTCTGAGGACAACGCATTCACTGTTTTCCCTTAGGTCATTTCAGCTTTTCATCCAATGGTGCTTAGAGACTAATCCTTTGAACACTTGGTTCTAATCCCATCTGTCAATTAGCTTTGTAGCATCCAGCAATTTATAGCATCTTTCTGGGCCTTAGCTTTTGCTTTATTGATTGAAAGGATGAGGCTTCCAACTTTACATTTTATGATATTAGGAGATGAGCAGAAAGATAACTTCCGACATAATTTACAGAAGTTTGCCCATGTGCTAAGTTAGATCTTGGAGAGTTTCTCCCAGGCTCCTTGTGAACTGCTCCACTGGTGCAGGAGAAGCCAAAGGGGCAAAATTCAAGACAGTGTCTCTCTGGTGAGGGCAGTTACATTGGCATAAGTAGTCTAGCGTAACTTGTCATGCAGACCCCTTTTCAAGATAGCAGCTTCATGCACTGATAATGTGGCAGTGTTCCCCTTCATCAATGGAAGACATGGGATGTGTTCTAGGGGAATTTATAGTACTTGACACGTGTACGAGGGAAATGCTGCTATCAATTAAGTACAAGAGGAAAATACGTGTCTGGTAGTTTCAGGGCATAGGGCAGGGTAAAGGTTGAGGAGGAAGCTTGGATAGCCTGACACAGGGCAGGAAGGAGAAGGCTCTGGCGGAGGCCTGGCCCCTTGTTTAGAAGCAACTGGAACGAGTCCTTGCTCCTCAGCAGCTGTCGGCCTCACCTTCAGGAACTGTAAGCTTGTCCTTGTGGTGGGGATGGGCTCATGGGGGTGGAGGTAGGAGCTGTGGACCATTCTTTTCTTTCTTTTTTCTTTTTAAAAACAAAATTTGTTCCAAGTTATACCAAGGGAAAAAAAAATTGTTCCAAGTTATACCAAGGACAAAAAATGAATTAAGAAAATAAATTTAAAAAATAAAATTTGTTTTTTAGAATATGTTTTGAGTTACAGAAAAATGGTGAGGATAGTACAAAGAGCTCCCATATACCCCACACCCTGATTATTAGCATCTTACATTAGTATGGTAGATTCGTCACAATTAACGAACTTATCTTGATATATGATTAAACTCCATGCTTGATTCAGATTTCCTTAGTTTTTGCTTAAGGTCCTTTTTTGTGTTGCAGTATCCCATATAGGAGACTGTATTACATTTAGTTGTCATGTCTCCTGAGGCTCCCTTTGGCTATGAGAGTTTCTCAGATTTTCCTTGTTTTTGATGACACTTGACAGTTTTGAAGAGTACTGGTCACATGTTTTGTATGTTGTTCCCCTGTTGAGATTTCTCTGATGTTTTTCTCATGATCAGACTGGCTTATGGGTGTTTGAGAAGAAGATCACAGAGGTAAAGTGCCATTTTTATCACAATTCAAGGGTATATATTATTATCATGACTTTTCTATTGATACTGACCTTGATTACCTGGCAGAGGTAGTGTTTGTGAAGTTTCTCTGCTCTACAGTTACTCTTTTTGGCATTGGCGTCCACTCTCCCTCCCCAACTGCAAGACCCCATTGCAGTAGTTCTTAAAAAGAAATTTTTTAAAAAAGTTCGGTGAGCCGAGATCCCGCCACTGCACTCCAGCCTGGGCAACAGAGCAAGACTCCGTCTCAATAAAAAAAAAAAAAAAAAAAAAAAAAAGTTCGGCCTTTTTCCTCTCTTTCCATACTGTAGGAAGTGAAGGAAGTCACTATGGAGTAAGAGTTATGCTACACTTAAGGAGTAAAGAATTATGCTATGCCTCTTCAAGGGTAGAGTATCTACATACTTAGTTTTTGGAATTATTTTGCATGAGAGAGACCTTTTTTTGTAGAAATGGGGTCTTGCTATGTTGCTCAGGCTCGACAAACTTCTGGGCTCAAGGGATCTTCCTGCCTCTGCCTCCCAAGTAGAGGGGATTACAGCCACACACCACTGTGCCAGTCTAAATTCTTTAATACTCCCTTTGGTCTCTCCAAAGATCTGGTTAGGATTGTCTCTAGGCCCCACCTGTTGGAGAATGTAAGCTCAATTTCTTCATCCAATTCTGTCCAAAATATCTGATCTGTGTGGATGTCTGGGAGATTATTTCATTGTATAATTAGAAAGGAAAGGCATGAAATACATTTGTCTGATTGAAGTGACCTGTGACTGAGATTCATTTACACTAGAGTCCTCTGTCAGCAGGTACAAATAACTAATGTAAATTCCTTTCCAATTTTGGAAATGGAGGGGAAGCTAGAGTAGGAAAGGAATTTGGAAATGCACTGGGCTAAGATAATCAAATAACAAGTTAATATTTATTGTGCATTGGGTGCCGAGACAATTCCAGTTGTTTTCGGTGTGTTTTTCTCATTTAGTCCTGGTACCAATCCTATGCAGTAGGTGTGATTGTTTCCTTCATTTAACAGATGAGGAACCTGAGACCTAGAAAGGGCGAATAATCTCCTCAAGGTCACACAGCAAGTGAGTGACAGAATAGGATTCTGTAGCATGGACTCCTGGTTGCCTCCTTTTTTCCTCATTTCCTCCTTTTTTGGTCAACGGAACCCCTGTATTTCTGGATGCGGCAATGTACCCGCCTATGAAGCTACTTCTTCCAGCCTGTTAATGAGATACAAGTAAAAGTTGTTGAATGGGGTTGCCAGGAAAGTTCTTTAAAGGGGGTTCACACTCAACTGCACAGAATACCTTTTTCCCCTTACCACCTTCCTCCCACCTGCTACCAGGAACAAGGCTGTGTAGCTCACGGTAGCCACCCTGGGCCATGAGGTTACTTTGAGGTTGGAACCCAAGCACTGAGAATAGTGGAGCAGAAAAATAGATGGCCCTGCAGTCACTGCTGATAAAAGAGTCACCAAGTGAGTTTTGATTGCCTGCCTCCTCCTTTATTTAGAAGGAAGGGATAAGAAACTCTACCTTGTTTAAGCCACTGTTATTGTAGGCCTCAACTGGCAGCTGAAGGCAATTCCTAACTGATAGATTCTAACTTGATTTTATTGTTTCCCTCCTCTTACCACCAAGCTGTAATACATTTTGTTATAATGAAGTTACCCTAAGATTCCTAGATTCTTGTTGCTATTTTGTACTTTACTGTAGTGTGACCTTGGACACGTTGGTTAGGTTTTATGAGGCCCCCGCTCCACTGTATTTTTTACATCTTTAGAATAGGAATTATTCATGCTCTAACTACTCTGCAGGCTCATTATGGGGAACATGCTTGTAAACTTCAAGTGTTCATGTGTGATGTGTAGTTTTTGAAGTGGTTGTGGCCATCCTTGGGCAAGTTGAAGGGTACCAAAAAGGAAGCCTTTAGAATCTGAATGTAGTTTTCTGGTTTTGTTATTTTGCTTAGTGCCAACTTAATTCAGAATAAATAAATAGAAGCTGTGAAGGGAGGTGATGTTGTCCCTGCTCTGATGCATATGAGCAGATTAACAATTGCATTGCTGATGAGCCCTGGAATGCATGCCAGGGCTGCTGCATGGGACTGAGAGTTCATTTGTTTTCAATATGGCTGCCTTCATTATACTGGAGCTTTGTTTCCAGAAGATATATTAATCAAGGAATCATTATACTGGATGACAGTTAACCGCTTTTTCTCTGAGAGCTGGCCAAGAACAAAGGGCTCAGAAGAAAATGTTCGTACAAGATGTGGAGAATTAGTTTTTCTGGCAATAAATGTCACCATTTCCAAATAGTCCTCTGAAACTAGTGCAGAGGTGTTCACATAACACTCCAAGGCCCCCAGCATAGGGTCACCCACGTAAATGATCCTGTCTTATCTTGCCACCGCACGCTTTGTTTCTTCATTCCTTCACAAGGATTCCCCTCAACATACACACTAGCTCAGTGGACAGTACTGAAGCTACCTGGAGATTACAAGGTAGATTCGTTTCTCTCAGTGAAAGTGTAACTATTGCCAGTGGAGGGGGCATCTGGAAGTGGGATTCATTTGGAAGAAGGAATGTTATTGCAAGTTTTAAAATGTGCACAGCCTGGGCAACAAAGCAAGACCCCTGTCTTTATAAAAAATAAATTAGCTGGGCGCAGTGGTGTGTGCCTGTAGTCCCAGCTACTCAGGAGGCTGAGGGAGGAGGATCGCTTGAGCCCAGGTGTTTGAGGCTGCAGTGAGTCATGATTGCGCCACTGCACTCCAGCCTGGGTGAGAGTGAGACCTTATCTCTAAAATAAACAAATAAAGTATGCAGACTTCTATTTGAATGTTACTCCTAATTAGATGCTGCATAACGTGACATTCCTTTATATCACAAGTAACATTTTATCTCCCACCTTGTTCCATTCCTGTTTCTCCTTCATAGAAAGTTTCATGAGGTATTCCACTTTGTAACGTGATTGGGTATTTCTTACACCTCTGTAGCAATGGGAATTCTATAAAGAGTGCTTCTCAGACTTTGATCTGTCTACAGATCACCTGGAGATCTTGTTCAAATGCAGATATGATGTAGTAGGTTTTGGGTAGAGCTGAGACTCTGTATTTCTTTTTTTTTTTTTTTTTTTTTTTTTTTTTTTGAGACAGTCCCCCTGGTTGCCCAAGCTGGAGTGCAGTGACATGATCCCGGCTCACTGCAACCTCCGCCTCCCAAGTTCAAGCGTTTCCCATGCCTCAGCCTCCCAAGTAGCTGGGATTATAGGTGCTCACCACTACACCCGGCTAATTTTTTGTTTGTTTGTTTGTTTGTTTTTTGTTTTTGAGGTGGAGTCTTGCCCTGTCGCCCAGGCTGGAGTGCAGTGGTGCGATCTAGGCTCACTGCAGCTTCCGCCTCCTGGGTTCACGCCATTCTCCTGCCTCAGTCTCCCGGGTAACTGGGACTACAGGCACCCGCCACCACGCCCGGCTAATTTTTTGTATTTTTAGTAGAAACGGGGTTCCTCCATGTTGGCCAGGCTGATCTCAAACTGCTGACCTCATGTGATCCGCCCGCCTGGGCCTCCCAAAGTGCTGGGTTTACAGGTGTGTGCCACCATGCCTGGCCGACTCTGCATTTCTTTTTCTTTTTTTCCTTATTTTTGAGGCGGAGTCTCGCTCTGTCCCCGAGGCTGGAGTGCAGTGGCGCGATCTCCCCTCACTGCAAGCTCCGCCTCCCGGGTTCACCCCATTCTCCTGCCTCAGCCTCCCAAGTAGCTGGGACTATAGGCACCCGCCACCGCGCCCAGCTAATTTTTTGTATTTTTGGTGGAGACGGGGTTTCACCGTGTTAGCCAGGATGGTCTTGATCTGCTGACCTCGTGATCCGCCCGTCTCGGCCTCCCAAAGTGCAGGGATTACAGGCGTGAACCACCGCGCCCGGTGACTCTGCATTTCTCACAGGGCACTGATGCTGCTGCTGCTGGTGGTCCCTGGGCCACATTTTGAGTAACAAGGCCCTCAGTTATCTCTACTGTAGGGCCAGGGTTCTCAACTCTTGGCAGGACATCAGAATCAACTTTGAAACTTTAAAAAAGACATGTGCTCATGATCCCACCCTCAGATTTCCAGATTCATTACTTCTATAATAGGTGCTGAGGAGCTGGATTTTTAAAGTTGTACGTAAGGTGAGAATTACTGCCTTAGTATCGTATTTAAAAATATGATGTTGGCCGGGCGCAGTGGTTCACGCCTGTAATCCCAGCACTTTGGGAGGCCCAGGCGGGTGGATCACGAGGTCAGGAGATCGAGATCATCCTGGCTAACACAGTGAAACCTCGTCTGTACTAAAAAAATACAAAAATTTAGCCAGTCATAGTGGTGGGCGCCTGTAGCCCCAGCTACTCGGGAGGATGAGGCAGGAGAATGGCGTGAACCTGGGAGGCGGAGCTTGCAGTGAGCCGAGATCTCGCCACTGCACTCCAGCCCGGGCTACAGAGCAAGACTCCGTCTCAAAAAAAAAAAAAAAAAAAAAAAAAAAAAAAAAATGATGTTATGATGTTGATTGGTTTCAGTGTGGTTTCTTATAATTTGAACTGTTAGTTTTTCCATCTTAAATAATTCATGTTGTGATAACTTTTATTCAAACAGAATAAACAGAATCCACCATGCATTTTTCTTTTTTCCCCCTTTTTCAGCTTTGTTGAGATATAATTCACTAATGAAAATTGAATATATTCAAGATGTACAACATGATGTTTTTATATATGTATGTATTGTGAAATGATTGCCACAGTCAAGCTAACTTGAGTATCCATCACCTCACATAGCTACCTTTTTTTTTTGTTTCTTATAGTGAGAATACTTAAGTTCTACTCCCATAGCAAATTTTAAATATAATACATTATTATTAATTATAGTCACCATGCTATGTACTTGGTCTCCAGAACTTATTCATCTTATGACTAAAGGTTTAGACATTTGAACAACACCTCCCCATTTCCCCTACCCGCACAACTCCTGGTAACCACCCTTCTGCTCTCTGGTTCTTTTTTTTTTTTTTTTTTCCAGACAGGGTCTCACTCTGTTGCCCAGGCCGTAATGCAGTGGTGCAATCATGGCTCACTGAAGCCTTGACCTCCCAGGCTCATATGGTCTTCCCACCTCAGCCTCCTGAGTAGCTGGGACTACAGGGACATGCCCTGCTAATTTTTTATTTTAAAAAACTTTTTGTAGAGATAAGGTCTTGCTCTTTTGCCCAGGCTGGCCTCGAATTCCTGGTCTCAAGTGATCCTCCCACTTTGGCCTCCAAAGTGCTGAGATTACAGACGTGAGTCACTGTACCTAGCCTATTCTCTGCTTCTATGAGTTTGACTTTTTTAGATTCCACATATAAGTGAGATCATGCATTCTGTGTCTGGCTTATTTCACTTAGCATAATGTCCTCCAGGTTCATCCATGTTGTCACAAGTGGCAGGATTTGCTCCTTTTTTTTCTCTAAACAGGATCTTGCTGTGTCACCCAGGCTGGAGTGCAGTGGCATGATCATGGCTCACTGCATCCTTGACCTCCCGGGCTCAAGCAATCCTCCTATCTTAGCATCTCAAGAAGCTGGGACTATAGGCGCTCACCACCATGCCAAGCTAATTATTATTATAGTAATTTTTGTAGAGATGCAGTCTCACTGTGTTGCCCAGGCTGGATTTCCTTCTTTTTAAAGACTGAATAAAATTCCATTGTGTGTGTATATACGTATATATACAGTGGAATAAAATTCCACTGTGTGTGTGTATACATATATACATTTATATATATGTATATACACATACACCACATTTTGTTTATCCATTCATTCATCATCAGACTTAGGTTGTTTATGTATCTTGGCTATTGTGAATAATGTTGCAGTGAACATGGGAGTGCAGACATCTGTTTGAGATAGGGATTTATTGGTCAGGTGCAGTGAATCATACCTATAATCCCAGCACTTTGGGAGGACAAGGTGGGTGGATCACTTACGGTCAGGAGTTCGAGACCAGCCTGGTCAACATGGTGAAACCACGTCTCTACTAAAAATACAAAAATTAGCCAGGTGTTGTGGTGTGCACTTGTACTCCTAGCTACTTAGCAGGCCGAGGCTTGAGAATCACTTGAACCTGGGAGGTGGAGGTTGCAGTGAACCAAGATCCCACCACTGCACTCCAGCCTGGGCAACAGAGTGAGAGTCTAAAAAAAAAAAAAAAAAAAGGGAGAGTGATGTATTTCCTTTGGATATATACCCAGAAGTGGCATTGCTGAATGGTAGTTCTATTTTTCATTTTTTTGAGGAACCTCCGTACTGTTTTCTATAATGGCTATACCAATGCACCCATCAACAACATATAAGAGTTCCCTTTTCTTCACATCCTCGCCAACACATATCTTTTGATTTTTTTTTTCTTTGTTTGGTGCAACAGGGTCTTGCTGTGTTGCCCAGGCTGGAGTGTGGTGGTGTGATCATAGCTCACTGTAGCCTTAAGCCACTGGGCTCAAGCAATCCTCTTGCTTCAGCCTCCCAAGTAGCTGGGACTACAGATGTGCACTACCAGTCTTTTTTTCTTTCTTTTTTTTTTTTTTTGTAAAGACAGGGTTTCGCTATGTTGACCAGGCTGGTCTTGAACTCTGGCCTCAAGTTATCCTCCTGCCTCAGCCTCCCAAAGTGCTGGGATTACAGACATGAGCCACCATGCCCAGCTGACTTTCTTTTTGAGACAGGGTCTTGCTCTGTCACCCAGGCTGAAGTGCAGCGGTATCATCTCTGCTCACTATAGCCTTGACCTCCCGGGCTCAAGAAATCCTCCCACCTCAGCCTTCCAGGTAGCTGGGACTACAGGTATGTGCCACCATACCCAGCTAATTTTTAAATTTTTTGTAGAGACTGGGTCTCAGTGTGTTGCCCAGGCTGGCCTAGAACATCTGGGCTCAAGTGATCCTCCTGCCTCGGCCTCCCCAAGTGCTGGGATTACAGGAGTGAGCCATCATGCCCAGCCAGCCTCTGGCTGATTTTTTGATAATACCCATCCTAACAAGTGTGAGATGATATCTAATTGTGGTTTTGATTTACATTTCCCTGGTTGTTAGTAATGAGTACCTTTTCATATACCCATTGGGCATTTATATACCTTCTTTGAAAAAATGTCTATTCAGATCCTTTGCCCATTTTAAAATCTGGGGTTTCTTTTGCTGTTGAGTGATATTAGTTCCTTATATATTTTGGATATTAACCCTTTATCAGATATATGGGTTGCAAATATTTTTCCTCATTCCTTGGGTTTCCTTTTATGGTTTCCTTTGCTTTGCAGAAACTTTTTAGTCCCGCCATGAATTTTATACATGAATTTTAGTCAACTCCTATATTATTTTATAGTCTAAGTAGGCTCCACATAAAGAATGGTGTAGTGAGTTATCATTGAAGTAACTGGAAAGCACTGTATGTGTTCATGATGTTCTTTCAGCTTGCAAGAAACAGGCATGCTCACTTTAGCTGATGGAGGCTTATTGGAAGGATACACATGTAATTTGAAAGACACAGAAAATATGGCCAGGCACGATGGCTCACACCTCTTATCCCAGCACTTTGGGAGGCCGAGGAGGGTGAATCACTTGAAGTCAGGAGTTCAAGACCAGCCTGGCCAACATGGCGAAACCCCATCTCTACTAAAAAATACAAAAATTAGCTGGGCATGGTGGTGTGCACTTGTAATCCCAGCTACTCGGGAGGCTGAAGTATGAGAATTGCTTGAACCCAGGAGGTGGGGGCTGTAGTGAGCCGAGATTGCGCCACTGCACTCTAGCCCCAGCGGGTGACAGAGCAAGACGTCTAAAAAAATAAAAAAGACGCAGGAAGCAGTTTCAGAAAGTATTTGAAAATGAGAGTAACTCTAAAAAACTGACAGCAAATAGCTACTCTGGAGAACAGTTTTTAATAAGTTGGAACGGCGTTGTTGCTCCTTATGGTTAGTGACACTACAGTTTATTGATGTCTGCTTCCATGGCTTCTAAGGTACTAAATAATGGGCTGTCTTTTATTTTTCTCACAGGCAGCCTCCCCAAGAAACAGTCTCTATGTAGGTTGGTCAGCCACAGTTCTGCACAGGATGGCCTTTTGCAGCAGGGTTCTTATGCCCATTTACAATGGAGGTCTATGGCAAACCCATAGAGGGCTGCCTTTTCAGATCCGTCCCAGGTCCCTTTGGGGCAAGATGGCGGAGTCTTGTGGTACCCACATGCTCACTTACATACTAGAAATGCCTGCAATTGCTTCTGTCTGATGGGACCTAGAGCCTGTGGGGGGTACCTTGAGGTTTCTCAGAATGGAAAGAGGGTAAAGTTGGTAGGCTCCAGGAATAAACTGACCACTCTGACTTTCAGCAATGTGAGTTTCCTGAAGGAAGAGGCTTACTTTGTTCATATCCCTCATAACTCAGACCAGTGCTTGACACATGTGCTCAGTACATAGCTGTCAAATAGGACAGTCTTGAGGTTTTTAAAAGATGTTTTAGGCTGGGCACGGTGGCTCATGCCTGTAATCCCAGCACTTTGGGAGGCTGAGGTGGGTGGATCACTTGAGGTCAGGAGTTCAAGACCAGCCTGGCCAACATGGTGAAACCCCATCTCTACTAAAAATACAAAAATTAGCTGGGTGTGGTGGTGCATGCCTGTAATCCCAGCTATTCAGGAGGCTGAGGCAGGAAAATCACTTGAACCTGGGAGGTGGAGGTTGCAGTGAGATCGTGCCATTGCACTCCAGCCTGGGCAATAAGAGCAAAACACTGTCTAAATAATGATGATGATGATAATAATAATAATAATAATAAATAAAGATGGTTTAATGTAGTCTTTATTTTTAGTTCGATTACATTTCATTCTAACTGGAACTCTTATGTACACAAGGTTGGAAGGCAAATCCCTCCTCTGTTCATGGCTTGCCCTGTGGAGGGGAAACCATGCATGCTAATATGCAAAACTTCACGTTTTCCTGTTTCTTTGTTACTCCTGAGCGCTTTAGATGTTTGCCATTTGGTGTCCATAAAACCGACCCAGGCTTTGGGCTGCTGCACAGTTCGTGGATGTCAAATCCAGTGCCCAGAGGCCTTCCCGACTGTCCTCAAAGTCAGCAAAGGGGCCTCGCAGGGCCTCGAACTCCTGAACACGATGCCCTTCCTCAGGCCCCGCGGGCGCACACCTGCCGGACGGGTCTAGCGCCAGGAACTCTGGGAAAGCAGAGCCTAAGTGTTGGCGCCCGTATGCGAGTGGCTTGTTGGGCTCATGAGGGCGGCGCCACCTTGGGTCCTGATTAAATTGGATTTTGAAGCTTAAATGTAGTTTTGGATATTTGGCCAAAGAAGGTTCATGTTCAGGTAAGGAGGGAGACACTAAAAAGATAGAAGTCGTCATCAGGAGTGATTGCAGCAGCTGCTGGTTTTTAAAACCTCAAACCCTGAAAATTGTAAGGAGTGATGCGGGAGAGTGGATGATAAAGATATTTGAGAAGGAATCTACTGGGTTAGTGACATGGGATGCAGGGCCTCAACATGAGGGACAAGTCCAGTGTTGCTAACGTTTTGTGACTTGGAAAAAGGTGGTTACCATTTGACAGCCTCTTCAGGAAAGGGACAGTGACACTGAACATTTATTATTAAACCTTAATTACAGCACGTTTGCTATTAGTGTTCAATTTAATGACGATTACTTATGTAGCATTTAGAACAAACCTTTCAGTAGTTCCTTGAGCACGTGGGTTTTGCCAGCCTTGTAGAATGTAATTTGGTATTGCTCACCTCATAGGTTTCCAATGGATGTTTAATGAAGTTAATGAAGAATTGGGGTTTTACTTCCAATATTCTTTTTTCCCCTCTGTTTTAGTTGAGTCCCCAGTTTTCTTACTTATTCCTGCAGTAGACTTTTAAAGTACCAACTTTTTAGCATATCTGAACAAAATATTTACCAATCATTTATTTATACTAAATATATGTCAGGAACTCATGTAATTTTCCTAACAGTCCTGGAAGGCAGGTTCTTTTGTCATCCTGTTCTTAAAAGGAGAAAAATGACGTAAAGAGAAGTTAAGTGCAGCTGAGATTTGAATCCCTGTAGTCTTTTCTTCTTTAATTTTTAAATGTACATACAGTAAACTTGACTTCTTTTTGGTGAACAGTTCTATGAATTTTATTACACATATAGTTTCTTGTGACAACTACCGTAGTCACCATACAGAACAGTTCCTTCACCTGGAAATTCCCTTTGCTGCCCTTTGTAGTCAGACCTTCTCTACACGCCTTTCCATTGGCAACCAATGATCTGCTCTCTGTCTCTATAATTTTGTCTTTTCTAGAATATTAAGTAAATGAATTCATAAAGTATTAATATATAACCTCTGAGACTGGTTTCTTTTACTCAGGAGAATGCCTTGGACATTCACTCATTATGTTACTGTATCAATAGTTTGATCCATTTTACTGCTGAGTAGTAGTCTATTGTGTGAGTGTACCAGTTTATTTATGCATTTTCCTGATAAAGGATATTTAGATTGTTTTCAGTGTTTAGTGATTATGAATAAGCTGCTATAAACATTTGTGTACAGGTTTGCTGGGTCATATGGTAAATATACGTTTAACTTTATAATAAATTTCCGAACTGTTTTCCAGAGTGACTATCCTGTTACGTGTTTTCACCAGTAATGTATGAGAGTTCTCATTGCTCTGTGTTCTCACCAGCTCTTGATGCTGCTCGATTTTTCTAGTTTTTGTTTGTTTGTTTGTTTGTTTTTAGCCATTTTAATAGAGGTATAGTCATATTTCATTGTAATTTTAATTTGCATTTTCCTTTTGGCTAATGATATTGACCATCTTTTCATATGGCTAATTGCCATCCATATGTCATCTTTGGGGAAGAATGTTCAAATCTTTGCACATTTAAAAATTGGGTTATTTAAATATGTTCAAAGAGCTAAAGACACTGTTAAATAGAATAAAAAGATAAGCTACAGAATAGGAGAAAATATTTTCAAATCATATATCCAACAAAAGATTTGAATGTAGAATACATAAAGAGCTCCCAAAATAACAATACAGAAGTATAAAGTCTTTGTCTAGTAAATCCAGTGTCTGGGCTTCTTCAGAAAGAACAGTTTGTATTGATTACTTTTTTTTCTGTGTATGGGCCATATTTCTTATTTCTTTGCATACCTCGTATTTAAAAGTTGAAAATTGAACATTTTGAATATTATAATGTAACAGCTTTGGAAATCAGATTCTTCTCCCTCCCCAGGGTTTGTTATTGCTGCTTGTTATGGTGGTTGTTGTTTGTTTAGTGACTTCTCTAAACTAATTTTGTAAATCATATATTCTTTGTCATGCATGACACTGAAGTTTCAATTTCATTAGCTTAGTAGGCAGCTAGTGATTGGACAGAGGTTTTTGTTTTGTTTTGTTTTGTTTGTTTTATGCCCAGAACCAAAAAGGACCTCCCAGCTTATGCAGATGGGCTCTGTTGTGTTTTGACACACCTTCAATACTCAGACAGGCAGTTTACAACTCTGCGTTGCCTTTACTTCTTTGTGCATATTCTGACGGTTAGCCAGAAATGGCAGCTTAAGGCCTTCTCAGGTCTTTTCTGAGCATATGCCCACCCTGGTAATGCAGTTGGCCTTCTAGATTCCCAGGAATATGTGGGAGCTATTCGAAGCCTGTATTCCTCAAAGCATCTCATTCTCTAGCCTATCTTCCCAACCTTTTTGGTTAGTTTATTGTTTGCCCCAACTCCTATCCTCGTGCAGCAGCAACTAATATATTTGCTTGTCATTGTTTTCAGCAAGTGCCCTCTAGCTAGCCACTTTTGCACTGATAGTTCCAAATTAGGTAAGATAGAAGAAAGTCCTCTCCAGGGAGAAACCAGACGGGTCAAGACAAATGATTACAGTTCTTTGCGAATAAGGTTCGTTTTGCTCCCTCTGGTCCTGATATTGGTAGCAGGAATGCAGGCTAACATTTTTAAGGTTCCCACTGAGCTGGGGAAGAGGGAGGGGACCAGGGTAAGTTAAAATGCCACAAAGCTTGATATTCTAACCAAAATCCAGCTAGTTTTTCTGGATTCAGTGTTTCACTAGTCGCTACAAGCTTTTGGTTAGTTTCTAGAGTTCTGAAAAGTTGATTCTACCATTTTCTATCAGGTTTTTATTGCTTTTATGGAGGGATAGACTTTTGGAGGTCTTAACTCTGCCATTTTTTCTGATGTCACTCAGATATGTCAAATATGGCTTAAAGAAAAAAACTGATTAAGATAATCAGAGTTGTGTTGGATAGTATGTGCCTCTAGTCCCAGCTACACAGGATGCTAAAGTGGGAAGATTGCTTGAGCCCACGAGTTTGAATCCAGCCTGGGCAACAGAGTGAGACCCTCTCTCTTAAAAAAAAAAAAAAAATCAGTGTTTTTATGCAAGTTAAAAAAAAAAAAAGAAAGAGAGCGAGAGGAGGTAGGGATACTCAACCCATTTTTGAAGTTTTTCTACATTCTACAGTAGAATTATCAAGGTGTTTTTATAAAGAGGAACCTCACTCAGCTGGTTACAGTGCTGGACTCAAACCCCTCGTTCATGTTCAGACTCTGAATGGGCAGCTTGCTTTTCTCATTTCTATGCCATGTACCACCCCAAACCTCTTTGTAACTTTTCAAAACATGATATCCATGGGATATCTGGCCAGGGGAACTCTATATTCCTCTTTGTCGTTAAAGTGGCTCAGAGGAAATAGCTTTACTGCACCGTTCTGAACAAATCAGTCATGTTAAAAAATAATGTATGGCTAATACTCTGAGGAGTGGAATTGAGGAGGGCCTGGAATGTGTCACTTTATACTTCTGAGTTGTTTCAGTTACTTACAATGAATGTTTATTACTTTCAAAATTAAAGAAAAATAAATTCAAAATACTGGGAGAAATAACTGGCTGCTGGTCCAGTATATTTGTTGTTCATATTATGGTATTTTAAAAACCTATTTTCCCTAAAATGAATTACTATAATGATCATAGCAAATGCCATCCTGTTAATAAAAGAAATGATTGATAAACTATTCAAGAAAATGGTAGTAGGAAGGAGTATATAATTGTGTTTCCTCTGAAGATCGTTTTTCAAAACACTGGCTAATTTATCATTTGTTTACCTGTTTGGTGTCATGACATTTACTTCTTTTCATGAAAACTATAATCACTCAAAAAGCAAATCCTCATTTATATACAAACTGTTGAAAGCTGTTTAACATAATCAAAACCCCAAATCCTCATTTATAACCAAACTGTTGAAAGCTGTTTAACATAATCAAAACCTATCTTTAGCATTCCCTGCTTTATTCATTGTGTGCATTTCATCTCCATCTTGTGACCCAACAGAACCTGCTCTAGAGGACTAGATTCAGAAGACATGCTTTCTAATGCTCAACCTCCTACTAGCCCGCTGCATGACCTTGATTTAATCTCTCAGATTCTTCATTGACAGTATGAAAGATTTAGACCCAGAGCCCAGGCTCACTGACTGCTTTTGTGAATAAAGTTTTATTGTCTATAGTTGCTTTTGTCATACATCTGCAGAGGTGAGTCATTGCAACAAAGTCCATGTGGTCTGCAAGCCTAAAATACTTACTATCTAACTCTTTACAGAAAAAGTTTCCTAACTCCTGTCAAGTTTCTTTTCAGGTTCAAAATTCTTTGTTCTAGTTTTGGAATACTTGGGCCAAGTATTTTTTTTCATCAGGTCTTCTTAGCAAACCACTAGAAAAATTTGACTTGAAGAGGGGAAACACTAATAAGTCATACATTCTTATTTGTTAGCCACCAGTACCTGTCATATTTTGTTGTTAATGCTGTGGTTACAAACAGCCTCAGTTGTTGCCCAGGCTGGAGTGCAATAGCATGATGTTGGCTCACCACAACCTCCGCCTCCTGGGTTCAAGTGATTCTCCTGCCTCAGCCTCCCGAGTAGCTGGGATTACAGGCATGCGCTACCATGCCCGGCTAATTTTGTATTTTTAGTAGACACGGGGTTTTCTCCATGTTGGTCAGGCTGGTCTCAAACTCCTGACCTCAGGTGATCTGCCTGCCTCAGCCTCCCAAAGTGCTTGGATTACAGGCATGAGCCACCACGCCCAGCCGACATTAGTTTTATTTCTTTCTCTGCAACCTGTTATTTAGAAGTTTAAAATAGGCCTATTTTGGAACTAGTTGTTTATTAGACCTCTTTAAATGGGTTAAACATATTTTTCCTTGTATGACACTTAGCAGCTTCTGGATAAAAAAAATGTGAGACACAAGTGCATTTTTTTTCTTGTTTATGCCACTGTCTCCTTGAGGTCTTTCATATTAGCCTGCTGTTTCAGAAATAAAAATAACTTCATTGAACTCATAAGGGAATAGATTTGTCCTAAAATCCAAATACTTGGCTTTGAAGATGCTACAGTGATTTTAATTTTTTTTTTTTTTTTTTTTTTTTTTTTTTTTTGAGATGCAGTTTCGCTCTTGTTGCCCAGGCTGGAGTGCAGTGGTGCAATCTCGAATCACCGTAACCTCCGCCTCCCAGGTTCAAGCAATTCTCCTGTCTCAGCCTTCCCAGTAGCTGGGATTACAGGCATGCACCACCACCCCAGCTAATTTTGTATTTTTAGTGGAGACGGGGTTTCTCTATGTTGGTCAGGCTGGTCTCAAACTCTTGAGCTCAGGTGATCCACCCACCTTGGCCTCCCAAAGTGCTGGGATTATAGGTGTGAGCCACCGCGCCCAGCCATGATTTTAATTTTTTATGGCCACAATGTTTTCATTTTTTAAAATTTGTTGACACAGATTTCTTTGATCAACCAACTGCTATTTTTTATTTTTATCTAGCCTAGTAAT